>NC_055676.1:11255713-11997588 GCF_017976325.1 Chelmon rostratus | reverse complement strand
ATAGGACATTAAATATGCAGGAGCACCTATGGTAAGTGCAATCTTATGTGTCCACCAGAGGGCAGCATGGAAAAGTGATTGGAAAAGTGTTTTAAGCTTTGGTGGGACATAATTACGTAAAAATGTGTTTGGTTTAAACCTTTAACTTCCGTCACACACTCTCTCACAACACTCTCTCTCACTCACACCCTCACACACGCACTCACTCACACACAGGCGTTTACATGTTTGTTTAATGCAATGACAAGCCTGAAAATGGCCATCATTAAAATGATTGACAATCTACGAATATCCCTGACAACTAAATTCTGGCATGCCAGAATAAGGGACATCCTTGAATTGACTATCAATATATAGAGTGATGGTTCTCGTTATGATGATCTTACTTTTCCGGCTCATCAGTTGGTTGAACGACAAGTAGACAACCAGTATTTATAATACACACAAACTGCCAGTAAAATAAACTGAAAACTCTGATCAGCACTATTCATTTCATACTAGAAGTGTTCAATTATGAGAAATTTGCATTCATGTGTTTAAATTGCTGTCATTCTGTGTGAGACATACTGTAGCTGTGAAGTTGATGCCTCCTTTGTCCTTCTTCTTGAAGCCGATGTTGGGTGGTTGCTTGTTAAGTCGGATGCCAAAGCCCTCCAGCTCATGTTCTATCAGCTTCTTATGGCCAAGAGGCTTCAACACATCGAGCACTATCAGGATTAGGTTGCAAGTACGAGCCACTAAAACAACGGGAGGAGGGAGAAGTAGACATTGATTGGAGCAGAACGGATGAAGGAACCACATCACTTCTGTAGAGGATACAGTGTGGATCTGCAGCCATTTAATAATAATAACACCCTTGAGATTTAACTTTTTCCTGCTAGCACTTAAACCGCGTGTTTATCACAGTGAACACTGTATGATAAAGTAATAGCTGTAAGCTGATAGTATATCAAAAAGTAAGCTTGTTTTTCTTCTGGCTTGGATGAAATAAATTTGATTAAACCATGGCCTCTACCTGTCACCTTCCACTTTTAAGTATCATTCTGCCTCTTTGCTGACATTAGAAACACATAAAAGCACACAGCAATGACAAAAGCGTCTCAATAAATGGAGAATCGGAAAGGGTCCCACTTTTTTACATTTTATTTTGTCAATGAAAACATCACTGAAGACGTCTTTTACCTGCAATGACCTGTCTGCCTCTTCCCTTGCCATCCTTGGCCCCCTCAATGATTCCTGGAAGATCCAGGAGCTTAGAGTGAAGAAGAAAGACAGTAAAATAAGTAATGAAAATACAGCAGCTTGAGAACACTCACTGGTCCTGAACAAGAAAGAAAAGTACCTGAATTTTGGCACCTTTGTAGCGAATGACTCCAGGTACCGTCGTAAGAGTGGTGAACTCATACGCGGCCACCTCAGAGTAGACACCTGCAAGGTTACTTAAAAGTGTAGACTTTCCCACTGAGGGGAAACCAACAAAGCCAATACGAGCATCACCGGTTTTCGCAACATCAAAACCTAAAAAATAAATAGAAATCAGAAACCTGAATTAACAAAATATCCGCTATGATGCAGGCTTAAAAGCATGTTTGGAATAAAAGCCAGATAAGAGTAGAAAGTGTACAAAGTATCCAAAAATCATGATCTTACCTTCTCCTGTTGCACCACCGCTGCCTCCCTTTGGTGTGATGAGCTCCCTCCTCAGTTTGGCAAGACGTGCTTTGAGCAGACCCAAGTGGTGAGCTGTGGCCTTGTTCCTCTGCGTCCTGGCCATCTACAATAAACAGCAACAACACCAGCATGAGGTAAGATACTTGTTATTTTGCAAGACAGTTTTGTAGTAACAAGCAAGCAGTATCTTAAGACAGTTTTAAAGGGTAGAACTAAATATTATATAACTAGAGAAAAGCAACAGCTGGTGCTCCCTGTAACACAGTCACAGCAGTCTCAGGTGATTCCCTGCCTTTTGCCCATTGAATGCTGGGATAAGCTTTTGCCCTTCACAATTCTGAATAAGAATAAGTGGGTATAAAGGGTGGGAGGCTGGCATATTCTGGACTTTTTATAGCCTTTTCTAAATCTATTGCACTAAAAATACTTCACAATAAAGCCCTCCACTGCCACTCAAACAAGGAAACACTGTCAGGCATGGGAAAGGGGAGTATTACACAATAAGACTTGGATTGCTGAAGGTTCATATTAGCTAAAGAAAAACTTTGGAATACATTTTTGCAAACAGAGGATTGTAGATGTTGTCTCTCACAATCAGGGAGTGCATTATGAAGAGACCTTTTAATGAACAGTTTCAGTGCTCATATGGGCACCTGACTATTGAGTTAAGACAGACTTGAAAAACAGTGACATTATACTTTAAAGTAACAAGCAGGTGGGATATAACACAGTAACAGTAGGCCATTAGTGTGATACTACCTGATCTGATTTGTAGTGAACCTGCTTTAATGGGAGGTCAACTATTTTCCTTAACCTGGAGTCCCTGTATGAGCCCTGCTCTGTTGAGCCCTTTAAAGACGGCACTACCATCTACAGTTACCTTGGAAGGGGTTATCACTCACTGGATCATCTCTGCTGAGGTACTTTAAGATAATCAGAACTATAACTATAAGATACTTCACAAACGTTCTTGTCCAGGGCTAATTTCAAGACTTCCAAATGCCTAACATAATCTGAATAAGACAGCACTGCGACAGGTTCGATTAGATGGCAGAATCTGTTTCATACAAACTTTGTAGCTCAATTTATTGAGAGGAAACACACTGACACGTCGAAAACGCCGGTTACTAAAACGAAATTGTCGTCTTTCATTTCACGTTAATTTAGGACTAACTTACGTTTGGATTTTTTATTAGCTACGGGTACCAGAGTGTGGTGTGGATGGCAGATTTAACACGACACCAACACTGTACGTGGTCGCTAATTTGTTTGCCTGGCAATCAAACGGTATCTGGAGTCAGCACTAACCCCATACATGCTACTAGCTAGATGACAGCAACATCCACTAAATTAAAATGTTTGATTCATAATTCATCTACAGGTCGAATGGGCGCGTAAAGCAACTTTTCAACTAAGTTTTGAAAGATATGCTTTACTCTGTCAATATATATTACAGTGTACAACGAGGCCCAGCTGTGATAGCTAGGCTAATATTTGCTAGCGTTACAAGCTAGCAGTTAGCTAAAACGTGACTGATCCATTGGGTTAGCCAGCTGTCTGGTTATACCTTACCTCATTTTCAATCTCTGCTATTTTGGCGAGTATACTCATGGTGACGGAGATTCCCGTGTACAAGCGACGATACGGAAATTAGTTGGAAATATATTAACATGGAAGTTGCCAAAGTTAGATGTTATTTAGCAAGCACACTAGCCTACACTACGCAAGCGGCGCCGCTTCTTAGGAAATCTCGCGAGGACATAGCGCGGTATTGCGATACACCCGGTGCGTTGACTAACAGGACAAAAACTAAAGAGGCAGGAGAGAAATGACCTGCCAACTAAAAGAAAGTACATAATCATAGCTGGTGGTTCATTTAGGAAGCGTGACATTCAGTTTTGACGGTGATAGTGCAGTTGTATTGAGAGTTCTTTGGACAAAGGCATCAGTAAAACGAGTACATTTAAATGAAGGTGGTTTAAATATTTTGTCCAGTCCTTTTTATGTTAATGAGAGTCAGTGGTGGAAAGTAACAAACTATATCATTTAAGTATTGCCCTTAAATACATTTTTTTGGTATTTGTACTTTACCTGAATATTCCGCTTTATGCTGCATTATACTTTTATGCTGCATTTCATACTCAAATACTATACTTTTTGCACTATTTTACAGCAACAATCACTAGTTGCCTTTCATAGTAAGATTTTACTTCCTATAGAAGAAAATGTTTTGTTGAAGATTAAACCAGTGGCTCCCAATCTTTGTGGTTTTTGTCCCGTCACAAAAGAGCAGTGTCTAATGGGAACCCCCTTCCCAGGTTTCAGATGTCCAAAGGGACATATCTCCACTAATGTTGTGATGGTTTGATTTGGAAAACCAAGGCCCTTTCCTACCACATTAGTCACCTCATGACCCCCAGATTTATTTTGTAATCTTTTGGATGGGCCCAACCCCTAGGTTGGATACCACTGAACTAAACGTATGTACCCAGTTGTATGTAAAAATGTTAAAACTAGCTACTTAATGTAGGATTTGGATGTCAGATGTTTACTTGTAATGGAGTGTTTTTACATTGTGGTAGTGACACTTTTACACAAGTAAAGGGTCTGATTTCTTCTTCCACCATTTATGGTCAGCTTCTTACTATCTATTACAGTGCCTACAAGTTACAGTCAGGGCAAACTTTACCCAAAGTCACACTTCCTTAATTCACCTCCACTAATCCCTTGATGAGTGAAAAATCAAGAAAGGTTGCTACACTTAATTAAATTAACTTAAATTTAAAAGTGATTTAGATCGCAGAGGATAAAGTTATGTGTCAGTTTCATTGTCTGACTAGTTTACACAGGGACACACACAAACACACATTTCAATGAGCCAAATTTAATACAAATTCTCACACAATAAAAAAAGACACAGAACTGTCAAATTGTATATTTTTATTGTTTAATTGCTTATTGTTTAAGTCGCATACAGTATAATCTCTCATTGGATTTATGTTGCTGAAGTTTGTGGACTGAACATCTGTCATTTTGTTGACCATCTGATTGACTTATTGGTTAGTGGGTGGGCTGGTTAGACAAGATCAGTGCTGCTGATTTGACCAGATTTCCTCTGAGCCATGCTATTGTCTGTCAACCTTGGAAAGGTTGCATTAGCACTATGCTAATATGGTGAATATTATTGTCTAGAGGGTATATTTTCCACACCATGGCTTTTGCACACAGTTCATATGGAGATAGATTGCAGGAAAGGCCATCCAATCAAATTTAAATATCTTGATTGACTGAACCTGACTTTGACATTAAAACTTAATCTATAAACCTAATAAATACCAGCCACTGTAGGTAGATATACCAGTTCTGCTCTTTAATATTACTCTTCCAGCTCAGCCAGCAGTGTCATCTAGAGCATATGCTGTCAAAAATAAATGCAATCTGGATAATAATACAATTTTTAAGTAGTTTATAATTAAGATCCGGAGAGAACCTAGATAACTTTATGTATGTACCTTAACTCCAGTCCAAGATATATTAAACCATGTGCTAGATATGCTGAATCTGTCACTTCATACATCCCTTTTGTTGTTTGTTTAGTTGTAGGAGGTGTGCTTGTCCTCATCAAAATATATAAAAATAGGCATTTTCTTTTTAAAAGGTAGATACGGTTTCAGCGAGTTGTTGTTCAGCATTTGTTGTTGCCCAGCTGGGGTGACAGCAAGCATAAATAGCACAGGAAGAAAGGACAAGAGGTGAGACACAGCAAGACAAGGGGTAATTACTGAGTTTGTGATCACTCAATACATTTCTGCAGACCTCTGCAGGTCTCAGTTAATGCTTCTTTTTGAAAAACAGAAAAAGGGCTTTGACTTGATTTATCAACACTAGCCACAACTTGAGAATTGACAATAATAAACCCATGCCCAAACATCTCAAATGTTCTTCTTTTAATGAGCAACGCATCTTTATATCGTACGTCAGTCAGCATTGAAGTGCATTGATTAAAAAGTAAGTGCAAGTACAGATTTTGATGCATTCATTTTGACTAGAGGATTAAATTATTTGCAACGTCTCCCCAAAAATAGTCATTCTACAGGGGCACTCTGCAAAAGAAAACCGCTATAGTTGATGCTGTTTCTAACCTAAAAGATATATGCTTTTTTTTCCTCATTTCAAGCTTTTTAAGTTATCTCTGAGTGACAGTGTGTAGGAGCAATTTTCATCTGCCTTCTGGTGTCAGTTCACTCCAGTCCATCAAACACAGCACTTTTCCTCAATATCACTGTCATGCTCCCTGACTAATTTCTCAGTGGTTTCTCAGTTTGCTTTGAGGATCACGGCAACTGAATCAAGCCAGCAGAAGCACAAAGTCTGTGAGAAGCACTATTTTAGTGCAATAGTTTCACACATGGTAACCTTGCCACCTAAAACTGGCTATCTCTGCATAGAGATGGAGTAGAGCTCTTATCGTACCCCCATCGATAGGCCTTTTAAGGAAGCGCCATTATTTGTGGTCATGTCACCAGAGCAAGGATAACAACATCTTTTGAGGTAATAAAAAACAAATAACAGCATGAAGTTATCCATTAAAATGCATTGTCCGCAGTATCAGTATCTTGGATTCTGTCATCAGAATTTGGATAATACTTATTGAAACCATAAGGCTTTACGATAAATGCAACTTGGCCATATGATGGCAAAAGTCTTCAGTGGAGGCATTCCCCTTGGACTCTAGCTGCTCTCGGAGGAGGTGGGCGGTGCTGTGGAGGACGACCTCCGTCGGGACACTGACTGTGAGCGCTCAGGGCTGTGTTTGTCATAAGGCTGGAGCTGCACCTCCAGGAAGTCCCTGTGCTGCTGGCTGATGACCTGGCTGATGAGTCCCGGCAGAGCCTGCAAGTTACTCAGTAGAGTCTCCAGCTTTGTCTCCAGCAGGGCAATCCTCTTCTCCATGTCCTCTCCTCTCTCGTTCAAGTCCGATATCATGTCATACATGATGTTCTGAGTCTGGAACAGGGGAGAGGAAACACACTTTAGCATGATCATTTTCCAAACTGGTATTAGTTTCTGACGGACAGTTCTGTGTGCGTCCACTATGAACAGATATGGTTACAGATAAAAGCACATTCTTTTTCAATACTTCAATAAATATGTTGTTGAAAGTGCTCTGAGCTCATTCTGCAACGGAGAGGCAAGGAAAAAGAGGAGATTAACTTCCCCAACACATTCTGTTCAGACTGCACACTCATTTTAATTAATGGAAAAACCCACATGACTAGAGCAGCCATTACCAAATGTTAATTGTCTGACACAAAAGCAATTAAAGGATAGGTTCAAACTTTTTCGAGTCTGTCTGAAAACACTACTCAAATGCCAATATGCACATTGAAAGCATTAATTGTACTGATGGGAAAGAGATTCCTTTCTAAAGCGATTTAATATAAGTGACGGGGGACAAAATCCACAGATTTCATGGTACGTAAAAATGCATTTTAAAGTTCCACTGTACGGTTATGCAGGTATTGTTTTACGGCACAGTTGAAAAAACATGGACCTATCCTTCAATCTCAGCATCTAACACAAAATGCCAAATAGGATATCTGATTAGTGAAGCAAAGAAAATATCAGTTATCAACAAGAAAACCAAGCTGTTTTGACAAGACAAATTTTACAAGTTCAAGTAAATGTCTGTCTCACAGCGACTGTCTCATTGCCCTCCAGTCTTGGGGGAGCAGAGGTTAGAAGCAGGAGAGTAAATTTCACATTAAAAAAAGGTCAGGGGGTCAGTTATTTTTATGCTTAGTTGTTCCAACCTTGAGAACCAGCAGTTTTCTGACTGTCTGACAAGGGTAGAGTTCATATGACCAGTTTACAAGAGTTCACATTTCCATGCAGAGCAGAGTATATTTCGCCTATGACCTTGAGGGGACAGGAAAGGAGCCTGCAGATGATGCCCTCTGCTTCTTTGATGCATCAAGCATCTGTTCACAGACCTTTAAAAATACACTGTAGCTGCTGCATTTTAACTCCCGAGGTTCAAGTCTTCAAAAACAGTCAACAACACACTAAGAAATGCGTGTCACATTTCGGATGAGGAGTGGGAGTGATGCTGCTGGAGGGCGGTTTCTGAGGTATTATTCAGCAGAGGACTAATAATCCCTGGCAGCCTGGAGGCAATGCCATCCATCACTTACCTTGTCCTCTCCTGATTTGAGGCAGGAATAATGGGATAGGTTGTTTATGTGAATCAGTGAGGACTAAAGTAGCACTGACACCTCTCACCCTGACACCTAGTAAGAGACAAGGGCTCTACTGTGTTGTATTACTTGCATAAACACTAATCTAATCTGCAATTCAACAGCAGTTCATGTAATGATAACCAAATAGTTTCATGTATGGATATATTATCTAATGCATGCGTAATTCTCCCTGCACCCCGACACACACATGGACTGAAACGACCCAAGTCTGGGCCTCGTTGGTAAATCATGAAATCTGACAAGAACACATTAAATAATGATGCTAAAGACCAAGAAAAGAAGCCTAGTAAGCCACGAGGGAACAAATATCATAAATAGAGGATGAAACTGATGCAACAAGAATATATATGGTTATTACAGTTCCACTTCAACCACAGACTGACACTACCAACCTATTTCTGCACAAGAGAAAGAGAGAATTAAGACAGAGGAGAGTGGCAGAGATCGTTTCGAAACGCAATTTTGCTATTTGACGACCTGTACAGTAATGGAAGTGATGAAAATGCTGTGGAAAGAAACAACATTGAACCAAACTCTGCGTCACTGAAGCCACATTAAATGACAAACCACATTCTATATTAGACCGGAGAAGAGATAATGAGTTAAGGGGATACACTGTGATCTGAGGAATTTCACATTGCACTGCAGTGGCAATGCAGTTGCCAATGATACGTTCAGCTCTATTTAGCTCCAGCTTTCCACTGGGAGGACGGGACTGAAGATGCACTGCCCTCTGATGGTAACAGACTCTAATAACAGGGTCCAGCTGAGTGCCACTGGCTATAAGCCACCTTACCCAATGTCACATCCCAACTCTTCTTGCTGCTGTTTTACAGCACGAGGTGATTGGGCAATATTAACTAATACCGTTCATGACACGCTGGCTCAAATCCAGTTTGACTGTGGTGCACTTCTGAATGTCAAAGCGCTCTGCCTTTCTCTCCTCTCTGTCTCTGCCTTTACTTTGGGCTGAATCATCAGATCACAGTGTGTCTCCCTTCCCAGGTTACTGTTTCTGCTGTGTCAGGCTGGCAGGCTGCCTGGTCTTTCCCTAAGGTTTGTCAACTTCTGTTTAGTGCATCTGGAGACAAACATCAGAGAATACATAAAGTGAAAAACGGTGCAGACAGGAAAGGGGGGGTTTCTTGTTACTCCCATTCAGTAATTTTCTGACAAACATGTCCCCGGGATAGCAGTTTACACTGTAAAATAAAATGTTATTATTTCAAACCCAAAAGATGAGAATCTCAGATGAGTGCAGACAACCAGAATCATCACACAGATTCATTTTTAATCACCTTGTGAATAGCCTGTCTGTTTATTTGACACCTGTAGACTTTGATTATATTAGAAAATACAACTAATTCAGCGAGTGAACTAGCATGCATTGAATTAAATCACACAAAGGAAAGAAACTTATCAGGATAGTTGTCTATCCTCATGTACAATGCAGCAGTAGTCTAGCTTACCTTAGCAAGGTCCACTAGTGAGTTTGCTTGGTCATTCAGCTTGCGTTGCTCCATTTTAACACTTCTCAATCTGAACACAAGACCATTCAGAACCCAATAAATTAAGGCTATCAGAATTTTGTCATTAAATTTGTGCACACACAAGGCATACACACGGAGAGCACTCCCAGGACATGCACAGGATGTGTGTAGAAAATGCAGGGGTCAGTCTGTTTGGTTGAGCTGCATGCAAGTGGAAAGGAGACCACGAGGGGAGGGGGGGGGGGGGGGGGGGTCCTACTCAACCATACATACATACAACCATACTAAAGGAAGGACTCATAGTATCAGAGCACCTCTAAGCATTAATTATCAAGACCTATAGCTACTTGACAAAAAATAAAAATAAAGCCCACAGTTGTTTCTTTAAAGTTTTGTTTCTGGTTAAACCACCTTTTTTCCATTTAGGTTTATAAATTATTTAGTCACCCAAAAAGCCATATCAAACCTCATTTTAAGTTAACATAAAGACTAATGTTTAACCTTTTCGATAGCACCTATCTACACATTCTCTATCTTTTCCTTTTAAGACTTTGCAGCATAAAGAGAAACATAAAAATCTGTGACACAACAACTGAGAAAAATCCAACGTTCCTGCACAATTTACCGCTTAAAGGAAACCTGTTAATCTGGCATCATGAATAGAAAATGTTACACTACTTGTTAAAAAAAGGCATAAAAGGCCACTTTTTCATCAACTGCAAATCTTACTTGTGAAGTCGGCAAAAATGAACTCACCTACTTCATACAACATGCTTAAATAATTCACATCTCCTGTTCAATTAAGCTTCTAAAGCCTGTTTTTGCTCATCCTCTCAGGGGGCTCAAAAACAGCAACTGTGCAGTATTGTAGCGTGTCGACCACACGTGGTTTTGAGATATTAAAGGTTTTTTTCCCCCCTGAATCACCCACGCATGCTAAATTAAACTGGGCACGATACACAGTCGAACATCATGAGGGCAAGTTTGCCAACGTTTCAGATTTTGATGAAATAATTAAAAAACAAACTCTATAACTAACCGAGACATGAATGCAGTATGAGGTGATCATTAGGTTGTGTGTGTTTTGAAGGCAAACACTAATGAAGATCGAGAGGGTATTGAAAGGGGGCCGTGGGGAGTCTGATAATTAGCTGCGATACGCCCATTCTCATGCAATGCAGGATCATTTCTCTGTTTTCCTGCAGACAGGCAGATGTGGAGCGAAGATGACAGGTCAGACCAACAGAGGGTGCCACAGGCGCCACTACAGGAAACTACAGGCAAGGGAAGACGTCTTGACAACTGAGGACTGAAATGCTTCAGACAGAGCAGACTCTGAAGACAAGTACAGGAATGCTATTGCAAAATTTTTATTATTCAAGTCATTAAATGAAAGGAAAAGAAGGCATCTAATATGATAAGAGATATTCGATGTTGCATGGCTTTGCAGCTGATGTGAGACCTGTTAAAATTACACATTTCACAGTTGGATGACCAATAGCCCTCAGATGGGGTCAAAGCACGAGGGCAGCGCGAGGTCAGGACGAGGAAGCCTGCTCGCCCTGTCTTTTATATTCTGCGCATCTCATTCCCTCAGTCAATCACTCCTCATGGGCAGTTCTCCTTTTGAATGGACACTCTAAATCTGATTGATATTCATCAGGGGAAAACGGCTAAGCAAAGCTTTTCAATACCCCACTAAATCAGTTAAGGCAATCTCAGTTCGTACGGCGCCATATTTTTTACCCCTCCTGACTTGCTTTCTTTGTCATGACCTCTGTTTACCTCATTCTGGAGAGAAATTATCATTTTTCTTCAGCTTAATGGACAAGGCGAGCATTCTGCAGCCTGTCGTTTTGTGTTTTTTTTTTCTCTCTTTCCGTCCCGGCTGACAGCTACACGCTGTCGGTCACAGTCGCAGCCTCTCAGGCTCAAACGGGATTGCTCGAAGGCTTTACCCTGACCTTCCTCTTAGGTCACTTTGCTGTTTCTCCAATCCACTGATCTCTGAGCTAACAAGCACTCACTGTCCCGCTTCATGCTATGATTCCCACTTCAACCTTGTGGATGGACAGGGACAGCGTTCCCAAAGGGGATCCAACTGTGCTGAGACACTCGACTTAACAGCTGTTATGGCCTGAAACATACTGTAAGACGTCTGGATGCATGTGTGCCACATCGTGCCTGTGGCTTTGTAAAAATGCACCATCCGAATGACCTCAGGAGTGTTTAACCTGCGTCTAATGCAAACTCTGCTAATTCTTCTTAGTGCAGAGATGCATGACAGCTGTATGTCCGTGTTATTATGCTGCTTACCAGCCATGATAACACCAGATCAATGTCTTTGCTACTGTGTCATCCAACAGAGAAATGGAGGAAAATGTGGCAAATGTAGTAACAGGCGTAACAATGGTTCCACACGCCGAAAGATGACCCTGAGCCCTGATCTGTATGAACATGACTGCTAAGTTGTATAACATGACTTGAGGGATATTATAAATCATATACTTGTGCTACTGCAGGTCTGTCTCCTGTAGAGCTCTAGTCGTCATCCTTCGGTACGTGAAAGCACAGTCAATTAGAGTTTAATCAGTGTTTTCCTGATTAAAGATCAAATTCTCATCACATCCATGCAGAAATGGAAAGAAAAACACCCTCCCATCACCGATAATTGAAATTCACTTTATATGCATCTGTGGGTGTGATTACAATGTGCAGCATGTGTCAATAATGAGACTGAAAACGTGTTTGTGCCGGCTATTTAAAGCTGTTTGCATCACAAAATGTTGAAGATTGAGTGAAAAATGGGAGACTGATGTGCATCTTCTCAAATTGACATGCTACTCAGTTGAACATACGTCTAATAAAAACCTTTGTAGCAGCTTAAATTAAATAAACCGACAACATTATGATTATGTCTTGTGAAGCAGTTGCTAACTTAACATGTTTTAGTGGCATGAATTTCACTTATCAAATGAGGGAGTGTAATTTTTTAGTACATTATTGGGTTCAAGGACAAGCTCTCGTTAGCATGCAAACAACAGGTCTTTATCTACATGTGAGGCGAAGACTTACTTTCGAGCTCTATTGCATTGTGTCGACACAAACAGGAAAAAAAGGAAACATGAAGTAGACAAATGAATTATTACAACATCAGATAAACATATTCAGATGGCAAAATCTGTTTGCTCAAGTCTGGCTGCTGAAACCTTCATCTCTACACTGTCACCTCACCTCTGAGCAGCAGCAACTATTTATTCTTCATTTACTTTCTCCTGCAACCAGTGTGTTATATCTCTGTGTTTCTGGGAGCTGCAGCTCTGCTTGCTCTCTAAGTCTAATCCCCTTTTTTCCACACTAGTCCGGGTTATCAGGAATACAGTAAATCAAAACAACCGTCCTGTTAACTTCAGTCAACATTCACCAACACAGACAATGCCTCAAAGCATCTATGGCTCCATTTAAAAACTGTCTACAGCTCACATCATTTACAGTGACTGATGAGGACCTCTGAGAAAGTTTGTCTTGCAGCTTTGACCAGAGGAAACAGGTACGCTGATATCTGATTTGATGTTTACCATCCCCTCAGGACAGGTCAAGGATGGCTGTAGGCCTTTTCCCACTCGCAATCTGCTCTCTGTCAGCTTTCTGTCCTACATTCATCTCAATCCGGAGCTTACGAGTCACACCCTGTACCTAGGCTACAGGCAATACTTAAAACTCTCCAAGATAAGGCCTGTGAACGCACCACTTCCTGAACAAAGCAGAACCTTTGTGAGATAAAGGTGTGACGGGAGGATGTTGACACCATGCTGAGTAGTCGTCCTTGCACACAGAGCCTGACGTGACTTTTTCCCACTGAATCTGGTTCAGTATAGATTTAGCTTTAGCTCCAAGGGATTTCCATTATTAGGCTGTCCTAAAGAACAGGAGGTGGACATGAGACACTGTCATCACTGCTGCGAATCGCCTGAATATGACAGCAAGGACATAATGACTCGACAAAGAAACCGTGACAAAATGCCGTTAAACGGCACAAATCTGGATGCGGGTTGCAGCAGCAGCAGACACTTTGTGCATTTCTCGACCTTGTAATCAAACATCCTAATGTCTTTAAAACAGAAATGTATGTTCAAAAGATTCATGAGCAAATCAAAGTTGCACACAGGAGACCACAAAGACCCATATATATACATAAAACCACAGAAAGCAAACGTACAAAAAGGAGACATCTTATCTTATAAAGCTACACATAACAAAATCACTGTGCATCAACTCACTAATATTAATAAAGCACTGAGCTGATTGCCGACAGTCACAGACTGGATGTGCTTGTAAGCACAGTAGGTTGAAGAAAAACAAGAGCGAGGTGAGGCTGAAATCGATACTGTTTTGGAGTTAGATAGCGCCTCAGGAGTCCTCGGGGACCCACTAAAAAACTAGCTGACAGGTAAGTGTCTGACCAACCGCTAGAAAAGTAGAAACCCAGATGCGTCAGCCTGCAAGCCGACGTAGCCGAGAGAGACACACAAGAGTCAATCTGACAGCGAAAGGCGAGAGAGAGGGAGAGAGATCAATATCATACTGCTGTGAATTCTGTAACTCCAGAATATGATAAGGTAAAATTATTGTTATTGTTTCTTTTTGTCAGGAATATTTCTGTAACACTGAGGCTGCTGAAAGAATGACTGCTTCCACATTCTGGGTGTTTTCCCATTCTCATGCAGAGAAAATGCCATTTCACACAGATAAAATATGCAGCTTCCATCCTGACAATTCTCACACTGGTTCAAACAGAAATGGATTAAAAGAACATCTAGTGTATAAGCAAATAGTACTTAAATTTTGTCCCCTTGCATATTTTACCACTCTTTATGATGCAGAACCAACAGGCCAAGTCATTATCACATCTACAAATTCAAAGTTGGTCAAGTCAAGTGAAACATGGTCAAGATTCTTCAATAATATGAGCACACATGTTTGCTACAGGTGTCAAACAATTCAGATTTCAGGTTGGTGTCGCATCGGTGAATCAAGTGAATTCACTGCTGGATTAAAAAAGGTATTAGACCAACATGAGGTGTCGGGGGTCGGGCTTCAGAGCGTGGTACCTACTGGTGAATGGCTTGGAGAAATTTCCTCTGGTGCTTCCTGACTCTGGCGTGGTCCATCTTCCTCACCAGTTTGGTGTTCTTATAGATGAGCCACGTCTCCCTGAGAACATTCGCAGCTGTGTTTTTCACCTAAAATGGAAAAAGAGAAAAAAGGAGGGGAAACATTTGGTCAAGAATGCAGAAAGGAAAGTATCCATGATTTCAAACTGACCGAGTGCGGATCTTTCGCTTACTCTTTTTGTTAGCTGGGTATCCATCATAAAATTGTGGACGTGTTTTTCAGCTTTGGTTAATTCCAGTTTCTTCGCCACCACAGCCACCACCAAGGCAGTGCAGCCAGCACCCTGTGAAATAACAAGAGCAGATAGGCACGAATATGCAACGTGGATTTTCACTTATTTCATTTGCTTGTCGACTATTTTTTTCCCAGCTTTTAAATATTAGTACAATATTAGCTACTTTCTGTCAGTCTTTCAGCACTTAAAGATATACTGACAGGCAAAACAAGACAAACTCTGAAGCACTGGCTGCTTTTCTCACCATAATGCCAGTCAGGAGGCAGACTCCTTTCCCACAGTATGTGTTTGGGACCATATCCCCATATCCAATGGTAAGAAACGTGATTGAGATCAACCACATGGCTCCTAGAAAGTTGCTGGTTATGTCCTGGTTGTCATGGTACCTGAAATAAATAATAAATGCAATAGGTTGACAAACCTCAATGTGCCTGAAGCACTCAAGCTTCGCCTTATGACTAAATCTCATCTTAAAAAAAAAAAAATTCAATATAGTGGTGAACATAAGATTAAATTCGCTGTCAGAATACTGCAGAGCTATAATCTTGTAAATCTTTCTATCTTGATGCTCAGACACAGAGTGAGCTAAGAAGTGTGTACATTATCTATTTTTACGCCTTATCTATGTTTCATGCTGAGCGGCGCAGCATAGCGTGAGAAACTGATCCAGGCACCTCTCACAAGCTCTCACAGTCCATGCAGCGATGATCCACAGCGAGATGGTGAAGACCAGCAGCACGGTGCCAGGACAGATGGTCATGAGGGTCTTCATCACAAAGCGCGTGTTGAAGTTAATCTTGTTGAGGGCACCGATGCTGCGCGACGAGGCGTCCGTGAAGAGCTTGCTGTGCAGCAGCATGACACGAGCGATGAGGTACAGCCGCAGGAACATGGGGATGGATAGGATGATGTCCACATCTGCATCCGTCTTGGATGGCACGTAGGAGTAGGCCAGGCGTGCTGTCCAGGTGAAGGTGTAGTTTCCTGGGATGGGGTGGATGGCGCACACCAGGATCTCCAGGCAGATGAAGAAGATGCGCTCATATGTCATGGCTATCCTCCAGTCATCAGCTGCGTTGTCCACCATAAATAACTGCAAGGCAAGGGCACGGTGAGGCCGATGGAGGGTAAAAAACATCTAACATTTTCATCATGGTGACACAGCAAGCTACAGGAAATCATTAAACCCCATTAAACAATAAGTCACAAATAGCCTTGAGTCATTAAATCACATTTCTGAGTCACATTTTTAAAGACCTCAGCAGTTTTTTTTTTTTTTTTTGCCTCATGCTGTTGCCCAGTTAAAACGAATGATATACAGTATATACAACACATTATCTGTGAGCATTTTCAAGAGAATAGAATTGATCTGAAATAACATTTGGAGGAGGTACAGTTAAAGAAAATAATAAATAACTGTTTACATAGTTAGAATGCTATGCTTGGTCAAGGCCAAGGATATCTGATAAAGGCTGCAACACTCGAATATCATGCCTTTGTGTTTCTGAATGCATTCTCCAAAGAATAACATGGTGTTTTTTATGCTTTCAGATTTTATTCTACCTTGCAACATTTGTTTGTATTAATTTCTGTACTGTATGGAAATCATGATTATCTCCACTCGCAGAAGAATATTGCAACTATTTTGATAATCAATTAATCGTTCATGTCATTTTTCAAGCAAAAATTATGAAGAAATGAAACCTCCGGTTCCAGCTTCTCGAATGTACATCACAGTAAACTGAATATCTTTGGACAATTGACTTTTGGTTGAATAAAACAAGACATTTGAAGTCATCACTGTGGGCGGTCGGCTCTGCAATCTAAAATTCAGCAATAAATGGGGAGAATTACATTTGTAAATATGTGATTTGTAGTAAGATAAGGCCAAAGCACATGTGTCTCCACCACTCCAACACTGAATTCTGCCATGAATTCACCTCCTGCTTTGTTTCCCTCTCTCTCTCACATACACACACACACAAAAAAAAGTGTTACATTAGCAGCATGCAGCAAGCATTTTCAACTTCAAAGCGTTATACTGATGAGAACATCTGCCGCCTCCACATTAGCATTAGGTTCTGGTCGCCTGGCCACCCCGACCAGAAGGTAGGCCGTTCCACTGGGGATTTCAGTGTGGGTGGATTTCAGCACCCTCATCACTCTTCTCCACCCTGTCCTCTGTCATATGCAGCAGCCTCTTCACATGCTCCTGCGCCTTCTTCTTGTTCATCCTCTCCCTTCTCTTCATCACTTTCAATCCAATCTGCAGCTCGCTTGTCTTCGACCAGAAGATTCACTGCTCCGTGTATTCACCCTGAACTAACGACTGAGCCCATGACCGCCATCGCCACCTCATTCGCACTGGTCCCTGATCATCCTTATAGTCATAGATACACTATCTCAATCTTACTCCTCTCACCAGAGCTTACATTAGCTGGTGCAGGTTGAGGATTAAATGCTATCAAACTGTATTAACTTCCTCTACATTTGTCAAATAATTCCTCTCACACTGATATTCCTCCACAGCTGCTCCTGCTCTATCCACTCAATCACCTCAAGGTCCTCTTCCTGTGAACAGGCCGTCACAACTGGCAGGAGATATTTCACAAAATGTTGCTGTCAGCAACAATACAAGCGATGCTTCCCGCCGGCTGTTTTTGCCACGAGAGCAGAAGCCCCTCTAAAGGTTCATTACATTTTGTCGGAAACCTCCTTAGTACGCTTGGTAATGAATTATACAATGTCCAGTGATTTCTCTGGATTTAATAGAAAATGTGCACATGCAAGTACAATGTTTTCGCTTGCAGTTCAGCATCTCTGGGAACTGGATTGTGCACAGATCAGTTAAAGTGTGCAGTTTGGATTTTTAGAGACTTTTTCCACTCCACAAGCACCTGCTGGCATTACCCATGAAGAGGAATTTAGTATATAGGTTAAAGTTTAGGGACTGAACAAATTAGTGGGGGAGATGGGGCTAGAAAAGGGGCATCTATGTATTTTTTCTTTTTGCTGAAAGAAAGATGGTCTAAAATTGGTGGAACTGCATGTGAAGGTCTTATAGTCATTTATGGCCCACATTTCTATTCAGTTTCATCATTTTCTAGCAGGTTTTCTGTATGTATATTTCTGTTTCTGTGTAAAAACACAGATTCAAAGCATACACCATGTTGCAGCATGGGTGAAAATCTTTTGCCATATGCAGATGATCGTGTCGCTGTATCAGGGCTTTATTTTACAGTTTCTGCAGGGGTCAATATGTCAGAAAACATATATCTTTGTAGTTATTAGGAATTGAAGATAATCTCTCCAAAGAGCATCTTTTTTCCACAAGCAAACTTTATTCTGCTTTAAAACAGAACTACAGCAAAGTTTAATATATCATGCAGAGTTAACCTGTGATATAACTCAGCACAACACAACCAGTTTTACTGGAGAGTGAAACTACGAAGGTGCTGAGGTGCCTCTGCAGCCGCAGAGCAGCTGGCTGTTCAGTAATGGCAGTAAGAGCAGCTGGAATTCTTCTTTCACAAAATGCACCAGTTGTTATGCTTATTATAATTTTCGCAATTGCTAATTCCACTGCTAATGTGCAATTCAGGCTCTGTGCAAATTATCGTCCCATTAACACATTAAGGTTGAAATCAGAGTTGAGTTGAGGAATTAGGCGGTTGGGTGTTGCAGTTTCCTCTGTGTCAAACTAAATACCAATAACCTTGGGAGGGGAATAGTGCTGCTTTTCTAAAATCAAACTAAGGTTCAGCTCCTCTCCCCACCCTAATAATTTCTGTACAATCCCTTAGCTGTTTGGAACTGAAATATATTGGCTATATTGATTTATCAGTCAAAACTGCAGCTTTAATTCTATGAGTAATAAAACATTCATAATATTCAACACATACTGGTGGCACACATCACGACTCGGCATCTTGCCAGCTCGTCTCCATTTAGTTTCATTTGGAATTTCTCATTATAGAAGTAAAAAACTGTCCCACTCCTGGAGGGCTAATGGGATCAGTGACCTAGATTGTAAATTTAGCAGCGATATGTTACATAAAAATTGAATTGCTGAACCAGTCATATTTCTCCCATCGAAAAGAAAGTCCCCATTCAACATGTTCAAGGACAAAGACAGCACATGGAAAAATCAATAATACGGCCAATTTTCCTCACAGACATACATGAATGCTCCACAGCTTGACAGCTTTGAAGGCGCCCCCGACACTACGGGCGCCCGCTTCACTTCAACACGCAAACTGCACTGAACCACAGCGTGTGCCTATTATAGCTTCTGAGCCAATTATATGTCCAACTGCCACTGTGGAAGAAATATCAACTGTCAACAAGCTGGCACATTACAGGCAAAACAGCACAAGCTACAACGAACACATGTCCACGAACAAACGCAACAACCGTCCCACAAAGCCTCATTTATATTTATTTAAGAGCTACAATCAAAGTTCCCCCCAAACACAGAAAACACATGAATTAAAATTTCAGAGGCAGTTGTTCATATCAAATGAGCGACACTGAGCTCCTTTAACAAACTGACATCTGCCAGAGAAGTGTGTAACTCTAACCACAGCTCGTCTTGTCCGGCTTTCCAAGTGAGTGTAATGTAGACACGGAAACACAAGCTGTGACTCCTCTCTGCCACGGTTTCATGCTTACAGAATTAGGCCTCTGAAAGCAGCTAAATCTATTGTTTGCACACAGCACAACCAGCGTTTTATTTTACATTTCAAACAACACACCCGGCCTGTCAAAAGCAGTTACAAAGTTTGTTACCTCAAAACAATGTAATTAAACATTTAAACGCAGGTTGCATAAGGAAAGCCTACTTGGTGGGTAGAAGCAATTATGGTAATGGATGACCTGAAACACAATACTCAAGGGCCCTTTACCTCGGAGCATCAAATATTCCATGCTAGCAGCAGAACCAACAGTTATGACGGAGAGGCGGAGCAAACTACATCTGCAGTGGAAAAACCTTAAACTGTGGGTTCTCGCTGGTGTCAAAAATATGACAGAGAGGGAAGACGCTGAGAGTCAGTCGTAAAGACACGCAGCTGATGAGACAGGGCGCCTTTAAATTAGTTACAGGAGGCTGACAAATCATTTAAACACAGCAAGTAAAGGGATTTTAAATGGGAAGTTGACTTAATCACAGTTAAAACCATGTCTACAAAGGCTGACAGCAACTTAGAAGACTGCAGCCTGACAGTCGGCACAACGATGTGCGAGTTTAAAGCAACATGATAGAACAGGTCAAGGTTTAATGGGGACAAATGATCTCTACGCAAATGAATATGCGTTGGTCAAGTGAATTTTTGGTCACCAATTGTTTTGTTCTATTTTTACAGATACAACATAGAAATCAAGAAATCATGCGTGCAAAGACACAGTTATTTTCCGAAAAGCCTTAATCGTAAGGAGGTAACATTTGACCATAGCAAAGAGGGGAAAAACATAAAGAAGGAACGAGGGATGATCTCCCTCTCCCCAGACTGATCAACAGAGACGAACATCAGGTTCAAGCTTAAATTTACAAACATGCTAAATAGAGTATAAAAGTAAAATAAGGACAATCTGTAATCTGATTTACATGCTTAAAGGTTCAATTCACTCAAATTTCAAAAACTCTCTGAACTCCAGCGGTGTGTATCCTGGCATGCTGATAGTTTGGGTTTTATTTGCTCATGTTTTGAGAAAGCTCTCTCTGAGATTTCTACTTTTCAACCCAACACAGTGGAGGTGAGCATAATTTTGTTTGTGATGCTCAGAGCCTTAAAGTATGAAATTTAAGCTAAATGTCTAAAGCCATGCTATCGGCCCCGTGAAGCTGTGCTTTGATGCTTTCAGCTATGTGCTAACATTAACATGGACAAAGCATGTTTATGTTTGCCATGCGCAATGTTTAAATTTAGCATGTTAGAATTGTTACAGTTGCTAATCATCACTAACGTACAACTGAGGCCGATGGGCGATATCATTAGTTTTGCAGTTATCTGGTCATGAACCAGTTAAGAATTTGACCTGATGATGGAGCTAGATGAAAAGTTAAAGCATCTCCAAAGTTATTAGATATAGACAAAGATAGATGTCAATTCATTCAAAAGCCGTTGAAACAAAGCCACATATTTTGACCTCATGGTGGCGCTAGAGGAACAGCCACAGGATCGGCAAAATTAGTGCTCTTCATCATCTTGGGACTTGCGAAAAGTCTGTGGGACATCCATGCAACAGTTGCTGCAACATTTCAGTCTGGACCAGAGTGGTGGACCTACTGACTGACGCTGCTATCCATAGAGCTAATTTGGGAGCATGGCTAAAAATTCGACAGAAGAGACGGAGCCCGTCAAACTCTGGAAAACCCAGACTAAGACAGAGATGGATAGCTCCAAGCTTGGGCAAATCAAAATGAAACTATCTGCATAGTCAGATACCTTTATGGAAAAATTAGGAAACACAGTATGTTTTTCTTATTGGGGTGAACTGACGCTTTGAGTCCTTTTTTATTTTTGTGATTTGTTTATCTTCTTAAATCAAAAACCTTTATTTAATGATGTCTATACACACACGCATGTTTGTACCTCTGTACATGTAAGCATGTGTAAATCCCAACCTTAATCTGAACCAAATGAATATCTAACTCTTTCCAAAATGTCCAAAATGTGACAATAAAGCAGAAGAGCACATACATTAAGCCTCTGCATTGTACAGCAGAGAGGAAGCAGCCAGCACGGCGAACAAATCGAGCCGTCGCTGGCTTCTCTCAGGCACTCTGCTTCTGCTCTGATGGACAGTCTAATCACTCAGAGTGCACGCTCCTCGCTCATCATGGGAAACTTTCATTCACGTCAGGTTGAGGGACAACGCGGTAGAATATGTCCCAAGATCATCCCCTGCCTGTCCTGCGTCTACGCTGTGCGGTCTCAGAGGGGCTCACTTGCGACGCTAGCTGGGTTGGTTACTGGTTTCACTACGCTCAATATAACTAATGGAGTCCAGCTCAATATTTAATCTGTGTAATGTGGAGATGGGAACATATATCTTGTCACTGAGAATGAAATCGCTCAATCTCATTAGTGAATTAGGTTGAGAGGTTCAGCCCAATTAGACATTAATGCAATACTTTATTTATGATATCAAAGTGAGCCACTAAGAGACCACTTTGCTGAGTAAATCTGAAGCTGCTGCAGTTTCGACTTGCTTTTGTTTCTGACATTAAGTCACACATTTGCATATACATTCTTCTATTCAAGCAACATAGGGCCAAAGTAAAAGCTTGGATAAATCTTTCTTTAAAGTCTTGCTGCTGCAGCCAAGTTGCTCACGTCAGTGATCTGAAAGTCATCGGTAGGTTTAAAGACACGTGCGCAGCACAATTTAGTAAATGCCATCAATAAGTAATCTTTCGGATTTGCAGCTCTTCGGGAGGCTGGGTGTCTCTGAAAGCCTGTACGTTCAGTGAAAACACTGAGGTCACCAGCCAGTGGTGGTTATCTGACTCCAGTCTGGAGTCTCAGGTAGAGGACAGATTTCACTGTGAGGAATGCGGAGCGTCTCCTGCAGTTACACCATATCTCTAACACGTACACACCACCCAGGGGCGGTCTGACAACCACGGCCAAGTTTGGCTTTGGCAGGATTCGCTGGCACAGTTTGGGCGTCGTGTTGTTATTTTATCTTTTCTGCAGATTGTAAAATGTAATACTGTGTGACTGTGAAACATCAGCGCTCACTTTTATCACGAAAGTACACATCAAAGGCGGAACAGCCCCCAAAGCATTTTGCATTAGTTTAAGAAAACTCAGCAGAACTGTCATCACAAGGTACAACGACACAGCAATGGCCTGAACACAAATGCCCGTCGGCGAAGAGCCTTTGATGTGAGAAGAAGGGGAAACTTTCAGAGCAGCTTCTGTCTGTTTGGGAATAAGGTGAACTCATCAACCATCTCAGCAGCGAGAGCAGGAAGATGCTCCCAGCTCGTAGCTCATATCAGACTTTGACAATGACAAATCAAAGTCGTGAAGCAGCTACAGACTCTAGCCTCTCCATTTCCACTCGCGCTCTACAGTAAGTCGCTGCCTGCCAACACAGCAAACCCGACTCCGCTAAAAAGTCTAAAAATTCCTCCGGCGGATCGGCAGCTGTCAACAAAAGGCGTGACGGGGACTGAATCAGGCTGATAACATTTCAAGGAGAAGTATAAAAAGACGCTGAGCCACATCAGCATGTACAAGAGGATTAAAGATTAGTATTATTTCTCCTAATTGTAGACACTGGGACAAATGTAAGGACATTTATCAGGACATGGACACACTGTCTCTCTCTGTTAACGCAGTTGGCTCTGTCGTCCAGCCGTCGCTGCCGTTGCAGCACAGCAGATGTATCCCTAAACAATTCAAATGACAGCTGGTGTCCAACATCTATCCTGTCTGACCTGACCTTTTGAGTTTTCAGTCACTCCGAGGAGAGAAAAAACACTTCACGTTGTAACACTAGGTAAAAAATGAGAGGGCGCAGTCTTTACCGAGTTTGACAAGTAAATCAGTTCGGAGTGGCTCGAAGTGGAGGGGAAGTATTTCATCACCCCGACTCATGCCTCCACATCTGACAGGCATCTGTGAGTACACATGGATGTGCATGCATAATCTATTTCACTGCAGGAGCGAAATTTCCCACACGGAAAAGTGCACTTTAGAAGCAGCACTCTACTAATATCACAAACACTTATGGTCCATGCACAGCTTTAACACACAAACCACAAACCAGGGGCATTACATTATGCTGAATAATACAACAATAGATGGAGTGTTAAAAGTGTATTTGATGCAGTGTTTGACCCAGGAGAGAGCACCACATATTGAATCAGTTAGTCAGAGTTTTTGCCCTTTGTTAATTCTTCGCAGAAAGTTATGTTTTAAACGATTGATTTTTCATGTCAGAGTCAATTTACAGGTCACTGGGAGTACAGCACAGCCTATGAAGACAGTCATATACTGTCTGTGACTCTGGAAAAGCTTTGAAAAGTCTGAGAAAATGACTCGAATGATGTCACCTGAGTATGTCAGCCCTGGGCTTAGAGACGGCAGATTTTTTAAAAAAGGAGGAAACCAGTTTTACACATCATAGTCTGTCTACAGGTGTTGGGGAATAGTACTGCATGCTGCATGGGAAAAAGGTCTTTTTGGTGGGAGCCGATCTGAGCGACTGCCTCAGGTGATGTCACTTGAGTCAGTGTTGGTTGGTTCTGAAGGCGACATGTTTGGAAATAAAGACAGACGCGAGGTTACCGGCTCCACTCCTCAAGGCTAGCGGCTTGAGGCCGCATGAGCCGCTACTCGCACAACATGCCCGAATCTCAACCCAGCTCTTGGTGGTTGAGTTGGATTGTGGGTAACGTAGGCGCCAGGTTTTGACAAGGAAGAAGAAAGCAGGAAGTAAAAAAGACTTTGTCTGGTTCTTTGATTTTGATTCTTTGGTAAACTGACTGCTCAGTTAACAGCAGGTGTCTGTTCAAAACATGGATCATGGAGTTTGAAAGACGTGAGAAGAGTCTGATAAACAACAAAGCTGATCAGATGCAAATGAAAGAAGCTCTGAGAAAATGTAAAGGAAGCACACACACATCCAGAACAACTGTGTGTGTCATTAGAGAGATAGATTTAGAATTAATTTGTCTGTGTGTGTGTGTGTGTGTGTGTGTGTGTGTGTGTGTGTGTGTGTGTGTGTGCAAGCACATATGTCAGTCTGCAGGAACCAAGTAATGACAGACTACCAACAACAGGCACAAAAGCCCGTCAGGCAAGGAAGGGAAGGAGCAGCTGGTGTGGTGGAAGTTAAAGTATAAACACTGTGAACTGGATTTAAATAGTAAGACAGAGTCAGCTTCCAGGAACTGGCTGATAGCTGATGAATAAGAAAAGGGACCTTATAATCAATTTGTACATCTAGAGAGAAGCAGAAGGGAGTGAGTAAGAGACTGCAGTGATGCGATGATGTTTTCTGATTCACTTAAGTGTTCAGGCTTCGGCGTTTGAATAAATGGTATATATATCATTGTGGAGAGGGGATATGTGGCGAAAAGTGCATTGCAGTAATCAACTGTGAGGCAAACAATTGCCTTAATAAAGTTTTCTAGGTCAGCAAAAGGGGAAATGTCTTTATCGTGAGAAGAGAGCAATCCAGGGTGAAAAATGTTTTGGATATTGACACGACTGTCAGAGGAGTCTGGATCAAAGAGGTTTGAAACAGCCTTCCGGTGGGGTAAATGTGCAGCTACTGACAATTAAAACGAACGGAAAGAAAAGCTTGTTTTAGAGCTCAAATGAAAATTCCAGCTCGCCTATGGTAAAGGTAAGAATATTGCATCACGGCTGTTTATGATGTGTAAAACAGAGGATTTAAGCTTCCTAAAACTGTCATCGTCTCCATATTTACGAGCACAGATGTGCTGCTGGATCATGACAGTAAGAACATGTGAGGAACAGCGACTGGAAGCTGCCGCACAATTCAGAGCTAAAGCATTTAACTGGTTTACTGTGAACGGGGACCATAAACCCACAGCTGAGGCACAACTGCCAATTTCACACAATCTGTTATAAAAGCCACTAAATGGAGACCTGCTGTGATGAAGAATGCACCTTTGCTCTCTATTAGTCACAACTAAATCGTTACATTATTCAGCATCAAGGAAAGTTTGCGCAAGCAAGAGGTGGAAAAGCTCAGTTTATGAATTAAATAATTCACACAGGATTAGAGTTGAAGGTGCGGAGGCCGAGGGAGGGAAGAATGAATCCAGAATATGATACTCCCAAGCAAACGTACAGTATGCTTTCTAATTTATAAACAGCTACTGGGAACTGTCTGCAGGGGAAATGAAAACACTTCTGTTATGCATTGAAATATGGTAATGATGTCTGTGCATTTCTATCATCCCTCATAAAGAAAGGTTTACAATGAGACATCTGAAGGGGGAGACACATTTTACTGCTGGGCTATTTCAATGACTGATACTCCCCTGGGACTTGAGCTCTAAATATACCAACAAGGCTCATGAACCCTTACGTTTTGTCCAAATTTAACACATTTTACCCAAACCTCTATGTTCTGAATAACAGAATATAAAAAAAACAGCTGGATCAGCTCAAACAATTTAGCTAAAGGCAGTTTTTAAAAAATCACCATCTTGTTTAAAAGTAAGAAAAATCCATTAACATGATTAAACATGGAGTCTTCAGAGATTGGGGAGAAAGCCTGAGCTGTGTTTCTTTTCAACTGAAGTTTTCCTTTTAAGTTGATTTAATTAAAATAAAAGAAAAGAAAGTATCTAATGCATGAAAGCTTTCTGGCAACATACAGTCGCCCCATTAATTTTGTGGCTGTTCAACAAAAGACACAAGTGCTGAAGCACAGTAAGAAATGTAAGCAATGCAACAATGCTCCTAGGCAAGGTCATAAAACTGTCCAAGTGTTGGAACACCTCAGGGGAGCCTGATGGTCTCAATCCACCCACTGAGGCCTGTGTGAGTTCCTAAATCTGATCAAAATGTGCAATGAGGTGTTAATGTGGCTTCGAAAGATAACGATCAGTCCACTACAGCATTCATGCAATCGCAGGGCTGTATGGATTTTCACTTTGGAATGAAGAGAATAAAAATAAATAAAGTTGTTGCAGCCTTCTCCAGATTTCATGCTGGTAATCCAATTTGAGTAATTGCACTGTCCCACGCTGCAGACAAACTAAAATTTAACACTTCACTTGCTTTTACAAGAACTTATTTGCTTTGGTAGATTTCAAGTCAATAATAATAATAAAAAAACATCTTTTCTAATCTGCAAACGCTCGGGGCAGTTTTCTGCACATAAACCTATTTGTGACATCCTGTGAAGAACAGGCGTGCAGACACATTAAACTGAGCATTCACTAAACGTGATGAGTCGGTCAGTGTCAGAGCAGACTGCTGACCCTTCAGCATCACCAGTGAAAGAAGAACAACAAGAAGAAGAAAAGAGTGTTGCAACGTTACCTGTATCTCTCTTGCATGGTATATGATAATCAGCCCCAGGAGAATGATTGTAGAAAGGCTTATCAGGCATTTTAGAGCTAATGAATACAGGGACTCCTGGAAAAGAGCAACAACACTAAAGCCAAACAAGACACAACATCATGACATAAAATCACATTCCTGCATGTTGTTACATGTGTCACACAAATCTGGGAGTAAAAATACATGCAAGTAAGAATTCAGCTTGTTAATGTGCACTGCAACAAAATGTGATCTTTGTGTATAACTGGGGTTCCCCTTCATGGTTCGACAGCAGTGGGCCTTTTTGGCCTGCGTGTGACAGTGTGACTACATGGGACACTTTGCAGTGAGCCCACACTTCTGCTGCCTGTTATTCCAAGTGGCTGCTTTTCTATAACACTTTCGCCAGTTTGCTTTTTATCATCATCCAATTTAAATAGCTTGCTGCCACTAAATGAACTCTGCGCGGCGTGGGCTTTGAGAAAATACGCACCTTTCCATAGGCTCCCCACGAGAGTTCAGTCTCTATAACCATAACAACGATCCCAAACATCCCAAAGATTAAAGCATAGTCGCTGAGCCGCTTCCTCTTCTCAAACAAGGCCCTCCTGTGACCGAGCTTTTCCCCAATGTTCTGGTTCTTCTTTTTACCCGATTTACCGCCGCTGTGGCCGCAGCCTCCCCCTCCGTCTCCCGATGCGTAAGGCATCAGGGTGGTGGAATTATTCTCCGGCTTGGATACTAAAGTGTCCGACGCATCTGCGGCTGAGATCGGCTGCAAGGGCTGGGACTCGGAATCAAACTCGTGTATGTTTCTGCGGGACGAGCTCAAGTTGCTCAGCGGCCGCATTACGCCGCCGTTGTATCTGCAGCTGCTCATGGCTATTTCATTGTAGGAGTTACTGTCTTTGTGGCTGCTGCCCAGGCTGCCCCGCTGCCGATCGCGGCACTGCTGCTGCTGATGGTGAGGATGATGATGCCTGGATGAACTACCATGACTAGAGGGTGTGAACTCGCAGACGCTGTACTGGCAACCTTGCCTCGAAGACGTTTCCGAAGGTGTCCTTAAAGTTCCCACAGTGGTCGGCGACGTCCCGCGAAAGACGAGGCTTTTTCTCGCATCACAGGTGCAGCTATTGCAGGTGCAGCATTGGTCGTGCTGCTTGCCGAGCCGATCCTCCCGCCCGCAGTAGTGCTGGTACTTACAGTGCTGGAGCTGCTGCTCTGGAAAGAAATCGTTCTGCAGCTGCAATGGGGTTTCCATGTCAGTGCTGCTGTTTAAAGCAGCAGTCGGGTACCATAGAGCACCCGACGAAGGGCGTTATGGTACTTACGGGAGGACAGAGCCGCTGCATGAATAGACCCATTTCGGCTCCGGTAGAATGTGAGCGGAGCCTCCGATTGGGCAGAGGGGACCAAAACAACTGGCTCGACGTCATGAACAGGTTGCAACCATGGGATGTGAAGCCCATCCTTATTTCATCAGGATCAACATAAACTATGCAGAATTCTTGCTTTTTCATGTTTGCAGATCTACCTGCACTTTTACACCTTTGCAGAACAGAGATGCCTCACATCTCTCTGAAGCTGCAGCCAAGAGGAAAGTAAAAAGTTGACATTGAAGCATATAAATGGGTTTTGTTTTTACTGGCTTTACATGTCACACCTCTGCATCGTGGCGCCCTTCAGCCAGGCCTATTCATAAATTGCTGAGCTGATTTCCCATGTATTGACTTCATAGGAAACACACGTAGCTCGCTGTCACCCCTGATTAACAAGGTGCTGGTTCCATTCAGCTCATTGGCCGCTGACCATGTGACCGTGCGGGCCTGCAGCACCTACACGGCCGGGGCTCGTGTCTGCAGCCACAGATTGATGTGACCGCTGGTGGCTGCGTTATTAATGGAGTAGAAGAGTTATAACACCCTGAGGAAATACAGCCAACTGCCCGAGATTGAGCAGCTGTGGAGGCATAAACCAAAGGCTGAAACCCAATCATCCACACGCCCTGGCGTTGCAGCAGCAACAAATTCAGTCTTAGGGCTGTTAGGCTATATTGGAGTTATGTTTTTTTATTTGTAGTGGGATTTTAGTCAGAGCTGCACTGTTTGCTCGCAAGGCTTTCCTTGCTTCACTTGCATCGGAGTCGGAAAGTTGTCTCTCACCATATATATATATGCATCATCTGATGATCCTATGTGGAACCAGTAAACGACATTAAGAAATCTGAATGTCTGCAAAGTTGGGAGGGACGTCTTTACAACAGATAGATGCAGTATTATATGATATATAAGTGCTCATATGTGTTGTTTCTAACAGGAGTTATGAGGGCAGAGCTGCCCGTGGTGTTGAAAGTCAGCCCATCGTGAAGTAACTTTCAGCACCGTGGACAGCTCCACTCACTCATTGATCATTACCAACCCTTTAATAAAACAATCCTTCTGCACAGGATCGCAATGCGCACTTACTCCTGATTGGCTGGGGCTGCGTACCACGTGACACCTCCCACCTTCTGGAGGCGGAAGGTTTCTCTCTCTCTCTCTCTCTCTCTCTCTCTCTCTCTCTCTCTCTGTGTGTGTGTGTATACCAGTGAATGAAGACAGTCTGCATAAATTCAAGCCACGGGATGGACACGGCATCCTATCCGGGCATCATTTCAACCGTGTAATTATTCTGTGCAGACAGAGAGAGTTGTTCATATAAACTGACCAATGATCTTTCCATACGGTTTTATTACCTGGGCGCACACATCCCACGTGTGTCGTTATTTTCCAGTTATCCTGGTAAAAATCCACCCGAAGTAGGCCGTGTTTTATCCGGCATTTATCTAATCCGTCCTCGAGTAGCCAGCAATTTAATCAGAAACTCCCTAATCACTACCTCAGCAGTTTTACTCCCATCGTGGCTTTCTAACAGTTATGAATTTTGTTTTATGAATCTGAAACTTAATGGAACTTTTCCAAATATAGCACCTATCTATCTATCTATCTATCTATCTATCTATCTATCTATCTATCTATCTATCTATCTATCTATCTATCTATCTATCTATCTATCTATCTATCTATCTATCTGTCTGTCTGTCTTTCTAATCTAATTCTATAGTCAAGCTTCTCATACAATCTTTGTTTAATCAAGGGAGCCCCACTCAGATTAACATCTAATTTTCAAGGGATACCTGATTACATGTTAAATCTTATTAGAGCATGCTGAAGAACAATAATGTCCATTAATGTAAATAGGGACAAGCAGCAACGTATACACTAAAAGCACAACAAGAAATTAACTAATCTAATTATCATGTGTATTATACAATCGTACATCGATATGATTATTTATATACTTTATATGTAGACACACCAGAGCCCTGCGGAGGTGGCTGTGTGATGAGCCTTGCAATGAGTGCCATGAGAGTTCTAAAGGCCGGTTATTCATTCAGTTAGAGATTTATGATCAAGGCACTATAATTAGCAGAAGTGCATTCATATTAGTCATACACATATTATTCATTTATGTTCAGTGTTATTGCCTGTGGAACTGGTTACTGCCCCCCCCTAGTGGTGGAAATGAGAGTGGAGCCTGACATGCCCGTGTACTTGAAAAGGAAAGGAAAAGACAAGCATGAGTTTATGAGTTAGTCATGATAGTTTACATTTTGCTTTTCTGAGGATAAACCCACTCCATCAACAAGTCACTCATATTCAAAGAAAGGCCTTGAACATCCAAAAATTTATAGGAGAATAATGCATCCTAATCAAGATTTATAACTTAAATCCAACATACAATTAAATACAAATGTATAGATATACATATATAATATGTAACTGAGATTGACAAATAAAAACATTTTGATGCACATATTTACAGTGTACTCAGTTGGTTGTTTGCTGATTCCTATCAAATATTTAATGCAGACATTAGGATGTAAGCCGCCATTCTTTATTATAAATCACTATTAATTCCTATAGACTGTAAATGTAATTCAGATTGAGTGTGGTGTTTATCCTGCAGAAGGCCGATTGTGCTGATATGCCTCCTGTTGTTAGCGTACAGCCTTCTCCTTTCCGGTCTCCTTCTGATGATGTGCCTTGAAAGGGAAACATAATACCTCCTCACACAATTCCAGAGTCAGCACCACCGTGTGCGCCCCAACTCCATGTATTTACCTGCTGGACTGTGTTTTGATCATCCTGACAAGTATGTCGAAAAATGCGGAGTGAGGCAAGTAGCGAAGTGAGCAGCCTGCTTAGGTTGACAGAAACAGCCACTCAGATGCTCAGCAGTCATTTCCCAGTTTCCTCTGGGTGAAGGTACTGGTCCATTAAGACCGAAAACACCAAGAACACCCTTGACCTCAATTGCTTCTTCCTGACAGCTGTGGCATTGTTTACCAACCTTTTACTGCATGTCTCCTCTATTAAAGGCACCTTTCATACAGCACAGCTTTTCCCCTTCAGAGACATCTGTGCATTAGTGCTATTACCACGTGTACATTCCTACAGCTCCTCTGAAAGTTATCAATATGTCATGACAAACTGTACATTTATTATCAGAAGAATTGTTGGTGGTTCAAAGACCATTGATTGCTCTTAAATTCCTGTGTTGATGAGGTGATAAATTGGTTCTGTTACGCTGTTGTTAGGTTTTGTTTCGCTTCAGGACTTTTTAATCACTTCCTGGCCTCAGATGACTCTGACACCACAGATGAGAGAGATCAAAGCAATCATTGAGATCAAGAACCTAAATGATGCTGAATGCCAAATGATGCTATTGTGTCAGATGGTGGAGGTAAATGAAGGTTTTTCATCTTATTTGTATACTGCCAGGTGTTCAATGGAGCCTTAAATAATCAAGAGGACTATTTGTCTGAACCACAGGAGATGTAATGAGATGAATGTAAATCACAATAAACTTCTGAAGCAAATTATAGGTGTGCATTGTTGAGAATATGTGTACGTTTAAGCGTTTTAAAGCCTTAAAAGTTGCTGAAATGAAGGGTTTAACTTTGATGAACTGTGTCTACAGCTGTTCTTTTGCAATTACTTTTGCACTTCATGTGCTTTGTGTAATGGATTTGTACAGTTTATTTCTTTCTCCAATACAGCTGAGTAGTTCTTGTGTTTTTGATCCATTTCAGTGGGTTTGGAAGAGTGTGCGTGTCCTCGTTGAGAAACACCAGACTGGATGAATTTGTGTGCTGATTAATATGCATGGGAGCAGCTCTGATGTGATACAAGTTTATCAAGAGAAATAAAGCATACGTGAGTAATTTCTTCTGTTGGTTGAGCTGTGTGATATCGAGACTTGACAGATTCTTAGCTTTGTTTTGATCATGTCCTCTGTGGCCTTTCTAGAGTTTGACCTCAGGGCCTAAAAATCAGATTAAAACACTACCTTGTTGGTGTTGTTGCTAAAGCTCACTTTCAAGGACCTATTTATTGAAATTATGATAACTAGGCTAGAAAGCTCTGACTATAAATAGTGGAACTCCTGAAAAGTCCTTGAGTCAAACAAAACAGTCTTGCTCCTGTGGTTGCTAGGATAATATTCTGTGGCAGCAGGATAAGCGAAGCAGTCCAGGCGTCCCTCTCTTCTGCTCCTCCTGGAGGATTGCCAGGCGTTCCCATGCCGGACCACAATGGTCTGGTACAATGCATTTATCTTCCTATTGATCTCATGCTCCATTCCAACCTCACTCATGAGCAAGGCCGCAAGATACTTTAACTCACTCCCAACCTGGAGGGAGCAACCTGGCAGAGAACCACAGACTTCACATTTGAGTGTGAACCGCCCCAGTTAGTGCCCAGGGTCAAGGTCTGATGAAACCAACAGAACTAAAGCATCTGCAAAAAGCAGAGAAGCAATTCTGCTGTCCACAAACCGGACACTCTCCTCCCCCCGGGCATGCCTTGAGATCCTATCCATGAAAATCATAAACAGACTCGTTGACAAGGAGCAACCCTGGTGGAGCCCAGCACCCACTGAACTCAGCTCTCACTCCACTTCCAGATAATGAGGTATATGATCAGATCAACCAAATATCAAATATATGTCAGATTAAACATGATCAGGGGTAAACTGATGTTTAAAGTGCTGACCACTCTTAGTTGTGGTATGTGAGGCCACGTAGGGTCAGATCAGGAAAAGATAAAATAGAGGTGGTAAAGTTTATAGAGGGGGCTCACAAAGGAGAACATTCCTCAGTGGGACAGAGTATGATCTGGTCTTTGGGATAGGAAAGGTATGGGTGGAGTTAGACAAAATGCCATGCTATATATTGTGTTGTAAGTATGTTAAGAGTCTTCGGATCTGACCCTGAAGCTCTCTCGGATGGCCGGCATCTGATCTGATGCTGCTTGTTAATAAAGGTCTCTTCAACTCAAGCTTGTATCATCATCGTCACACCACTGCTTGGCAGGACCTGGCTGATAAACTTCAATAAAGACCAGGCGGCTCGTAACAACAACTCCTATAATCCCCATATATACAACTGTGTTCCCCAGGGGACACAGTTGTAAGCCTTCTCCAAGTTCACTCAACACATGTAGAGTGGATGAGCAAACTCCCATGACCCCTCTAGTTTGTTTAGGTTTAGGCACCACCAAAGCCACAGGCCTTCTGCCCTCCAGGCAGCTGTCAGCAGCTTAATCAAAATACAAAAATTGCAAACATTTGTGAAAATAATTAGCAGAAACTAAAGCCTTTTAACTTTAAGACTATGTTTAAGACTATGTCTACATTAAAAGTCCCAAAGTAATTAGATTTAACATGGATCCTACATGGCAGACTGCCCTCTGGCACACCCACATGGCCTCCTCCGTTTCCTGATGTCTCTTTATATATATTTTTATGGGTCTTTTGGCGAAGGGAAGACTTGCCAAGAATCCATAAAAACAAAGGTACAACATAAACTGATTAAAGCAAATGTAAGTGAGTTACCCACTGACTGAATGACAGACTGTTACCTAAAAGGCCTGTGCACACACTAGCAAACTGTCAAAAAACACCAACAATAAAGTGTGTGCTGACTGAAAACAAAATAATATGTGTCATGTCATTACTTGAAATGTTTGTATGTTAACTCTGTTGAAGCAGTTAGAAGAAACTTTCATTTTGTGTTGATTTTGGACAAAACCGGTGGTGTTTACCAGACTGAAGACTGCATTTCCCATGAGCACTACTGTCTCATGTCGTAAAGATCTTCATCTGGCTGTCATGTGCATTTGTTTGGAAGTGAATGAAAGAAAGTTGCCACTTCTCTTTAGAAGTAGTTTGCTTATTTACAGTTTTTCTCAATCGCTTTGGTGCTTTTCTCACATCACTCTTAAAATTTGCACAACAGTTAGTGCATTTCTTAAAACAATCAGTGTAAATTGCAAAACCTAGTGTATAACCTGCAAAAGCACATAAAAAAAAATGGATAGTCCATCCCTCAAAAGAACGTATTTATTTCAATGAAACTGCCAGTGTCATCAAAATGAGAAGTCTTGACACCATTGTGTATGAACAAGACAGTCAAATGGCTCTGTCATGTTTTCATTATGACAGTTTATTCTCTCAGTGTTTTCCAATGCCAAAAAAGGTCAGAAGTCGGTGACACTATCTAAAAATACTCAAGACAGCACTATACACTCCTTGTACAACCACTGAAAACAACAGCAAAGTTACACATTGCTGTAGTTTGGGGAGTAAGTGAGTACAAGACACTGAATACATACGTTTTACATTTTTACTGTATATGTGCTTTGCAATTCTACAGCATTGTGCAAAAGAAAAATACACTGCAGTCACGTATTTAGAACAAACATAAGAAATACCGTTTGGTAGAGCTGTGCACAAATGTCAACAATCTAACAGTACATAACTGAACATAGGTAAATCATTCTGGCACATTCAGATGTTCCTGTCTGTCTGGCCACCTAATTGTTCAATTTAGGAGACATTTCCAGGAAAAAATGATAAATAAAGGTAAAAAATTTGCTCCACAGAATTTGATAACTAGTTCAACAATTTTGTATGCAATGACTCAAGCAATAAAATGAAGGCTGTTAGTTTTATTGGGTATGACTATTCAGCATCCATGAGTATAGTTAATTTTGACTGACAGTTATGAGAATTTTCATTCTGATCTGAGAAAAGCACCAAAGCGACTGAGAAAAACTGTAAACACAGCTGTTTGCAGGATGCGTTGCGATGAGGTGATGTATGTAAGATTAATAACTGTAATATGACGATGGTGAAAGAAAGTAAACTTTGTTTTAGCACCATTCATGCACGTGGGTGACATCTGAGCCTGCAGCTAACACATTCACTTGCTGAGTATACGAACAGACATCTTCTCACTGATGGTCTCATTTACTTATGAAGGTCATATAGAGCCAGACTGTTTCATAACCAGTTAAGAATTCCTTGTTGCTGCTTCAGGAAAAAAAAAACCCCCACCAACACTGCTGTCAGTCTGTGGTGTGGCCATCACAGACTGTAGTAAGAACTAATCAATGCTTAATACTGCAACTAATGTTAACTAATGTCCCTTTTTGTAAAGTATTATCAAGTTTTCATTGCTTGTCTTCCACTCCCAACGTAATTTAATCCAGATAAGAAACACTTTGGTCAAATTTTAAATTAAAGAATGTTTGACTACAAGAATAAAGAAATGATTTTAGGCTGCTGGAATTACACAGAATGAACAATAGCACTGTACTTTTTTCAGTGTACAAAGCAGCTGCTCGACTGCCCAAAAATCTATTTTATCACATCTAATGTATTTTCACACATAATTGCAAATGATATACAGAATATGAAGTATGTTCTAAAATAATACAATACTACAAATACTAAAATTAGAAGTAAACCGGCTCATAATGTGTGTGTCCGCAGACATCATTTCTGCCATGTCAATGCGTGTGTGAGTTCAGTTAAGTGCTTACAGTTTTCAAAGCAAAGCCACAATCTTCTTTGTAATCAAGATATATGAAGGACAGATGCTTAATGCAGAAACATCGCTGAGATAAAATAAATGTCTAAAGAATAAACAAAGCAGCAAGAACAGCCATGATATTAAATCTACACACAAAGAAGATTTAAATAAATAAAAACTGATAAAAACCTGCCAGAGTATATTAAGTATAATTTTGAAATTGGATTTGGATATCCATCCTTTCCCCAACGCTTCACCAAAAATCCAATGTCACCCGCCTGCATTGTGCTGGAAATTAATTGAACATGATTTATTTAGCTTTGAGTCATATGGACACTGGATACCTGACTTGAGTGAGAAACTTGCCTGCCGGCAGCATTCTGCACCTGTTTTTACTCCAATTCCTGCTCTAATGTCCCTGATACCTGAATCCAGAAGGCTTTAAGGCGCGTCACACCTGACAGAAGAGCGATTTGTGTTGAGCTGGAGATTTACTGGCAATCTGGTTTAAGTGACACGCTCAAGGGCATGATGGCACGATATAAAACATGCAATTCTGAGTCTCAGGTTTCAAGTTTATTTCCACGAGTGAAGTGATATACTGCCGCTGTGGTGGTTCATTTGAAATTTTGTCATTTATAATATGGAGAATGGGCAACAGGCCTGCATGCACGGGCAGGAATTCACAGCCTAATTGGTCTGTCTGTCTTGTTACTTCACACACCCGAGTGTTTTATGACCAGATGACTTTGGCTGACGGAGGATCAATGTGTCATATAAAGTAAAAAGAGTGTTGGTGTCACACCAGCTTTGCAAGGACAAGATTGTCTGGTTACTTCACAAAAACATATTCGACAAATCTGAATGTTTTCATTATTATTGACATCAATACTGGCAAAATTCTGGTATTAAACCTGGTTTGTCTTCAGCTGCACCAGTCTCCTTGCTGCCACTGGAGATTAGAGAATTGATCCATCCTGACTGGCACTTTGAGGACGAATGTGACAAGCTGTGCAGGTTTTATCTTTGAATTTTGTGTGTGCACATTTGTGTGTGTGTCTGACAAAGAGAACCTGAATGCATGAGCCTTTGTCATTTTGTTTAAGTACAAATTATGGTTGCAGACAGCAATGCTCTGTTTATTAGCTCACTGCTGCACTGATGAGGGTTTATCCCAAACTCTGACATGACCTACATCTTTCACCTGTGTTGCTCTTTAATCTCTTCAGGTCTGTAACCTATTATCCCGTCCCAGTATCCACCTGGAGATGAGAAAATATCACTTTAGCAGAGTCTTGCAGCCGAATGCCTTTCAGTGAAAGGGGAATGTCTCTAACATCTGTCAGGAGTCAGATAAAACCCAGAATGTTAAATTAAGCGTTTTTTAGTGTAATATTCTAAAGTGGGGGTATTGATTTTCGAGCCTTACAGTAGGACAACAAAACAAGAGTCGACAGCTGCTCTGTGAGGCTGTGCTTAGGCACAATGGTGCTCAGAGCAAAAGCTAGCAAGCTCACTCTGACAATGCTAACATGCTGATGTCAGGCAGGTATAAAGTGTATCATGTTGACCATTTTAATTCAGTGTGTTTGCATGCAAACATTTGCTAATTAGCACTATAACACAAAGCACAGCTGAGGCTGAACTGAATGTCATTAATTGTCACAAATTGCAGTGATGACCTGATGGTGGCTCTGGATGAAAGGTGGAGTATTAGCAGGGTGATCGTGAATGTTTTCACTCAAAACTACAAATTTCAACGCCATGGTGGCACTAGAACAAAATTAAAGGAATCACCAAAGTTGGTAGGATTTGTCCTCTCTGTACCAGATTTAATAGCAATCCACTGAACAGTTGTTGAGATATTTCAGTCTGGACCAACTGACATTGCCATAGAGCCATGACGCTAGTATGGCTACATATGTTTAGATCAGGCATGTCCAAACTATTCGATAAACGGCCACGTGGCTGCAGGTTTTTATTCCAAGAGAATCAGCCTTGATGGGAAGATTGATGCCAGTCTCATGTAAGAATATGTACACTAAATATGAAGCTACAGGGAGTTAGCATAGCTTAAAGACAGGAAACAGAGGGAAACACCTGGCCTCTAAAGCCGTCTTATTAAAACAATATATCAAACTGAATGTACAAATGACAAGTTGTGGTTGCACAGGGCTTTTTTTGTGTTGGGCTATTTATTGAATTGTTCGATCACACTACATAACTCCCAAGATATAACATGTCAATTACTGAGATTTAGAAGTGCTTGTGGGCAGACAGTTTTGGACAAAGCAAGGCCAGCTATGTATATGGTGGAACAAGTTCTAGTGAAGAAGAAGCCCAGCACAACTTTTTAGATTTTGGTTTGTATATGGATTAAACCAACTAGATACATTATGTTGATTAGTGAGTTTTAAAGGCTAGCTTTCCCCCATGTCTCAATTCTAAGTGCTAAGCTATGCTAATTCCCTCCAGGCTGCTTATTCCTTTAAGACATTCATTTCTAAAGCTCCACATAGATTCAAAAGCACGGGACTAATCCCTTGTGTGTGCTTTACTTCACACATGCTAATCAGCTATGGTGTGTGCTCAATGTGGGCAGCTTGAAAATATACTGTTTAACGGTATCTGTAAGAGTTAAAGAGAGCGTTTATGGAGAAACTGCTGAAGTCTGACTGCCCTGCATATCAAACCTGCAGTGGAAGAGTTGGTGGAGTCAGGATTTGTTGCATTCATGCAACTTTCATTTTAACGTAGCTTAAAAGGTCTTGATTTCTGTTGAGCAGGGCACAGTGACTGTTAGTGGAAATATTCAGCAGAGGTAGAGGCGAAACTGTAAAATCCTCAGTTGCTATAAGTCACCCTGCCCGGACTGCAGTTCACACAGATAATGAGAATATAGTGAGTGTGTGTCTGAACCTGAAAAGCTCCTTGTAAAGTGAACCTAGGAGCCATTCATTATTCATCGTGATCAAGCGTTGCCATGACTCTCTGTCTACTTGGGAGGACCTTACAAGTTTGGCACGACTCCTTGAGTGTCTGTTTTCTGCTGCCAAGTGTTTCTCTGATGACCTGAAAAAAAGAGGCCAGACTCACAGATGCACATAGTTTAAGAGACACATGCTGAGAATATCAGATGTGCTACTGCCACCTCATGGCAAATTTATAGTCACGTCAAGAAACTCTGGGAGTGACGGAGGGATGATGTTGGGATGATGTGCGTCACTGATTAGTCCAGCAACAATTTTGTTTGTTAATGTAGAACTTTCTCATACTAGACCGAGCGCTCTGTGGCTTTTTGCTGGCGCACAAAACAACACAACACAAATCATTTAATCAAATGTTGAAATATCAAATATGGTTTGATGGAGCATTAATCATTTGTTATTTCTATGTTACTAAAATATGGAAATAGCACCTTCCAAGGTGCGGTAAACTATCATTGAATTGTTTTAGGATGTGATGCATATACATATATATATTGTGCAAATGCTTGGATAACAGCAAACGTCATTTTGATCATTGTAATAATAAAATGAGTAAGAGCTCCCATGAAAATGCTGAAGTGACATTTGGTATTTGTCTTGTCTGTCTCCAGGAAGAAAGTTATGAAACGGTTTAGCAGGCTGACTTCAATAGAGACGTTCGCCAGTGATTAATGTCACACTTCCATTAAGCTTAGGGGCCCACAACAGATAGACTGAAACAAGACTCTGCAGCGTTAGCAGCTCTGTGAGGCCATGCTTAGACACAGAACTCTTTTTGCATGAAAAATATATGTAATTAAAATGTATTGTTGTTCTTCTTATTATTATTGCGGTGCTTTGAGCTGAATTGCAACATCAGTGTGCTAACACGAGTAGAGATAATGCTAATATGCTGACATCCAGCATGTAAAATGTTCACCATGTTCACCATCTTAGTGTAGCATGGCTGTATGCTAACATTCACAAATCAGTGACAAATGTTAGATACCAGTAGAGGCCGTTAGGACAGATAGTGGAGTCTGAGGGGCTGCTTGTCTGAACCAGATTTCATGACAATCTAAATAATGATTGTTGATATTTAAATGGACCAAAGTTGTGGACTACATGTTAGCATGCTAAATTAATTAGCTTACCAATTAGCACAAAACATAAAGATTCTCACATTTCAGGACACTGTAAGCAAAACACAGTGTCTTGTAAATGTGTAACAACAGCACAAGTAGAGTCATAAAGTCTGCACAGTGAGTGATTCAGCAGTAGTTACACTACAATATCTATTTGCTAACCTTAGCAAACATTAGCTTTTAGAAACTACTGATCATGCAAGGCCAACTAAAGCCGTAGAAGGGGTGTGCTTTATTGGTTTTAAAGTCGGCTTTTCATTTGGATTTCATTTCAAAACTTATCTAGTTTTACTTTAAAGTCAGTGATCGTCACAGTTCTTAGACCAGTGTGTCCTTCACACACTGCGGCTGCAGTCGCTGGTTTAAAGGGAGCTTTAAAAAGAAGAGCATACACGTCTCTGCGTTTTGCCCACAGTGGGAGGTCTGACAGACAGACTTCCAGATGCTCAAAATAACTCCAATCCGGCAATAAAGTTGACGACGTTCATCTGATTTGCAGTTGAACAGCTGGTCTTTGTGCACGTTGTTACTGGAGAGGTCCAGACGTTTGTAAAATGTGCATTTCAAGGAGTTTCCAGGGGTGTAGTTTTATCCTGCATTAGCAGATGGCTACAAAATATCATATACCTCATCAAGGGACTGTTTTGTTTTCCAAAAACACGACCCTGGAACTTGTGGTAGTTGATGTTTTTATATGTTACAATTTCACAACTGAGCCCTTTTGTTATTCAGTTTCAGGCTTTTCCATTTCCTCACTCTGTTCTCAGTGGCTATAAAACCAGCCATCCTTCTCCTCTGCCTTTGTCAGGTGCAGCATATCCCGCAGTTACCATTTATAATCAGTATCTGCTCTCATTTTCTCCTCTTCAAACACAATGAAGCACATCTCTGTATTTCTCACTCTGGTCTCAGTGCCCCAATTTCTTCTCTTCGGTCTCTGTTGTTTCTCTCAGTCTGACTCTGAAGGAGCAGTGTGGCACTTTTCAGCTCGTTCACCAGGATGTCTTTCATGTGCCTTATCAGACGCCTTCAGGAATTCAACCAGCCTCACACTTTAAGCGCAGTTTACACAATGAGAACATGTCGGTCCGGAGCTTAATTGGGTGAGTTTCCAAAGTAAAAGACAATGTACAATGGTTCTTTCTGTGATTTTCAATAATGTTCATTCCTTCAGAAAAATCATTAATTATGACAGTTTACAACAACAACGACAACGACAAAACAACATACAGCTTGTTGGAGACACATCATCTGTCTCAATCTGTCAGTTCATCACCTGATTCCAGATTCAAATACTGTATCTCAGCAACTATTGGATGGATTACCATGAGATTCATGGTCCCCAGAGGACAAACCCTATTGACTTTGGTGATCCCTGAATATCTCAATAACAACTGGATGGATTACCATGAAATCTGGCACAGACATTTATGGTGCCCAGGGGATGAAGCCTCAGGACTTTGACATTTCCTCCACTGCCACCAGCAGGTCACTGGTTTTGCTTACCCAAGGAAATATCTCAACAATGATTTCAGAGGCTGATTAGCACAAACTTTTGTACAAACATTCATGGTTCCCAGATGATGGATCCTAATGATTTTGCTGATCACCTGATTTTTCTTTGCTATTTTGAGTGAAATTCAACAATTTTAGTTGTGTGTCAGGAGGTGATCGTAGTGCTGCATTTAGCTTTATTGTTGTCAAATCTGTATGTTTTTACTTATGGTTGAAATATATAATCAGTGAGACCTTTGTGCATGCATCAGTGATTACTCATTATTCCAATGAGTTTAGGCAGTGGTGTTAGTGCAGCATTAGCCATTTTCATTTTCATTTGAGAATGGTTATGGGATGAGTATACATTGATACAGATGTGAAAAGGGCTCACAATGCATCTGTTTTCACACAGTGTCAGCCATTCCTGCCTGTGTCAAGCTGTAAATTGAGCCTCTGTGACAGCAGTAGCGGCTTTCATCTCCTGTGGAAAACAATCCTCCTGACAGCTTTGTAGAAGTTTCGGTCTGTCTGGAGCGTGTTGTCATCCAGAGCCGCCACCTCCCGGAGACGGTGCACGGCAGCCGTCACCGGCTCCTTCATGGAGGTCAGCTGTGTGACATCTGGCAGGACAGTGCCTGACATAGAGGAAGTTTCTGTTTTCAGTTGGGTGCAGGCCTCGTTAGAATCAGGTTTGGGTACACAGCTATCACAAGCAACAGATGAGGGGACATGCCTGATAGCATTATTTAGTATGAGGACAAATCAACCGAATGTTTCAAGCTAGCGATGACATGTGCAGTGTTATCAGAGGAATTCACAAAGGAATAGTTTTGAGAAATACTCTGTTGCCACAATAAATGTTGGAATTGTACGTTTCTGCAAATCATGGATATGTTGAAACTTGTTTTTTGTGAAATGTTTTTTGTGTTTTGTCTTTCCATTTGCTGTGGTTAAGGGCATTGACATGATACGTATGAAATGTACAAACTTAACATATCCGTGGTTTGCAAATAGGTACAATGCCAACATTTCATTCTGGTGATTAGGTTTTGAATTTACATTTTCACGTTCTTGCGGAGAGTTAGATGAGATACGACTCCAACTGCCAGAAGTTGATTAAATTAGCTTATAGCTGGTTCTCTCTAAAGGTTTTTAAAAAAATCTGAAGCTATGCAGGTTGCCTCACATCCTCACACAGATTACAAGACTTCAGAATTCAAGTCTTCAAAACACCAATTAACAGTGCAGCACAAAATCCACATGTTGTTTTAACACTAGACACGTTGTCTTTATGCTGAGACAAGCTAATTGCCCGCTAGCAGCAGCTTCATAAACAAAGTATAGATATGACAGTTGATCTTACAAACAGGAGTTCAAGGAGGGTAAGGCATGGAGCCAAATGTGAGCCATACATAAACATAAACATAAACAGCTTTTATAGAGATAAGGCAAACATTAACCTTTCCCAAGTCTTTTATAATGATGTGGCAAACACAGCTCACCCGCACATATACACACAGTTACCAGATATGGTGGGTGCTTTATTGTCTTCCATTGCATTTCCTCTTTGGCCTGAATAGAAAGTTAATCATTTCAGTGCAGTTAAGTGTCCGCCACACCAGTTTAACATGTGAATGATCACAAAAGACTGCAGATCAGACTCCAGCTATGGCACAGTATTTCACTCTCCTGGTAGGTAACATTTAAATTATTATGTGTCTCTACTTCGCTTTTTTTTTCTTTTAGGATATAAGTTCAGAATCAGCTCTATTACAGTTTTTCTCAGTCGCTTTGGTGCTTTTCTCAGAATGAAAATTCTCATAACTCTTAGTTCAACCTCCACAACATTTAGTCATTTGTGCACATCATAGAAGCAAGTTCTCCTCTCTCTGAAGAAATTGCAAATGTTTTTGAACATGTTTCAGTTGCTTTCATACAATTCTCTTGCTGTTTTAAACATTATCAGTTGCTTATGTCAGTCAAAAATTAACTATACTCATGGATGCTGAATAGTCATTCCCAATAAAACTAATAGTCTTCATTTTATTGCTTGAGTCATTGCATACAAAATTGTTGAACTATCAAACAATTGTTATCAAATTCTGTTTTTTTTATACCTTTATTTATCATTTTTTCCTGGAAATGTCTCCTTAATTGAACAATTAGGTGGCCAGACAGACAGGAACATCTGGATGTGCCAGAATGATTTACCTATGTTCGGTAATGTACTGTTAGATTGTTGACATTTGTGCGTAGCTCTACCAAAGGGTGTTTCTTATGTTTGTTCTAAATACGTGACTGCAGTGTATTTTTCTTTTGCACAATGCTGTAGAATTGCAAAGCACATATACAGTAAAAATGCAAAACGTATGTATTCAGTGTCTTGTACTCACTTACTCCCCATAACTACAGCAATGTGTAACTTTACTGTTGTTTTCAATGGTTGTACAAGGAGTGTATAGTGCTGTCTTGAGTATTTTCAGATAGTGTCGCAGAGTTCTGACCTTTTTTGGCATTGGAAAACATTGACAGAATAAACTGTCATAAAAACATGACAAAGCCATTTGACTATCTTGTTCATACACGTCTCATTTTCATGACACTGGCAGTTTTATTGACATAAATACTTGCTTTTGAGGGATTGACTATCCATTTTTAGCAAGTGATGTGCTTTTGCAGGTTATACACTAGGTTTTGCAGTTTGCACTAATTGTTTTGAGAAATGCACTAACTGTTGAAGCAAATTTTAAAAGTGATGTGAGAAAAGCACCAAAGCCATTGAGAAAAACTGTAAATGAAAAAATCTACATTTAATAAAATGCTCTGAGTGATTGCTGTTAGCTGCAGAAACAACAAAACTAACATACATTAAATACAGTAACTGAACATTTATGGACTCAAATATAAGGCTCGTCATTTTAACTGTTCACGTGCTTAATTTCTGCAGCTCAACTGTCCTGTTGTAATTGCTGCCATTTGTGTGGCTGGCATTGGTGGGACATTTCAATATGGATTCAGTGTATCTGTGATGACTTCCCCGTCTGCTGTAAGTAGAACATGGAATCGTGTCATATGCATACTCTATGAAAAGCAAACATGATAAAACAGGCAAATTTTAACAGAAAATAAAACTACACATGTGATGATTGCAGTTTATAAAGGAGCTGGTGAACAAAACATGTCAGCAGAGATACAGTGTCTCCTTGGATGAGTGGCAGCTTTCTCTCATCTGGTCCTTCACTGTGTCCGTTTTCTGCATCGGGGGCTTGGTGGGGTCACTGGTGGGCGCGTCACTGGTCACAAAATTTGGAAGGTGAGTGGGAAGACAAAAGAGACAACTTCCATGAAAGTAGAACCAGCAAAGATAAACAAAATTAAACTTTTATCTGCTGTTTCCTGTTTTTTAATGATGGCTCCAGACTTTAACAAAGAAGTCTCTGTCTCCCTGTCCCTGCAGGAAACAATGCCTTTTGTTTAATAATTTCTTGGCTATAATTGGAGCGCTGTTGATGATCTTGAGCCAAACAGCAATGTCCTTTGAGATGATCATGGTGGGACGACTTCTCTATGGCATTAATGCAGGTGAACCTACTGCATAAGGAAATCCATTACATCTCTTTGTCTGTAATTTCTTCATAAATGGCTGCTCCATCACTCCTGGCTCCGTATTTAACCCTACAGACAATCGATTTTTATTTATACTTGTCACTATTATGCCTTTAAGTTCTCTAGACCATTTGTCACCCAGTTATTGATCATTATTGACTCTTCTCAAAATGTATGATTCCCTTGTGTACACCTCTAGGAGTCGGTCTCACAGTTCAAAGCATGTACCTTGTTGAATGTGCCCCCAAGAGGCTGCGAGGGATGGTGGGCGTGACCATCGCTACCTTCATCTCCTTTGGGAAGTTCAGTGGTCAGCTGCTGGGGATCAGGTGATGCGGTGTCATAGATACTGTGGAGAGTCAAGTGAGGGGTCAGGTGGTGGAAGGTTCAAATGACAGTCATACATGAACAGAACTGTTCTAAAGGCCCACAGTGTCCTCTCCATAAGGGGGAGGGGCAATATGGATGAAATCATGTCTTTCATTTCCATCAGCCTCAGCGCTACTTTGTGTTTAGTGCTAATTGGGAAATTTTAGTATGATAACGTGCTAAACTAACGGTAGCATTTTGAATACGGTAAACATATACCTGCTAAACCTGCATGTTAGCATTGTCTTTGTTAGCATTTTAGCATGCTGGCGCTAGCATTTAGCTCTAACTGCCTCACACAGCTGTTAGCATGGTTGTAGGCTCTTTGTGTTGTTCATAACTTGGGTCTTATTTTCAAGGTTTGGTGCATCATTTTAATTAGTTTTGGTCAATTAGCCTTCACAACTTGGACCCCTTTAAACAAGAAAACCCTTTTAGACAGCAGTTAGTGTTACAGTGATGACATTACATTAGACTTTGATAAAGTTCCATGATGTTGAAGACGATGTTGCCTTTGCAGTGAGTTGCTTGGTACACAGGAGAGGTGGCCCTGGCTGCTTGGTTTCAATGGTTTCACTTCGTTACTCCAGCTCTCCACCCTGCCATTCCTGCCAGAGTCTCCCAGGTTCCTGCTGCTGGACAGAGGAGACCGCCGGGCCTGTGAGGAAGGTGTGAGACAGCATTTCTGGCTTCAGGGAATCCTTTCTACAAATAAATCCGTTGTTAAGCTTGTTTTAGTGGTCTGTGGTGTTATCGCCACCTTAATCTGCTGCTTTGTCACAATCCTTTAGCTTTAAGGACGCTATGGGGCAACAAGGACCACAGCGTTGAGGTGGAGGAGATGCTGGAGGAGAAAGCTGCTTTGCAGAGTGTTCGAAACCACTCAGTGATGGAGCTGATTCGGAGCCAAGCACTGCGCTGGCAGATCCTCACCATCCTCGTTACCTTCACCACACTGCAGCTCTGTGGCATCAATGCCGTGAGTGAAACGCTTTTGCACAAGAGGAGTAAAATGTTCACTGCACTTTAGAATATGGTGCATTCATTTGCATAATATGAGTTAATTATCAGCATTAGGTCTGTGTGTCCCGAACATGAATATTTACAAATGAAAATGCTTCTTTTGCTGTATTCATGTTGGTAAACATTAAAGTCAATTGATATGTCCAAAAAGATTTGACACAAATAATATGAGGTTAAACCGTGGGCTAAACCCAGGGGTGGGTTAGCTTAGCACAGAGACTGGAAGCAAAGGGAGACAGCTAGCCTGGCTCCATCTCGACATAACAAAATCTGCCAAAAACTGGCTGCGGAAATTGTCCTCTTTTACATCTTTTAAATAAATACTAAAGCTGTGAACATGAATCCACTTTAAATGTCTTTAATTTAGGGGCTTTTAAAATCGACATATAATTTGGTTCTTATACAGATACTTCTTTCCAGGTGTACTTTTATTCTTTTGAAGTGTTTCGTGCTGCAGGAATCCAAGAGGACCAGTTGAGTTACACGGCCTTAGGAACAGGTCTGTGTGAGCTGTTCACCTCTTTCGCCTGTGTAAGTCGTTCTATCTTGCTGATATCCCATCATGCTTTATCTCTGTTTTATGCCCTATTACCAGTGAATTTTGAGTGTAATATCCCTCACATATCTATATACAGAGCATATCTGTTTGGTTTTCTCTTTCTACTTTTTGTAATTTATGAAAACAATTATGAAAAAAAATTCTGCTCTCACAGTCCTAATGTATAGTTAGAGCTCCCCCCTGTGGTCACCTCTTGAAAATATGTTTTGATGTCACAGTTCATGATTATTGAGAATACAGGCAAAAAGGCCCTGCTGTTCAGAGGATACATGGGGATGTCTGCAATACTGATCCTCCTCACCGTCACTCTGTACCTGCAGGTGAGTCACGGCAATGCCAGACACTGCTTGTAGAATATTTCTGCATATTTTGATGCTTCAGACACGACTGGTGATGGCTAACAGCAACTTAAACCACTCCTTCTTCCTCAGAGTAAGGTCTCCTGGATGTCGTACTGCAGCATGGGTCTCATTTTCATCTTCATTTTCTTTTTTTCCAGTGGACCAGGTACGTTTATCACTCCAGATGTGAGCCGTTTATCATGGATTTCAATCCCAGTTTTCCCTCTTTGAAGCAAGCACGATTACATCTTATTTCAGTGTATGCAGCCCTTCCTTTGTTTTTCACTCTCAGCTGGAGCGACATCTCCTCTTCCAGGAGAATTATTTACGCAGTCATTCAAATCTGCTGCATTCATCATCGGCTGCACTCTCAACTGGTGCGGCCTGTTTGTGGTGGGGATGCTCTTCCCTGTCTTAGTTGTAAGAACATTACTATCTTGGTCAAATTTGGCATATTTTTCATATATTTTTCATTTTTAATCAAGTGAAATCAGACGAAATGCATCAATCATACTGACGTACAAATGTCCTCCAAAATGCTTCCTTTCCAGGAGAAGCTGGATTACTTTTGTTTTCTCCTATTCCTGTTTTTCTGCGGCGGCTGTGGGCTCTACGTGAGGTTCAACATCCCTGAGATCGAGAATAAGACAGCGCTGGAGATTGCAGCAGAGTTTCAGAAGATGCACTGCAAATCTGAAGAATCACAAAGGGAAAAAGGCACTGAGCTGAAGCTCAACAGTGGCAAAACATACGAGACCAAATTCTGAGTATGTTTGCTGCAGTCCTACAGTGTCAAACAGCAGACATTTAGCTCGAAGAAGTCGGTTTATGTCATGCTGAGTAGATTTAAATTGTTTAACTAAGGAAGAAATATATGATACAACTAGTCGTACAGTTTAATTCAATCAGACATGTGATCATTGCAGCACTGTAAGGTGTTAAAAAAAGTGGTTTTACTGACTTTTAAATGTCCCAAAGTGGCCCCAGCTGAAAGACGAGACTGTGCTCGTCTTGTTTTAAGCTACAAAAATAGCTTAAAACAAGGGTTGGTCCTCGAGGTTATCAGTGGGGTCTGCATGCATGTTTGACCTCAGGCTGAGGAGATACGCATCAAAGCGTGCAGTGTCCAGTTGCATAAACATCATGCTGCATGTGTGTTTGAGTGTGTGTATGAGGCGGTATTTCATTTGCATTGTGTCTCCAAGAAATGTGTGTTCATCTACTGCTGGAAAAAAAACATCACCAGTTTATGCAACACAGTAAAATAGTAAAAGATTTGTAACACCTAATTGAAATGCAGTTTGCTTATTGATGTGATAGTTATTATGAAATACAGTAATTTAGCACTGACAGGACACATATGAAACATGACACTGCAAACACAGAGCTGTGTGTCCTCTGCAAACCTTCACACACAGAAAAGTAATTTATCATCACCCAGCATGACCTCAGACATGAAGATCATTGTGTAAAATGTGAAGCCTTTAATAAAAAACCTCCCTCAGTCCAAGCCGGCACAGAGTCCTGCTCAAACATCTCGTCCTGGTCATGTGTCTGCAGACTTTTGATCACAGGGTCCGACACATGAAAACATCAAGTGTCATGGCTTTAAATCGCAATTTCAAGTCACCTAAATCAAAGAGCAAAGTCTTAATTCTTCTCGGGAAGACCATGAAACCTGTTTGTGCAGCTGAATGTACACAGATGACATGAGTTTCTGCACACGCAGATGGTTTTCACGAGACAAACTGTTTGTAATTGACGTTTAAAACGGCAATTGTGACACTGTGAGTCGTGCAAACTGAAGACACATGAATCATGTCATGTATCCTGTTTTGCTTTGGATGAAAACACTGCAACAGTCAGCGCCACAGCGGGACTGACAGTCATCGGGAAACTCCTACCAATTACGCAGGCGTGCAGCCGCGGCACATGTGTGTCGCTCTGATAACACAATCTACACGTTCAAAGCGAAGAGCCCTTCGCAGGACGAGCGTGTGACAGACGAAAGAGAGGCCGGATGCGCGTGTCCTGCAGCCCTTCACATCAGCAGCGAGCACAGGGTCGCAGGGAGGAGGTTCAGCCTGCGCACGATACAGAACCCAGCACTCCACCCATCTGCATTTTTGGGACATTTGGTCATTTAAATGTCTCCCCGTTGACCAGCGGCCAAGCAGTGCTGAGCAGCGGAAGGTCACAGCTGAACATCAGCAGGCAGCTGCGCCGACAATGGACGCAACGGACACAGACCCCAGCATCTCCTCTGAGCCCAGAGTGAAGAGAGGCTTTGAACAAAAGTGAGTCCATTTGATCCAGAAATGCACAAACATACATCTGAAGTTATTTAATCATGAGGCTGCCGCAGTTTAAGATATTTGTTGTGTTTGATTACCTGCCTCTGTCCTCTGAAGCTTTGCACCACTTAAATATTTTAATCAGCAGATTCTGAAACCAGTTGCAGCACCACCTGTGCAGTAAGTGCTCGTGCATCAGAAACACTGTATCGATCTCTCAGGAGAAAGATCCTCCATGCTCAGCAGCTCACAAAACGGCCTGCAGGTAAATTATTTACAGCAGGCCTGTGAGTGTGGAGCGTCAGGGAGGGCTGAGCCTGCACGGCCATCCGGGCTGGAGGCGCCGCAGATAGGCCTCTGCTCCTCTGTCAGGGCGGCGCTGATAAAGAGGAGCGTCTGAAACTCAGGAAACCACGTACAGTTACACGTACAGCAGCGTGCTTTGAAACAGTGGTGGAGGTAGTTGAAGGTAGTGACAGCGATAGCAGAAGTATTTAGATCATTTACAGAAGTCAAAGTAGTACTACCACACTGTTAAAATACTCCACTACAAGAAAAACAGGCTGTTTTCAGCTTTGTGACGATGCATTTTGCTGCTAATCCAAGAGGGGTGTTAAATAGTTTGTTTATCTTAAGGTCCATGCAGGGACTCAATCCTTCAGTTTATCAGAAACATTCAAATTCAGAGCCATCAAATTTGGAGATACATGGTTTTCACTGTATGAGAAGGACATACAAAATTGTAATCTGAAAAGTAACTAGTAACTAAAAGCAGTCAGACAAATGTAGTGGAGTAAAAAGTCTAATATTTGGCTCAGGTGTAGTGGAGTGGAGGTATTAGGCTGCATAAAATGGAAACACTAAGGTCAAGTACCTTGACGTATTTGAGTAAATGTACTTAGTTATATTGCACCACAGGGTGATGATAACATCTCTACACTCCACCCGGCTCCACCTCTGCTGCAGGGACTTGTGAGTCGGGTTGAGAGCTAAAACTACATCATTGAGGTCGAAACGTAGATGAAGCTTCTGACTTGTTTAAAAAAAAGTTTTAAAAAAGTAATGAAAGAAACCAACAGGGTAAAAGAGTTTTAAAAAAGCCCCTCAGGCCTGCATTAAGACAACTTGTGGGCAGACTTGATTCGTATAAGTAAATGAGGAAGTACCTGATTGTGTCTGCAGACCTCAGCTGTCTCGTTGTGTTTGATTGCAGGGTGTTCGTCAACAGAAGCCTAACACTGGAAAACATCAAGTGCTACGGCTTTGACATGGACTACACGATGGCAAGTATGTAAAGGCACAAACTGACGGACCTGCGTGCATCAGACTTTGAGATTTTCACGTTTTTAGTGCTGTGTGTGTTTGCAGTGTATAAGTCTCCTGACTACGAGAGCCTGGGCTTTGAGCTGATAAGAGACAGGATGGTGTCTGTTGGATACCCTCACGAGCTTCTGCGCTACACATATGACCCCAGCTTCCCCACACGGTTAGTCTGAAATCTGACTGAGGATTCATGCAACAATAAAGCAGCTCATTTATCGAATGTGCTGCAGAAACAGGAGACAAAATTCAAGCACAAAGACACTTTTTACAGGTTTATTACCTCTGGATTTTTATTGTCTTTGTCTCTTGCCTCTGGAGCTTCATTTGGGATCTAAGTTATTATGTTGCACTGATCATGTAATCAATGATGCATGACTTTTCCATAAAGATAACTGCTTATTTTATTTCAGAATTTAAGGATAAACCCCTTTAAAATGAGCCATTTTTTTTTAGACAAATTAATTCTCTTCTTTTTTTCCCACTCCCAGCGGTTTAGTGATCGACACCACTTACGGGAACCTCCTGAAGGTGGATTCCAATGGGAATATTTTAGTCTGCAGTCACGGCTTCCACTTCCTCAAAGGGTAAAGTCGGATACAGCGCAACAACGCTTTCACGTTCTCTGCTGAATTTTTAATGATGGACATCTCTACCTGTGAACTCTGCGGCTCAGGTGTGGTCAGGCAGACACAGGGAAGAGGGGTTAGAGACAGGTGCGCAGTCAAAGATGAGAATACAATCATGTTGCATCGATAAAAGACGTCCTGGAAAGTTAGAAGAAACAAAAAGAAAGGTTAGAAGTGAGTTGAGATGCGAACCTGAACACCATAAACATTTTCAGAGTGGACGGATGGAGTAGCACTCATACAAAACAGGAAACAAAGATATACATATATATAAAAAAAACAATTACAATGACTTTAATAGTTGGAAGTATGTATTTAATTACATACATTACATTTAATTAATGGTTTATAACACACCTTAATGTAGGAGTATGCAGCTGTAAGAACATTTTAAAGTGTTTCTTAATGTACAGTATACAACAATTATAACTTCTCCTGTGAAAACTGTCTACACCAGCCACTTTTACAGTCAGATTGTTTAAGACTTTTACTTGCATTTTTTTATAGTGTTGCTGCTTTTACATTCTTTACATCATTTAATTTTGACTTTTTTGAAGTTTTGATTTGATCATACAGTAAAATTTCTTCTGTATTTTTACAGCATTTTTTCTGTGACTGACTGGAAAAAAAACCCAAAGGCAGTTTAGTTAAACTGCTGCTTAGCTATTCAGTGAGAAGGGGAACACACACAGCTAACAAAGAGCGCAGCGTGACGGTCAGCAGAGATGAGCTGGCTCAGTGCGGCTTCACTCGCTCTCTGGCAGAAAAACTCAGTAATGTGTTTTGTTTTTGAGTCACGAGATGGCGCCGAGGCGTCTTTCTGCGGCCCTGACACGTCAGTTCATGCACGTTCGTTTGCAGCCTTTCAGTCAGCGGGCTGCCTGTGTGATGTTGACCTCTGTGATGTTTGTGCCCCACAGGCGAGACATTGACAACTACTACCCCAACAAGTTCATCCAAAGAGACGACACCGACCGCTTCTACATTCTCAACACTCTCTTCAATCTTTCAGGTGTAGAATTCACCTTCCGGGTCATTGAATGTTTTAAATATGACAGATTTGTTCATATTCCCTGTTTATATATGACATCAGCAACTTGAACATGTTAACTGACCTGTGCCTCCATGCGCCCTGCAGAGACGTATCTCTACAGCTGCCTTGTGGACTTCTTCACCAGATGCACCAGATACACAAAGTGAGTCGACATCCCCCATCCCCCCATCCCCCGCCCTGCTGGTTTCTTACCTCTCAGCCCTGAACTATTAGAAATCAACCAGTGAAGGATTTGTCAAACTTCACCTCTTTCTCTCCTGTTAAACGTCTTCCAGCCACCTGAAAGGCTACCAGCACGGCGACTTGTTCATGTCCTACAGGAGCATGTTCCAGGACGTTCGAGATGCAATGGACTTCATCCACGACACGGTGAATTATTGATTAAAAGATGCAGGATTGTGTCCCACTGTTGGCTCGGGGGAAATTGTGCTTCACCCTCTGTTGTACAGTAACCGTGACGCTGTCTCTGTGTGCTGTGCAGGGAATCCTGAAAGATCGAACCATCAAGAACCTGGAGAAATACGTTGTTAAAGATGTGAGTGAGCTGACAACTTTGTGCACAATAATGTTAAAAATAAATGTTAAGCAATTGTGTTCTTTGCAGCCGAATCTCCCTATACTCTTGACCCGGGTTAAAGAGGTGGCCAAAGTCTTCCTCGCCACCAACAGTGACTACAGCTACACTGAGGTGACCTTCTCAACATGTAGTGTACCACGACTAAACACTCTTAACAGCAAAGTATATAAAAACTGTCTTTTCTCCTCCTCCATTCAGGCCATTATGAAATACCTGCTTGAAAGTAATGTTAAGGTAAGACAGTCTGGTGGTTTGAATATTCCACAAAACGTCCATTTAATGGAATCAGTGAAATTTTAACGTCGCTCTTCATTCCAGCCGAAAAATTCCTGGCGCTCCTTCTTCGACCTGGTCGTCGTGGACACCAGGAAGCCACTGTTCTTTGCAGAGGGGACCGTGCTGAGACAAGTGGACACGGTACGAAAAAGTCTCAGAGGATTTGCATGTTGATGTCGAGCAGCAGCAGGTCTCAGTGGTGTGTTGTGCTTTGGACACAGGACACAGGAAAGCTTCGGATCGGGACTTACACGGGCGACCTCCAGCATGGAACCGTTTACTCCGGAGGTGAGAGTTTTAAGAAATTGTCACTTAATATTAAGAGCAGAACTATGATTTTGAGGTGCAGAAGAGGTGACTTTTCGATACTTTTACCACTATGAAGCCAAGTTGAAAAGGATTCTGCTTTGGAGAGTTTGCACACTAGATGATTATTTATATGTCAAGTTTTGTCCTGTTTTGGTCGCTGGATATGTCGTTTCCTGGACAGAAAGTCAGTGGGATTCTGCTCAGATAATGGTGCAGCAAGTAGGATTTGACTCCTACAGGTTTATTATTAGAGTTTGGTTGTAATTTGGGTGAAGATTTGATGCTGTAAATTAATATTATTGATCAGGAAATATAATTAGAACCCAAAACAAATTCTCACTCTTCACAAGGAGAGATAAATAAATGTTTTTTGAATTTCATAAGCAACTAAATACCTAATTGTGAAATTCAGAATTCATAATAGAATTAATAGGGTTGAAATGTTTTTTACTGTATTTATAGGTATTTTATTTTATTCTATTCGCTGCACTTTCATTTCCTGGATTTTGTTTGATTACTGTGCAGATTTGTTTTTATTTTGTTTTTCCTTTATTAGATTATTTTGAAAAGTGCTTTTTAAATTAAGTGTATTATTTTTTATTATGCTTGTGAAGTGATGGGATTTGAAAAAAAATCTTTTTGTTTTCAGTTTCACAAATTCAGATATAAAAATGTTGTGTTTCTATAAGATTTTTAATTAATTTAAATTCTTCGATCAGATTGTAACCTGATGGTCATCAGTCCAGATGTTTGACTTTAAATGTTTCACTGTGAATTTTACTGTCTGAATTTATCAAATGAAATAGAAATTTGATCTATTTATGACTACATCCAAAAATTACCAAATGAATCCCAATACTTTTGTTTTTTCAAATGCAAAATCACATAATGATTTTTTTTAAGTAAAATATTTCAATGCTATAAATTCAGTGGTTCACTTTAAGTTTTCAGTCATTAAATTTCACAAGTACATATACAGTTTCTTATAAAATTAGAATTATTATGGCCTTTCTTTGCTTCGTGTGTGTTTTCATGTGTGCTTGTGGCGTGACTGTTATAATTGAGTCCCGTGTTATCAAATGTAATATTTTAAATAAATGTCTGGTTGCAGGCTCTTCAGACATCGTCTGTGATCTGCTGGATGTCAAAGGTAAGGACATCCTCTACGTCGGCGACCACATCTTTGGCGACATCCTCAAATCTAAGAAGCGTCAGGGCTGGAAGACTTTTCTGGTCGTGCCAGAGCTCACCAAGGAGCTGCAAGTGTGGGAGGAGAAGAGAAGTAAGAACAAGTCAGTGGTTTGCTGCATTATGATCGTTTTGTTGCTTTTCAAAGTCTTGATGACTTATGTATTTTTGCAGGCCTGTTTGAGGAGCTGAAACGTCTCGATGTCTTCTTAGCTGAGCGTTACAAGTGAGTTTGTGTCCATCTGGACTTGTTGCATATTTGAATGTTTAGAAAGTTTATATGAATATATGATATATGATTTATCATTTATATTGTAAGACTGAATGGCCAAATAATTTTTAACATTATATCATTACTGAAGGCATTATTTATATCTGTATCAAGTATACTTTCAGTGTTATATTATTTAGTAAATTATTATCTTCTGCAGTGCTTGTAAGAATACAGATTGTTGAGGAAAACTCATGTGTGTCATGTTCATGATTAACAATTAAGTTTAACTCTGCTGATGTTTTGCACCTCCTGATTTAACTTTTATGGCATTTTAGTGCCATTGTTGCCATGTCAGCAGCATTTTATTGTTCACTTTGTGCAAGAACTACGGTGCAGTTACATGAAACGCTGAGGTAGCTAATGGTTTTGTGTCGGTCATCTGAAGGCATCTGGACAGCGGCAGTCCAGAGGGTCCCGACATCAGCACCATCCAGATGAGAATGAAGGTGAGCTCCACCCACTAAAACACAGGTCGTTACACACAAAGGGTTGATTCTATTTTACCTTCCTCAGATGTGACACTCCCCAGGAGTTTAACCCTCAGCTTCACAGTCATCAGAAATATTCAAGCACATCAAAACTTCACTTAGATGAAGGTGAGGCAGTCCATTCAAAGTCTGCCTCACTCCCTTTAATCAGACAACTTTGGTCACAGCAATGAATGAGATAATTAACAATGCATGAATGTTATGGTGCATCTGTGTCCGACAAGGAGGCTCTTAGTATGATGCTAAATATGTAAAGTTCACCATGAAGACAGTAACACATCATATTAAGATACACATATTCACCATTAACTAGTTGCCTATGAGTCTGCATACAAGTTAGCTCTTTACTAGTCATTATACAGAACTAATGTCAGGAAGGGGGGATTTACAGGGAACTGTGAGGGATAGAACCCAGATGCAGACACAAGACTAAGGCAACACAAGAAACTCACTAACACAACATGGTAAGACTATGGACAATACAATAAAAGGAAAACTCACTCAGGACATGAACACAGACAAACCAAGGGATGCGCAAGATTCAAATTTATTGAGACACAACGAAAAACCACAACTAAGGAAACTAACACACACACACTAGGGACAAGGGCTATACATACAAGGCAACACAGGGAAAAACTGAGCAATAGGAACACACACACAAGACACAACGGGGCATGGATGAAACAGGGACAAGAACTAACTTGGAACGAGACAAGTTAAGATAGACGAGACTAGCAACTGGTGTTAACATAAAACATGGCACGACTAAGACAAGGCAAGAAACACATACATGAAACATGGCAAAACTAAAGCACTACGGCTACAAAACTAGAAAACCAAAAACGCTCCCGAAGGAGGAAAACACAAAGGGCTATGAGACGGAACTGAACAACTGAAAGAACTAGATATGAAAATCTAACAACTCAAAATTCACTACCAGCAAACGGAAGAACAAGAATCTAAATAACAAAAGTAATCAAACAGAAAATCGCCCTTAACGAGGAGAACAAATCGGCTAGGCAGAAAACTAAATTATAAACTTTACAAACACTCATGAACGGAACATGGCATGGAACTTAAACTATCAAGGGAAACGCAGACAACACTTAGGACAGGGATCCTACATAAAACAAGACATGAACAAAGACAAGAACAAGGCGATAAACTAACCAGAACTGTGGACAATAAAAGACAAAGACGAAACAAGGAACAACTCAGACCTGAACAGAAACACGGATATGAACAAAGGCAATGCAACAAGAAACACTTACATGAAACATGACAAACACTCACTAAGGGACTATGGCTAGAATTATGACAATAACACAGACTTTGACTATCGCGAGGAGCGTAGACAGCAAGGTATCACAAACAACGACCCGACAAGGACAGGGGGGAAGACACGGACTTATATACACAAAGAGGAAACACTAATGGCACACAGGTGAAACACATCAGACAATCACACGGGAGGGAAAACACAGGAAGTAAAGCAAGACAAAGAGACATAACATGAACCTTCAAAATAAAACAGCAAGTAACAAAAACCAGGCAAAGACAACACACAATGGGAAACTTAACAAAAACACAAACACGATGGGGCAAGGGTTGAGACTAAGACAATACAAAAACTCTTACATAAAACGTGGCATGACAATAAAGACATTAGGGATAACACAGACTTGAACAGAGAAACGAAGATGAACTAAGAAAACACTACAATGAACACTTACAAACTGAATGAGGCAAAAGATCAACAAGAGAACACTAAACAAAAACTGGCGTGCAAGGCACGGGTCTTGACAATTAATGGCTTATTCTGAGGGTTAGATTACTACTTACTATCAATAAGAACTAATTATGAGGTTATTGAGGGAAAACTATTAGTTAATGGCCTGTTTTTTGTAGAATATGATCATGCAGAATAAGGCATTAATAAGAGCTTTATAATGACCAATAAAATATAGTAACATGCATGCTCATAAGCAACTAGTTAATGGTGACTATAGGTACGTTAATATAATGTGTTACCAAATAGTTTTAGTGTCAAGTGTGGAGGATCAAAAACCCACTTTAGTATTAGATCACAAACATTGTGTTATATCATTATTATTACTTTAGAGTGAGTTCGAGTGCAGGATTCTTTGGTTTTCTTTTCAAGACCTGGATAAGAATAATAATAATGTAAGTTTGAAAATGAATTATTGCACCAGAAACCAAAAGCGACACATCTGCTAAGCTGAGCGGTTGTGTCTCAGGTGTTTTTCCTGGTTGTTTTGCTGATGTGGTTGCTGCTTTTTTTTGCAGGTGCTGACCTACAGAATGGACATGTCTTACGGGCAGATGGGCAGCCTCCTGCGCAGCGGCGCCAGGCAGACGCTGTTTGCCAGCCAGCTGATGCGTTATGCAGATCTCTACTCGTCCACCTGCATCAACCTGCTGCACTACCCCTTCAATTACCTCTTCATGGCTCCCCCAGTCCTGGTCAGTCGTCCGCCTCCCACACAAACCTGTGCAGAAAATGAATCTTTTTCCTGTCGTAGTTTACCCTCACAGCCGTTCTTCACCTCTCTCGTGAACTCTTTCAGATGCCTCACGAGGCAGCGTCTCAAAACTCGGCGGACTTTGCTTCATCGGAGCTCACTGTCACCAACAATACAATCAGGATGAGCAGAAACTGAGGTCATTATCATTCTGATGCAGTATTTGAGCTGTACTCCGTCTGCACTGAATCCTGTTAAAGAGTTTGTTAACATTTCTCTGTCTTGCAGTGCTGAAGACAGCTGATGTTTCAGAGGAAGAAGAGCACATGAAGATGCTACCTGAACCATGGACAGTTCTCACTGACAAAGCTGACTGTTTGCACCTGTGCTTGTTAAAAGGCTTTGCTGCAGCCATGATGTGCCTCCTTTTCAAAAAAATATTGTATTGGTCCACCTAGTGGACATGAATTGCTACACCATGTAACACTTAAACGTATAAATGATGCATGCATGTTGAGATTTCAGGGCTCAAAGCAAACAGATTCAGGGTTACTGTATATACGAGTGCTGTATATACATGCAGTGGTGCAGACGCACTTTTAATCTCAGGTTTGTGTAATGGTTTTTAAGAAGTAAGTTTATTTATTTGTTGTTCGTGCAACTTCTGTTTCAATAAATAATTCATATGATTTGTTGTCATTGTTTTCATTGAAGTCCAGTAACTTTAAGTAATTGTGCCTGCATTCATGGCATCAGATGCCATGATCACTTTCTCATTTTACATTGTGTTAGTGGAGTGTTTTTTTGATGTTCCAGTACGAGCTGTTAACCGTGACACCTGTGGATTATCCAAGATAACACTTGAATGAGGTGGAGGCAGACATCTTGGGGACAGATCATGTAAAACCTGTGCAAATAAAAGCAGAACTAAAGGTGCTAGAAGTCACCAGAAGCTTGAAGTAACAACTTGATCCTTCACTGTTTTCCTTTTGTGCTGCAGCTGCTGTCCACTGGATGGCAGTGAATCACCTCTGCAACAGACCTGCAGGTCGATCTGTGTGTGCGCCTGTGTGTGTGAAGGGCGGTGAAGTGGCAAAATGATGCAAACAAGTTAAACTGTTTTATCTGACAAAACAAGGATCCAGCTCTGTTCTTCCCACGGAGACAGCAGCTCATCGACCGGAAGGTTAAACTGCTGCGTTGTCCCTTAAAGAAAGCCAATCTTGTTTGCTCTTTTCATAGCGCAGGGAATGTTAAAATCAGGTCAAACTAAATCATAAACACAGTCAAAATGTGATATTTGTAATACTAATACACACATGATCTCCAACACGTGCTCACACACACTAACACACACACCTGTGTAGTTCTAATGGAAAGAGCAATAAAAGTAGCAAAACCATCAAGTGGAAATACTGTTACAGGTAAAAGTCCTGCATTTAAAATCTTAATATAAGTGAAATCAAATAAGCATTAGCATCAAAATATATTTAAAGTACTCATTAGGCTCCTTTCACCTCAATATACACCATTGGATTATAAATAGTATTGCATTCATGTGTCAGCATCATTAATGTTAACTTCAGCCACTGTAAAAACTGTCAGGTATCTTAACCTATGACAACATATCAGAATTTATCACTTTATTATATTTTGTATTGACAGTTGACAGCAAAGTATCTAAAACTGTGAAATAAATGTAGTGAGCCAAAGTACAATATTTAGTAGTGGGGTGGAAGTATGAAGTAGCATTAAATTGAAAGTACCCCAAAAATGTACTTAAGTAAATGTACTCAGTAACAGGTACATAAAGGTTTAGTACTTGTGGTAGTACAGTGCACACAGGCTGTTTCTCCCTCTTGTTCTCGCTTTGGTTGTGACAGTTCTTCTCCCACAAGTGCTGAACCTTTATCAAGAGAGAGCTGAGAGGAATTTGTTCTCTCTCTCTCTCTCTCTTTCTCACACACACACACACACACACACACCCTTCCTTACTGTGTGATATCAGTGCTCACGCTGATTATGCATGAGTGTGTTTTTTTGTCTCTCACAGGAAATGATTGCAGGCTTCATGTGTGCAGCGTATCACTGTTTTCCTGCTGTGCTCCTGTGCAGGTGAACAGCTCGTTTATGGAGCATCTGCCCCACATTTCACCTCACAGTGATCGTTCACACCTCGTATGGTATCAGAGTCATCTTTTGATATTGATATTGGCATAGAGCAGTGATGATGATGCAGCCTCACTGGTGTTTAAGCTTTGGCTTAAACTCATAGGAGGGAAAACGGAGAAATAAAAACTTGTTGTCAGTAGGATCCAGAGCTGAATTCACACACGCCAGAAATATGGATTATTAAACGTCTTTTGGATTTCCACACACTCATCACTTGCTGCTGCATTGTTTTGGCGTCTTTCAAATGAAACGCAGGGAAAACCAAATTAGGATCCACCCTCTGCATTTATTGGCACCTCCCCCTTGCAAACACACACACACACACACTCACACGTTTCCTAGATGATTTCATTTCCTGGATCTGGGCTATTTCAGGTTATTTGGATTTCCCTTGTCATTGTCTGCTTGTCACCTGGATTTATTGTTGTTGTTTGTTGTCTTTCTTTTCATTTTATTCACTTTGTTGTGTTTTATTTTCTCACCTGCTTTCATCTCTCCTTGCTACTATTTCATTGTTTTTTTAATCACTTCCCCATTATGTTTTGTCACTGAACATAAACTAACCTCAGAGCCCCCAACCTTCATTTGTTCATCTTTGTATCAGTAAGTAATGAAGCATGAACGATTATATCGAGGTCACCAGTGGCCAGATTTTTGATTCTGCACACGTTGGACAGCAATCTGCTGCCTAAATGTGTGGACACAGGCATGAAGTTTGTGCTGAGGCTTTGTATATTTATTTATCTTGGAAGAAGCTAAACTGTTGCAGGAAACTGAAGGAAATAACATAACTGCTTATAATATTTAGTCTGCAGACAAGCCTTGCATCTATTTCAGAGTGTAGTAAATAATGCTTCAGAAATCTTTAACCCTTACTGAAAAGAAGACCTTCAACAAAAACACATTTCCCCCCTTTTTTTTGTCTTAATGTCTTTCCCTCTGATGGGAGTTAACACACACAGAGCTGCAAATGGACTTTTGGTCCTGACAAACACACACACACACATACCTGTTCTTCCTCTCCTCCAGACAATATACTGCACTGTGATATAAGAGCTGTCGTCTCACACGCTGCGTACCTGTACCACAGAGGTGTGAAAAGTGTCAGTTTCTCTGTGCTGTTGTTTCCAGTTTCACCCACATGTCACTCTGCACCAAATATCTGTTTACCTTCAAATCATACAGCACTGGATCACACCTTTAATAATGATATTAACATGGAGGAGGAAGAGGAGGAGGCCGTGTGCAGTGCTGAGGATGTCCCTGAACATGATTTCTGTTTTATTGCATCACCAAACATGAGAAAGTATTTTTGCAGAGGACATTACAGCGATCATAAATGTACAGAGGCTGAGATCGAGACTGCACAGCGTCATATTGCGTCAAAATGTAGTCACCTATTGATTTTCACACAAGGCACCAAACTTTTAAGATTTTTAACTTGGGTTGCCCTTGAATTTCATTTTGAGTAAACTGTAGAAAAATGACCCTTTGCCGCATTATGTGACAGCAGGCTGTGTGTCTGCTCTTTGCATGAACTTCACCATCTACACCGTGTGAAATATTTACACCTCGGACGTCGTGTATTTTCAGCTGCACCGTTACATCAAAATAGACATATTGGACATATGCCGCATAATGTTCTTTACACATTTTCCCAAAATTCAACTCGTTCATTTTGTGCCTTTGGGAACGTCATCTCCTCTGGATCTGAAAATAAACTGCTGTGTTTGACCAAAGCTTGGCTGCACATTGAGAGTTTATAGACAGTTAATGTGATGATGTTTTCACAACCTGAACAACCGCAGAAGCAAGCAGGCCGTTATCAGGCCTGAGATTTCAATGTTTCAGTGTAATAATGAAATAAACTTAAACTGGTTGATGGATTTTTCAATGTTTAGTTCAGTTTTTTTAATTCTTTACTACAACAGTCAGTCAGGGATAAAGGTGTCAGATTGGCTATTTCAAGTCTATGTAATATTTTTACACCTGATAGCCAATCAATTGATTTCTTCATCAAATTCTGCCTTTTTAATTTGTTTTTCCATTAAAATAATGACAAGCAATTGAAAACATGCATTTAATCATCTTTATTCAGAGAGAGGGCAACAGAGAAAAACAACAGTGGCGTCTGTCATCAGAAATGTTTCATAAACTGCAAAAACTTAACAATTAAAAACAGTTTAACACTGTTTATTTCACATTAATTTCACATGTTTAAACATTTCACCTTTTCTTTCCAACACATTCTCTATCAGTGATTTCATTTCTGATTTAAGAAAGCTCACACACAACAGGCCCATAGACACACTACAAAAGGCAGCAAAAAAAACCCCTCTGTTTTATGTGTAGCACTTTGAGTTTGTTGTGTTTTATGTATTTAATGAAATGCAGATGTCATTATCTCATTAGCTTGTATTCTCTGCAGTTTAATCTGCACATGAAAAGCTGCTCAAAAAAAAAAAAAAAAAAGCACTGCTGACATGTTGGGTTTCATTGCAGGATACTTGCTGCTCTATGCAGTCACATAACTGCAGAAGCACCACCGTCCCCCATTCCACACATTCCAGGATTTCCCAGCAAGCATTGCAAGCAAGCCTAAACAAGTCACGTTCTTTACCCAGGGAGAATTTCACACAGTCAAGTGACTGAGGTCTCCTTTTGCCCTCCCTTTAGTGTGCAATCACACACATGCACTTTTACATCTGAGTCCTCTTAAATTTCTAGCTATTTTTTAAAGCCGCACAGACATGATAAGACTTTGCAAACTGGCTCTAAAACAGTCACCATGATGGTTCTTTCACCTGAAACATTGCACTGCAGCGGGCTAATCTCCACCCAAAACTATGCTTCCTTTCTGTTTTTAATAATCACTTGTGTCCTTCTGCTGCAGCTTGTAACAGCAACTGGACTGTGGTTAAACATTTCCACCCTGAGAGGTCTGCTGACAGTCATCAAAACAAACAAACCCCTTTCCTCTTTTACTTAAGGGCTCGAACATGAGGCACGCACAGGAGCAGTGACACCTAATCTCAACACAGAAAGAAAGAAAGACGGAGAAGAGAAGGCAAAACGTGGGGGGGGGGGGGGGGGGGGGGGCTTGCTCCCTACATTCCTCCCGAGCCTCCCCTCCCCCCATCGACCTGCTGCTGCCACTGAGGATGCTCAAAAACACACATCATCCCCCCCTTTTTTTTTCATCTGCTTATTTTACCATCAGCACACTGTCCCGGTGTTTAGTGTGACGACAAAACAGCACACAGGTAAAGAAAAACACAGGAGACTGAACTCCATAGAAAAAACTGTGGATTTAACAGTGAATTAATTTGCCATAAACTCTAGAAACTTGAAAATCCAGTTCTGATCATGGAAAGATTTCAGCTAAGTTCACCAGAAAGATATATTTACGTCTTTAAGTATTTCTGGTTTTATTTCAACTGATTTGCTCTTCTGATGTTCATCCTATTTTTTAACAGTTCACTTTACACAATTAGCCACATTTTTCATGAGCGATGGTGTAAATTAAAAGGTGAGTAACTGGTGACTTCCAATCAATGTAGCGTCACATAAGATGTCCAAAAATCAAGACTGTTCTTGTTGAAAACAGCATTATGTAATTTGTTTTCCCTCCTTTAAAATGCCTCATTTCCAAATGCACACATACTTTAAATTTAGGTCACGTGGGGTTATGTCAGCCTACAAATGTGTGTTAACTCTCTTCTGTAAATACAGAACTAGGTAAACATTTCATGGCGCTTTGCTGGGCGCCATCAGTCATCAGCTCCACTTCTATACCAGCCCGTTTGAAGCGGGCCCTTTTGCACCACTTTAGTTTGAGCTGAGGCCAAATGCTATGACAATACTATTGCACTGCTAGAATGGATGGTACAGTAGTGCAACATTGTCAAAGCAGCTGACCTCAGCATGTGTCAGCACGTGGACAAGGGGACAGCCATTCCTCACTGCCAAACTCCAATTACATTTAAATAAGCAACAATGCTGTTTATCTGGATCGACTGTTGGGTGTTAAAAAAGAAAAAGAAAAAAAAGGCAGGTACTGAAATGCTCAAATTGTGCTGAAATCTGAATTTATCTGATTTCTTTGGTGTTTAAGTGAAAATGGCTGTTGATTGTGGGCTGAAAATTACAAATCTGGAGCTCAGATTTTTGACTGATTCAACAGCTTGTTTACTCCTACAAAATAAAGCACAACAACAAGAGGGGAGTTTTTTATGCAGATGCACACAAACACACACTCATTATCACATGAAAGGACACCCTCATATCTCCATGTGCAGGTTTAAGAGTTAAGGCAGTAAAGGGAGGTGTGGGCCTCTGTTTCATCAGCCAATGCCCTTTTAATATTGCACTGCTCATCTCAATGTCCAGTAGTGCAACAGAAAAAGGGCAGTGGACAACAACATGGACACCATCAGACTCCACTGCACATACTGACTCAGCTATCCACCCTTTTCTCAAAAAAAAAAAGAAAATCCATAAATTACACTGATACTACTAAATAAAGGATTATAAAATCCTGTGCTTTTATTTCTAAAAACCGAATCACAACTATAGTTTGATGGCAGAAATCCTCCAATCAAGGAGAAGTTAAACTGGATTTTAAAGTTTGCATAAAACTGTTAATATTCCTGCTGCACAAAATCAACCTGTTGAGGCGATTTTCTCCTTTTTTTCCACTAATGCTCTGTGGGAGACAAAAGTTAGGATATAACAGATTAACAACATAACTTTTCTATGGTGGAGCTAAATGAACTTCCTAATTTAAACAGCATTGGTTACTCTCACCCTGGGAGAATGGGAATTTCCCAGCATGTGGGCCCATACTATTCTCTGCAGTGAATGACACGCATTCTAATTTTGGGGGAGAAATGGGAGGTTGGAGAGAGAGGGGACACACACACACACACACACACTCTCTCTCTCACACACACACACTCGCAAAGCTTTCAAAACAGGCTGCCACCCTCCACACCTCCACTATCACACACATTTTCTATCATTTCAGGATTCCTCCCTCTGCGGCCAAATTAGAGCTGAGAATAAAGCGCGAGCAGGCCGCGACGACATAAAGCAGCCTGACTGATTTCTTCGAAAGACGGAGGAAAAAAAAACTTCAGTAAAAAGTTGCTTTGCTCCTTTGCAGTGAAAATGTGTCGTGTGTGATAAAACTACAACAACACCTTAAATCCTTCGACCCAAGCAAAGTGGCTCCTGCAAGTTTGCACAATCAACGCGTTTGTTACACAACATAGAGAATCTATACCATGAGAGCAGAGGGGAGGCTGGAAACCTCTAGAACACCGTGCAGCTTTCTCATACCTGCTCCGCGTGGTTATTCCTGCGTGAACACGCCAAGGTGCTCTTGTTTTTTCTTTTACCTGTCCTCGAGAGCTTTACGTTTTCTCCGCCATACATCAGCGTGAGCGGCCTATACGCCTCCTCGGCGTCAGGAGCACTGGATCTCCATTCCTGCCAGCTCACGAGCCCACAGTACAATACTGACGACTTGTTAGATTGCACAACAGCCTATAGGCTGCATACACACACACACACACATGCTCTCTCTCTCTCTCTCACACACACACACATGCACACCAGCACCGGGGAAAATGTCCCCCTCGGAGACCCATTACACTACGATAACAGCCCAATAAGGCGCAGGACGCGTTTATCTGGCCGCACGGCGCTAAATCGTGTCCTGATCAAGTTTTGAAGCGGGCTTCCAGATGCGCAGCGCTCGGGATTGACTCAACTCCTATCGCCGATTTCCTCCCTCAAGTAGCATAAATAAACAGCCAGTCTTCGCGTCTCGACCTTTGCAACTTCCAAGTTTGCACTGAGCTCCTGACAATTCACGCAAAATCGGCTACAACTCACAGCGGACAACCTCCCCCTCCTCCTCCTCCTTCTCCTCCTCCTCCTCCTCTCTGCACAACCACCTCCTCCAAAATCATGAATAGTATCTAGCCAAGGGAGGGACAATCCGTTATAGGCACAAAAAAAGAGAGAGAGAGAGGGAGAGAGAGAGAGAGAGAGAAGGGGGGGAAAAAGTTGTCCATAAAACAAAGAGAATGAGCCCTCTCCACAAACCACACCTCGCGGTCCGCTGCTGTGCGGCTTCGTGCCGTCGTCCCTGACGCGCCGGAGGCGAACGTGGATCAAATGTGCGGAGCTCGAAGAGTGAGGGGGGGGGGAAGCCTCCCATGCACAAGCACACGGCCTCGCAGATCCGGACTCCATCTTTGACTACTTGACATTCAGAGCCTGCCGGAGCAAATTCCTCGTTTGCATGCCTCCCACTGATTGGCCTCTTCCTGCGCTAGTCTTTGCTATATGATGAGCCATTGGTTTGGTTTCGGCGTGTTCGACATTTCCAGCCGCCACGGGATTGGCTGCGCGCAGGGAAGCGTCACACCATACAACGAATACCTGATGACAACTGTCCCATTCACAAATTTCTCCCCGTCCCCGCCTCGCTGGATCTGGATACTTGATCACTAATTATTTTATTTACATTTTGGCGCAAAAACCCTTTTGTACACGTACAAAGGGGGTTGTAATTAGCCTCAAATTGGCCTCAGGAGGGACAGTAACGCTGTTCATGAGCTCAAATGTGGACTGAACCCGGCTTATCTTCTCACATAGGCAGCGTGGATTGGGCCTTTAGTATTGATCGATTTAAAATAATCGATTTTAATATAATTATACAAACCTAGACGTAGATTTGGCTCTTAATTCCGATCTATGTGTCTCCAATTGAGCGCTATAAGCAACCTTTATAGAAAATAATAATTCGACGATGTTAATTAAATACGAAAAGTTGCTCAGCGGTCCCAGTTTGAGTAAGAATACGCAGAGTGAGCGTGTGTGATCCACTTTCTGAGGGATCAATGGTTGGATCGGATCACACGGGGCTGGAGGCGGACCCAGTGGGCGCCTCGGCCCCTTGCGAAGCTTTGATTGACGCACAGAGAGGAGTAGCGGGCTGTGAAATTTGGCATTCCTGGCCAGGGGAGCTGAAATAATGGCATTATCCAGTGGGAGAGGGCCCACTTTTTACTCCCCTCACACCCACCCGACTCCAGCCCACTCAGAAGGGATCTGATTGTGCAGCCAGTCGGCAAAAAAAATGTTTGATGTAAGGCGGGGCATGATGGATTCGGTGAAGGTCTGGAGCAGCGATGCCCCCTCTGCCTCTGACACTGAGGCTTTCCCCGGTGACTGAAAAGTGTCCAAGTGTGCGACACAGAAGTGAAGTTCAGCTCTGAGGCTGAACGTGAAGGCTTGTCACACTTTGCGTGTTTGTGTCTGCAGATCTCAGAGCTGCTGCTGAACACTGTGTTTGCACATATTTGACTTTCACAAGCTGACAAACACAGAGACAGGAAATTCAGGCTTCGGTGGCTGAATGATTATGTTATCAAATGCGTCTGAAATACGCATCATCTTAAGACAATGATGATGGTTATTTATCTTCACAGAGTGGCTGAAAGCAGAGCCAGGCGTTCACACTGTGGAAATGAGTGAATCCAGATTATGTAAAAATAAGAATCTGCAGCTACCTTGCACATAATGAGATTCATTTCTGAGATGCAACAATTAAAAAAAAAAACATTTAAATAATGATTCAGTACAGATTTGGGATTGGTTCATACATTTGAAATCTGATTTAACAGAGAATAAAAATCTATTATAATCACAATTTCCTCACAGACCCTCAAAATGTTTAAGAAGTGATTCAAAAGATTTTAAAAAGGATGACAGAACTTTAATGGCTTTGGTTGCATTTCCCTTCACCAGCACTTGTTTGTTAAAATCATTCCACTGTGGAAAAAGACACGCAGGCAACATAACTAATGTTTAATATGATTAACTGTTGTGTTAAAATGATTCACTGTTCATCTGTTTTTGGTGCTTGAAAACAGAATAAACTCAATAAAAGTGCATTCACAGATTTTAGATCACGTGCTCTGGGGAAGAGAAACCAGCCCACTGAGAGATAGTTTAAGATTCTCCACCAGATTCATGTGATTAAAATGTCAAATCAATTCTGCATTTTATATTTCTTAATAAAACATCATCTGATAAAAGGAGATAAAAAGGTCATTAGCCATTTTTTCCTTCATCTAATTTACAGATATCTTCAAATAGTTTTTCATTTCTGTTATCAAGTGCTTTTTATGTATTTCAGGGCACGTTAAACCTGTTGTTTAATTTAAATTTAATATTTTTCAGTCTTTAAATAAGGAAAATCACACTGCCACTGAATAACTACTAATTAACTGATAGCAAAACCCTGAAAATTATAATTATTAATTGCGAGAGGCATCTGTGATCACAGAAATCCACACTGAAAAGACACTGAAACAATTTTACGTGATTATTTCAAACGTGTGTTTCCTGATTTAGACGCCACATTTAGCTTATTTTTAGGAAGTTTCACAAATTCAAACATACGAGACAACTGTAAGATTTTAAAATCAGACAATGAATTAATAAAGTCATTGGTAAGGAAGCATTGGAAGTAAATGAATTTCTACTGTTGGTGAAAATGCTGAAAACAGGCCTGAACATTAATTCATATAAGCACTACAATTCTTGAGGCATCTGATAGTTTTAAGTGAGCTTTATATATATATTCCTGCTCCATAAAGAACTAATGTAATGCCACTAAATCAGCTGATTTCATTCCATGTGGCTATTTTAAAGAATTGTAATCGTATGTGAAGAAATTAAACAATTGTGTTTTCGCTGATTTTGGTTGATTTAGCTGATAAAGTGTTTGGATTTCTTCTTTTTTTGTATTTGCGGCACAGGGACACCAGCAGCTCACATGTGTTTAATCAGGTTTAATCTACAGGAAAATATATAGCTGTGTTAAAAAACATGCAGTATTTTTGAAGTGTACCTTATTGAAAGCAGATGAGACAAGCAGAGAGAAGTGAGGAGGAAAAGCAGAGAAAGGGAATTTAGTTTCATGCTTTTGGAGAGGGTTTCTTCGTCAAATGAGCCTGAGGGGAAAGTGCCACAAACCACCACTCCCTGACTTTAAACTGCTGCCTGTGTGAGGTGTCATGGGGGCTGAGAAAAGCCTTTTAAACATGGGAGTTATTGTTCCCTCTGTTTTTTTCCAACCTCCCATCCTCCGAAAATGTACCTCCTTTCTTCCTCTGCCCTTTAACCTCTCCCAACCCCCATTCCTCCATCTCACGTCTCTCTCCACGTTTCCCCTCTCCTCTCATCGGCCAAAGACCAAACAACCGTGATGGATCGTCATTGATAATTTCCCACAAAAAGAAGGAAGAAAAAAAAAGCTTAATGGAGAAGGTGTTTTTTTTTTAGGGGGGCGGAGGGTGTTGGGAAGTGAGTTTTCTGCTTCATCGTTCTCATGAAGGAGTAGTAGTAGACCCCACCTCGAGCACCGAGCCCCTGTGCACCCTGTCTCTTCCAAAGAGGGCTCCCCTCCTCTCCTCCTCCCCCCTCTGCCTCCCTCTTGAAACAGACTCTATGGACTGCATGCATGACATTCCAGCTGTGTGGGTGGCACAGACTTTTACAGCGTCTCCAACGGTACACAGGGCTCCTAAAGCACAACAGCAGAGGAACCTCCACCCATGGATCCACCTTCAGATGCGCCTCTGCACTCAGGAGCTCAGCCATGCTCTCCATTAGCCATGATTTCGACCTGGGGAATTTAATGGGAAAGGCCCAGGAGTTCACAGAGCGCGATGTGCAAAACAATAAATCAGGAGACAACACATTTCTTTTCTCCTTTACCTTTAACCCCGGAGACCCCAGACCATCTTTAACAGCTCAAAGAAAAACCATTTGTCAGCTTCATCCTTCATGACTTTTCCAAACTATATGAGAAAATGATTTTTGAGCTGTTGACATGTATTAGAAGTCTCCAAAAAGTGAGTATATAACATGTCAAATACAACAAATACAGCAGCTTTTCATATGCTCTGCATCTGTGGCCGGTGGTGGTAGTTCTGTATACGCTGCACAATCACTTCAACTTCTCAGATTATCTCTGTGTGGGTTTCTGTCACTGCAGTTTGTTCATTAAATGTCTAACAGGGAGTTTAGCCTCTCGGGAGTTCACATGTAGGATAAACACACTGTACCTTGACTTTTTGGCAAGCAAAGGGAATATGTATTCATTCATGGGTAGTCTGTGTACATTGCAAAACATTATTATCAGATTTAGTTTATGGTTATTTCTGTATTTTGTGCCCTTCATCAAATGCACAGGCCCAGTTTGTGCCTAAGTGTTATCACTTTAATACCTTTCTACATATTTGGTTTTAATGAGGTCAGAAGAAAAGAAAAAAAATAGGAGAAAAAGTGTTTGAATTTACAGTTGACGTTATTATTATTACTTATATAGTACAGTGGTCTGTGCAGAACCCCAAACAATGAGGGAGTAAAGCCAAGAAATTAAAATGAAAACCAGTTTATTAAATGACTGAAAATTCAGTTTGTTTTGCTTACACCCCAGATTAAACTGCAGAATTACGCTGCAAAATAACTTCACCTGGTGTTTCTGTTAAATCTTTAAATTGCAAAATAGAGAAACTTCTGCATCTAATAACTTGACATTTAAAAATTTCCTTGTTCACATCAAGTCAATTTTATTTATTCAGCCCCACTTTCACAAATGCCTCAAGGGGCTTTACAGTCAGTACAGTATATGACACCTTTTATCATTAGACCTCCACTTTAAATAAGGAATAAGAAACAAGCCTTTGACTTCATGTGTTACAGTGTTCATTTTATTGATATCATAGGCAACATGTTCCTCCACCAACAGCGTTGTAGGGGCAGCAACCAACCGGAGGACCAAAAAAAAAAAAAAAAACCAAACCTTACTTCCTCACTTTCACTCCACAATATCCTCCTTTAAATTTTTAAATTAGTCATGATAGGATTTTCAGAGAGGTTTATTGAAGCTCCAAAGCTGCTGGTGGGAGGCATTGATTCTTAACCGACACAGATAAACAACAAACCTCATCCATAACTCACGGCCGCCCGATAAGTGTATATCCAGCTTGTTTTTCCACTTCCAGCGGGCGAGTGCAGAGTCTAAAGGATGAAAAAACTCACCCCCATTAACTGAACTTCAGAGGAATTCCTCACTTTACATACGGAATGCACTTTAGGTCAAAGGGCAAAGGGCCAGAGGGGAATCCACCCGCGCCCAGGCAGGCAGGCAGGCCTTATTTAAACAAGCCTGGAATGCCTGGTTGGAGGAGAGGAGAAGAAGAAGAAGAAGAAGAAGAAGAAGAAGAAGAAGAAGAAGAAGAAGGGGGCGGAACATGAGCAGGGGCCACTGCCAATAAATACCAGCACTTTTTAAATTACCTGCGCTGGCTGACTTCATGTGCTACTGACTCTGAAATTTATTATGGGCTTTTCCTGGTTATATATTCACCAGTTAGACTGGGAATAAATGTCTGCTGCTGTGATAAGAGGTGGAATCACAGGATGAGTTTAATGTGTTGTGCAGGTACAGGACCCCAGAAGCGCAGTCAACCCCTTAAACATAAGCACTTGTTTCCTTTATGTCGCTTTAAGGTTGGAAGAATCCTCTTATTCCACTCTGTCTGACACTGTCGTAGATATTCTGTACTGGCTTGTTTCAGCTCTTTGTTGAGAGTGTTATACACATTTCAGCCAAATATTTTTAGCACATTTAGCAACTAGAATTTAAAATAAAGCTTGAACGTTTGGCTGCACAGAGTGAGTTTGAAATGACATTTAGATTTAAATTAGAGGGTTAAACGACAGAAGCAACTACACACTGGATTAATACTTCTCTACTTTTATTAATGTGCAGTTTCACTGACTTAACATTAGAATAATGGCCTCTATATTCATGCCACTGACTTGCAAATCAAAAGAAAAAGAAGGGGTAGTTCCTATCCCTCTAAATTAAAACCAGCTCTGATTGCTGCAGCAGTTGCAGGCTAATTGGCTGCCCTATCACCTGTCCATCTGTAATTTCAGGATCAATAGGAGAGAACCCTACAAGCGCCTCTAAATACAAAGCCCTGCATTCCGAGCGTGGGCCAGCCTCTCCATTTTTAGGACCATCTCGCCAGAATTTCTTACAAATGACATGCTACAATCCCCATGGCCGTGGTGGAATTCTGTCCACTTCAGGGCTTCAAAGCTGCTCAGGACTCGTTCTGCTTCTGGCCAATAGGTGAAGAGGGGTGGACCCTGCCTGCCTTGACCTCACCGACCTTCCCCAACTCCCCCCACCCACCCCCCATCCAACTACCCACCCAGTGTCCTGCACCTCATCCCCCCACCGTCCACTTCACCCATCCATCCAGTGAAGCAGCCAGTCAGTAGGTCAGGCTGTCCGTCTGTCTGGCAGTTCGAAGGCTTTTTTGGGAGCTTCGCCTGCGACAAAGGCACAAAATATGACATTTAGAGTAGAAAGCTCCTTTGAGAATGAAGGCACAGATTGAACCACACAGGAGGAACCAATCATCAAACATGAGATCAGAACTCATGACGAGGCGTCACACCTTCTGCCGCCCTTCATTCTCGACTCAGCTCATATGCAAACATTTATCCTACGTTTGTTATTTCCTTCCACTGACTCGTCCACAGAGCTGTTATTACTGAGCAGCTGAAGTGAATCAGACAGACAAAAGGCTTCATTTCCACTACAGATACGAGTGCAGTACAAGCTCCGAGAGCAGGAACTCAGCATTTCTGCAGCAGCCTTTCTACAAACTCTTGACTCAGCGTCTTTGGTCTGTCATTGAGGCAGCCATTTTCCCATGAAGGCTCAGGAGATCTCTCCCCCGGCGCCCCGCAGGAACCAATTACCTGACTTTGATGAGAGCACGCCTTTCATTTCAGGGAACTGCCCGATCAAAGAAAGGATTTCTTTTATTCCTTTATTTAGTCTGATTCATGTCTCACAGCAGGCTAACTGTGAAAATATGAACTTTATGCTGTTGTGCTTTGTCTGCATTTTGCCTCAGTTTTACTGTAAAGGCACTGCAGTGCTGCTCAAAGACTTCTGGAAAATTTGCCTGTAATATGAGTTGATCTCCACACATTATGAGAACATATCGGTGAGTCTGAGTACAGAAACTACATCAGGCCTTTCATAATTCTGACTTCTCTGACAGTGTTTCCAGATATTTATACTGTGTCGCCATCTGCTGGAGAAAGCTGAATTTGCACACATTTCTGCAAGTTGCTGGGTGGTCTCTACAAATTCTTAAAAAGGCTGCAGGATTTACATTCTGTACATTATGTGAAGCTGAGATGTCGTTTTCTACTTAGCACAAATGAAAAATGTCCCTCTCACACTATTTATATATATAATACATTATAGAGGCTATATTAATGTGACAAATTTAATCAAGTGTCCATTCTGCCAGTGAGGCTAATTGAGAGTTAATCAAATCTTACTGGAGCCACAAAAGAAGCTGATGAATTCTGCTTTACACTGAGTCTTCGGCAGCGTTGGCCTGGTTAACATCATCAGTCTTATTAGAGGCTCTGTGGATATTACAGGTCATTGTTAGAGTGTGTGTGTGTGTGACAGGAATCCGTCATACAGGCAGCTGTTTATCGGTCTGAGTGGGTCTTTTGCTGTGGACGTGGACGTAGTTCTGTTCACGGACATGTCCTGGATTTCATTTTGTGTCATTGCTGATAATACACACAGTATCTGTAGCTGTACACTTGCGCTTTTCTAAATCGTCTCTTATCAGTTAACAGGGAGGGTATTCATGCCAGTTTATTTGAAGTTCTGCATCTCACGACTGATATGTAGCGAATTACACCTCTAGTTTAGCTCTGGTTTCCCAGATGGTGTTAATAATAGTATTGAAGTCTGGCAGGTTTCTTCACATCATGACTTCATAGGAAGACTTGCTGGGTTAGAACAGATTATATTCTGTTTGAAATGCTAAGAACTGTGTTGCATTACCAAATAACATTGAAGCATGCAAAAAAAAAAACAAGAAATAAAAAACAGTTGTCTTGATAATTTTGTGAGAACTGACATACAATTCACCGAAAACATTCACATTTAACTTATTGAAATGCTTCTTTGAGGTGAGAGGTTTGCCAGTATTTACTTTGCTCTGTTAATAAAGTGTTTTTGTATGTTGCTCATGCACAAACATCTTTTTCATAAGTCGCGTCCAACTTTGATTGAACAGGAAGTTGGATAACAGCAGTGGCGGCAGACGTATTCAGATCCTTTACGTGAGCACAGATCAACAATATAAATATACTTTATTTCAAGCTTTGCATTCAAAATTCAATTTAAGTAGAGCTCATTATCAGCAAGATGTACTAAATTATCGAAAATAAAAGGACTCGTTGTGCCGAAAATCCCATTCTGCAGACTGCTGTACTGTCATATAATTAAACTAAATTTGTCAACACTGATGCAGCAATGTGTGAGTGGTGTGTTACTGCTGTAGCTGCTGAAAGTGGAGCTATGTAGCTTTAACTACTTTATATAATGTTAAATAGTTTAGAGATCCCAGCCTGGGGGTCATAAATCTGGGACATCATGAGATGATTAATGGTAGAGGAAAGGAGAAAAACTTGAGACCTTTTTTGGTGAAATACAGTTTTTTCTCCCTCTTTGGGCTTCAAATAGTTACTCAACAGAAACCATCTGAGAAGTTCAGAGTAACTACAGCTGTCAAATATATGGGGAGTCTAAAGTACTTTAAGTGTGGGATATGAGTGTGAAAGAGGTTGAGTTCATGACAATACAGCATTTATTAGTTGTTGTTTTTAGGTTTTCATGTAAAACCCAAAGCTTGAAATTGCCTCTGTGCTTTTTTTTTGGAGTGATTAACAGTATTAAAGGGAATTCAGAAGGACCTCCTGACCAGACAGAAGTCAGTCTTTAATAAACAGGCGACCCAAAGAAAAGGACAAACTGGAGCTACAGTTAGAGTCATGTTTATTTACAGCAGAATCCTGAACGAGGAGGGAAAGAAGGGGAGAGGGCAGAGGGAGGGGTTAAAAGGAGACAAAGTGTTTTAGATCAAGCGCTTCAGGATTCATGTTTCACTACACAGTTCTTAATTTATTTATTCACCATTTTTCTATACAGAATCCATTCAGCGGTAATATCAATGCACCAACAGAGCTGGAGTCCTCTGCTGGAGCGGAGAAGGGGTGGAAAGAAAAATAAAAAAAACTAAAGCACTAAGGGGGAAAAACAAAAAAACAAAGGGGGTAAAAAGAAATCCATTTTCTATAAAAAAAACTTGTCTGTTGTCATCACCATGATCGTCATCAATTATTTATGTATGTATATATACACACATATATGTATATATATATATGTATATAAATCTAGATATTTTCTTGCATGTCCATGAAGAGGTGAAAGGGGGTTTGTGGTCTCATGATGTCCAAGTTTAGACGACCGCACTGAGCGGCAGATCGGACGTCCCAACCCGACAGCGTTCAGGTCATAGTATCAGTCAGAGCTGACCAATCGCAGTCTTTCTGACCTGCAGTCTTTGTCCCACCCACTGCTGCCCTGCGCAGGCGAGCTCGTTAGGTCCAGTGCCTCGGTGTCGGCCAGCAGAGACTCAAAACTGCAGTAGCCCTGTTAATGCAGTCTGAGAAATGATACACTGTACACTTAACATGCACGGCCAGATAGCATAAAAAAAGTAAAAAAACAGAACAAAAAGCCAGCAAACTGCGTCGTTCGCACGTCTCTCCAACTCACTCACACGGTTTCCAGTATACATTAGATATTAACTGACAAGCACCACAAAAAAGTGGAAGGAAAAAAAAAGACTGTAAGACCGTCAAGGACCAAAAGGTGACAGCAAAACATCCTATGGGTTAGATTTGAGTTCTAATTTCCATTTTCAGTTTCTGAAGGGCATGACTGATTTTCTCCCCTCCCTAGGTCCAAACAGACTTCATCATGTTATTTTAAACACACGCACACACACGCATACACGCACACACACACTACATATGAATCTAACCACAGTGCGTCCCACCGACCCTTATCTCCAGGAGTCCAAACCCTCACAATAGTCAGGTCTTCATCGACTGAGGTCAAACACTGACATTTACAAAGTTCACATGAGATGTGCTGTTGTTGTGCTGCTCCGCTGACTGCTCGTTTGTCAGAATGTAGAAAAACGGACCGGACGTCTTCATGCTCAGACATTTACACACTTGTGAAAGCCGAAGTTAGTTTCTTTTAGTGTTTCCACGGTCATACACGCGTGTAAATCTAGGATGCGCGAGAGCGAAATGATGACAGACAAAAAGATGTGGCCTCATGATGAGAAGTAACATCGCATACCTTAAAATTAATTCAACATTCATTTATTTGAAAAAAAAAACACTGTTTACATTTCCACCTGTTTGCAGAGGCTGATGAAAAGAAAACCCACCCTCTGTTTGCTGTAAGTTTTTACAAGTTAGACACAAACTGTTTCCATTAGACATGTCATGTGTTTGTGGCACACACAGCTCAATGGAAACCTGACTATTGTCACTTTTTTTTAACAGGTTTATGATTTCAAATTAAAACCAAGTAAAACAACCATTCACTTGTCTGTTTCGCTCTCTCACACACAAGCACTCACTCACACACACACACACACACACTTTAACACTAGAGCAGGAAACTAACTTTCATCAACCAGCCACCGATGCAGATGTTCCCCCCACAAAAAAAAAAAAATCCATCAGCTATGTTTCTATTACACAAGGCAACAAATTTTAGAAAACAACCTCTAAATGATGGACGCTCACCAGTCGGCTTGACTCGACGGGCAGCCAAAATTGACCAAAATTCAGCTGTTGGCTGGCGTCAGTTTCCCACCCTATTCAACATGCTCCCGAACACAAATACAAACTCAAGATACCGCAAATACACATATATACAAATAGAAGCGGCCCCTCGAACGCTGGGGGCAGCTTAACAATTTATAATGCATCATTTCTGTATATGCCAAGAATAAAACTTTTCTAAATAAAATACATAGTTATCTGTGAGGGTGGGGACAGCAGATGAACAGAGAGGAGGAGGGTGAGGCTCGCAGGGGAGTGTCAGAGAAGAAGCCATTGAGGTGGGATGATGGGACAGATGAAGAAAGCGGGGGGGGAGGGGGGAGACGGATGGAGGGGGGAGACTGTTCTCCTTTACTGCGTCGCTGCTCCCGAGCACCATCCTGTGCCACTGTAACACTCCGCTTCTTCTGTTTGTTTAAATCGTTCCATAACAATAATATTAATAATAATAACGACCACGACAATGCTAAAAAAATATATATAAACCCCAGCCATGTCTCACAACCCTAAGTCCACAAAAACGGGGGAGGCCTGGCCCTCGAGTTCATCTGAGTCGGCGACAAACAGAGTTGCAGAGAAAATTAAAGACGCGAGAGAAAGAAGAAAAACGCAGCGAGAGAAGAGGCCTGATGAATGGAGCGGGCCATGAGAGGGAAGTGGCAAATGAGACCAACTATAGACGAGGGGAAAAGGAAAAAAGAGAGGGAGGGGGCAGAACAAAAACAGCATAGGCAGGATGTGCTGTAATGAAGAGGAAATAAACAGAAAAGAGGAAGCGGAGATGAACCGCGGGGGGATGTAGGGACCAAAGATGAGTCGTGTTGGGGCGTTGTGATCCACACACTGGTGTCCTTCTGAGGGTTTTCACAGAAGATTGGCGGAAAGCATGAACAAGTGATGACAACATGGCCTCACTGTGAGTGCGCCCTCTCTCCTTCCCTCTAATTAAGGTAAAGGATCCGCAGTCCTCCCCAGACTGGTCGCTTATCCGAGGGTGCATCATACCTCCAGGAAGCGGGAGCTGCTGGTCTTGGCGTGGAAGGGCTCGGACCACATGCGCCGCAAATCCCCCTGTGGACCACAGACACCAGTTTGGACACGAGTCACGAGTTTTGAATCAAATGTTTCCCGATACATCTTCTCCAACATCAGCCAAGAAGACTTTTGTGCCACTTTTTACTGCGGTAAAAATAACAGACTCCTGTGCGCATGTTCTTTCATTCTACTTGCCCCAAGCTTCGTTCTTAGCTTTCTAAAATTGCCACAACAATCATTGATCTGACAAAAGGTCATTGATGACCAACATGACAACTACTGCCTGATCTAAAAATAAAAGAAAAAGTTGTGAGATCAGGAAAGTAATCAAACACTGGAGTATGAGCCACTTCTCTGCTGCAGTTAGAACATTTATAGCAGAGGCGTTCTGTTAACCTTGAATTCCACAATTTTCACAAGAGTAGGGAAAAATTAATGCACTTCAACAAGATGTGTCACCGTTAATAAAACAACGGTTCATAATTTCAGTCAATAAGACCAGCTGCACTTTCCAGCTGTAATATTTTTCTCTGCAGAAACGCAGACGAAGAGCAGAAGATGCCCTTTACACTATAAAACTCAAGCTGCTGCATTCTGCAAAAACTGCCTGAACTTTCATCTCTTAAGCGCCTGTTGTGTCATCCCGTCAGTGTACCTTCAGGTAGGCCATCGTGAGCAGAGGCAGCAGGGTGAAGGGCACCAGGTAGAGCAGAGCGGGCTGAGCAGCACGATGGATCCTGGAGGCCACGGTGGCAGTCAGCAGACCTGAAGACACAGTCGCATCGTCAATCACATAATGCATTTTTAAAAGAATCCTCAAAAACCCTTGGAAGAAAATCCAGGCGACTAATACTATCACCTCCAAACAACAGTAAAACCCTTGACCTTTTCCATCCATCCGTCCATCGATTGCTTGCTTACCCACAAAGTATCCGATGAGAGTGCAGTGGAAATAGGAGACGCGCTGCATGCGTCCGGACATGTTACCGGGCCCCGGGACCTCCCCGTTTGCTTGCTTCTTGTAGTTGTCATAGCGCAGGACAAAGCATAACAGCAGCCCCGGCATTACGATGTCTCCTATTCCCAGCATGGAGAAATGACTTCCTGTGGAACTGCACAGATGGGAAAGAAGAAGAAATACGTTTGGGAACGGTGGAATACGGAAACACCACAAAAGCGAGCGCCCTGCCGAGTCGCATACGACAGATGTGCACCATCTGTATTTCATTACTTGTTTGTGTACGCAAATCATCCTGGAATGTGACATATAATGTTGATCACAGCAGAAGAAAACATTGCTGGATAGATGAAAAATGGAGAAACAACTTTGGTATTTTTAAATACTTATTGCTGGTGAGGCCTGACGGTGCCAACAGAAAAACGAATGCTACTCCATAAATTGAAAAGGTTTTCAAGACTCAGTTCATGCTGTACGCTGTCTGTTCAGGTGTAGGTTCAGCCTAAGTATTAAGGCCAGTGTACTCCATAGTCTCCCCGCTCTCTATGACTCTGCAGCACATCTTACAAACTAGTTTCAACCCTTAGAGGAATTTAGATGGAGAAAGTGGAATTTTTGGCCTGTTTGTGGAACTAGAGGAAAAGTCAGGGGATCACCAAATTGTTTCATTCCTCTGCAGTCCAGAAATGTCTGAATCAAACTTCATGACCGATTTTGGACAGTCAGACCAACAAACACTCTCGCTTCAAGAGCCATGGCAACAGCATAGCTAACGACTACATTCCAGACAACAGACAGAGTGATGAAGTTAGCACAAGCACACAGAGAGCAGGAGCTGATCAGCAGCCTCCACCCCGTGGCTCCATCAGTCTAACCTGGGAAAGACCAGTTTGCCAGGTAAGGAGAGACGGGGGACATCGCGGCCCATCCCCGGCCCCAAGTGGAGCTTCCTGGACAGAACATCTATGGGATTTTCAGCAGGTTGGGTGGCAACTTTGACCATCACATTACTATTGAAGATGTAGGCTGAGAAGAACACCTGGAGGAGAAAAGGCAGCGACAAAGTCCACTTTAGTCCAGTGATGTCTTATGACTTAAGTTATTAAAAGTGACTTTGTGAACACATGATTAGACAAAGGATGTTACTACATGGACTCAGGGACACGCTGTAAAAACACAGCTAATTAAACGCAGTTTGTTTGCAAATGGTTGCATTCTGTCTTTTTTTTATGTTCTGCACAGCGTCAAAGCTTTTTTTTTGAATCAGGGTTATATTTCATCTGACCAACTGTCACAAAAACATTCAATTTATTTTTCTAAGACAAGCAAGAAAATCTGTATTTTTGAATAGCTGGAGCTGGTGGGAAATTGAATGACTTGGTTAATTTATCATCAGAATGATCATCAATTTATTTCCTATTGATGGTTTTAGCTCTTGACTATAAATCACCAAATCTGCTGCTGCAACTTGCAAATTGTTATATTGCATGTATACTTGATTTATGTCCAATTAGACTCAATCGCTGCTTTAAACAACTCAAAGCGAGTACAGGTAGGGATTCATTCATCCAAGTCATGTATTGCGAACATAAATGGTCAGCGTCATGGGGGAAATAACACTGTAGTCAGTAATGTGCTGGCAGGTTTCCAGATGCCCAGTATGCTCAAGATGAGAGCAATTTCGGACAATGTGCTCACTGGTAGAACATCACCAGAAGCAGTTCGCTGTGCAGTGTCAGATATCACTGGTTCTGTTTGAATTTGCCTGGTACGTGTGTGCAGAACATTCTGCTCTGCTTTAATGTTATATGCCACATTTCTCTGTGACACTGGTAGTTTCCTGCAGTACTCATCTTTAATCCTTTCCAAGAAGAAACATACTTATTGTCTGAATGAAACAGACAATATATCTAACGCCGCCAGGTGCTCCTACAATCCCCCTGAGCTGCACCACCCTCAGATCTAAACTGACGTTCTGTGGTTTAATTAAAAATTATGGAAAATACTGCAGTTCATCAAACAACTTAAAGAAAAACATACCACTCACTAACCCACTCTTATGTTAAAGTCAGCATCCAGGAGATACTGCTTCACCTTGACTTTGGTGACACTAAAGCTGTATTTCTTGCTCAGTGCAGAAGCAGATCCAAAGTAGGGACAATGCCAGATATTGCTAATAAATCTCACCTAAATCTACCAGGGACGGAAAAAGGATATAAACTGGATATAAACGTTTTTCGTTTCTCAGAGGAAACAGTGGTGTTCATCCTAGTTTTGGCTCATGGAGACGACTGCTGTCCTTTGCAGCAATTTATCTGGTTCATTTCTGTGTGTGCAGGTAGCTCTCAGCAACAACTCACTTCCTTCCAATAAACTGCTGCAAAATGCAAAATGCATCACTTCCTAAGCAAATAATCCATCTGGAAAGGAGGTGTTTGCTCGTGCATGTTTAGAAAACAATAAAAGGGCTTTCACAGGCTGAATAAGTACTATTTTGTATAAAGTCTGACAGTGGGATAATATTTTAAACGAGTGCGTCCTTGCGTACACAGCCTATTTGCTGGATCTCATTTTTAGTGCCTGTGATGGAGGTGGAGTTATGGATGGGTGCGCATCTTACCCAGAACACGTCATAAATGAGCAGTCCTGACAGCAGGAGGCAGGACACCTTAAGACTGGGAAGCCGCACAAAGGCTATCATGGCGACACACAAGCCCATGGCTAGAGCTGTGAGGAGGGAAAAAGACAAGATAGTTAAAAACAGATTCACGGGAATGAGCTGAAATAGCAACGTGGGAAATGATTTATGGAAGTTTACTTAACAAACATTAATTACTGAGCACACGGGCCTAATTAATTAGTCAGACTATTCTGATGAAATTTCTCTGCTCGTGTCCTAATTCGCTTTTGGGTGCATGAGGTATGACCTGATAAGACACAAAATGGTGCGGAGCATGGCAGGTGTTTCATGCGTTTAAGATTTGTCTCAATAAATGTATATGTTTCTTATAAAGGCTGTGCTGCCCATGCTAAAAGTAGCGTATGTACTATTGCATTATTCTTACCAGGTGCAATAGTGACAGGGACCCAGAGGGGCACTGTAACATTACTTCACTGGTTCCAGTGCAGGGACACAAAGTAAGAATGTCCATCTTGTGTTGAAACTCTTTAAGATACATGTTGATTTTACAATTATTTCAAAATTCAAACAGTTTCATTCGTGCTTTTAGTGTGTTTATTTTTGATGATGAAGTGTTGCCATTTGTCACAGGGATGATTCACATTTCTGATGAAGACTGCCAGTAATATGTTTCAAATTACTGAGGTCAACTGGGTCAAACAAAAGAGGGGCGCACACCCACACTTCTCTCTGCTTTGTTGCACTAGAATAGCAATTTTGATCGAGATGACTTTGCTTGAAAGCCAGTTATTTTTTACATCACAGTTGACTAATATGAGCACATCCTGTATTCTGCAGTAAGAGCCTGAAAATAGTGTTGCTAAAATGTCTTATTGTATGAGTCAAATTTCCTTTTCCCCTGGAGATGATGAAAGGTGAATTTTGTCCAGACTCTCACCTTTATCTGACACACTTCAATTCGTTTTCTAATAACTGGCTATTTCAACAATTAAGAGATCCTTGTGGTGCACAGCCTGCGGCGGAACTACAACAAAAACTTCTCGATGTGTGATGAATTCTGGTGAATGGAAAACCGGCCGCATGCACGCCACACACAGGAATCATGACAGAGACACGCACCGTCCATGAGGAGCCAGTGTCCAGTCAGCACCCAGATGAGCACCAACATGACGGAGAGGGAGAAGGACAGGAGCTCAGCCAGAGTGAAACGCCCACAGCAGCCAAAGGAAATCCTGCAATGAGACAAATGAGAGACTCTGTCTAAATCAATATTCAGAAGATAATGTGCTGCTTACAGGGAAACATTTACAGGCTGATATATTTTATCAGAGTGGGTTTTTTGTATACTTTTTCATACTGAACAGCCCAAGTGCAGAAGCTATTCTTCTTCTGGATTTTTTATTCGGTTACCAAACAGCAGAAGCATTACCACCTCCTTCTGGACTGGAGTGGCACCGACCCCACTTTGCAAGACAGACTGCAGTGTTGTTGATGTGCTTTATTATTGCCCGAGATGTCCAGACACCTGAGCCCAGAGCCTGTTACAAATTATCTGTGTGTTTGTAAGTGAAAGGATGCATGTTAAAGGGCTAGTTCACGCATTTAACAACATATATTTGTTCACGCTCCCAGTGGTATTAAGCCTCGCAGACGGTTTCACTTTCAACCTTGAAGAAGCTGATGTGCTGAATCTCAGTTTAGTGTTATAAATGCAAAACAGCACAGAGCAGTCTGAGGAGCAACAACAGACATGATTCAAAGACACAAAAAAGCCACATGGTTTCCTTACTTGTTTTGTGGGGAGCAGGGTCTGGTCAGATACTGGCACATTGGCAACAAGAGGAATGCAAATGCGATTGTTGCAAGAACTGAGGAAAGAACAAAGCGCAGCAGTGAGACCAAAGGCCTAATATACCTCGACTGCATGTTCCACTCATTTTCTGTCAGCTTAATGGTGCAGTTAATGGTCTTCACAGTTTCAATAATCAACGCAAGTAAGAGCCCTTCCCCGGTGCGTTACTACTGAACACAAATGCCAAAGCCTTATTAGAGTAATTCTACAGCTGTGGAGTTTTTGTGTTACGGTGAAAAGTGGCACTTACCTGCAGTGCAGATGGTGAAGACCACCTGTACCGAGTCAAAGAAGAAGAACATGACTAGCAGAGATACAGAGGCTCCTATTGGTAGGAACAGGGCCTGTGTGGAGTCTATAGTCTGAATACCTGCAAAACAATACAAACAGCCATGTGAGAAGGATTTCAAAACACAAAAACTGATGAGTGATTCGCTGCAAATTTAAGAAAATATTTTGACTGAATATTTTACTAACTCATATAACACTGACTGTTATTTGTGTTGCTGTTATTGAAAGCCCCCGTTGTCGTGGGGTTACCATCTTTATCCTTCTCCTGGTTCTCACAATCCATGTTTAATGACCTGCAGGATGGAGGGAAAGACAGAGAGGGAAGAGCAGAGAGCAGGAGAGTGTGTTGGACTTGGGCATCAATAATCAGAATCTCAAAAGCATGTAAACTGTTGATATGAGATGAAGGGCTGTGGAGGAGACTTAAAAAACAGGCTTATTCTCTGGTGAATGAATGAGAGACTATGGTTCCTGCTTAAAAGTGATGGCTCTTATCTGATGGAAGATGAAAAACTCGGGGGAAAAAAAGCCAAACATCATCCTTTCTTTCACATTATTGACTTAGTGTGAAAAGTCTGGCTGAACTGTTGAATTGCTGTCTTAACTTTGAAGACAGTAGGAAGTCTGTGAAATTAATCTGAACTGTGGTGCGACAACGAAACCTGCAAAAATGTCTCGCATCAACCCACAACCCAAAATATTTCCATTTCCTTTTTGCACACATCTGACATTTACAGATGAGAGCACAATGATTAAAATTGTTATAAAAATCAGATATATCTATCAAAATATAATTTCCCTGTGTAGTTCATACAGGACTAGAGGACATGTCAGGAACAAAAGCACAGGTGGAAACACTAAAATTACTGATTATTAGTGACACTGCTGTCCTACAATGACAAGTCAAAATGTCTGCTATGGTGGAAACATCTCATTTAGATTGTAAAGAGTAGGATCCTTTCACTGCATACAGTCACATTCAATTCAAATATAGGACACATTTTAACAGAATTTCCAGACAATTAGCAAAAGAAAACGCACATTTCTGCATGTTTCCACCCACTACTGTGTTGTGAATGTTTGTTGGGGAGTGGGCACACTGAGACAAACAGCTGGTGGTGCTAGAACCAGAGGGAGTGTCGTTTATGTCACATGATCTGAATCTCTTTCCATCACACTTTTGTCACATTTTGTTGGTGCACAAACTTGTCCACATTTGCGATATGTCGCAGTGTTTTGTCTGCACAAACTGAAAATAGGCTTTAAAGCAGGCGGGAAAGCATTAACTGTAATTGATTTTATCTTCTGACGGCAACAGTCCCGGGTTAGAACGAGCTCAGTGCAACTCGATCTGATCAGTCGTGACTTCCAAATAACTACGATCCACCCAATGACAACAATGGCACAACCACTTTTTGTCTGACGTGTTTTTGTCTTGCCATCCTAATTGCTCTCTATCATGGAGTGATCATCATATTGGCACTGTCCTCTCCACCTCTTTCTCTTTGGATGGTAGATAAGACAGCTTGCATCAATAGCCCACATATTCATGCAGACATAATTTATCTAAGAGATGGACACTTCATTGATTCAGCATTTGTTAAGCCAATAACAGATGGATGAGGAAAACATACCCGCCTCTCAACTGAGCCTGAGAATCAAACTCTACAAAGCCAGTGATCATAAGACTCCTCTAAAACAAATTTGTTTTGGTCAGTATCATGATGCAACTAAATCAATCAAAACACCATTAGGTGGCAGGGCCATAGATTCTTCTGATGTACAAAATGCACCAAAATCACCTGGTGAAGAGCCTACTCTTCACCAGGTACTTGACCTGTGCAAGCCCCCAATGCTGCCGCAACAAGTGTTCTTATTCACATTAAACGGAAGATGCACATTTTCATTAGACTGAACCCTGAACCACGTTCCAACATCACATGAGAACATGGTAAGAATCACGTGACCTTGCGAGACAACTGGATTGCTACATTGTGCAGCCTGTCCCGAATACATGGCAGACATGCTAAAGCCGTTTTCGAATAGGAACTCTGGGCAGTGTCCACCGAATCAAGTCACCCTTTCACCGATGTACAGCATCTGTCCGTGTCAGACGCATTCTTAATTACAGGGAATGCTGTTTGGTTTAGGCGCCTGTGCAGAGTGTGCAGCCACAGGAGGAGGACTCATCCGTAACCATGACTGTTATTGCGTCGATACAGCTGCGCTCCATGATGAACACATCCACTTGCTTGCCGTGTAGCATAGGCTGGGAACGACAGTGTGTAAATACAACTGAAGGAATAGCGCCCATGGTGGGAACGGTATGGCGATATGATTATATATAGCATCGATAGAAGGTGTTTTCATTTTACCTCTTTATATTTTATACATTAATATTTCAGATTTTGTTGCACGCTTGATTGAAAATTTACACCAAGGTTCTAAATAAACGGAGAACATATTAACCTCTATATTTGTCTAGTATATCATTCAAAATGCAACAGGAAATATGTTTCTTGATGTGGTCATTTTATACAGACTATTTATTCATTGAACTTACAGAAAATGTGCTATATTGTGTCATGTATCATGATATGAGATGTTGGTCATAACATGGCCCTACTCTGCAAGTCACTGTCCACTAACCTTCTGACAGCTGAAGTGATTATTCATTTAGTGACACTCACCTGAAGCTGCCATAGACGATGAGAAGGATGGAGATGAGGAAGGTGGACACCTGGCTGGAGTCAACTAGGGAGTATGCCCTGAAGAGGAGGGAGAGAGGAAAAGAAACATGAAACCAATCAAAAAATATGTTTTTGCTGCTGCACAAAAAGAAAAATGTTTTCACACCAACTGCCCTCATACTGACGTTACATTGATTAACCGTAACAACTTGTACTGTTTACTTTTCTACTAAGCACAAGTTGTCACTGCACTCAACATCACACGAGCAGCAGGAAAGTAAATCAACCTTAAAATACACAAATGAAACTGTGAAAAGACTCTGCTGCTTCCTCCTTTTGCTGGTCCTAACTGGAATCTCTTACACACTGCATGCTGCTATTTTTCCCCCCTCAAAAAAAACACACGCGTTTTTATTTTTGCCCGGTTTTATTTTTGACCAGATTCATTACAAGCTAAGGTGAGTGAAAACACATTTGTTGTTTGAGTTCAAACCCCATCTGATGGTGCTGAGACTTTCTGTTATCCGTCAGATCAATTACATTTTTTTTTCAGTGTGTAATTTAGTGTTTAATAAGCCTCTCTGATCACTTCTGAAAGGGGAAAAAAAAAAAATCTGTCCCTCAGCCATTTTACCCTGCGTGATGCTTTTCCAAGCGTGACAGTGAGGGTTTTAGCCAAAGGACAGACTATTTAGTTTAGCTACAGAACACTGTTGTATGATTATCCAACTGCACATTTCTGTATTATTTCCAACAAATGCACCCAAAATTCTACCAGTCTAATGCATACCAGCAACCATAGCCCAAAACAAAGTAAGTCAGTAACTGGGGAATATAGACAGAGAGTCAGAATAGACCTGGTTCTAGCCACATCTACTTTTACTAGAAAATTCTACCCTTGGATTTGTTTAACTGAGCTAAATTGCACACATATCTCTTTCTCTTAGAATAAAGGTGGTTTTCCTACCAGATTCTACTCTATAATCAATTCAGACGTACAAACCATCAGTTTGAAATTAGAATAGATCATGCTTGGACAGTTCTCTCTGCATTTTTTTATACCACCATGCAGTGGGAAAGAGTGCTGTGCCAGTGCAATTTCAGTCAGTCAATCATTTCAGATGCTGCACTTTGACACTTTGTAGCAATTTTATCACCACTGTTTTGAATCTCTGCAGCTCATCATATTTCTCCATCCAAAGAAGACAAGCAACTGCAACTGATATGTGGGGTGGAGCAAAGTTTATATCAGGAAGTATGTAACTATAGTGTGTGTATAACAAATGGTCACTAACTGGGTCGTCTATTTTATACACTGGCCAAATAACCTGTGCATTATGCATATACATGGGGGAGCTGTGTTTGCACAGTTCAATTTAAGACTATTATTACTGCAGTCAAAATTATGAGGAGAAGAATTTACAATCCTTTTAAGTGAGCATCTAATACAATCTGAAAACATTTCCAATCACCACACAGCACACTAATACTGCATGCTACCAAAACCTGCTGCTGTTCTGCACAGAGCTGAACATTTTCTGTTCCCCTGAGATCTAGTAGACCTCATAATTACAAACAAGAAAGCAGCGAAGACTGGAAAGTGAAACAATTCAATAGCAAAATAAGAATTGCAAATTTGGCTGCGTGTAAAGAACTGGAGGGGGGAAAAAAAACAAGCGATCAATTATAAAAATCAATAAGGCAAATGTGATGCATACAGTTCTAGGCACACTGGAAGCTGTCTGTGAAGGAAAGAAACGTGGTATGGCCAAATTCATTCAGCTCAAGTACAAACCATGGTGTTCTCTATACCAAACATGAGTTTACAAAATACAGCATACCAGTCTGGGTTTACTGCAAGTAATCTGCAGCTCTTACTGAAATTACTGGAGTAACACAGCAAAAAAGACTTCCCTGTAAAAATCTAAATACCTCTTGACCTACATCTTCCCAGCGCAATCTGTGCCTGTTCTTGTGTTTTTTGAGACAGACTAGACAAAATAGCTGCTGAAGGACATCATAATGTTAGTCCTCAGCTAAGGGTTGCTGTTTAAGAGTATACACTTCAGACTAAAGATGGTTGGCATTTCAGTTCTGTACTTTCTTGATGAAGAATGGAAATAGCTTAAAAACATTACTTATCCAGATATTTCTTTGTATATGTCTGTGAATCAGGCAAACAAACAGATTTTCTGGGCTCTCTGAAACAAGAGCCTTATAAGATTACGCATCTGACTAATCCTAAAATTTCAGCATAAAGTCATCCCACTGTTTTGTTTTTTTCAGTGTGTGTAATCAGACTTCTAGTGTGCAGACTGATGCTCCGTCTAAGCACCAAATTGTTCCCATATCAATGATCTGGGGGCAGACTTGACATGCAACCTCATAATGCAGGCCTTTTTCTGGGGCAAAGACAAGGCTGGCATTGTGAAGTGTCTGCCTTCAGCTGAGAGGTGCAGATTTGACCCCGGTCCTGACCTATCTGTCTCCTGTCAAACTCTCTGGCCATGAATGCAGGCTGGAGTTAAAAAAAAAAAACAGAAACCCCCAACAATGTCATCATCATCACTACTCCACCAGTGCAGAGGCACTAAAGCTGCTCTTAGTCTGTATTGTAGCTCAGATTGTATCTGCCTTAAAAGGCACCAATACACCGAGGACTGAAATCTATTAGCTATGAACATAACTATTTGCCAGGCTTATTAGCTCTATTCAACCAAGTGAATAAAATGATACCGTTTACAGTCGCATGAACACAATAATGGGCTGTGTCTGAAATCGTCCCGATAAACCATTCTCCATTTTATTGGTGTCCAAATTCACTACAGCACCCTAAAAACTTCCCACAATGAAATAAAAAAACCAAAGGCATGTACACTACATGTGCTGACTAACCCACAATGCAATGCGTCACATTTCAGAGACACAACATTCAGTCAGTGCAGATATACTGACATCTATGAATATGTTGGCCAATAGGTAACAAGACACAGCACTACACGCACGCACGCACACACACACGCGCGCACACGCACACACACGCGCACACGCACACACCAAAGGGGTCCTCTGAGAGAGGGAGAGGCAGCACGCTAGCAAGAGTTCATCCCTCCAACAAACTCTCAGAAGTGGAAACACTTCGGCAGACGCGAGGCGCAAGCTCGTCGAAGACTTTGTGGCTGTATGTGTGCGTGAGTCAGATATTCTGTTGGAGAAAATGAAGAAGCTTCATCTGTTTCTGGTCAAGTATTGTAAACAAGGAGGAGTGCTGCCCAAACGTGAGAGTAGCCTCCGTCAGATACGTTTACCCAGTGTGTTCGAGGCGCATACGCAGGCTGCTCTGCAGGAGATTCATTTCATAAGGAAATAGTGCAATGCTGTGTTACATCCAACGCATTGATATTCATTAAATACCACCACCACCACATGATTAGACACTGCTTCTGATGAACGGAAAACACAAATTTGGCAAAAAATAAAAAGGAATCAGAAAAAGAATTTCATCAGGCCCCACATGCAGAGGGTGCAAAATGGCGCAAGTCTTGTGAGTTTTCATGACAGATGCTGCACACAGGAAAACCACATTAGTCAAAGGAAACAATAGTGACATGCTGACCCCTGCAAACACCAACTAATTGACACCTAACAGGGTATTTGTTACACTACATGTATATATAGTATATATAATTCTCCAAAATAAAAAAATCAACATTTGTAACGGCCATAATACTGTAATCTGTAATAGTTTCTGTCTCTGCTATGTTTGCCAACTACTGCACTCTGGGTCATCTTTTTGAAGGCAAAAATGTCTCCCACTCCACTACAACAGTAGCCAGCAACTCAGTCCTTCCATGAGTGAAGCTGCATACAGGGAATATAAATGGTTTTTCCTCTGCAACACACTACATCATGCAGGCTGCATTTCAGTTCCTGGTGGCAATGCAGGGAAAAATTAAAGTGTAAAATTTTGCAATAATCACTCACATATCTCTTTAAATTACATTAATAAGAACAGGGCTCATGAGTTTTGGTTTGGTCAGAAAGGTTAATTCATTTGGATAGTACAAGCTAACGAGATCATTAAGAAGGTACCATTTCTGTGTCCAAATATCAGGCCCTGCAGCTAAAATCAGCCTCTTTTCTGCTGGCATGCGGTGAATGCTGTTTCAGTTCAGCATCGTTGGGCTGCATTACTAGTTTTCTTCCAAGCACTGACACGGAGAACAGCCCTTGCATAAAAAGACACAGCGCTCCAAATCATTTTTCATTCTGCTGCGCGTGTGACACAGGAATTCACAGTTTTCATTGTGACGCTGGGGGGTGGGGGGGCAAGTATCCCCTGTCTCTTTCATTCATTCAGCAGCAGGGGAATGACTACAGGGTGTCTAGGAGAGGAGGGTTAACATGTAGTTCACTGTGGAAACAGGACACCGGGACAATACTGCATCAAGGAGCTTTGCCCCAGTCTTGTTTGTCCAACACAGGCCTCTTCTAAAGGACTGAAAAACACACTCAGCAGGCATCATCTTTACTAACACAACAAATTACAATGGGACCTGGTCTACTTGACCCAAGATGTAGGTCATAATAAGCGTCTAACAATATATCCGATCCAAACACGACACCCTATTCAAGCCAAGGTTTCCCTGAACAGGTTAAAAGTCTTGGCCTCAAGCATTAAGACAGTGATTAAGGAAACTGACCTTGTTCTTCTCCACACAGACACCAAATGATGTCACTGCCTCGCTGTCAACATAGCAAGCACATAGACAGCGAGTTTAATCAGACCTAATTCATATTCTGGTATCGAACTGCTTCGTCTGAATTCTGCGCACAGAAGCCCGTAGAACATGGGTGAGATAGATGAATGGAACATTTAAAAACAAAATACAATCCCGGACTGTTGAGGGCTGGATGGCAGCCCAAAGTGCCATAAGACGCCCTTGTTCGCTGACAGACTAGGTTTTCAATAACACAATTCCAAAACCGTCCTCCATCAAGCCAGTTGCATGCATGACTTGACCACTAACGGGCCAGGTCACCGGGCCACAATGGGGACTTTTGCAAATGCTGCCCCTGTGAGGCGTGGATATGTAAGATTGTGCACAAATGGCTTGCTCAAAATACACATGCAGACACATTGCTCAAAATGAAAAATGTGACCTCTGAGCATACATATTAACTTTACTATGATCTCCAGTTTAGAATAACCACTGGGTGGAGTTGCAGCCGGACCTTCAATTGGGAATTACCTCCACTCTCTCATCCAATTATGGATGTAGTAGGTTACATCCTTGAGGAACAAGAACGTCACTTGTGATCAACGGTGACCTTTTTGCCTCTGTGAAAATTAGTACACCTCCCCTGCACTGCTGCTCCGGTGTGTGTTTACACCCTTCTGTGGATTTTTTTTTATGGTTTGAATGAGCAATGATAAGCGATCAACACACAAATGGGCAGAAAAGATTGACACTGAGGACGCATGTGAGGTCCTTAGCCGTGATATTATAATTACATGGCCCACGCCTCAGCTCAGAGTCACACGGATTGCCCTGCAGCGCCACGTTTAAAGAACATTTCAGGGAAAAGACTGATTTGTACACCTGTTAAAACATTTAAGGTCCAGATCTAATCACTCTGATAATCTTGTCACAGCAAAGGAACACAATAAATTGAAGTATTGGCCTTAAAACTCCAGATGCATCAGACAGCCGTCTCCCCAACTTAAAAACTATTTAGGCTTTTCAATGCTGAAGGCTAATCTTAAATCTTCTGTTCAGGACACAAGCAACAGGTGCTTCAGTAATCCGTCAGATTCAAGCCGACCAATGTGTGCTCTTCGCTGCTCTTAGCTGAGAATACAGCAGCATTTGTTGTGTCCATATACTTATATCATACTGTATTTAACAGAGACGGCGCTTGCTCTCATTTCTGCCCTTTGATGTACCTGAGAGCCTCACTGCAAATGACTGCAAAGACCCTTTGACACTGGATATTACTGTTAATTAAGCAAACAGGATTATTTTAAATGTGCAGAACATCACCTACTTCGTGAGTTGTGTGAATGATTAGCTGATTGGTCAGTGTTTAGAAAGGCCAAGCTTGAATCAGATTATAATGTGTATAGTTTATATAATAGGATTTTGGGATTAGATCTTAATAACCATGTTTCTTTAGGAGGGATCCTTTTTAGCCCCCCCCCCCTTTAATTTGTTCATGTCATGCCATGATGACATATTTCTTTTAATTGACAGTAATATTACAGGGTATGTTTAAGATTGGATTTTATGACAAACACTTATAAAATCAGCGTGACAACAATTTTCTACACACTCAAAAAATTGTTGGTTATATATTACAGCAGGTGGCACCACAGATGGGGCTGGACACCACGTTATCAGAATGTAGTCTGAGGTAATAACAGTGACGACTAATGGCAGGGAGCACCATGATCCACTAATTTCCGAGTGGGAGAAAAAAAAATCCAAATATAATTCTCTCTAAACCTCCTCGCCCTCGCCCTCGTCCTCCTCCTACTGCCACTCCTACTACTACAGGGCTGATTTGTTGAGAGAAAAACGTAAAGGAAAATCTGCTGATCTGTTGTCGATATATATGTCAAATATGGTTATGTGCTCAGTTTTTGCTTGTGACACTGAAAAACAGGGATCACTTTGTCTTACTGAACTGATCAAAAGATTTTCTGCCCACATGGATTGCAACACTTAGAAATCAATCCTCTATAAATCTACTGAATTAACTGTGAAACATTAGTACTCAATTTTTCAAATGGTTGATGAAAAAATTATCATGCAAGTTACGTATCAAGTGAAGCCTCTCTATTGATCATTGATCATTATTTTTGACATGACATGACAAAACAACTTAATTTTTTAAACTATGGTCAGCCAGAAGACCTGCCTAAAGCATGTGTAGGAAACCGTAAATATCGCCAAGTAGACTTTCATTTCCTTCGATGTGGTTTCTGCAGCGTTCACACTGGAGATTCATGGCACACAGTGTGGGCAAAGTGGTTTAACTATATGATCCCCCCCCCCCCCCCCCCCCCCACACACACACTTTTGGTCTCATTTTTATCTAACTAAACCAAGAGTGAGAGGTCATGAAGGCAAGGTGATGTCTCTGAGCCGACTTCAACTTTACTTGTGTTTAAGAGCTTCCAAGTGACATTTCCATATTAAAACTAATTCATAATCTGTACTATTTGCATCGATCTACCTGCACGAATTCGCATGACGTAAATTTAATCAGCTCCAGTAAGAAGGCATGCTTACATACCCAAAGTAAGTATTTAGTTTGGACAAATGGGGCAAATTTTGCAGCGTGCATGACTTCAAGTATCACTCTATTACAGCGCCACTGAGAAAACAAAGGTGTATTCTAACCACAAGATCATGCCCACAAGGCATCAAATCATATTTACCTTCAATTGCTGACATGGCCGTAATGGCTACCATCTCCCTCTTTCTCCACATCAGAACAATCCATCTTTCTCAATTATATTCTAAAACTTACTGGGAAATTGGGTCGGTGCACTCTTACAACCAGCCCCAAAGGTAATATAGAAAGCATTCCACTAAGACGCTAAACCAAAGCAAAGGCACCTGACACAATAGCTACAGTATGAATGAAATTACGGAATGAAGGGCGATATTTTACCATGCCTACATTTGGTCTCCATGTGATTGCAAATAATGGCAAAATATAATGGTTAATGAATTTCTTCTCCTCTTCTAATAAGCAGACATATTAAAATCTTCCATAAGATGGCACAGATAAGTGCAGTGACTGATTAATGTTGTCTACATACAAACACAAAGAAGCCTGGCATTTGACATTTAAGTAAAATCAAATACTTATGACAACTGTGGGCTGCTCTTACCTAATACGGCCATGTGTGACTATCACCGTGACTGTGTGCTCTTCAGGAAGCAGTACTTTCACAATTTCACCTAAAATGTGATGGTTGAAAAGTTCTGACTGACACAGCATGAGCTTTTTGACAAGCTGCAAAACCGAAAATGAGGAAGCGAAACTAGGAGAAAGCAAGTCCCTTGACAAATAGAGCACAACAGTCACATAAAGCCATCTACCGATGATAGGAACCAAACCAGCTGCAAAGCTACCTGCTGCTGTGAAGGCTTTTGAAAATGGCATCAAACAAGACACCTTCAAAACTGTACATTAGCCAGTTTGCTACCACAAGGCTTAACAGGATTTGCTGTGGTTTACTCATTAGCAATTTATTCAGACAGCAATATAGCAGTTATAAAACTAATTGTGCAGAACAGAACGTGCAAATGCCGCCGACCACAGCATCCAAACCAAATGTCTGAGCACACATTGTCATCAGAGGTTTGTGTCTTCCAAAGACCCGCTTTGGTCAAACACTACTAATACAACTATTGTATTACTTATGCATGTGGTGGCTTAATATAATGGTTTTATTGGTGAATGTATGGTTGTTGTTTTTTTAATGCTCGGAGGGCAGAACTGCTCATTATTGCGTGAAAGGTAAGACACAACTGTTGTGGGCTTTGTATTTCTGCTTTCAAGGTAATGACAGCACAGGGCTGCGTTCAGTGGCTCCAGGCGTGATGTAGTCACGAGTTAGTCTACTTGCTACTCTCCTGCTGAACACTGAAAGAGACTAAAGCCGCGTGTGCACTAGACACTTTCAATAAATCGCCCTTGAAACTCATATACATACACACACACACGTACCTAAACCAAGATCTGTTTTGCATTTTCACCACAGACAGTACCCTTAAATTTAGGCGGGGGGCAGTACCCTTCACTCTTCCAGCAGGTGGGAAACAACAGACTTCTCTTGGTCTTGAGAGGCTGCAGCATTTGACTGACATTTTGTAACCTACACTGTACATTTATTGCCTGAGTGACAACTTACTGCTAACCTTTTCCTCTGCTCTGCACACATTCATCATCACTTTCCTGACCCTCGCTCATCCACACATTCCCCACGCACACACATTAGGCACAGAGTTACTACACTTACAGCAAGAACACAATGGAGGACACCGAATGTTTCGTGTTCTTTCTTCTTGGTATGTGGCTATTTATTTACAACAAGGAGACAAACTTTGAGTGAGAAAACGCTGCAGACAGCAAGACATAAGCCTGCTGAAAACTACAAGAGAGAGGGACTCCCCCAATAGCTCACCTGGTAGAGCTCCCACCTCATGCATTAAGGCTGTGTCCTTACCACTGCCGTTCAGGTTCAATTCCAGCCCAGAGCCCTTTGCTGCATGTCAGTTCCTGTCTTTTCCCCTTTTCCTGTCTCCATCCAGCTGCCCTATCAAATAGCGGCAAAAAGCCCCAAAAAATCTTACAAAAACAGGAGAGCTGGGAAATCCTACATCAGTGCACACATGATGAGACGACTCTGGTTGCTCTTATTCTCGCTGACCAATCAACGGACTGCTGTGATTCTCGTTGCACCTTTAAGCATCGGATCGTGTGGTGGGTATTTAACAGAGGTAGCAAAAAACAGGACAAAATGAAGAAGTGATTTCATTTTAGGGCCACATCTCCCACCCATAGTTCCAACAGAACCAAGAATAATAATATCATGATGGCAGACGATACGACAAAATACGGAGTACAACCTGAGTCTGCAATGCTGTTCTGAGATCATGAAGTTTGTCTGCTTGGATTAGAAATCACAATAGCTGCTGAACTCTCCTCAAGAGATCTTTGGCTTTCCTCATACTCAACCAGGTGTTTGTTGCATTGCCCCCTTTTGCTCTTGCAGTCTTCATGCACCTCTTACATACTATCGTGGTTTGTTGCACATCTGATCTTTTCTAACCAAACCGCATCCACACTGCTGTAGTCACGCCAATTTTTGGAAACAACTCCTCCAACATGGAGCTGGTAGCAATGTCTTGCGACCATTTTTGGGAGTATGCAAGTTAAAATTTTACGTGGCCACAAACGTGGGGTTCTAGATGCAGCAGTTCCAGAACCAGTTTTCAAAGAGCCATCAGAGGAAGAATAATGGCAGGCCGTCCTTTGTAACGCCCTAATATTACTCTTAGCATTTTAAAAAAAGAAAAAAAATTAATCTTAAAAGTTAAGTGGTAATGGCAAAGTTCACTGAACCAACTCAACCATAAATACAGAAATTCAGCATTTAAACTTCTCCTACACTTTATCATACAGACGGCCATGATAACGATGTAATTCATCTTAAATGCAAATACTCACTCACAATTTAATATCTCACCAGAAACAGATTCCAAATTAAAGGACATGCAAGAAAAGCAACCAGTCATGTGGCAGTCATAAAATTGCAGATGATTGTATATTGCTGTGAAGTGTAAAAAGACTGGGCCATAATTTGAGCAGATTGGCTGTCTGAGTCTTTGCACACTGCAGGAGTAAGAGCATATGTGATTTAGCAGTTTGGTTTCAAAGCAAAGCTTTTGCCAGCATGAACATACAAACTTGACTTAGCTTCAGTTCTTTTGCCATCTGCGCCAATAATTCTTTTTAGAAGTTCTTCAAGTGACATTTAGGCCATTTCTAGCACAATAGATGGTCCCTGTCCTGAACAATGTTTTTCTGCTTAGCTTGCACATTAACACAAGTAAGAACACACTCTAGCCCCACTCAGACAGGATCTGTTTCTCTAGCAGAGGTTGGGTGATTTTGAAGGAAAGCTCCAACATTTTAAGAAACATGCTTGTGGTCTTAACAAAAGTGAGGTAAAAAAGGTTGAAGGTGTGTAACATGTTTATACTGTAAGACCATTTTGAAGCTGCTGGAGTGTGTGTTTCTCTCTTTTTTCTCATTGATGAAGGCTAGTTATTTTCCTTTGTGTTTGCCTTTGTGCTTTTAACAAGTCAAAATACCTTGTATATTAGACATAATTTTCACCTGACATTAACATTTGATCTGTATCTGGATGTACTGTTTGGATATAGATCAACACATGCTGCCACCACCAGGAGTTAATGCAATCTGTCCAGCAAAGCCCAGCAAAAGCTACTGGCGAGACTCCCCTCAAAAAAATGCGATAAAAAAACGAATGACATCCGTCTACACTACTACTACTTCACTTCTTCAACATTACTCTATAGGCGTTAATGTGCCAGACTGTATTGTTTGTCTTTGTCCTCAGGTCATCAAAAAATATCTGTCACAATCCATAACTGTAAAGAAGCACTCCATGCAAACTTTTGCAATGAAAAGACAATAAACTGACCAAATTATTATTAAATCAACTTTAAGAATTTAGGCAGAGCCCAGAGACACAATCCCGAACAAACAAAATATGTAAAAACACAATTTTTATCACCTGGTATTGACAATAAACAAATTCACTAGTTTCAGTCTCAACATTACATTTAAAACTTGACATTTTTGTCAGGGTGTACCTGGTAGCTGTTTTCAAGCAAGCACCATAGACAACACACCTCTCAGAAAGTACAAGGTCCTAAAATCGAACACAACAAATTAAATGGTAAAGCAAAACTCTGTCAAAACTATGACTGTTTCCTACATGCTTAATATTAATGGTAAAAATGGATATTAGCAACAGTTTACCCCCAACCTTACAGAATGCCGGTCATGGTGACGATGATCGAGATGACGAATAAACAGTTCAGAAATGTAAACTGTCTGTGTTGATGAGAAATCTTTGGCTTAATCATACATCAAAGTGGTATTTCTGCAGTGGTTGGGCTTTTCTTCCTGTAAGCAGTTTCCCCAACTGTGCAGCTTTATTGCAGAAGGTTTATGAAAACTACAAGGACACAAAGCCATATTGACAAAATAAAAAATGCCAGAGTGTTTACAATTACCCTAATAGAAGGAAATGCTTCAGTTTACTGATATCAAACTGATAAAAGTTGTAACATCTATGTGAAGAGACTGGAATTTCAAGAAAAATCACACCAAATTATGACATTAAATAGGAGTTAGACAAACCCATAAGATCAATACACAACATTTCTATGAACCTCAACCGTTCAATTAACCTAGTCTGCTCTTTGAGAGTCATTGATTTGGAGTATTCATACGAAAGAGGATGTTGTTCTAACAATGGTGATAACAAAAAGTCACAGGAGTTGCTGGGATCAAACAAGTATAACTTAGCCTACAATAATTAGCTAGGCCTCAACAAAAGTCAGGTCATTTTCATTCATGGGGACAACGCATTTCAGTGATCACATCATCTCTGTCTGGCTTCGTTTAATCCATTCTTCAGCAAGCACTAAAATTCAGCTACAACGCTGACCTGTGTTCAAATGTATACACTTCACAAATCTGTAAATACAATTTGTGACAACCTGTCGTGACACAATGCCAAGCTCGCCCTGGAACTGGCATTTTGGGACATGACTGCGATGCCAGTTAGCTAGCTTAGCTCTCCGGCAGAACCTTTGTTATTGTGTGCAGCGGATCGACGACGAATGCTAGCCATCTACTCAGCTAACGCTAACTTGTTGACACAGCCAACGTCCACCAATCTGTTTGACACTGTCATGCAACGTTGTACTTTTTTGTGAAAAATTACAATTTTCAGAAAGCAAGCGCAGATAATATGAGCAAATGAGTCATTCTCTGGCTGGCTAACCCAATGAGCTTAGCAAACCGTTTGGCAGCTAGCTCTTTAGCACTCGCTCACAATAGCACCCACTGGAATAGAAGCTACATAGTGTTAGCACAGCATCAGCTGGTGGAGCTGATTAGCCGCTGCTAGCAAACGAGCCAGCTCAAGTTAGCTGTTAGCAATATGAGAACTGCAGGAAAATATATTTGGATGAAACATATTTAGCTCTCTATACGGTGATAAACGCATCTTGGTGCGTAGGCGTGAAGAGCCAAGTATTAATGTGAATTGTCAGAAATGTAATTCATTGGTTTAGTGACCTATATCAATCAGGCTTGGCAGTAGCAACAGCTAACGTAAGGTAGCTACTACTAATCGGTGGCGAGATGCCTGTGCGCACTCACCAAGATGAGTAGCCCTGCTCCGCCATATCGCCGAAAACAGTGGGTTCCGCGACTGTGGCTAACACAGATTCAGGTCCCGGTGACAACCCGTCAGGACCTCGGAGAGGTTTTCTGCTTATCCTTCACAATCCGACGTCCTAGCAGTTACTTTTAGGTGACAACATGATGATACATCCCGGCAACAGCTAGTAATCACTAGCTGAATATCTTGCAATTGAAACGGGAATGGTGGTTTGCTATCGTTAGGTGGACAAGACAAAGCACCCCGAGAAAAAAAACACTGATGTTATTTTCGTCGGTTTCGCTAACGTCCTGCCGTCACCCCAGCCGAGAAGGCTCGGTCTCCAACAATGCTACACCCACTGTAAATCCATATTCAACTTGATGTATCCAGGATAAATTCGGATATTCCTCAAGTCTGCACCCCTAGCTGTTATGGAAGACGCTCAGCTTTGTTTTCTATGGCGAGAGTCACGGGAACGCGCAAAATCGCCCTGCTGTAGAGCTTTACAAGTAGGACGTGCACTGAAACGCTTTTGTGCGCTGAGAATGCTTGCGATGGTTTCCCCTCAGCTGGCAGCGCTGAAGCCTATCATGTACACCTACAACTAAAGCCGCGAGCATTACGTCGACTCGCAAATGTAATTTATGGTTATACATTCAATTAACTGTCGAATCATTTGATATAATCGCGAGACATAATTTTAATTACTGACAAAATACTGAAGAACGGAAGATCGCTCATATTAGACCCATTTAATTTACTATTAGGATGATTTTTGTAAAGAATAAATTACAAGCAAATACTACGGTTTATAAAAAGAAGTGGTGTAAATGAACGAGTGCTTTAGATCTTTTAATATTATTATTTTGTAGAAATAGTAGTCCAGAGATGAATAAAGCCCAGAGTCCTCTGTCACAGAAATGGTTTAGGATCATCTAAACAATTTGTTGATTAAAATCTGCAACAGTTTATTTTAAATGAATTCATGCTTCAGGGCCTGAACGCCCCTGGTCAAAAGACAGATAAACGAGGCTGTGATACACAATAAAACACAGTAAGATAAACACAGCAAATAAATATAAAAGATTGTGGTGTGTTGCAATAAGATAGTCAATTAAAACCTATTGAAAATGTGTAGGCCTTACATGCTGTGGCGCCCCCCCAGGTTGATCGGTACTAAACACTGACTAACTTTCCCCTCTGTTTTGTATAGAAAGGTAAATAAGCATTGGAGTGTCCCTATTAGTCAGAGTACAGCCCTCATTATCCTAGAATTCATAACTTGGAATAATTGCAGAAATTGCTAAAAATGGGCAATAAAACACATTTTTCTACAGGCCATGGATCCTGACAGGGTCCTCTAACAAAAATGAACTTTCTCCATGCAGAATTTCTGTTGACTCTATATCCCAGTTTTCCCAGTTTCCCTTGAACCTGTAAAGCTCTCACATGGTGGTTGAGCTTTTGAGTGAGAGCTTGTACAGCCAATCACTGTACTCAAACCATATATACCTTACAAAGCTTCAGCAAAAGGGCAAGTACTATTGTTGACATATTGCAAGCTTTGATCAGCTTGCCAGATTTTGTGTGTAGAAAACATCTAAACAGTATGAATCCCTACTAAAGCCAACTGGACAAAATCCCCACTAGCATCCCCAGAGGCTGCGATGTACAACCCTCAATGTAAAAGCGTTGGAAGGAACAAAGAACGTACAGTTTTTTTTATTTGCTTGAAGTAGCTTTTTCTATGCTAGAGGCATGCCTCAGGGGATGGCGGTGTCAGTCGGTTGCATGCACATGCAAAGTTTCACTTTGAGCAATAGCTTTTTCTTTCCTTAGCGTTGAGCATAACCACCTCACAGAGTCGAAAGCGTGGCTGTATCATTCTGTTATCAGTTTGCAGCACAACGAAATGATCAAGGGGTCAATAAACTTATGGATGCCCCAGCTCAACCCTAGCTCCATAACAGTTCATAGACGACAATACACTGATCAGATTCTAGGATATATTGTGGGCAAATATTGTGGACATTTTGACTGAAAGTGTACAAAATATTTTATCCTGTGTGCAGCATAAATGTGCTGAGTGAATTCAATGACAATCTACCAAGTAGATAGATCACATGGATATTTTGGCTGGGGCTGGTGAGAGATTTAAGATCAGGAGGGAACCAAAAAAATCAGGATTTATCCATGGGAGCCCATGAAAGTCTATAGTAAATTTAATCCAGATCTTGCTCTAAGTTTCATGTGCGAATATCATCTGACAATATAGTTAAAGAAGAAGAAAGAAAAAAAGTTAAATTAGAAATGGTATATCCTCAGAGGATCATGGATGCGGTGAGGAAATTTCACGGCAATCTGCCCACAAGGTTTCTTGTATTCAGGTGGAAATGTTAGTGACAGTACGGAACAAATCAAGTGATCACTAAATACATTAGGATTCATTCTCTGGGGGTCGTGAATATTTATAGCAAATCTCACGGAATTCATCAGTTTTTGAGATTCATTGTCACGGTTGGTCCGGGGAATTTTGACAGTGGCATTGGACAAAAGGTCACAGGGGAGTTCACCAATCATCAAAACCAATCATCAAACACAAACATTAAACAATAAACATTAAATATATTGTCTTTGTACTTTGTACACAGCTTTCCAACTTTTTTGGACTGGGCTGTAGAAAAAGAGGCCTGTGGTCACAGTGGAGCATGAGCCTGTGCAGAGCTGGTGTTATGAATGACGTTGGTAGAAAATTACATATTTTATAGTCCAAATGCCAGACAAATAAAAAGCACAGCTGAGTCGCATATGGAAACAAGGTCAGATCCTTACCTGGCAAGACATTTTTGAATGCTCCCACATTTGAACGTTTGAATGTGTACTGAAACATGTGAATGCATAAGTTGACGTAGACATGGAGAGATTTGCAGATGTGCCCTCAAATGTGGATTTTGAGAGCATCCCGAGTTAAATGACTCCTGAGATACTTTACACTTTCACAGGTTGAAGGTTCACAAGTCTCAGTACTCACCTTCAAATTTACCTGCAGATTACCTGCACATTACATCAGCAAATGTTAGTTTACACATTTTGAACATTTAAATTCTATTTTCTACATATAACTATGTGTGCTGTATACACAACTATTTTGACCCCTGTTGTTCAGTGGTATTGACAAAGCAATACAGGTCCGTGTGTACCCCTGAGCATGCTGTAAATCATGTGTGATAATTTTCCTCTTATTGAAAATTGACCATTACCTGAAAGATTAGTCTTGTCTTGGTTAATACGTGGGGCTGCAGGAAAACAATAAAGAGCTTTTAATTTCCCGTCCTGATTAAGTCTTAATCACAAAGGAAAAGTGCAGGGAGAGCCTTGTTTTTCCTTTCGACCATCTCCACTGTTAAATGTGCCGTATTGATCTGGGGAAATTTTGCACACTGATTCAAGTCCAGTGGAATAAATTATCAAGCTTGACAATAAAATTTTCCTATTAGGGCTTATCTGATGCCAGACAAGACAGTGTCTTTCCTGTAGATAAAGATGGAATTAGGGTTTAGAAAGGGGTCAGTGGGATTCCCGCTTGCCAAATAGTGTGGGGATTACTAAAGTCTGGAAAGAGCTGCTTTTCTTACAGATTATGTACAATCTGTTCTCAACAGCAGAATCACATATTCACTGGATACAGGAGAAGCTTTGATCAAAGGCCTTATTCATTCAAGGAAAATGGGGTTCAGCTGCATCATCCATCAAGCCAAACAACAGCGAAATGCTTTCTGATTTCATACCAATGTCAGCTACTTAACAGTTACGGAGAGGTACTGTTGTTATCGAAGAGTAAATAAAAGAGTAGATAAAAAGCAGTAAAACATGGATAGGAATATTTTAGCCGTGTCACTGTTATGCACAGTATAGATAAGCACAGAGGCGTAGCCATGATTCATCATTCAATATATGAGCAACTTAAATAATTCAGGTATTACATTTGGCACGAACGACTGGGTCAAGTGTTACAATTTAGTAGAGAAACCTGACAAGCCTACATCTTTCCCTTTCAAATTCAATTCAGTTGTACAGTGACAAACCTTGATATGTTGTTGAATAGATAAGAATTTCTGTTAACAATACAAATTATTCACATTTTTCCTGCTAAATCTTTCCTGTGATTAACCAAACAGGTTCTGTTATGGGCCCTCTTAATGTGTAGTACATAAGATTCGCCACTGGATGTCAGCATTTGCTTTGAAAACAGTGGATGAGCCACATGGAGGAGCAGCTCAGGACCAGACATGCAGAGTTGTATAAAAAAAGAGTATTTATTTAGACATTTCCAATCCTTGCAATGTTCCCATTTTCATCTCAAACTTTTTATGCAACATTATTTGGTGCTATGATTGATGCAGGCACCCCATCAGTTACTTGGACAGAGGTCTTGTTTGCTAGAGTAAGGTGTAAATACACCTTACTCTAACATTTTAGCAGAATTATGAACATTACAATCACCAAAAGAGGTTCCATCTTCATTTGAAAAGCGGAGCCCACTATCGCAGACACTCACACACCAGATGTTGCATATCCTGTAAATAAACTGCATTTCTCTCGCTGATTTAAATTACCTGATCACGCTTATGAACTGATTAAATGGGGGGACTGAGTACACTGTAAGTATTGTTGTAGATCTACAGAGAGATCCAACCTCCAGATCATGTGGTAGCGATGAGGAAAAAACTTTACGTAACATTTCTGTCAGTTCTGCAAGCCTCTGTGAAATTGCTCCTTAACAAGATCTTAATCTGTACTGTCCATTTACAGGCTGTATGCAAGGAATCACTAATACAATGATAATTCAATTGGTTATTCCAATATTTGCAGAGTTACTTACTCATGTGCCACATGGCACTCAATTCAGTGTCGGTAAATGCATGTTTTATAATGGTAGTCCCCTTCAAACACTAACATGAAGTGAAAACAGCATGTTTGTTTGAGTTACTATATATACAGAGACCGTAGTCTGCTTGGATTAAAATATGGGTGCAAAGTAGAAAATGCTTTGACACAATTCAGTTTGTGTATTTTTTATTTATTTATTTATTTATTTTTGGCTTTGTGCAAAGCTGACCTTTAAGGAAGGCCAATTTTTCCTGTATGATGCATTTGAGCTACAAGATCACCAGGAGTTCTGTGACATGCCTCCCAACCATGCAGGTATTATCCCCGGCCCTGGATCACAATAGCAAAACACCACTGACACAGATTCCATGCTTGCTGTCAAGGACTCCACTGACAAAAGCATAAGGCATCTTTCTCATCTCTGTACTTAACACCGTTCTCAGCTGCAAATGGAGTTACACATGCTGCTGATCTCTTTTCCCACAGCGAGTTGAGGTCATGCGGAAAAAAGCAGATAAACGGTTTCAAATCACGATGCAAATGTTTGCTAAATCAAAAAAGGAAGACTGGTGTCACAGTCTGTAGCAAGCGGTTGAGACAGGAACTCTACAGCCTCTCTTTCCTCTTCCTCTCAAGCAGAGTCAGGGGGTGAACGCCTGTTTGAAGCTCTCCCCCTGGGCTCCAGGGTTCTGTGGGATCCGGGTGTGCTGACACTGTTAGCACGCCTGATATGAGAGCCTGATCAAAGCTGGCTCATTCTGCCTGACCGATTTCCACAGGATTAAGGATTAGGGAGACAGGAAGCTGGGAGAGGCACAGAGACAATCTGGGAGAGACAAAAAGGGATAGTGAGGGTAGTGAGAGTGAAAGGGATGGAAAAATGCTGAAGGAGACAGAGGGGTCATAAGGCACAGGCAGAGAACATCTTGAGAAACAGAACCGAGTATAAAGTCAGTGAAGTGATTTACAAAACAAATACATTACTACACTCATAAGAAGGACTAAAAAGTGCAGGCTTTTCTGTAAAGATTACCTTTTGGAGTGATTTTAAAGACAATCTTTAGCAGCTTTAGCTTTTCTGGCCACCTTCTATTACCAACCAAAGCTCTCCCAGTGGACTGGTCTGTGCTGCAGCTCACAAAGTGTTAGCTGGGAGACAAACCCTGCTGTGCTTTGATGGTGAAATATTGAAATCAATTTTAAATTAACAGGCAACCAGTGTAGAGCTGCTTAACAGGGGGTGATCTTTTGTTCTTCATTTGCTACACTTGCCTTGTTGCTGCTGTTTCGCAAACAGGAGGGGAGTCTGACTAGAATGATTGCCGTCTAAATGTAAAAATATAGTATATTTTTAATGTCACCAAATGATGATGAAAGTCTGTGATCTAGCTTCCAAAAAGTTTTGAAAACCTTTCAAGTGGTAAAAGGGTTGTAAACTGGCAAAATCATCAATCAGCATACCATCGTCACCTACGATTATCAGAAATTAGCTGGTGCTTGTTTTGTACCAGTCCACTACTACATCTTCTCATTCAGGGCAGAGATGGAAACCTATGGTACTGAAACAAGTCAAAACACCCATGATGTTAGTGTTTCTATCACACCTGGAGATTTAGCTGCTGTGTGACGCGGTCAGGTAGATCATAACAGCTTTGACATTTGAAGGTAAGATGTCAACAACAGCTGTTGAGCCAGAGTGGAAACAACCTAGTTTGGAGCCGAGACTATGGCGCATTTCTCTGTGTATCAAAAAGGCCCTGAAGATGGTCTGTCTTTGACAGATATGTTTCAATCTGATTCATCTAGATAGGGGCATCCCAGCATGGGATTTTGGTGGGTGCTGTGGGAGGTGTCGGTTTCATATGTCTGAATTACATTGTGTTATTGCATTGTTTGTGGTTTCTGCTGCTCATTTTTAGGAAGTTCAGTTCGCTCTGCACGAATGCTGAAAATGATACATTTCTGCTTTATCAAACCACCACTGAAGAGGAGGGGATCGCATGATAAGATTGAGCTGTAATTAATGATATACAATGAATGCGGTGATAGGGATGAAGAGACACAGTGAGGGAGATAGTGACAGGGAGAAAGAATGGGGACAATACACCACCTGCCTGCCAGGCCGGATTAAAGGGGCCGGATGAAAGGTCGGGGAGAGGCAAAGTTGTCCACCCTCACCAGATGTGCGCTCGCACTGGCCTATAGCCGATTAATTATCTCACAGTTCATGACACCAGGGTTGGTGTCCAGGCAATTACATTACACTACACACCCTGAGCAACCTGATCTGGGGATTTTTTCCTGCTGGACAGGGTGTGTGTGTGTGTGTGTGTGTGTGTGTGTGTGTGTGTGTGTGTGTGTGCGTGTGTGTGTGCGTGTGCGTGTGTTTGTGTGTCAAGGAGGGGAGGAGTCTCTTTACACACTGGTGGCATCCATAATGACAAAGCGATAAGTCACATCATGCTCCAGCGCTGCGATCACTTTGTTTCTGTGTGCTCATGCATGTGTATTCTCTGTGGCTGCAATCAAGCAAAACACTTCTTCTTCTTTCTTTTTTCTTTCTTTTTTTTTGATGTTCACAGAGATTAACAAGAAGTGGAAGAAACACATTGAAGGAACCACCCATTCACACCCCGTGGCATGCTGCCTCATTTGCCCGAGCCTCTATCAGTTCTTGGTTATAGCCAATAGCAATAAAGGAAGTGGTCCCACTGTCACAGAAACAGTTGGCACGGAAACAGCACATTACACCATCGTCCAATCCCCCTCCCATTCCTTTGTCGTCATTTCTCCCCTCCCTTCCTCTCCTCTTCTCTCCAGGCCCCACCTCCTCCTCCTCACTCTCTCCCTATCTTGTATGTTTTTTCAGTCATCAATGAAATCACAACCAATCCTGCTGCTGGCCTGTCAGCAAGCATATAATGCCTCATTCTCACCTCCATTCTAGCCGACTCAGATTCCTTAATGGCCAATGTATATTTTATCATTATCATAAAGATACACTGGATGCAGTAGCTGCCCCATCAAAGCCTGTTTTTCTCTCTCTCTGCTACTCTCATGATTTAATCCTGACCATTTCCCCCTTCTCTCTCTATCCCTGCTGACTCCTCCCTCCATTTCTGTCCTGCACTCCCTCTCTCTGCTTCTCTGTCTCTGACACACTCGAACACACGCACACATATATACACGCCCTCCACCCCCATCGCTGCAGTGTCTCAACTGCCTTGGAGCAAACAAGAGGATATAGAACACAGACGTTAATAAGACGCTGAAAGAGAGAGAGAGATGTGTGTGTGTGTGTGTGTGTGTGTGACTCTGTGAATATGAGGAAGACATGAAGATGAAGCAGCAGGACTAAAGGTGGATTGCACAGAGCCTTTCTCTCCTTGCAAGGGCTTGTCTGCAGTATCCTTTGTAAATGGATGCTGGCTTGTGAACACGGTAAGCCTGACTACTCTCAGACAGACATAGCTTTTTTTTTGTAATCACCTCAAGGCTGGCCTGCTTTGGACACAGAGGAGGGGCAAGATGCTTTTTCATTATAGGCATTCTGCATAGGGCGAGTGTGTTTTCCTGACGAAATGGGGAAGGTGATGTTCAGAGATGGCACCAAGGCAGGCAGCCTGTCCAGTCCCCTCCTCCACCCTGCTAGCTCTGTGCCAACAGACACTGCTATCCTCCGCTTGCAATTTGACTCATCATCTCCCCAGAGCATCCTCGATTCTTATAGGATGCTTTTATCTGAACACACTGCTCAGTTCGTGTAATTACTTCATGTAGGACAAGTGAAGGATGCATCAAAGATGTGTGTGTGTGTGTGTGTGTGTGTGTGTGCGTGCGTGTGTGTGTTTGTGTGCATGTCTCTGTCCAGGCCATAAGCTGTGAAATGGAAAGAGGGGAAATGAGAGAGGAAGAGCACCATCACAAACGATCAGGTGTTCGGTGCTTACAACTGGCTTCACGAGACACTGAATGTGAATTTGCAGTGGGAGGTGTGCAAATCCCGCGGAGCCTGGCTCTGCAGACACTGGGATAAGCAGGCAGATTGTGGCCTGACAGCGGAGCTCGCCGTCCACCGTTCTACGGGGGGGAATTTACATCGGCGTTTATTAATAATCTCGGGCCGGGATGTATTTGTGTGCGGTCGCTTGCGCTTGTTTATTAATGTAAATCTTAACGGTGAGAGAGAGGGAGAGAGCAGAGCGTGGTTGTCCCTCAGCAGGCAAAGCAGGATGATTTGTGACATTTTCTGTTTCAGGTTTCATATTCTGAACAGAGTGTTACTGTATTTTTTTTTTTCAATGGGGGTTAGGATTGGTTGTGTAGCGTTAGGAGAGCATGTGTAAATTGTGTGTACTGTATGTGTGTTTGTGTTACATGCTTGAGAGAGAGAGGGAGGACCAGTGCAGGGAGGGGTCGAGGGGCTGGGGGGTTTGAGGCAGATGGGGCAGAGGGGCGGAGGTTGATGCAGCAGAGAGCAAGAGAGAGAGAAAGAAGGAAAAGAGAAGATTTGGAACAGATTGGATGAAGGCGGGGGGGGGGCGTGATAATTTCACGGGGGTAGAAAGACGCGCTTTTCTGAGCATGTGACACAGAAAGAATGCTGAATGTGTCTGTGATAGTTCCACCGGCAGCAGCTCACATCGAGGCCCTCAGACATCTGTGCATCAAGGCAAAGATGGTGGATAAATTCCACCATGCCGTTATCTCTTCAGCACCACTAATACCAAAATGGATCAGGAATATTAGATTGATACTTATGCTGAACCCTGTGTAATGTTGCCTGATTGGAGTTTGTGAGAAAAACTGGGTAGGAATATTGATCGCTGTCACAGCGTAATGCTGACAGATTGGGATAAGCCTTTATGGGTCGCTGCAAGTTCTGTTTACTGTTCTCACTCAATTCAGATAAGCAGTTTTTGCAGAATGCAAACCATATTACCTTGGCATGTGCAACTCAGCATTAGCTCACATGCATCATGCTATATTTCCTATTATCCAAGTGTTTTTCAAGTAGGAGATGACTGAAAGCAAAATTGGTTTCATTAAAGCTTCAAGGGGTTTGAGTTGTGATTTAAGATGGTAACCAAAATCTGCAGTTACTTAATTCTTCATGATGCCATCTCAAGAGAAGATGTATGTTATGTGTCAACTGCGGCTTATAATATCACAGCCAGCAACAGTTAGAAGACAGAGTTAGAGCTGGGTGCACAGCAATAAGTGTTTTGTATTCAAACAACATTTTGTGTCTCACTGTCTATGTTTTGCACCCACAATTCAGAGTGCAGTCCCGACGTGATCTTGTTCTCTCAATACCAACTATTACAGTCTCAGTCCCTGGTTAGTAACCATTGGTAGACAAACCAAGGTCACATTCAGTGTAACAACAGCTGTAAACAACCCTGAGAGCTGCACCAATGTCTGCTTATTTTTTTCCTTTGAGCTACAAATATAAGTTTGAAAATTAAATTTAAATTGAAATAAATTGAAGTCTAATTTAAGCTGTAAAGCTCTAATGCTTTCCACTGCAACCTGTGAAAAAACGTGAGGTCATCGATGACCTTGGCTTTAAAATGATCGATGATCGACGTCCAGTGTGAAATAGAAATGTTAATCACATGATTACACGATGGGCCTTCACCAAGTTCCACACACAAAAACACACTGAAAAATGTCAAAATACCCTTATACCTGATTTTCTGAACATAGTGTTAGAGGAAAGAGAATTGCTGTGATTTTGATTAAGTGTTGTTGTTAAGCCAAACACACAAACCTCAACATGAATTCTTAAATCGGTGGGATACACATCACATAAATTAAGTATACAGCTAATGTTTTATTTCTGTTTTTGTTTGAATGGTAGCATGCAGTATGCTGCCACTCAAGTTACCTTTATGCATATCAAAACGAGAGTGACAAAACCTATGCTGAGCTGACCTCCTTCCACCTCTTTTGTTATTTGCTACATCCACTCCACTGGCTGACATAATGGCAAGGGACAGCAGGGACAGACTTGGTTTTAAAGTGACAGCGGCTGTTGAGGTAGCAGCTCTTGCACTGTGGTGGCCAATGTCAACGTCCGGTGCACTTTTAGCCATCTTTAAGCTTGTAGGTGAGCCCACCGCCGACTTGGACAATTAAACTCAACTCTATTACAGTTGAGTACCAAGGGGGCCGTGCCTAGTTCCCTCGGCAGCCTGCTTAATAAAATGATTAATCTGAGATGTCGTTTATTTCCTGGAGAGGGAGTACCAGAATGACCACACAAGTCTTATGCATTTGCTTCTAACGTAAAAATTGATCTTAAACACCATGCAGTGGCTATGAAATATCCAATAAAGCATGTGTCCATTAAGTTCAGGCCACCCGGCTGCTTTGTTACTCCATATGCTCAGACAGGGCATTGCTCTGATTCAGCTGGCTCAGCGTTTGTGTTTGTTTTGGGTTCGTAATCCTTGCCAGGTACTAGGACAAAGTGTCATCTCCACACAAACGGTTGTAAGACACTGTTTCTTTTAGACAGGCCCTGATGTAGAGAGGACTAATAAATTACTTAACAGTAAAGCCTCAGTAAAGAAAGCTGTCAGTTCAATTGAACAAAATTTTTGGGCGGGGCTCTGTGAATGAGCACGGATTAAGTTATCTTTTGGTGTTACATAAAATAACATCAGCTCAATTCATTCCCTCTCTTTCTCTTTGCCCTCCTTTCTAATCTTTGCTGGTAGTCACATACAGGGGCCTGTCTGTTTTCCCGGGGCTGAGCGAGTGAGAGGGCCTTACTTCTAGCACTCAAATCTGAGAGGGCAGAGCAGAGGGGACTAACAGAGCAACTTTGTGTTCCATTGCACACACATAACAGCGGTCATATGACAACAAGGAGGTGGACAAGAGGGAGGGGGGAATGATGAGGGAGTGTAGGGCCTACTCCCCACTGGTGAGGGATGTTGGTCTGCACTGAAAGAAATGAAAAGAGTGTGAGTATGTGTGCGTGCGTGCACGCAAGCATGCATGGATGCACGTTATATGCCCACATGCAGTATGTGCTGCATTCAGCGATATTTATACAGCCAAAAATAAAGTTTATAGCACAACAATTAGCTTGTTTTGATGAGGGCGTGCAGGTCTGTTTTTCCAAGAAAATACATGAAATTGGAGCGAAGCTGGTGGTGTTTGTCGGTGACCTCTACAGTCCTCTCAGATGATTCCTTTCTGCTTGTACCAAAAGGTTTTTACAGTAAATCAGAGAATAGTGTTTGTTTAGAGTAATCCAATGTTTAACATGCAGTATAATTGACTGTCCCTGTTTGAACAGCTGACATATTCTCATATCTCATTTTTCTCATATCTCTCCCCTCCACACACATTCATCCTGTTTGCACAACACATAGAGTTAAACTTGGGGGCTTGGCAATACAGCAAGATTGTACATAAAATACAGGTTTGGCCTTTTTGGAAGACGATTACATCATTTAGTGCAGCCAACCAACTGCAACAAGTGGGATATTTCAATCTTTATTATTCCTTTTAGCATCTATTTTCCTGGCCATTGCACCTACAGCATTTATTTTATAGTGCTGATCCGGAGGGTTAATGACGGTTACATTGTTGCATTTGCTGCAGTATGGGATATTTTTCCTGTTCCTGTTCCAGTTATCAAATCACCAACTGTAGATAATGTCTGTGGGTTTTAGAAGCCTGAAAGTGCCTGCTACCCACAATTTCCTTCCTTTACAGAAAGTATTTATCTTATCTGTCATGACCCAAATGAATATGATGCTGGGGTGAGTGTTTGAATGTGAATTAGAGCGCTTATAGTACTAACCTGAATTGTTTTGATCTATGTGACATACACTGTAGTGAGACAAATTGTGTCTATAAAATCGTCTGTATGCACCAGCAGAACATACTCACTCGTGCACTCACATTTGTGTGTACGCTAGGACGTGCGCGCGCGCACACACACACACACACTCACACACACATCAGACTCTAGTGTCCACCTTGTGCTATCTCATCCCTTCACATCAGACAGCCTTCCCATAGCTCAGTCTGTGCACAAACATGCCATTGTCATCGCTAGCTGGCCTTGTGACTCAGTGTGACCCGCTGGATAGGAGAAGGGGGAACACAGCCATTGAGATCAGCGACGTTAAATAGAGCATTATCATGAAAAAGCATCTAGCATACAGAGACCTCGACCCCTCGAAACCCCGTCTCCACCCTGTAAACAGCCCACTGTTTTGGGGGAGTAGACAGGAGAACACTGCCCATCATTGTTTACTATAATGAATGAGTAGTGTCCTCACATGTGTACAGTATACTGGCATCTTTCTCTGAAGTCCGCATTCAGGACAGCATGTCAGGGAGCGATAACACGAAACGTTGAACAAACAATTGTGAGAGCTAAATGAAGAGTTCACAATAACTAGGTTTGAATATTATATTACACATAGCAGGGGCACTGACAGATGATTCAGTTTACTTGCTTATGCTGGATTCAGATTCAACTCCCACATGATTTGGTGCATTAATAAAGAATGGGCAGATTCACATGGCTGGAAAAAACAAATATGACATGCTTTCATGCATGTTACAGATGTCCTCAGCTAAGAGCACTTAAGGTCAAATTGATTTTTGTTTCTCTTAAAGCTGCATTATTAATTTAGCCTTGAGGAAACACAAAAATCTGCCCTTGGCTACACAGTGGCCGCTATATCACCAGCATTGTTAATGAAGTCGTCGTGGCTGAAGTGTTAGCAAACGGTTGTCTACTTACACATCCGGCACACGCAGCACCCATTTGGAGTCGTGTCTCTGCCCTTTTCCTGAATACACTTTTTAGCTCCATTTTGGTCTCAACCAACTTCTTTTTGTGAGATGTGAGAGAACATTGTATGTCTAACATTTTGATGCTGGGCTTTTCCACTTTTATTTATTCATTTATTTGCCTGTTGGCGCGAATGAAAGTACACATACAGTAAATGTGCAGGACACAGAACCAAAACTATTTAATAAAGAGGTGAAAACGGACCGTAGAGCTGCAGAGGCACATGATAGTTCTTCATGATTTCACCCACTTTTACATCACACTGAGTCATTTGATTTATATCGAAAGCTTAAAACGTTTAAAACAGGTTTTGTTTTTCATTCACGTACACAGAACTGATCTTGGGAGATTCACTATTGCAGCCATATTCCAGCTACACCCCCTGACAATATGAATCTAAATTGTGACAGGAATCCTGGTTAATCCATTAGACAAAATGTTACCTGACATATGATTTTGAGGCAAAGGTGCTATTTGACATTAGAGGCTTTCAGACACCCCCAGGAGTCTTTGTGTAGAGAAATCCTTGACACATGGTTTCTGACAGGCTGCGTCTTGAGACTCCTTGACAGCCCATTTAAAATGTGTCTTCACTGCATAAATGTGGTTAACTAGGTATCCATGTTCAGCCTGAATGACAAGGTCCACTGCTCCAGTTTTTATTCTGGACTGGATGACTGTAGGGGGAAGTCTGGATGCAGCTCTTTCAGGATGAAATGGTAAACCTTGCATAAAGTGGTGCAAACTGTTGAATGGTGCTGAAGAGCGTTCTGCCTGCGACCTATATCTCATATGATTCTGACGTAGGATGGGGCGACCACAAAGCTCTGAGTCATCACACAGACGCAGGCCTTTTATGTTGGAGGACTTCATTTATTTCAGTCCACCGAGATAGGCAGGGAAAAACCTGCGTTTTGCTTATTCCAAGCATTGTTCCAAGCAAGCAAGACACGGCATCGTTTTCAAGAGCATCACATGATACAGTGTCATCTACAGGTTCTGTGTTAGCAACTGGGGGCAACATTGATCTATCATTGTGCTGCTGGGAGCGTGAAATTGACCGCAATCTTATAGTCCCAGATTCCACAATGTTATAGTTGCATTATATCCAGTCTATGATTTACAAAAAAAGCATTCAGCGCAGTGCCCTGCTGACAACCCACATAATAATTTAAAGCCTCCTTCTGTAACTCAGAAGCCTCTTCATAAGCATGATCTGTTTTGTGGAGATGTACTATTGGCGTCAATATACTGATTCACTTAACAAGTAATTCAATGCTGATTACAGTAAAGGGTTGGCTGTCAATTCAAATCAATTCTGTTTCTGTCTTTACTGTTTGGAACTGGAGCAAAGCATCCAGTTCAAAATGCCACCAGCTATTTGTTCTCAGTTAAGACCTACTAAAACACTGAATATGGTGTGGTAACAAGAGTACCGGGCACATTGGAAGGAGTTAAGGGACAACAGAATTTTTTTTATTTGCTGAAGTTTCCCCCGTTTAGGGTGGCAAAAGGATTTTGACAGATTAAGATTGTAATCACCAAAGTAGCCACCTCCATCTTATCAGAAACTCCTGTGTTGTACAGTATTAGCTGCTACATGTCGGGATTCCTTGAAACCCTGTTAGACATCTCCAGTACTCTTTCCAATAGCTCTACAACAACTGATTTCAGACTGCTCTCGGCTCCACTCTGAGGCAGTAGGCCTAAATAGATTTGAGCTGGAATAAATGAGAGCACATGAACAAGAGAGTATGATTTAACAGGATACTCAGACGAACTAGAATTACCGCCTCGTGGCTGTACGCCTCCTCCAGTCAAGTTTGCAGTTTACATCCATGTCTGTCCGGACTCATGTAATATATGCAGTGAGGACTTTGAAGGGATTTAATAAAAAAGTATTCAGCGTATTTTTTTGGCGAAATGGAAGTCATACAGGGGAACACAGAGGCCTGATTGAGAGCTTTGTCACACGGTGCAACGACAAACACCTGAAGCTCAATATCAATTAATTTGTTGGGGACAACCGGAGGAACAGGATCAGAGGCTATTCAAGCATGTTGCTGAAACCTACCTGAATGATAACAAAGCACATCTGATGACATTGCAACTCGCTTGCAGGCGGTCAGAGGCAAATGAAAAGGCCATGGTTTGTCTCTGCACATCCAAAAGTTCCCATGGAAAAGCCCGACTAGTTGTTATCCAGGGAGAGGAAGTGAAGAGGGCGGACTCATAAAGTATTTTGGGGTCCAAATCAATAGAAATGTGCATGGCACTAGCAACACTGAAGGCCTCTTCAAGAGGGGACAGAGTAGACTGTTCTTCCTGAAGAGCCTGTGCATCAGGGCTCCTGCGGGTCATACATCAGTCCACAGAGGCCAGTGCTATGTTCTTAGTGGTGGTGTGGTGGGGTCGTGGCGTCTAGGATTGGGGTTCAGCAGTCTCAACAGGCTATAAAGGAAGTATCTCGACTAGGCGATCAGCTAGGTGATCAGCCTGGAACTGGACACTGTGGTAGAGCTGAGCGATTAGACGAATATATAGGGCATTTGGGGTTTTTTTGAAGGCCATTTTTGTCATTTAGTTTGCAAATTCAAAGGTCTCTGAAGAACGAGTGAGAGACAGCGACAGAACCGTTCAACGACCTAACCCAGTAACACGAAGAAGTCAACAACAGCAGAGAGACAGCAAGGAAAAGTGTTTTGTTTATTTATTAGACTAAAGTAGATAAGAGAACATGTGAAATATAGCAAACTGGCTTCTTTTGAATACTTTTTGCAGAATGTTTTCAAGCATCTACAACAAAGTCCAATTGCCCTAGATTCAACCCTCCATGTCTAACCATGACCTGGACGGCTGAGAATATTCACAGACATCTTCTTATGAATACGAGATAACCACACAGGGGCAGCAGATAACAGCAACAATGGTGTCAGTAATCGCTAGAAATGAAAGTGCATCCATGCGGAGAGGAGCAAAGAGTCTGTTTGTGACATGTGATATAATGGTCTGAAAAGGATTACCAACCTTTTCTCTTATTGTCTTATACTTTCATGGTTTGTGGGGACACCCCACCGCCTGCGTGTGCCACACACTTTGGCTGGGCAGACAGTGGCCAACACGGAGGCAAATTCAAAACCATCTCGTTTGAACCATTCTCACCCTTTCTACAGTGAGTTATGTCAGATTGTAGAAACAGCGGAGACCTTTGGCCGCCAAATTCTGATCAGATCATCATTGAGTTCAACTGGATGTTTGTTGCAGAAGTAATGAAATTCCCTTTAGGCGTTTCTGATATATTGCATTCACAAGAACAGTAGACAGAAGTGTGTATGTACATATGCAGACAAGCGACCTGAAAACATAATGCTTTCAGCCAGGAATTAGATTAGCTCATATAACTGATTATATTGCTATATGGCTCAAATATTAGACGGACATCTCTATTTTACACCGCTAATTTTATGAATATCTCAGAATCTGTCAGAAAGATTATCAAACAATTTCTCCTCTGTCAACTTTAAAAAATAAATGAAAATTAATAGTTCTACTCCTATTAGCATTCATCACAATTTAGGCCTCTGTCAAACTGGTTAATATTGACGCTGACAACCAATCAAAATACAATGAGTCACAAGTTTAGAAGGTATATGTGTATTTCATGGAGTCCAATACACTAATCATACAATAAAACCTTCCTTTGTCAGGTTTAGTTGTGTTGACATTGTGTGAGGCAGGTGTTGATTCAGCTCTGTTGCAAATGTCCTCCTCATGTACATACAGCCCAAGAAAGCATAAAAAACACAGATGATTTAATTTCCCCCTAAAAATTAGTTGCTTTTAATTCAAAATATATCCTTCACACTAAACATACGGGTTGGACATGGTGTATGAAGGCATATTTTCAGGACAACGTGAAACCTGTAAGTGGCCATAGTCATTTCACAGGAATGTCCACACAATGTTCACATTGTACATTTTACATCATACACAGATTTCTTTCACATGGGCATCCACCTTGCTCAAACATTTTCTAGGCATCTCAAGCCAGACCAGTTTAAAGTGAGTCTGGGCTTTAAAGACTTGATTTGAATCATGTGTAGCCCATCAACCGCAAAGACGTTGTGGTCCACAGTTTAGCAGAGTGCTGCATAGATTGAAACCTCATGTCTTCAAGCTACAATTGAATTTCCCTCGAAATAAAAGTAAAATCCACGATTTATTTCGACTAAAAGGCTTTAATACATTACTTCAATCTCTTGCTTTTGCTTGATGTTTCTTGCCTTTTGTGTCCGTTTTATTATATATGGTTTATTGATGCAATTAATTAATATGATAGCTATAATTTTTGCATTTTCTTTCTTTCAGTTCAAGCAAGCTATAAACTGTTTGCAAATGAATCTAATGTTGGTTCCCTTTGTTCATTCAGTAATCAGTCACAAAGCAATAAAGAATCCCCTGTTTCAAAATATGCAAATTGAAAATTGGAAGTCACAGTTTCTGTGCTTTTATTGAAAAGGCAAGAGCTGCTAGAACATGTCTGCGCCTGATTAAATATTTAAAAACCTCCAGCGATTACAGCCTCAAGACCATGATTGCTTTGTCAATGAGCAGCCGAGCAGTGCTAACGTATACCAACATTCAACATTAAGCTCACGCAAATGATCTTGTCTCTTAATTTTTTGTAGGTGGCACAATGAAGTGGAACTAAAGTCTGCTCCTTCAAAAGCAGTGCTCTTCTTTTGTTCACGCTATTGCAGTTCCAGATGATATTCTGATAGTGTGTGTTTCAACTGTCAACACTGTCACTACCAGAGCTGAAATTTCTCATCCCTCTCAAGGAAATGCTAACGTCGGTGGAAATTTCACTAAACCTTGAGCAGGTGTATGGCGCCGATGCGCCGCTGTCGCTCAGTAACATCAACACAGCTCCAAACGTCTATACAAACCTGTGAATGTCACCCCAACCTCCACTTCAACATGGGCTCAACAGCCTTATTCATGTGTGCAAATCTTCACTTCATTGCTTTTGTGCCACTTTCTTTCATTTCAGCACGGTGAAAATCAATTGTCTCAACATTTGTCATCAAGTCGTCAGCCTGGCCTTTCCTCTAACATTTCAAACCACTGCCCAGTGTGGAAAGAATGGAAACAATCACATCCCTCTGAAAGAGGATTAGTCTGCCCCAACATCCTCTCGCCAGATTTGTCCTTACATATAGCTTTATTTGGAAATTAAAGCTTTCCACTTATTCCTTTTTGTCCTTTCAACTCAAACAACTGTTGGTCAGATTCCCTTGTTTGACCTCTGTAAAACTGTCAGCTCTGTCCATCCCATTCTGACCACTTTGAGGTGACTGCACAAGATGTTGACAACAACAGCAGCTGAGGAAAGCGTGCCTATAGATCGCCTCAGATTTTCTCACAAATGCATTGCTTATTCACTGCCTTTGTGGCTCACATAAATTAGTGGAGCCTCTTGTCTCGTTTAGAGGCCTTCTCGGCCCGGGCAACTTTTAAGCAATCTCTCAAGGCTGTTTTTTTCTTAATCTTCTGATTCCTATCCACCTCTTTGTCCGCCACAGCAGAGCCCGTACTACATCTAACTTAGTTACAGCTTTTACACAATTCTGAAAACATAGATTGTGAATCTAGAACTGAGAAATCACATATAGTTGGTCCTGACAGTCACCACAGAGCTCATAAATATCGGCTCAAAGGTTTGATACTGTTTCACTCTAACTGCTTAATCTTGACACAATAGCACGGACTTAGTACAGATCTGGGGATTAGTTTCAGCTTCACTCGCAGGGTTTTGGATATTATTGTAAAAATGACTCTGCTAGGTTCCAGCAAGACTCTGACACTGTATATGGACACTGACCAGGCTGCCTTAAGTCTTTCAGTAACCTCCTTTTGGCAGAAGCAGGAAGCAAACTCCCAGCCAATAAAAGAACTGCCTTTGGATGAGAAGGCATGAGCGCTGTGCAGCTGATCATAAAGCATGTGAGCTGTTTTGTTTTTATGTGTGCATGTATTGTATGTTGGTTTGCCGGAGGGACTCTAACTGCTGGGATCCATTTTTATGTGATCTCAACATCCATCACGAAGACAGAGATAACATTGCATTTTCTGTTTATTTAAATCACAGTGGATGACGGTGACACACAAAGTCAGTAGGCCTGCCAACGCATGGGGCATATGGATATGAACTACTGTGCAAAGAGTCACATTTCCTTAGCACCATACTGTTCTGAATAGTCAAGGCTAAATTGGCCATACATATGCCTTTCTGTATAATCCTAAAGGGAACACTAAATGTCACTTTCCCAACACAGGTGCTCCCCCAGGTTGCTATTCAAAAGTCCTTGGCCTGCTTAGCTGTAATGAAGTGGCTGTTTTCTGGCCTTATTTAGTTTTGATATAAATGGTTACTGGTTAAGTGGTTCATAAAAGGGAAACCCGAGTCTCCTGTTTAAAACAACAGTTATTTATGACTGACAGAGATGGTTAAGTGTTGAGTTCTTCCCGCTGCAGGATTGTTCTCACTGGAACGCCTCATCCGATCCCTCTTGAAATGCAAGCCTGCTGACTGCAGCACTAACACACACCTGCACACCTCATTCATAAACTATTACGAGGTGACTGAATGCGCACCTGTGCCTTTCACCTTTCTTTTTACCATCGCGCGCACTTTTCATTCATGACAAATAATGCTGTCTCTGCATTTGTTCTCCCTTGTCTCTGACACACCTGAGCAGCGTCATCATGACACATTACAACACTGCGTCAGAGCATCACCTGCATTCATACGTGGTTTAATTTCATTTAATTTAAATCACGTGTCTTCAACGCAGTGAGATTGATTCCACACAACACGTAATAGATTTAACTCGGTCATGCAGCTACATGAGATGCAACTGAATGTTCTATATTTGCTTAAGAGTGAAATGACCTGGAGCACCAAGCCCATTGTCACCATCTACCTGGTGATGTTCTCACTGAGCCTGCAGATGAGAATAAAACGTATTTTTTATTTCTTCTTTTTAAAGGTTATGTTCTTTTTGGTTGTTTGAATATGATCTTGACTAACTGAACACTTTAACAGGTTTTCTTATCTTGTCAGTTGCTAAGTGGCAAGAACTACAGAAAATATCTACACTATTTAAACACACTGGTACCTCCTGTGTGTGTTTTATCATCAACTCATCATCAGCTTTCTGTTTTTTTGAGTGTACCCAGTCCAAAGTGGCATGACATCTGTAGATATCATTTTTTCTGTAAATACATTTAGTGCCTGAGCAACAACACTGGGCCTCTGATGCATTTAAATCACCACTCAATCCGGTGTGGCTGACAACAGTTTTTAATAGCATTTTGTGGACTCAACAAGCACAACAGAAAGACACTCTCACTACATCTACTCGTGTCTAATAAAGGCTGTGATTGTAATTATTTTCAGCATGGTAAATTAATAATAGGAGTTAAGCACCTGGGAGAGTGATGGAGGGAAGAGCTGATGGGCCGTGTGCAGCAGGAGCCGTGAGGGAAAGGCAGGAGAGTGACTCCGTCTCATCTCGGCTATCACATTACCTCAGCCCGCATGATACATTGAGATGCTGGCCTTTCTCTGTGGCCCCCATGGCTTCACCTCCACTCACTTACTCTTAAAGTGACACGCCTCCTCTTCGTACCAGAGTCAACTGTGTGCTGGCACAGATGTCCTTGTAGCGGCTTTTTTGGAGGATGGTTTGACATATATGAGGATAGATATAGTTACCAGAGGAGGTTAGCCTGGAAACATATCCTTATTGAGTAAAGTAAGTAACTAATTTTAAAAAGATGGTATTTTGTTGGATTTACGTAGCCAGTTATTTGTTGCTGCTTGTATTCAGATCTATTTCAACTTTAAATTAGGCTATGTAATTTGTTACAAAGAGTAAGCATGTTTTCATGCCGCAAGAGCTTCCTTAATTAATTTTTGTTTATTTTTTGGGGGGAATTTTTCTAACTTCCAGGCATTTCATCCCGCTGTGTTATGCTCTAGTTATTATGGTACAGGGAGGCAACAGACCACGTTTTATTCTATGCAGTGTAATACGGAATATTATAAATACGGAATTAATGTGATAATAATATGCCCTGATTTTGCACAGCCACACTATTTCCTTAGCAATTATCTAAAGCAATATAACTTCAAAAAGTGCAGAAATGCAAGTGCTGCATATTTCTGCAATAGCAAATTGAAAAGACTTCAGACGCAGCTTTAATGTGTTTCATAGGCTCTCAAAATCAGTGATGTGCATTAACCAGTTTGGCTGGCTATGCCATTTTGAGAGGGTAGGCAGGTGCCTGGAGCCAGGAAACAATGCTCTCCACTCTGTTTGTGTTGTGATGCTTTGTTATGGCTTTGTTCTGCTCTGTTTGTCCTCTCAGTCATTTGAAGAGTGGACCTCACTGACCGAGCTCGGCAGAACGCTCTCTCTGTTCTCCTCTTGCTCTCTATGTGACAGGTCTGCAGAGTATAGTTTCACCAACAAAACTAGGCCACAGTATGATTTCACATTTGTTACTCAGCCAATAGCATGCAGCCTGTTTCAATGTGCATCTATTTATCACATAATCCCAAAGGCATTCACTGCTCCAAATTTGTTTTTGTTTTTAAATTATCACACCCTATAAAACATTTTATTTGAATTACACAGTCACAAAACGTATTAGCATTCAGTATATGTTTTATTTAAGCAAAAGCGCTGCCTCCTGAACAGCTAATATATCACAGCAGGAGCAGAATGAAACCAGATATTCTTTCCTGATCACGGTGTAGTATCTTAAGGATAAAAACACAGATGTCTGGGCAAGGAGAAGAGGCTTTACAGCGGTATGAAAGCATGACAGGCACCTGCTGACTTGAGCCTGTTATTTTCCATTGCAATAGTAAATAAGCATTTCACCGGAGCAGCTCTGAGAGTATGTCAGGCCGAAAAGAGGACAGTCAGAGCTGCTGTGCTGCACTGTGAACAACAGAAGACGCTATTGCTGGCCAAGGAAACACATTAATTGTGTTGATCCTGCATCAGCCTCCTTTCAAATACTGGAGTTTGTTTTTCTCTGCCTGTTTCTATGCGTATGTTTGACCTTGATTTGTGTATATAATGAGGCTATGTGTGTGTGCGCTGTGGTGTTAAATGGGTAGGCGTGGTCGGCTGAGAACTGCTTTGGCTCGGAGTCTATGGTAACACAAGACTGCAGACGGAGAGAGCTGGGGTGTGTGACTGTTAGGAGCAGAAATCTGAAGAGGCAGTGTACACAGAATAAGGGCAGCATGGCAGTGGTTGAATGGGAAGAGTGCAGGTTAGTATGCATATGACTGTACTTATGCTATCGTTGCAATGGGTGTGATGGGGGTGATTTCCATTTGATGAATAAAGGCATAGAATTAAATTTGATATTTTTTGCCCTCGCAGTTTTTATTTAAGTAATATTTGAGCGGTTTGGAAAATAGAAATATTGTCTTTCTTCATTTTGTATAGCTAGAACCAAGAGGCAATTAGCCTAGCTTAGCAAAAGACTGAAAAGCAGGGGGCAAACAGCAAACCTGGCTCTCTCGTATGTTAAACAATATGCTCATTCAGTCACCTCTGTCAGTAGGAAACACTGTTAGTCTTTACAAGTCACGTGTTAACTAGTGAGCATCAGAGATGAGCATCGGCTGATGTATTTTTAACCTTTGGAGCGAGTCAGGCTATTTGTTTCTCCCTGCTTCCACGCTACGCTACGCTACGCTAGCTACCTTCTGGTTCCTACTCCATGCCTCACAGACATAAGATGCATCGAGGAATCAACCTTCTCATCTAACGTTCCAAGAGAAATCAAATATGCATCTTTTCCAAAATGTTGAACTGTTCCTTTGACAAATATGCTAATAACTGGATGGGAAGTGATGAAGCTGCTCTTATTTTGTCTTAAACATGCTATTCACGTTTCTTCTCTGTCGTGTGTGTTGGCAGACTCGGAGGCCTTCAGTTGTCGGGGAGATATCACACCACAGAAGAAGCAGAGAAGATTTTATCAGGAAGATCAAGCAGAACAGGCCAAATATCGAACTGAGGTGGACGGTTGCAGAAGCCGAACGAGGGCGAGAGCCATGTGGGAGGAGAGTGAGGGAGTTTCGCTATTTGCACGCATCAAGCCCAAACACTTTCTCTACTGACAAACAGTGAACGTTCCCCGGCCTTCCTCCAGAGCTTTTCCTCAGGGGGAGCCCCTGCTATGAACCCCAGCTCCATTGGCTTCAGCAGGCAGTCCAACCTCAGTGCCAGACGCTGTGTGGGCCCACAAGTCTGGGTTCTGCCCACACAGGACTCACAGACTGCCCCTGCACAAAAAGAATGAAATACTCCTGAGTTACTCCTCTATGCGGTGGCTGCCTCTCTACTGTCAAATTAGTCTGTTGTGAAGTTTTGTCTGCCTCTTCCGCAGCAAGTTCATACCTTTAGCGAAAACCCCGCCCAGCTCCTCCACCGACTCCTTTTCGGTCACCACTTCGTTTTAATTTGCTTTCCCATCAAGCAGCAGCACGAGTTCCTTTGTGCTTACCACGTGGTGGAGGACCATGGGATGCCGTCAGAGCTCGGAGGAGAAGGAAGCGGCGCGGCGCTCGCGGCGAATCGACCGGCACTTACGGTCAGAGAGCCAGCGGCAGAGGCGTGAGATCAAGCTTCTGTTGCTGGGCACGAGCAACTCGGGCAAGAGCACCATTGTCAAACAGATGAAGATCATCCACAGCGGAGGCTTCAACCTGGAGGCCTGCAAGGAGTACAAGCCCCTCATCCTGTACAATGCCATTGACTCGCTCACCCGCATCATCCGTGCCCTCACCACTCTCAAGATCGACTTTCACAATGCTGATCGCGCCTACGACGCCGTGCAGCTCTTTGCCCTCACGGGGCCGGCCGAGAGCAAGGGGGAGATCACTCCAGAGTTACTGGGGGTCATGAAGCGTCTTTGGGCCGACTCAGGGGTCCAGGAGTGCTTTCAACGATCCAATGAGTACCACTTAGAGGACAACACTGCCTACTACCTGAATGACCTGGACCGCATCTCTGCAGCTGAGTATATCCCCACTGTAGAGGATATCCTGCGATCCCGCGACATGACCACCGGCATTGTGGAGAACAAGTTCACCTTCAAGGAGCTCACCTTCAAGATGGTGGATGTGGGTGGACAGCGTTCGGAGAGAAAGAAGTGGATCCACTGCTTCGAGGGCGTGACTGCAATCATTTTCTGTGTCGAGCTAAGTGGCTATGACCTCAAACTCTATGAGGACAACCAGACGGTAAGAAAAATCTGTTTTAAAGGGCCCACATTTTCACTCACAGTAAATGCATGCCACTCACATTAACACAGCAGTTTGAAGAGGAACCCGGCAGATATCAACCCAATTAGTGCGAATTACACAAATATTCTCTCCTTTTTCATTTTTACACCGTTCGTGAGAAGAAATGCAACCCTTAGATCCCACCAGATCATTTAAGCTGCAAGAATACATGTGGGACAGATAATGACATGCAAGATGCTGTGAGGTGTTAATACTACCGAACAAGTAACGTGTAATAAACGGTTTAATCGTTCCAAAGCAAAGAGAGCACAAGCTTGTTCTGCTGTCATTTCCTCTCTGTACATCCCCGTCTTCAACACAACAACCATGCTGTGGTTACACATACAGGGATTGCTTTTTTTTTGCTTCACACTCTTACGCATATTATTTACAACATACTGTATTTTTTTAAGATAGTGGCTATTTGAAATGAATTAGGGGCAACTCCAGAATCATTTTTTGAAATTGTGTTTATCAATGATTACTTCCAATTAACAAAATTGTATTTTTGAACAAAGGAAGGATTTTGAACATTGAATTTCAGTTGCAGCATTTGCAAGTTTAAAATATAATTGTCTTACCCGCATTTCATTTCAGTAGTTTAAATACATCATGTCTGCCGTTTTCTTTTTAAATGACATTTGTTGATTGTTAATGTTAATGTCTGTAGTTCACTGAATGATCCTTAAACCACCAAACTGCTCAGCAGCTTATCATTTCAAGTGGGAAAACAGACGCCTAAACAAACATGCACACAGTGTTGAAGTTCATTCTGCTAAGTGGACTGTTTAGTGGACCTTGAGGTGAACAGGCATACAGGTGTAGAATGCAACTATGCAATATGTTCATTCTATGTGAAAACAAAATGTCTACCCACATGTCCGGGTCAGAGGTCGCATGAATGACCTTTACTGTTGGAGAGAAAGCTACCTGACTGGGAGGTTTGCTACAGAAAACCTTTTCTAGTCAGTATTCATTATGGTAAAGACTAACTACTGATTGGATTTATGGTACTAATGTGCTGATCACCTCCTCTATGAGCCATGTTTTTTCTTATTTTCATCAAATGTTCCTATTGTTAAGACATAATTGTAAAAGGTAGTTGTGCTACATCCAAGCACCCTTTTCATCCTTTTGCTCTAAACGATATTACTACACACTGTCCTTCCTCTGCAGTTCATTCAGTTTTGTTTCATAAGCAGTTTGTAGAGCCTTAACCAAATGTTATGGTCCATATAAGTCGTTCAACTGAGGCCATGTAGTAGATTGTGTAGAAATGGGTGAAATGCATTCACTCTGCCTTAATGTGGTAGCAAAGCTATTTGAAATCTGTCTGAATAAAGAGAATGGCTGCTGTTTGTTATCTCCTCTTCATGGTTGTGGAATTTTAACAATCTGCTATCCATAGCGTATCCGTCCTCTTATCTAAGTGTTTTGGAATAGTTGGGTAGTTATTGCTTGTTTAACCGCCCTTTTGATAATGGAAGGTCAACAATAGATACTATTCTGCTTTTTTTAGTCAAGACCAACTATGAGGGGTCAGCTATTTTCTATTCCTTCAGAGACATGGTGACATTTTTTCTCCAAAAGAGGTTCCAGTATCCGTCGTCACCTTGATGTCTTTATACAGTCTACAGAAATAACACAGAGGAAACATTGTCATTCCTGTAACTGAACTGGCCTGATAATTCATGGGTTACCCGGATAAAGCAGGGTGTACACTGTGCCAGGTTGGAACATGAAATCAATTAGTTTTATAGGTTAAAAATAAAGTCTGAGGAGATAAAATGCAGTGTGGTGTTAATTGAGTTCACAGAATAAAGTGTGAGGCTGTACCTGTGAGAATTAGCAGATTGTGAAGACACTGTGTAGCAATGGGAGCTCACAGGTGCTACAAAAAAAAACAACTTTTATTAATCTAAGATAGGAGAGGAAGACGAAAGCAATGGATCTAAAGTAGCATAAAGGAAGACATCCTGAAATTAGAGCAGCCACCCTGCTGCAGAGCCGACTGGGATGAATACGATTTCTGCAAATTCTGACATTTTAATGGTTAGTTTGTGGCTGAATTATTGACTGCCTTTAAAGTTTTATGTGTTATAGCGCATCTTTGAACACACCAACAGGGCTTCTTCAGTTGGTTGATCATAATTTAACTTGTGATTTAGAAGTACTGACATTAATGCTGGCTATGATTTTCAGTGGCCAGACCGTGAAATGCTGCCTTATCTGATTTAAGTGGAACCCTTTCACACATCGACTGCCTTTGTGTCCACAGGAACCACATTAGCACAGAGACTCACCAGAGAATTGGTCAAACTGGTCCATGCAGTGAATCTTTATATTTTGTATTTTGAAGTTTCTTAGATATGCCATTGTTGTGTGTTTACTGTTGCAACTGTGGGAGTATCTGTGAGAAGCACACATGCACAATGCTGTTCATATATAGTCAGTTGTGTGAGGGTAATTAAAAGTCTTTAGATAATTGTCCATGCATTTTCTAAACCACTCAACTCAACTCAGGAATAGGGGTTAGGATCTTATTCCAGCATGCACCCAGAGCAGGCTGCCAGTCCATCATCTAACCTTGCTCACTGCCAACCACTGAGCACATCAAATACTTGCACTTATTATTGATGACAACATGCAACGAATAGAATAGCATTACCTGCAGAGATTACATAATCACACACATTTTAAAGTGAATTTCACACTGTGCATGGGGCATGTATTTTTTAGTATGACCCAATCACACTGCAATTATGCTGAATAAATGTATAAATTTAAACCCATCAGTCCCATCTGCTAAACAGCAAAATATTATGTTATGTTTACATACTTCTTAGAAAATGTGTTCTATGTGGTCGTCTTTTACAAAAAGCGGACAACTGTGCAGGCTCGACAGATTTTTAGATAAAGAAGAAAAACATGACCACATCCTTGTCTTTATTTTGTCTTCACCTTTTGCACTTTTGCACAAAATGCCAAAACCTGAACTTGAGCTCTAAAAATGAGCTTCAACCGAAAAAAGGTTGTGGCAAAGATTTTGCTTTTCTTAGGTTTTACAATGCACAAACTAGATTTAACAGCTGGGACAACATTCGACACTGTGCAGGCACAACCTACGCTGCACGTCTTGGTTTAAACCTCCCATGAAGAAATGTTGAATATACAGTATTTCAAAATTCAAATTAATAGTTATTTTACAATAATATTATCAGTGTGTTAGAACTTTAATTCCAGTTGCTTAATTGGTCAGGCCAGCTGTCATTTTCATGTGTTTTAACTGCCTGGGCAGTTGAAGGTAATTTCCCTCCAGCGTCAGTAATATTTACTCTTTGACTCAACGAAAGCGCTGACATCTGATTAGGAGACCTTCATATCCCTATGTAAGCGCAACATGAAGCTGCTGGGTAAGATATCTATGACCTTCTTTACCTTAACATTAGCACAACTGAGTCAATAAGTACAATGTTCTGTTTAATATATATGCACAAAAAACAGTTCGTAAATTGCAGAGAAACAAAACTTTGTGGGATGAAACAATAATTCAGCACAACAGAGTCACTGATTCAACTCTCTGGACCAGAGGTGACTCATCAGTTTTAGTTTTAGTGCAGCTCTGACTGTTTTATTTCATAGACTAAGTTGCTGAAAACAATAGCAGCTTAATGCTTTCTTGATGAGCACGTTTGAATAGAGGCTCCGTGAAGTCTGTCTTGAAAACATTGGTTATGAAGGGACTGATTATGGGAGTTGATCAGCACAGCCAAAGGTGACAAAAGCACGATGTTTGCAGAATTCAGCCAGTCACACAAGTGTTATTGGGAATTTTCAGTTTGCATGTGCGTGGTTTTGTATGATTATCACTGATTAATGGCTGTCTGCACACATACACAGTGTTTCAGTTGCTTTGAAGGTCCTCATTCGAGAAGCTGTCGTTTTTATAATGATGGCTTGTTGTGTCCAGTGATCATCGTAGTGATCTTAGCCTGCAATGCTTCACACAATGTTAGTGTCACAAGCAGAAATCAAACTTCATCGGGGCAGATCCATGCAGCTCACTTTCAATGCACCAGCTCACACGAGATAGAAAATACACCAGAATAATTACAGTACAAGATTTGCCCATCAACCCATTCCCTGATGCATTTTCCCTGTCCCATCCCTGTCTTCATAATGAATCGGTTGCCTTGGTTACCGTTGCTTAGCAACAGGCCAGTCAAATGCTCCTAATCCTGCGCTGTTGACAGTGAGCTGTGACTAGGGAAGGGAGGATGAGAAGGGGAGAGGAGGGCGAGAGGAAGGGAGGGGGAGCAAACGGCAGAGCTGGAGAGAACAAATACGAGGTGTATGTGTGTGTGCGTGTATTGTGTGCCCGCCTGACTGTTTGTGGGTGCGCTATTATGAATGTGCAGCACAGGTTTATATGCATCGGCAGAGGCTGAGCAACTGCAGTGACTTCTGTGTGTGTGTGTGTGAGGTGAAAATGAAAAACCTCAGTGTGAGGTTAGTGGTTGTTTAGGCTTGTGTTAGCCAAACATCAGGGCAGGCACTGACTGCAGTTCTGTTGTTACTGTTATTATATCATTAATCTCTCACACAGGAATTAACCACCTGTCACATGAAAGATGGCTGTAAATGAATTACTGCTGTTTCATGTGTTTATGTCAAAGTTTGTAATCTGCGCTACTCGACATATGAACTGAGCCTGAATGTAAAATGACTGCGACCGTCCCTTCAGAAACAGAGGTGTCAGAACGCTGCCTCAAACAGTATTTAGGAATATTCTCCCTCAGTCAGCTGCAGCGTCTTAACCAACCTTTGGGTTATCAAAGGCATTACTATCATGTAATTGAATTGCTTCATATGAGATAATGGTGTTTTGAAAAAGAGCTTTCCAGAAAACAGAATGAGACCGCTCAAGGACATGGCAAGTGAAAAAATACTTTTTCTTTTTTTTTTTTGTTCCTTAGCAGGATGTACATGCTCACACAGTAGGTTCAATGTATCCCCTATACTACCTGGCCATTGCTGTAATAGCTAAAGCTTATTCATTAGTCTCATTTATTTACTTATGTTTTCCAGATTCAGTGTAACTTAAATGTTGCTGTACTGCTATATGATATATTTTGCAGTATACTGGATTTTTGAAATCTGGCATTTGTGGCGTCATTCCCGTGCTGGCACTGCGGTAGTGATGTGTTATACGTCAACTAGCAATGATACCACCATTTACTCACCCAGACAACTTTGGTGGCATTTGGAGTCGTTTTGAAGAAATTAGCCCCAGAGGAGCGGCGCGTATATCCGTATAATGCGAGTACTCGGGGCATCCATGCGCAGCCTCTATATACGCAAACTCGTTCATATTCCAATATTTTGTTATGATATGCTGGTGCTATTTTCCTCTGAGCCGGCGGTCGGTTAGTTTAGCGGTAGTTTGGCACAGCTATGGTTTGTTATTGCCTATTCATAGCCGACCGCCGCAGAGTCAGCCGTGTTGTGGCTGGCTGCTTGCAGCGCCCGGCGTTCGGTTATGACATCATCCACGTCAGAGGTAGTTGCCTAGAGACGCCGGATGTTGATAACATGCCACCACGGGCTCAGAGGGGATTAGCACCAGCATATCATAACAAAAATTGGAATATGAACGAGTTTCGCCGCAGATTATGTGTTATATAGAGGCTACGCACGGGTGCCCCGATTACTCGCATTATACGGATATACGCGCCGCTCCTCTGGGGCTAATTTCTTCAAAACGACTCCAAATGCCACCAAAGTTGTCTGGGTGAGTAAATGGGCATATTTAATGCTACAAATAAGGTCCAGGTTGTAAAAAACGAAAGTTATCCTTTAAGGTAGCTCAACCGTGCTAGTCACACATCATGCTTACGCATTATAGAAGAATAAAGATAGACCGAATGCTTTAGCTGATAATCACAAATGCAATTTTGCTGAGAATCTAGCACGAGAATGATAATATGTACAAGTGTAATGTGTTTGTGTTTGGTTTCAAATCTAAAGCCAGCAGTGCTGATGCCCACAGTGACAGAGACATTAGTAATTAAACAGCAAGTGAAAGCAGAAAGGGAGCAGCCTGAATAATGTAACTTTCAGGTACGGCAAAAAAAAAAAAAAAACATGCTGAAAGAGAAAATCATCTTGGTAGATAAATACAAAGCATCCCCTTCTTCCAAAGCACTGACATTTTAAATGAACCTTAATGAATTACGAAAGGGTGGCCGCACACTTAAGTGATTTGTATTTATGGGAAACAAAGCAATGACACTGGGATGAACCTCCTCATTAATACTTAAGATTAATTAAGGCCAGCGCCTCTGGACTATTCTGACAGGAGGCAGCCAGGGGGAAAGCAGTGTGTGTGGGTACATATATATGTGTGTGTGCGTATCTGTGAATCAGTGGGTGTTTAGAGCAAAGGAAGGGGGTCTGCATGCTTTAGTGCTCCTGGATGGAGCTCTACCCCTCCTCCCGCTCCCCCATTGAGAAACTCCTACTGTACGAGCGCTGTAGTGGCCAGGTGAGGAGACTATGGACTCCCTGGGCTCAGCTGGCTGTCTCCTGCCATACTCTCATCGCAGCTGGGCTTTTTGTTTTGACACCCTGGAAAGAGGAGGAGTGAGGGCAAACAGCCTGACATGGCTTTGTGTAGTGCACAATGTTTAGGGGCCAGGCTTTGTCCCCAGGCACACATACTTCTGATAGCTTCTGTTTCAGTCACAACATGTGAGACAATGGGAGCAGAGAGGAAGACACATTGATGAAGAAGAGCATTTATAACCATTCAGTGCAGTAATTTAAGTTCTGCAGACACACACTTATGCAATTTGCTGTATTGGGCGTGTTATTTTAGTTGTTTAAACAATTAGCCTTCTTAGTAGGACAAGTCTCATTATCCAAAAATAGTGCACTTACACTGCTGATCGATCAGGGTTTACTTTAAGTCTGCACTAGGATTGTCTAATTCTTTGCGACTCCCCTCCGTATCTTTTTTCATGCTTTGCGGATCTTGTGATTTGCTCAGAGCATCATGTTGTTTCTGTAACCTTTAAAAGAGCATTTTTTTTCATCTGACAACATCCCAGTCACAAGCTACTGGCCAGTTGCCACATGCAAGCTGCTGCCATGAACAGATCAACTTTCTTTTTCCTTTTTTTTTTTCTCTTATACATTCAACGTCACATGAGCACAAGCTGTGCTGATGCACATATGCATACACTGATGCATATGTGCACATAAACATGGACTGACTTCTTCTGTACCAAAACCAGCATATTTTACCATCCTACAAATTACATGTTGAATTTCCATTTAAAATCATTCATTTTTTCTAATGTTACAGTCCAGACCAGTCACATTGTTCATGTTTTTCATGGTAGATATTTCTGTCATAGAGTTGTAAAATTTAATTTTTGATTTTACCTTAATTTTGTAGAATAAAATTTGACACTAATCCTGATGGCTGCAAATAAATGATAATGCATGCAAAGCTGCAGGCTGAAGACAACAATATCGTAGAGCCAGACCAGTTATGTTATACTGGAAATGTCTCAGTTGCTGAAACTGCCAATCTGACCCTGCCTCCACATGATCCATTACAATGTTCATACAACTGTGATTCCAAAAAACTTTGGACACTGTGAAACATGAACAAAAACAGAATGCAATCATTTGAAGTCTTCCTGAGCCCGTGTAGTAGCATCCTTTATACAGTCATGTGTTTACAAAGTGGAACCTTTGTGAACCTCGCGCCATCCTTGCTTTTGAATGACTGAGCCTGATCCAGGATGCTCCTTTCATACCCAATCATGATACTGTCACCTGTTACCAATCAACCTGTTTACCTGTGGAATGATCCAAACAGGTGTTTTTGGAGCGTTCCACAACTATCTTGTTTTAAACATGCTGTAGGCATCAAATTCAGAATAAGCAGATATTTACTAAAATCAATAAAGTTGATGAGGTAAAATGTTAAATATATTGTCTTTGTGCTGTTTTCATTTGAGTACATGTCAAAAAGGATTAGCAAATTATCACATTCTGTTTCATCATGTTTTACAGAGCATGTAAGCTTTTGTGGAATGGGGGTTATAATGATAATTATTGCAATATTTACAACTAGTTTTCACAGGAATGAGATGTTTATCACTCACTGATAGACAGTTTTGGCCTTGGAGGACAAGAGTGGTGGTAAAAGACATAATCAGCTGTTTCAAAGGAGAATGTGAGAGTTCAAACTCAGGTCTTCATCTGTCTGAGGCTCAAGTCTCTGTTGACATAACAGAGAAGCTGTACCTTTGGCCGGTCAAGTGGATATCTGTGACTTGTGCTGGCTGACTTTAGATCTCCTTTTATCTGCCAAATCACATGATCCTGCTTGTGTGAATGAAGTCTGATTGTGTGACAAATTGGGATGACCTCAGTTGCTGCTTTGAAGCAAATGCTACCTTTTTCTTAGCTGTGAAGTCATTTCCTCATGGTCTGATCTTCTTTTTTTTATTTCCTGTCTCTTTCCACATCCGCACAGAGCCGCATGGCCGAGAGCTTGCGCCTGTTTGACTCCATCTGCAACAACAACTGGTTCACCAACACGTCGCTCATCCTCTTCCTCAACAAGAAGGACCTGTTGGCTGAGAAGATCAAACGCATTCCTCTGACAGTGTGCTTCCCTGACTACAAAGGTCAGAACACCTATGAGGAGGCAGCTGTCTATGTGCAACGGCAGTTTGAGGACCTCAACCGCAACAAGGAGACCAAGGAGATCTATTCGCACTTCACTTGTGCCACTGACACCAGCAACATCCAGTTTGTGTTCGACGCTGTCACGGACGTGATCATCCAGAACAATCTCAAGTACATTGGGCTGTGCTAGGACCTGAGACTGGGTGGGTGGGGGTGGGGGTGAGTGAAGCAGGCTGCTTTGGCAGCAGTCACCCCGCCATCAGGCTGGATAAACAAAAGGCATGTCAGTCTGCCTGACAGTTTATCTCTTTGAAGAGGTGCAACAGAGAACTGCAGATGAAATGATGATGGTCAGAGAGGGACGATACTGTAGATTCAAGTGTTTCAATTGAAACAATGGAGCTGGTGGGCCATGGTCAAGATGGGATTTTTACCCAATGTGTTTGCACTGAATTTGAGTATGCAGAGACACCCAAACAGACACACACACAAACAAACACGCACCGACACACACCTTTACTTTGCTCACACACAAGATCCTTGGATCTGCAGTCAAGCACTTGTTTGACAAGGCAACACTGGATATTTTAGACAGCTACCCCTACCTGCCTGCCAAACCTGAGGGAGTCGGTCTGTACTGGTGGCTTTCAGTTACGTTTGTCTACTTTATTTTATTTGCCAGAGTCAATTAATGCTGCTTTTCAAGAAGAAATTTGACAGAATCAATGTTCTCTTTTGGATCTTCACCCTAACAATGGTAGCCAGTGAGTGCACCTGATGAGAATAATGATCAGTAGACATGATGTCACAGGGTTTCTGCCTAAAAAAGGAAACTGCCACAGTGTAAAGCTTAAGTGAAGTACGTTTTCTACACACTATTTCTGTTTTGCCCGTTGGTCGACTCTCTAACGTTGTTCTTTTCCCCTCTTTCTTTTATCTTTTTTTGTGCTTTAAAAAAAAAGAATATGTCTCTCAAACCTGCCTTTTACAGCAGGTCACTGACTTATCATACCAGGAGAGTGTTATGCTCCATTGAGTCTAAAGTATTCTTTATAATCATTCCAGTTTCCAGCAAGAGACAACAAAAACAGTGCCAAGTTCAATTTGTAAATAAAACCAGATCCCATCCATTACCTTCAATTTTGCTTTGTTTTTATGGACAAATACATTAAAACATGCATGATTTTGTTACTTTGGGATACTAATATATTTTCTTTGGGATTATGTTCCTCTTAGGTTTAAATAATATATTCCCAAAAATATATATAAAAGTCAAACACTGTGTACGATTGTACAGTTGTCAGAGAGGAATCTATTGAAAAGAGTTTTATCAGTATAATGACGGTTATTATGATGTTATGATGATGATGATGGTGATAGTGGTGATGATGATCACAATGATGACAACAAAAGTCTTACTAAAAAGTTAGCATGAGAGTATAAGGTGGGTCAAAGGAGAACAAGACTGTAGAAAAATATGAAAATGAAGAAGCAAACCTTGAGAGTTCAATCTTCCTTGCATTATCTAAGTGGAAATTGTTAAACAGCCAGTCAGTATGATGTGTAAATATACTGTAAGGTACACTCTTTGTTCAAACAAATGAAAATAAAGGTTGAGCTGGGATACTGTAAGTGAGATAAAGAGAGAGCGAGAGAAAGAGACGGAGGAAAACCCCACTCCACTCCTCCTCTTACCCTTTCTTTTCAGTTCAGAGGGTGATGTGCAAACAACTCAGCTAAGGGCTTCAGGCTTGACTTTACGGGATGTCCACCTCAACAAAAGACAAAACAAGTAAAAAAGAAATATAAAAAGGACAATAACTATGAATAAAACAACTTATGCAAATTTTCATGGTGTAGTACATGTGTTTTTGGGTGGTGGTTGGGAATTCTCACACACGACGGGCCTCCATGCCACTAATCTTATTCTTTCATAATTATGCTGCATCAAATGATTTGCGACACGGAATAGAACGTAGTGTCCGAAATCCTTGTTGCCATCCTCGGTGTCCAAGATCATGACATAAAAAGTGTTTGTCCTCGCCATACAATGTAGCCACTGGGGTGAGAATAATTCAGACATAAAGTATGCAATTAAATTACCCCTGAATGAACTTATGTCTATGTGTGATGGGGTGGCAGCGTACAGTGCCGTACACATTCCCCTCTAATTAGTGTATAAACCCCGGATGACCCAACGTGTCAGCTGATGTCTCTGTCAGACCCCGAATAAAAGCTTTGTCTAGCCTTTAAAGAGTTAAATACTACATTTGTCATACAAATTGGATTTGATTCAATGTCATATTCATGCAGCAAGGTTTAGGAAAACCTCAGCATACAGAAAAACTGAGAAATTGTGCAGCACTTAACACGATAAATGTCTTCTGAAGACATTTAGATAGGACATGATTAAAATGACTGTGATGAAACCTGCAACAGGATGATGTTTCCACTAAGCAGGCCATCCTGTTACCTTCCTGTTATGCTCATGTGGTATGAATATTTTTCATGTTTAAACATTATTTAAATATTGATAAGGCTTTCAGCATGTCAAACTGGGGACCATACATAAAACATTACAGTACTGTGCAGCTGATGGTTTTTAAGATTATTTTTTACTACTCTTTGACTCATTTGAGCTCAGTTTACATCACTGTGTGTTGAATGTCTTCAGATCGTGGGTGTATTCTTTTGTGACTTGATTTGAGCAACAGTGGGAATTTGTCTGAGAGATGAACATAAATAAAATCCACTGCTGAGAAGGGGGAGAGTCCTGCTGAAATCATGCCTTGTGACTGTCATGCGGTGGGAAACGATGCCAACCATAAAATGAGTGAGTTACAGACTGGGAGAAGCCACTAAAAAAAATCAAAGAAGGTATAGAAATGCTCTGTTTATTCAATTGAATGAGGAAATAACCAAGAGTTGAATTCCAAGTACAAATGGTATGTGGGTTTCTCTGAACTGTTTCGTCACAAGGTGGTGCTAAGCAGCTGATGTTGAAGTAATACATTTATATCAGGCTCACTTATTGACATTGCTGGGAGTAAACAAACGAACAGCAATGCTAAGTAAATGCAGAAGTATAAATACTCAAGATTATCTGGCCAATGAGGAATAATGAAAAAAAAAGAAGAACAGACAAACTCAATGTTCTGTGATATCTACAGTATAATATTATGGGACACATCATAATATTGTATGAGAAAGTAAATGCACAAATCAATTGTTGAATAGTTAGTTGAACACACAGCTAAACAAATGAGATGTGATAACTTATAGTACTGAGGAACTGGGTGAAATGGGGGTAAGACACGAGGTAAAGGTATCATGTGTCTTCTTGTCGTACTGCATCAGTGTGTCCTGATGTGAAACCCAGGTGCCGGGATTGTGCCACGTCCATCCACAGGTTAAGTCAATCGGGAGCTGGTTTGTAAACACGTACTCGTCTATCTTCGATTTTTATTCAGGTCCACTTACAGCGATATCTCTGACAGGCCGCGAGGAGGAGAAACACTTCTTAACTCTTCAAGTCTGGAGATGTCAAAAGAGCTTTGTCCATAAATGTAAGATTTGAGCTGGGGCCATGCCAAACTCATATTTGTCATCAGCATTGAGACATCTAATATCTAATAAGGAAAAGGGATTGAGGGCATTGCTAAAAATATAAGTAGTTCACAAACAACCATGGGCACAAACAGAAATTCTTGGCCCTATAAGGACAGTTCTGAAACAATAAATATCTATAATCCCTGGCATGTTCAACGACTGTGTTTTTTTAGGCCTCCTGAATCGTTCAGAAATTTTTAGAAAAAAGAGAAATGAAGGCCCTTGCCACTAGCCTCTCTTGACCCTTTCCGGGTTGTTGACTGGCACTTATTTTCCTCTCCACTCCCCTCCATAAGCTCTCTTCTCAGCTGGTTTTCCTCACACCACCAGCACCACCAGGCTTCCACCTGTCCTCAGCTCCCCTCTCTTTACTCCCTCCAGATGCCTCTTTTCTGTGTCTCCTCAGCGACCTCAACATTTCTACCTGCCCTCTTATCCCCTCTGGTCCATCTCCCCTCTGCTCTAAGCTTGTCTATCTGTTCCCACCTGCTCCTTGGCTGTAAACCACCTGGTGGATCAAATGGACAAACCTTGGGGCAGCTGGGAGAAAATTCCATAAATCTGTCTATTCTTGGAGAAGTTTTCATATCTCCTCTCTCTCTGCTGGCAAATTTACCACTTCCACTCTCTTCCTTCTGACCCACAGAAGCTTGTCTCTCTCCTCTCGTCTCAGCGCTGCTCCTCCCTCCTCTGTTCTCTCCGCAACGAGAGTGATGACAGCCCAGGCTCATCTTCCAGGCTACCCTCCGGTCACTGTCTCCTCCTCTGACCCCTCTGACATGAGCTTAGTGTCTCCTTCAACCCATTTTTAATGAAGTACTAAAAAGATTCCCATGAGCAGACTTAACTTCTGCCCTCTTGCACCTTCCCCCCCGGACCATCACTGTTGATGTGCTCTACTTCCTGACTGATACCCCACCCCCCCCCCAGCATCTGGCTGCAAACCATCTGTCTTTGAGCCCGTTAGAGCCACAAAACTTTCTCTTGACCCATCTGACACCCATTACAGACTGCTGTCAAGCCTTTCTCCGGCACGCCTTGGTAATTACTGAATGTAGTTTTATTGATCCAAAAACTGGACTGGAATGCAGCCATTGTTAGTCCCATGAAAGACTAAAATATAAAATAGCACCAAATATAGAAATATGTTGGTGCTATTAATGGCTTTCTGAAAGGAAGCTATAAAAGCCTGTGCTTAAAATGAACCAGTGAGCTGTTCCCAATAGAATTACCACTACATGTCTTTAAGGTGTATTCAGAATTTTTAAGGACTGTTCATATGAGGTTATATTTAACATTTCTCTGAAAACTACAAGACTAAGAATCTACAGCCACGTTAGCAGCTGTATGAGCCACAGCAAAAGGCCAGCATCAGCATGCTAAAATGTTCACTGTAACCACGCTAACATGCTAATGCTAACCATATTAAGCCCGGCTCCCCCAGTTTGCACCATTTATTACCTCATAACGATTCATTGTCTGTGAATCATAAGTGTCTGTACAAAATTTCATGGCAATCTATTAATAGTAGTTGAGATATTTCTGTCTGGATCAAAGAGGTGGACCGACTGTCGAGCCAACAAATAGACAGTCCAATCGACAGGCTTACATTTCCATCCCAAAAGCCATGCCACTAGCATGGCTAACAAAAAAAAAAACAAAAAACAAATGAACAAATCTACCAATCCTGGAAGAGCATCTTATTTGTTGAGGATGAACAGCTAAAATGAATGGATTCAACATCAAAAGCCACTGTTTCCTGCTGCTTTATACATACATGAGCATCACAAATCCCAGAAATATGTGTTGTGCTGAAATCTTTTCTTTTTATCGACAGCCAACTTCAGGCCGTCTCTGTGGGCTCTGTTGTTGTCCTGTTCGCCCTCCTCTCATGCCAGCCAGATATGCCAGGAGACTGCAGGCCCTGCAGAAACACTGGCAAGTGAACCCTCTATGGCTTTCCACTACGGGTTTATAAAGTGAGCATAACCTCTGTCTTTAGCACTTCTCCATCAAATCCTTCATACAGGCTCCTATGGTCCAGTCAGCTCAAGATTTAACTTCTAATTTGATATCAAACAGAGCAGAACAATGTCTGGCAACAAGGTAACTATATTTGTTGTGCTGCTATGAAGAACAGAAGCACTCTCTGCCTTAGCCTGAGTGTGATGAAAACGTGGTTCTACATTATCAGGCCTTTGGTGATGCCTAAAGCCTTGATCAAGTCCATCTCACAGTGCTTTAGGGAATCAGATAGGATGTGGGCCAGCATTCCTCTGCTGAAGCAAAGGGTATAAATGTGACTGATATTTAACTGAACAGCAGAGGTTGGGTGTGACAGCACATGGTCGACCAATGCAGACTGAATCCTAAAAACTAGGCAGAGGGTTTGGACTCACCAGTGTTACAAAATTTCGGACAAAAATCCACTCATTTCAAATGAATCCCCATGATCAGGGTTCAACCTACTTCAATTTTGAAAACATTAACATGCGTCAATTCTTTTAGTGTTATGTTGCTGTCCAGAAATACTGCTTGACACTTACTGAGTTACAGTTTCTGTGGTTGGCTTTGACTCATGGGTTCAAGACAGTGTGCCTTTTGGTCAGGAGCTTTCTGCAGATGTGAATCTCCTTCCCCTTTTTTTTCTAATTCTAACTCTCTTTCTGTATCGGTGGCTGTGCAAATAAGCACAACCACAACAGGGTATACCGTGTCTTCTCAGCCTTGCTATGCCTTTGCCTTGAGTCGAGTCTATTCTTTTGTTAATTAAAGGTCGTAAAAAGCCTCATCTTGGCACAGTGATTTTCTGAACAGCTTGGTCTGTATTGAACTGCGATACTTATCCATTTATTAGAACTGTGTTTTCTGTTCACATTTCCTAAATGCTCGTTTCCCCTAATGGCCATAATTTGTGGCTAGTCTGTAGGAAAAATGGCCCTGTTTTTTAACTGCTTTTCAGGTGTTTGGATGTTGGCGGAGTTGCCTGTAGGCATCATTAGGGTGAGTTAAAAATATACTGACTTTAGTAGCGCCACTCGTCATTGGCTGTGCTGCCTTCTACAGACATTTCCCTTATTGACAGACGGGGAGGATCTGCACATCAGTTGTTCTGTTCTTGTACTGAACTGGTGTGTCCCTTTTCCACGAGCATGACCCTGACATGCTACGGTCCTCGAGTAAGTCACTTTCATGACTGAGCGCATGAGTCGATGTGCATGTGCTTAAAATCAAATCACTGACCTGCCCTTGTAATACTAATACAGCTGAGGGAGGTGTTAAAGCTGTGAAGCAAAAGCTACTCTGCATCATTCATTGCGTTCATAGTTAAAATCTCTGTTAGTTGTTGCCTTGCAAGAAACAGACTTCTGGCCCATCCCAAGACTCATCCTCCTCCTCCAAATTTTTGTTTGGTTCATTTTACATTCTTGTTATTGGGAAACAACTAACTCAATGCATCCCGCACGTCATTCTAAAGGATACAGCTGGTGTTGTTCTACTATTTTCTATTGTCAAATCCCATGAGAGCATCACTCACTCAGCTGTAATCCCACTGGATACAAATGTAAATCTTAAAAAACAGGTCACAAATATACAGTTTCATTTTTTTTAAAAAAAGGCTCAATAATTTGCTAAAACAGCTGGCCACAGAAGCATTTCGTAAATGTCATTCAAAGAGTAAAAAGTGCATTTGCAGGGGACCATTTTCAGATGTGGATTAATACGTACAACAGAAGAGGTATAATGTATATCAAGCTTTAAAGCACACATGCCGTACTCACCATTAGGATCAGTTCATTGCTTCATTACTGGTTTTGGTCTGTTCTTTATGTTCATATTCTTGCTCCTCCACTGCAGCATTTCCAAACAGAACAGTAGGTTTTCGGACCGCTCTCTGGTCAACGGCAATCTAGAAGATGAGAGCATTCTTCATACTCTCTCCTGAACAGGGGGCCAGATTAAATGCAATAACTGAAATTATGAATCACATCTTTTTGATGAATAGCGGACCCTTACATATCAAATCAAACTTTCATTAACATCAAGAGCGCAGCTGCAACCATTTCCCAATTTGTCGTCTATTTATCTCCATTTCCATGGTGACCCTCCATTTCATGGCCCCACTTAAAGACATGATTCATTTCCAGCCTCTGTAAGTCCTTTCGTTGTCATATGTTCCATTACTTCACAAAGATCACAAAGATACGATTTCGGAGAAGCAATCCACCTATGATTAATAGGCTTACTGGCTTCCAAATTCTGGGCAATGTGCCCTCCTGCCATACTTTATTACACCAGTCTAAAAATGCCTCTAATGTTTTATCACTAACATGATCTAACCTAACCTTTTTGATCATTTTAGCCTTGATTTATCCTTCTGTAATAATAATAAAAAGTACATTTATTACAAATTCAAAACATTAGAATCTTTCTTTCCTTGTTGTTTCCCATCTATTTCTTTTTGCTTCTGACATGTTCACAGGCATATGTGGTAGAGGTTAAGGAAAAAAATCAGATGCCCTGTCTTTGCTTGTTAAACAGAGCTTATTATTATCAAAAACCCCAGTTCCCACGTGGTAAAATCTGAGGGGAGCTACAGTGACCAACAGTCTAAGAAAATGTCTTGGCTACTTTATGACTACCGACTGCTATTTTAACATCTGTAAAGGCTCTACCTGGGCCTTAGTGCAGTCCTTTCTCTGTATTTTTCAATTATTCACAAGTTGTTTCTTGCTTTGCAAGCTCTGCACAGCAAACGCAGAGACTGGGGAATAATCAAACATTCATAGTTTCATTCTTTTAATGGCAGCTTACTACCAAAGGTGAATATCACCGAGTACAATGCAGTACAGTCTTGAGGTACCTTACTCGCGTTATTTTTTTACTTCTCCTTTTACTCTAAACTCAGTTGTGAGGATTTGCTGCATTTCTTTGTCTTATGTGTTAATAAACGTAATGTGTTTGATTTTGGACTGTTAGTTTGACAAAGCGAGCAAATGAATACGCCATTTTGGACTTTTTCAACTGTAACATTTTTTACAATATATACCGAACAACTGATTGATGATAGATTAATCAATTAATTAAGGATTGCTGCACTGTTGTCCCTGTTGTTGTTCACTGTGCACCAACCGATCTACAGCATAAGTAGTTGCAAATAGGCCTTTTTCACAGCAGACTTTGACATTGTGGGAAAGGCAAAGGTGTAACTAAGAGCATTAATGATGTCTGCATTTCATTTATGTGTGTGAGTTCCAGAGTCCAGGTACTGTGCATGTTCACTCACTGGCTGGGCTTAGTAGGACACCATTGTTAAGCTGCTGTTAACGGCATTAGTTCCACCTGTGCTTTTCCTGCTCGAGTCAAAGATCCTGCTGTGAAAAAAAAGTGTCTGGGCGTATACACCACTAAAGGGCCATATTAACTAAAATGTCAAGGGCCTTAAAATGGCTCCTGCTTATTATGTTAATTTGTGTAATTTTGTCCTCAAATGGTGCATGTTCCTAAATTATTTTGTGTTAAATCAAATTGCCACACACTAATTGATACATGGCAAACTTGGGGTCAGCCAGGAGTGCTGATTAGAGGAGCTGATTAGATTCTGAAAAATCTGAATTAAGATGCCATGTAAAGTCTGCTGTTTCCATTGATGGTTATTTGATGGCGACAGGGTACATTGACAGAGTGGTGAATGGGAGGGTCAAGTGCACTGCTGGGCTCCCTAAATGTCGTCATGCAGTTTCTGCAATGGCTACTTTTTCTTTCCATCCAATTTCCAAAAATACTACGGTTGTAATGCAGAAACACCACGCGGTAATATACTACAAATTAAACTGAGTGGACTAATTTCATATTCAGCACTTTTCTGGTTAAATGATCAAATCAACTGATTAATTCCTCTTGAGAAATAATTGTTTTCTGAACCCTGCTATAGCTCATGTTCATAAAAAAAGAAATGTACCACAAACATCAAAACAAGTACCACATTAATCAAGAAGGACAGCCAAGGTTGCTATGGTTACTGGGGCTGCAACTAATGATTATTTTCATTGTCGATTAATCTGTCAATAATTTTTTCGATAAAGATATTATAGAATACAGAAAATGGTGAACAATGTCAGTCAGTGTTTGACAAAGCCTAAGACGACGTGCATGAATGTCTTGTTTTGTCCATAACCAAAAGCTATTCAGTTTACTGTTGCAGAGGAGCAAAGAAACCAGAAATCATTCACATTTCAGATCAATGAATCACAGGCTTTTGAAAGTTTGTCAACCTGATTAGCTGATTATCAAAATAGTTGGCAAAATAGTACGTAGACGGGTCCGTTTCAGCTGCAGCTTAAAGGCAATTCTGGTTTCACATCTAGCTTCCACTTCAGTCTGAAATTTATTCATGGGTTCTGCCGTCTGGTTCTCTCTTGAAGCTGGCAGTTTTGGGAAAAAAATCATGATTTTTCTTTGACAAAAGAATTCCTGTACGCTAAACTGGACTTAGCGGACGCTTTTGAGACAGATTAGCATTCAAAACCACAGCTTTACAGATAGAAATTTGTTAGCTTAGCAACTTGAAAGCTACAAACTACGCCCTCTTAAAGTAGCACAGCAGGCTCACTCGCTCCATCTGCTGTTCTGAATGGGTACATGTTGTTACAGGGGGAGAAAAGGTATCAGTTTATTTGTTTTCACACAATGATATGGTGTTTCAAAATGGACGGCCTACACACTCAGTGAATCACAGCCATCAACACAGTCATGACAAGCAATTTAAGACATCAGCTTCACTCAGTGGTTTGTGACATACTTTCTCTGATGTGAAGCTGCTGCCCAGCAGTATATTAGCTTACAGATGGCCGCAGGTCTACAATTCAAACATACATATGTATAGTTCACGGACTGAGGCGATATTTAGAGATATAGACTCAAGTCTTTCTCATTTCTCCTTCAGTTTCCTCTCCCTCACATCACAGTGATGCACCATATCTGCAGTGTTGTACTACCGTGCCACCTTGTGGCTGGCATCCCTAAACATTTCTTGCATAGCTGCATAAAACTAAACTAAAAAGGTGAGTTTTTCTTTCTACTTCTGTGCAGAACAGGCAACACCAGGAAAGGCAAGAATTTTACTTACAATGCAGTTCACTGACTCTCAGTGATCCCTTCCAGGTTTTGTCATGGTCAGACCACACGGCTCATACTAGAGGACCACAGTTCTGGCATGTAACCCTAATGTTATGTTGACTTGCTAGTTCATCACAAATGTAGAGCCATGAGTATGCCACAAGACCCATCTGGTCTTGGTGACAATGATGATGGTGATAATATGGTGATAATACTTGGAGAAAAAAAGTGCATGAATTTTATGGAAATAACATACTTGAGAATATGAACAGCATGTTTCTCTCACTTGTTTCTCATAGTTTCTGTTGTACAAATGAAACTTGTAAGTTAAACTGCTGAGTTTCTGCACACAAAAGACTCAAGACTCTTGTGTTATATTGACAATGAACCCAAAGCGAGACATATTTAGACTGAAGTTAGTTGGTCTTTTTTCTTTCAAAACTGAATCAGTCTTGCTACCTGTTCAGTTTCAGCAATTTTCAGTGCAGCCGTTAACTATGTTTGTGTTTGAAAAATTCAAATGACTGCTGTGAAAAAGCCCCCAAGAACCACTGATCAAAAGGATTATTTCCTCCCTGTTCTGCTCACCTCACTGCTGAGGGCGAGCGGCTGTGAGCTGATGAAGAAGCCGAGGCTCGGCACACGCCGCTGGGGGCTGAGGAAGGACACCAAGTCCCGGCTCCTACAGCTCTGCTCACGTGAACCCCAGTGTGATCAGAGGGAGGGGGCACTGTGGTTGTCGTACACAGGAGCCTCACCTACAATGACTGCCCCGGAACCTTTGTGCCAGCTGCAGCTGATCACCCTGAAGCGCTCCAGTCGCACGTGTCCGCGACCCTGTATGACAGCTCCCTGGGTGAAAACCCCTCAGTCTTTGTCATGACTGGTGGCTACAATGCCCCTCTGTGACTGAACATGGAACCGTGCCCAGAGATGCTGTCGTGATTACAACTCTTGAACTAATACACATGAATTATGCTGGCCTACAAATGCCCTCTGCCACATCCTTCTTTACTGTTTATTCACTGCACAGTAGATAGGGGCAATCATTTAGTCAGTCTATCTGCTTCTTAATTCAGCGCGTGAACTACAGGATTTATTTGTAGTTTCTTTATGTGTAAGATATTTGTTTTAAAAGACTTCAGTTGGCAGTAGACAGAGATGCCGATACCTTTGGATTCATCCAGATATTAAATACTTTATCTGATGCTTAGTTTATGACTGCACAATCATAAACTAGGCATTAGATAACATATTTGATATCATCTATAATATAATAATAACTAATAATAATAATTAACATCATGGATCAGTTTTATAGGAGCAGTTGTTGCTCATACACTAAAAAAGCATTCAGATCAGTACACCCCAACCATGAGTGTACTTGAATGTCTTCACTGAATGAGAACACACAAAACAATAACATTACTGCAGAGAATTACAAAAGATGCTTTACGCACACACACACACACACACAAATACAAGTTTGAGAAGATTTATGCATTTTGCATTTAACCACAGCTGATCTAACAGCACTGGATGTTTCCTTCCATCGGTGAAATGCACTCAAACTAGAGTCGATGGGTATATTTGGTTTGCTGTAATTGTATGCCAATTATTGATTGAAATGTGTTAGTATAATATGCATAATGTGTTTTATGCCGAGACGAAGTGCTGCCGTCTCACAGGGAAACCTCTGCCCAGTGAGCTTCCAAAAGCATTTCTGAATGGAGGCTTCTCATTTACTGAACTTTTTGTCCAGCTGAAACACAACAATTGTATTTGCTTCCCTGTTTGAGTCGACGGGCTCCTCTGCCAGAGTTTTCTGATTCAGACATGTAGACGCAGGAAAAAGTACACAAGGCACAACTGTGCCTGTTTTGACCACAGGGCACTCAATCACTGCTCCAGTTGCCAGAGACAGCTACAGTATATTCACACACTATGGATGCTACAATGTATGGGGAGTGGAAGTGATCAATTTCATGCACGTACTGTCATGCACTAGTCAGTGTTTGTTTATGGTCTTGGTGTATTGGGACGTGATCGGTTCTGCTGTGTGTTTTAAACCCCATAGAAGTAAACCTGACCACCCAAAATCAAACACACGTGAGAATCTGGACCAATCTGGTGACGTGAGAAGGCCGAGAGTCTCCTCTTGGGTTTAAAATCGGGACTGTGGCCGAGCCTTAATCCCCACTGAGCGCTGGCCTCATTCCAGTGATTGATTCTCATTCAAGTGAATATTGATTGTCCCCATTTAGAGATTTCAAGCAGCCATTTGTAACAGTACCAGTCTGATAACACCCCCATCTCACTCCCTCACGCATCTCTTCCTCTCCACACCATCCAGGCTGTTACATTCAGTAGAAGACAGGGTGGTTACTGTAACGGTTTGGTGCTCTTTTGTCTTTTTTTCAGCCTTTTTGATGAGGAACATTAACGCGACACAAATAACATGTTTATGCTGTGGCTCCATGTTAACCCTCCGTAACTTAATTTCATGCCTCCCCCTCTGATCTGAGAATAATATACGTGTAAGCAGCTCATAATGACTTTAATTCTACCGCACACAATTCTACTCTTACATACAAATTCACCATGTCAAACTTTTAAATGTTAAACACAGCCTATAATGTGTTCGTTTCAACTCCAATCATAAACTTTATTCTTCTTGTGTTTATTACATACATAGTTTATACCTTGACACCAGTGCATTAACAAAAAGAGACTTCTCTGCTTCTTCTCCTATGTTGTCCTCTCCTCACCGCATCCTCAGGCGTGACAAAGCACTACAACCTTGGACATGGATGTCAGCATTATTATGATAGATAAGGCTGCGAGCAGCGATTCACTGGGTCGAAAAACTAGGACATACGAGGTGAAAGATGACGCAGATGTTGTAGGAAGGCTGGTGTATGAATTCTGGTGTGAATTGGAGTCTGTGTCTGGAACAGTGAGGTTACTGTTAGATCTGCCAGGAGTAAGACAAATTAAGTCAGGTTTGGACACATCCTGTACGCTGATCTGCAGTTATGCATAATGCATTTCCATCCAACAGCCTTCAATAAATGCACCAGTGCTCTGAGTGGAAATTAGATGGTGTGTTTTTGGGGGGAGGGGGTAATGAATGCATAAGGCCATATAATTACAGGTCCTAATGACTTAATTACACTTTTAATTACAGTAGGTTATAATTAGAGTATTTCACATTTTGAAGAAGCAATTACTATAAGGCCATTATTGCTCAGCTTATGTATGCAGACCTATAGTTGGGTAAACACCTGAATTGGTGTTTTCTGGGTGATGAACCTGTAAGCACAGAGTGTGTTATAGGTAATGTGTGTCTTATTTGGTCTCACTCAGAAGATGTTACCCAAATATATTATTACAATATTGCTACACAACAAATGCAACCTCCATAAAGTTTTTAATTGTCCTTCTTATTGTTGATTTTGTTAAACTGGAATAAACTGAAATATTGGAAACATTAGCATTAGCATTAGAATGTGATGTGATGCAGCGCACCTGATGCCCCCTGCCCTTCAGTCCACAACCAGGCAACCAGGACATCCTACAGGTACATCTGGCCAGCCACACACACAGTGCATACTTTATAAGGAACTGGTATTTTGCATGCAAAAAGATATTATAAAAGCCCTGTGAGAACACACACAGCTGTTTTCAGCTCTTCTGGCTAATTTGACCTCTAGTCAAGCTGAGGTTGGGTGGAGCTGTGCTGCAAAATATGCAATGTCACCAAATTATGTAAGGTAATAATAGCGATTATGGTGTAAATGATCCCACCCGAACAGGTGGAGCACAGCTGGCAAAAACGTGAGGCAGCTGTCAATCAAGCACAGTTGGTCTAATCAGGCAGCAGAAGTGAAAACAGCTGTGAGGCTGAACCACTGAGAGGCTTTGACACTATTGTGTGGTGTGTGGTGGGAGAGGTGGCACTACCTCCATGTAGTCAAACTCAGTTTCAAGTAAAAGTCATGCAGTCAAAATTGGACTTATATACAAAAAAAAAAAACTTCTAGTATAGAGTTTAAAGTAAAAGAACTCATTACACAGACAATTAGTAGTATATGATTATTATTGGATTCTAAGGACTGATGCATTAATGTGTACAGCTCTTAACTGTAATGGGCTTATTGGAATTTGAACTTTATAGGCCTTCTGCTGAAAAATAAAGTTTTGTCTTGACTGCAATAGCATCAGAATTTATCTATTAATTATATTTTGTATTATTATTCTGAATCTACAAAGTAACTAAAATTATCAGATAAATGTAGTAGAATATGAAGAACAATATTCACCCCCACAATGTTGTAGAATAAAATGGAAATACTCGAGTAAAGTATCTTCGAAATTGCACAGTGTAGTACTTGAGTAAATATACTCAGTTACTTCCACCATTGAAAAGAATGAAAATAAGGTGAATGTTATCGGGTAATACTACCCTTAAATATCTGTAACTCACTCATATAAATCACCTGCATCCCAGATTAGTTTCACCATCCTGTAGGGACACCTAGTGGCTACTCATATATTTACAAAGTAATGGTGGAATTTAGTTACAATCTAATTTTCAGTCCCTGTGCCCTCCTTCAAACATTGGCCTTTAGACTAATAATTAACACACCAATAAAGTTCTGAGGAGGAACATGTAGTGTTTATGGTGGGTGCGGTGCCTTTTCTTGTCGTAGACTTACAGTAAAGATAAAAATATTTCCTTGTTGTTTAAAAGTGAAGGATCTGCTTTCATTCAAAGAATTTGTGGGATTAATGACACTATTCACACTCAGTCATTTGTCTAGATTACTCTGCTATTGACTGACCACAAACAGCCAAAAATGTCCTCCGACACTCATAATTTCGGTGAGATGTGATATCAGCGGCTGTATTAACAGATAGTCCTGATTTACTGCTTGAGAGCCAGTGTGATTGGGCAAACAGGGGCTATGTAACATATGTTTTATGGCTTAAGTAACCTAGTCTTATATATGTCGAGAGGCAGCTTATCAGTTGGGTTATAGAAACAGTATTTAAACTATGATTAGCTTTTCTCTTTTCTAAATTAGAGTTAACTCATTTAGTTGTCTCTTACCGTGTGTGTCTGACTTGAACTGAACTGAGCAGAGCTGGACTGTTTCTTGTTTTAAAAGAACACCTGATTCTTTACTTGTGGTATTTCCTTGTAGGTTGATCATTAACGACGTTATTTGCTAAATGCTTACACATTTTAACACAGTCAGGCTCACATCCTCAGTCATGCCCTGTATCAATATATACTGCACTGTATAAACTATATACACTGCAGGTCTGCTTGTGTATGCAGATACACTTTCAACCAAGCAAAATATCTTGCAATGTATTAGATAAAGGCGCTGTCCTCCTCCCAGCCTCTCTTGCTTTCACACACACACACACACACACACACACACACACACACACACACACACACACACACAAACACACACACATGCACAAACACACACACACACACAGTCGTGTTTCTGTCACTTTTAGGGACATTACATGTAGACTTAAACTAATTGGCTGACCAAACCGTAACCAAAACCTTTACTTGCTAAGCCTTACTCTAATCTTAACCCAAGTCTTCACCCTAAAATGCAATGATTTATGTTATCGGCCTTTATGGACATACACACAACTCCCCACCCCCACAGACACATACACGCCTCCATGAAAGCTACATAAGTGTCAGTGCAGGTGCTTCATTCGAAGAGGAGCGACTCCAGCAACACCTCTGCTCTCTGGTCTCCATCTCAGCAAAATGTCTCGAGATTATTTTAAATTCTCCTACGTAAGGAGCACAGACAGCGGCACAGACAATGTGGCCCTGGACAACGCAGCAGATATCGCCGTCATTGTGGTTTACTTCGTGGTCGTCCTGGCTGTGGGAATATGGGTGAGTTGTTCAGGCTCACTCTTTAAATCCTTCTTCCCTGTGAATCGTTAACTCCTCTCCAGTTTTATAGCTGTGAGAGTTGTAATTTGTTTATTCTGTCTACATTGAGCCAAAACAGACAATATAATAATGAAATGTAAGTCTAAGTCTTTTATTACCTTCATAGCAGCTCTTTGGAGTGGACTTATTGTGCAATCACAGCATCCTTCTACGCTACTGGTTCATGAAGTGTTATCCCAGATCACAATATGTACAGTTCTGAATGTACTTGTTTAGTTAAATCAGATTCACGTATGAGCAGTTGTCGAGTTGTGTGACGTGATTTTGTTGTTTTCTGCCGTTCCAAAACTCTTATAGCAGCTGTATAGAAAATGAAACACATTCATTAACAAATATGCAGTGACTGTTGAAATAGATGTTTTAAAACGTGCCCTTCTCCTGTTACAGGCTATGGTTCGCACCAACCGATCCACTGTCGGTGGCTTCTTCCTTGCAGGGAGGAGTATGGTGTGGTGGCCGGTGGGTATCTTACAGCACGGAAGAAGACAAAAATTCTCTGTCATGCTTATTGAAATTAAACTCTGTCTCACTCCCCCAGTCTTAGACCAATGAGCGGCTGTATGATAGGCAGAGACAAATGCTGACTGATAACAATTGTTTAAATGTTTTGTCCTAATTGGTATTATAAAATGTGATGCAGTGTGTCATAATAGAAGCACTTGGTCTAACATCAGGTTTTATAAGAGTAATTAAGCTTGTAAATAATCTGTTATATATCCATTACGTGACGCACACATGTGATACCATAAAAAAGTTTAGACAGCTGGAATCTTCAGGGCAATCAAATTCCTCTTCTTTGATATCAGATAAATGCATTTCTTAGTGACAAATGCATTCCCAAAAAGTTTTTGGAAATGATGCATGCGTATTATTTCTGAATATAACCATGCTCTCCACAGATTGGAGCATCACTCTTTGCCAGCAACATCGGCAGTGGCCACTTTGTAGGAATCGCCGGGACCGCTGCAGCCACAGGGATAGCCATCGGTGGATTTGAATGGAATGTGAGTATTTATGTCTGACATGCTAACTACACATTTATCAGTTCTTACACAAATGTGTTTTTAACCTGTGACACAGATATTATCTCTGTCAGGTGAGTTGATAAATCTGCAGATTACGGAGGGGATGACACTGACCGGCAACAGAAGTTTTATCTGTATAGGAACATTTTCAGCAACTGGTTGCATCATTTTTTTTATCTCATCCTCATATTTTTGTGTGTTTCAGGCTCTTATTGTGGTCGTCATTCTGGGATGGCTCTTTGTACCCATCTACATCAAAGCTGGGGTAAGCAGAACACACAGGTCACCCTTTACACATACATATAATTTCAACTATCCACATAGCCACTGTAAACTTATGGTATATGTTAATTTACGTTTTAATGATTGAGTTATTAATATGCATATATCTTGAACGGCAGAATGAGGGCATTTGATGCAATGCATGATTTACTCCTGCAGCAAAAATAGGACGGGGAGGTCATAAAAACAGCAACATTAGAAGAGAAAAATAAATGAAAATCTTATTTATTATGACTGCTTTTAGGTGGTCACCATGCCTGAGTACCTGAAGAAGAGGTTTGGAGGACAGCGTATTCGCATCTATCTCTCTGTGCTGTCCCTCTTCCTGTACGTCTTCACCAAGATCTCAGTAAGTCACAATGATCTTAACCCTCAGTGATACTTCAACGCTGTGCCAGTGTTGTACATTATTAATTGAAATGATGTGTTTTCTCCTCTCCACTCAGGCAGACATGTTCTCTGGCGCCATTTTTATCAACCAGGCTCTTGGACTGAATATCTACCTTGCTGTTATTATACTACTTCTGATCACTGCGCTGTATACTGTCACAGGTCGGTGTCCATTAAACTCGCAGGTCACTCTAAAGTTAGACGTCTTATCTAATTTACAGTGTGAATGGCACTATGACAGGAGGTAAAGTCTTCTTGTAGACGCACACACGCACACACTCGTCCTGACTAGTTTATCTGTGGTGTGTTATTGTGGTTAAATAGCCATTAACTGCGATAAGCATGAAGTGGCCTTCTGTTGCTGTTTTGTAATAATGTGAACCTGAACTTTAGATCTGCAGGATGAGCAGTGAAGGAGCATTTACATAACAAAGCTGAACACCGAACATCTAATTTGGTGTAATGAACTGGCTCTTGTACACAGATAATTTGATTTTATTTTCTCCAGTGAGTCCAGTTATGTACATTAGTGGTGATACAAATTTGTTGGTTTGAATGAAAAGTGTTATTGATGGATAACATCATATATTGTATCTCAGGTGGACTGGCTGCAGTGATCTACACAGACACCTTACAGACCATCATCATGGTTGTTGGATCATTCATCCTTATGGGCTTTGGTAATATGGTATTTTCCTTTTTTATCCTCATAGTCTTTTGCTTTTTTACTAGAAGTTAATGAAAGGCTAATCCTGTTTGTGACATCCAATTACTACAGAGTAAAAAATACTAAAAGTTAACTTGTACACTTGTCCTCAGCTTTCAATGAGGTGGGAGGCTATGAAAGCTTCCAGCAGAAATATATGGAGGCCATCCCTTCTATGACAGATAACATCAGTGCAAACTGCTACGAGCCTCGAGCGGACTCCTTCCATATTTTTAGGGATGCAATTACAGGAGACCTGCCGTGGCCTGGCCTCGTGTTTGGACTCACCATTCAGGCCACCTGGTACTGGTGCACCGATCAGGTCAGTCAAGCAAATGGGCAGCACCACTGGGATACTCGTGGTGACTCAATGGCAGCTATTAGAAAAGTCTAGCAACAATTCATGGTCATCAGCACACAGACACACACACAGAATTGATTGCCACACATTTGTACACACATTTATGCGCCTTTAATTGCTGTTTCTGCCAGACTCACTCAAGCGGTCTGAGGGGGCCTGTTTTAAGAGGACAGACATGCTTTTAGTTAGACCTTAATGCACTCCCGGAGACTGAGATAAGATTAACAGGCAGACTAAAGATGGATCTCAGTGAGGAAGGAGATGCTAATTCAAATGTTGACATCCAGCACACACATAAACACATTATGGTCAGCGTAAGTTATCCTTGTTCGGTTAACAGGAGAGAATAACAGCAAGCATATCCAATTGGCTTCTTCTGCCTAATGCTATAATGACTCTGAAATGGCCTGACAGAGACCATTAACTGAATCACGGCACTGCTGATCTTTTTCCATCTGTGACATGCTGTTTTTCTGTAGGTGATTGTCCAGCGCTGCCTCTCAGCCAAGAATTTATCTCACGTTAAGGCAGGCTGTATCTTATGTGGCTACCTGAAGCTGCTGCCCATGTTCCTCATGGTTTTCCCCGGGATGATCAGCAGGATCCTCTATGCTGGTGAGTGTTTTATGGTTTCTGATGTTTCTAATGTGACTGGTGTAGACTGAAGGAAGCTCAGCGATTTCACATCAACATCCTGATCTTACTCATTTTATTGTAGATACGGTGGCATGTGTGGAACCCGCTGAATGTGAAAAACTGTGTGGGACCAGTGTGGGCTGCACCAACGTTGCTTATCCAAAACTGGTGGTGGAGCTCATGCCTGATGGTGGGTGGCTAAAGACTTTTGTCTATAGAAGACCGATGCTACACATACCTTCACAGAAGACCTATGACCTATAAGACCTTGTTTCTACCACCATAGTAATCTGTTACTGTATCTGTTTCAGGTCTGCGAGGTCTTATGTTGTCAGTGATGCTGGCCTCTCTGATGAGCTCACTTACCTCCATCTTTAACAGCGCCAGTACGCTCTTCACAATGGACATCTACACTAAGATTCGCCGCTCAGCCACTGAGAAAGAACTCATGATTGCTGGCAGGTAAAACACATTTCGGGTTCGGTTTGATATGACTTCTGATTACGAGAATTCGCATGTGCCTCACTTTCGCCACGTGTTTGTGTTTCACTGTGCACAGAGTGTTTATCTTGGGCCTGATTGGGGTGAGCATAGCGTGGATCCCTGTGGTCCAGTCAGCCCAGAGTGGTCAGCTCTTTGACTACATCCAGTCCATCACCAGCTACCTTACACCACCTATTGCAGCTGTCTTCATGCTGGCCATCTTCTGCAAACGTGTCAATGAGACAGTGAGTTTCTTCTTCAATTATTTCTACATGTACATTTTCCAGTTTTAAGTACAACCTATTCCATGTTCACTACAGACAAGCCTCAGAGAGTTTCAAAGTTCTCCAGCCATGATCATGGCTCTGTGAGATGCTACATGGTAATGTCAGCATGCTAACATGCTCACAATGACAATGCTAATATGCTGATGTTAAGCAGGTAGAATGTTTGTTAACTATCTTAGTTTAGCATATTTACATGCTAAAGTCTGCCGATTAGTACAAAACATACATTACAGCTGAGGCTGATGGGAACCAAACTGGACAAACTGAGGTTTTGACTTGATGATGGCACTAGCTGAAAAGTCTGAGGATCTGATCATGACCGTGGACATAAATCTCATGATAATTCAGTTTCACTTAAAAATCACAAATGTGAGGCTCATGGTGGTGCTAAATGAAAAGTCAAGAGATCCATGTTCTGGGCACCATGATTATCTGCACTACATTTCATGGCCAGTCATCGAAATAGTTAAATATTTGAGTCTGGGCCGCCTGACAGACCGACCGACATTGCCATCCCAAGGCCCATGCCGCTAGCATGGATAAAAATGCAGAGGAGAACTCTTTCTGTGGTCAAATGCAGTCCATTATAAATAAACATCTTAAGAAATTACTGCCCAAGGGTCTTTGGTAACATCTGTCTTTTTACTGCTTTTTTTACTGCTTCCTCTGACTTCTTGTGTAACCAGGTGTCTTCCAACCATAAAGCAGTTGAATAACATGGACATGTGTTATGTGACCTGATGTGCTGTGAACCCTCCTGCTGATATGATTCCTACTCTCGTGATCGCCACATTAGCTTAGGCAAAACACTGCGGTCATGCATGCCATCAGCTGAGCAGTGTCAGTTGGCAGCATATTCATACAATCACCATTCACAATCGGATGAGTCAGTGAGGAGGTTTTAAATACCTCACAAACTCACTGCCATTCATGCTGCTGCTGCTAGTACTGCCCTACAGAATCTCTTACATGCTGTTTGGATTTATTTAGGCACGCATCCTCAAGCGCAGAGCATTAAATGCAACCTTCTTATCATACTTTTCAAGAATAGATGCATCTCCTTTTTATCCATGCAAGCGGCATGGGTCCAGGGATGACAATGTTGGGTGGGTTGGTTGGTCTGCCACTTTGATCCAGATTGAAATATCTCAACAACTATTGGATGGATTGCTATAAAATTTTCAGATATTCACAGTCCCCAGAGGTAAAGGCCTACTGACTTTGGTGACTTTTTATCTAGCGCCATCAGCAGGTTGACCTTTGTGATTTTGAGTGAAATATTTCAAGAACTATTCGATGGATTATCATTTGGTGATACCCTAACTTTCGTGTCAGTAGCCCAAAGCTCTACCAACATACAGCCTCACACAGCTCCTAGCATGACTCTAGACTCTTTGTCTCACCAAATCAAATGTTATCATTTAAACTGGCAATTTTCTCTACTTTTTCTTTCCTCAGGGTGCTTTTTGGGGCCTCATGATTGGCCTGGGTATCGGCCTGTCCAGGATGATTGCTGAGTTTGCTTATGGGACAGGCAGCTGTGTTCAGCCCAGTGACTGTCCCACCATCATATGTGGAGTCCACTACCTCTACTTCTCCATCATCCTGTTTGTTGTCTCCTGTATCATCATCCTGGGCGTCTCTCTTATGACCAAACCGATCGCCGACAAGCACGTACGTGGCCGCTATGAGATGACTGCTCACACTGCAGACTGAAGACACAGCGATCACAACATTCAGAAATAATCAGCTCTAACCCATGTGTTGTGATGTTTGTCTAGTTGTATCGACTGTGTTGGAGCCTGAGGAAATCTACAGAGGAGAGAGTGGACCTTGAACAGGATGATTGGGTTGATAACGAAGATTCTGACAGCATGAGCCTAGACGGTAATCAACACACATACAGTATAAACATAAATAGATGCATTCACAAGTGTATATACTCACAAACAGATTTTCTTCATCGCCTTTGTGTCTTCCATCACAGAACACGAGGAGGAGCCAGGCTTTTTCAAGAAGGCAATGATGTGCTTCTGCGGCCTGGAGCAGAAAAAAGGCCCGCAGCTGAGTGCAGAAGAGAAGGAGGAGCTGCAGAAGAAGCTCACAGACACCACAGAGGTGCCTCTATGGAGGAACATCGTCAATGCCAACGCCCTCATCCTCCTGTGTGTGTGTGTCTTCTGTCACGGCTTTTTCGCTTAAAAAAACTCGAGTCCAAATGCTCTCGGAGACTGTCATCTGAATTTAAGTGGATCAGACAGGATACGAATGTAATTTATGACAACATGAACTGTTTCCCACAACTCTCTAAAATAAGACAATGCACTTGCAGAGCTTTCTATACTGCAGCTATTACTATACATACTGTACAGTTGTGTTCTACTGAACTCTTCCAGGACATAAAATGTATTTTTATAATGTTCATGACTGTCTCAAACCCGAAAAAAGGTATATCGTTTTTCTTTTTGGTTATCTTTTATAGCAAACCAATATTGTAATATGTTAACACATATTACACTTACAACATGTTAATATTGTGCATAAATATTTATAGAAGCCAATTTTAGTGTGTGTGTGGGGGGGGGTGACACCCCCCTTATTTCCAAAAAAGACAAAATACATCCCCCTTGTTAACCTGCCATGCCCCCTCTTTGTCCCCTAGTTGCAGAAAGTTAGTTGAATATGAGGTTTGTGCAAGTTAGGATCTATGGCCCCGACCATGGATCTGAAATATCAGCAGCCTGACTTTGCTGTGTATTGATAAATCCATGGCACTGTCTGTGGTGCTGAAGTATCAAATGGCTTTTTCTCTCAGTCCCACCCTTCTGTCAGTTTCGTCTTGGATCTGTAATATTCGCTAAACTGTATACTATAAATACTAAATTCTATACTATATTGTAGCCTATATACTCTACTGTATAGACTAGTGTCACCTTCATGATCAAAGTAGCAATGTGTAGCATCACGGAAGAGCAAGAGGATCATAGAGACACACAGCTGCCTGTAGTATTCCTATAATATTCCTATAATATTTCTATGGCCGTTCAGTAGCATCTGTGCTGCTGAAAATACACCCCAGTCCAAACCACCTCTGTATCAAAATAGGATGAGGCTTACCCTAACCTTTAAAAACTAGGGAATCACCAACTGTATATTCACAGATGTGTTTGCTGTGCATTGTCCTGAACACCTGCACAGTTGTATGTTTTCCATTGTTCCCTATGAGTTTTTTTTCCTTGTCTTTACTGCTGCTTTTGTGATTGTACTCATAATGAGAGAGGGCAAGGGTGGCTATGTAAATTACAGCATGTCATCTGAAATAATCAACATGTTTACCTTTTAGCAGTAATGTGTGTGAAAAAATGGGATTATGTCCGTTCTTATTTAATTAAGCTACTTATTCTTACTCATCACTGGAAACATAAATACTACTCTATTGTTTCTTGGACTTCCTAGTTTACGTGTAAGTGACGTGAAAGTGAATTGAGTGTTTTAATTCAGGATGCTGCCTTAAATCATAGTAAAAGAGAGATAACGTGAGAAGCAAAATGGCAGTAACTTACCTGTAAAACATAATAAATGTGTTCTGTGGAAAAGATAGCAGACTTAAAACTTCCTGTATTCGCTACCTCATTCTACCTAAGCCTTGTTTTTCTCATCACGTGCGCTCAAAGTCCAATGAGCGCTGTCACCTCTTAAATCGATGCACCTTACTGGATGTTGTTTTAGGTGTTAATGAATAAAAACATTTCAGGGAAGGAGTGGGGTGAATTCCACAGAGCACAACCGGTCTCTCTTTGCTTCCCTCTGGTGGTTCACTGTTGTTCCTGCTGAAAATGGAAGCAACTGGTTTCCTTTTTATTTTTGCTGCATGTTCCTCTGCTTGTAAAATCTGCTCTTGATGAGATAAATTATATCTTTTGTGTATCTTGCAAATAAATCCTGAATGACAAACGCACACAGACCCTTTTGAATATACCATTGGACTTGTGCACTGTGACACATGCATTATCTCACTCTTATCACTAACTCTGTGGTTAATGTAAACTAAGCTGTGATGCTTAGGTGTGCGGTGTAATGATCCTGACTATGTGCACTGGTCTTGAATAATTCGTGATCTCTGACTCAGACTTGCATTCTTCGTCCTCTGCAGTTTTATATTAGTGCTGTCTAATTGTCCACAAGCTGTATATCAACTTCATATCTGTTTGAATCATACGCCTGGCAGTGAATCTGCTGGCCTGCTTGGTGACTAAGTGTAACAATCCCCGGTCAAAGGTCAACAGTCAGAAGAGGCGTTTCAGTGTTAGAACCCAAACGCCATCTGTCAGCCACTTTTACCCATCAGTGATGAGCCATGAAGAAACAAGACATGTTTTAAATTCTTTGAAAACTGCAAACAAAGACTAGGGGAATTGTCCAGGGTAACAGTTAGAAGACGGGCTTAAAAAAAAATGAAAGTGTTGATGAAGAAATCATGATATTTTCCTTATGTATTGTATATTCTTTCTAGGCTTTGTTAACCCTGCTGTCTAAGCAGTAAGTCACCCTGATAACTATGAAGTCTGTCTACTCGACCCAGTCAGATAAAGAGGATGAGATGTCTCATGCCACAGTAGCCATTTGAGGTGATCGTTTTCAATTTGTTTATTTCAAATAATAATGTGGCATCCAAATCCGAGTAACTAAGACTTTGATAAAAGGGTAAAAGTCAATTAGGTTGTAACACTCCATGAATACCTGAGTGCTTAACGTGCAGCATACAAAGTCATTTTTATCATCCACATACAGTAATCAAATAATTATGGCCATAGCTGGGTTTAATTAGCCTGAACACACATCACAGTGCTAAGATACTGGCTAAACAAACAATATGTGAGTCGAAAAATTACCAATCATTCACAAAATGTAGTAAGCTTTACAAAGGTAATATTGGTTGCAGGACTATTGCGTTAGATTTCATGAACCTGTACAGATGCATGATATTGTGTTCATTTATGTAAGTGGTGATGGAATGAAATTGTTCTGTTTCACTGCAAGCACATACAGCTATAACACAGTGCCCCCCCAGTGGCACAAGAGCCTCATTACGGAGGACAAGACATTAATCCATGCAGGATACTGACACATTTGAAATGTCTTAAATCATTCTACTGTAGAAGTTATTGAGGCTCCATTCAGTTGATCTTTAAAGTGACATATCAGCCATCAAACCTCCGGTACAACTATTCAGAGACCATCATTACATGTTGTAAAGAGGATCATCTGGAACAGCTCTGTATGGAAAGTGTCATAAGACAACTTCTGTTATGATTTGGCGCTATATAAATATAACTGAATTGACTTGAATTGAAAGCGCAGCAAACGGTGTAATTCCTGCAATTGTGTAGCATGCTCTCTCCTGTACTTGAAAAATGATTCAGATGGTGTAACATTTTTGTTGGTATAAAATGAGACAAGTGTAAGTAAGTGCAGTCTATGCTGCTTTGAGCCCGTTCATTGTCCCCAGATCAGATCTGTTGGGTTTGGAGAAACTGGTGGTTCAGGCTGACCATACACTGTAGCGTAACGGCACACTTTGCACATACAGTAAATTTCATTTTTGTTTTTCCGAATGTATTAGATTACATTAGATTCAGTGAGAATCTCACTACACACAGCAAAAAGCTGGACAACAAAATGCAGTTGAACATAACCAAATATGAAATGTACAGTACAAATAAATGCAGTGAGTCGGTTTTGTTTTATTTAATGTTAGATTACACCTTAACAAAATATCAAGTATACCTAAATGTGACCAGTATGTCATTAATGACAAAACATGATCCCCATCCTCTTCTGGCAACTGCCATACCGAGACGAGTAGAAATCAGGCCTTGTTAAAAGAAGTATGCCTCAGGGCATGCTGGGCCCTCTTTGCATGTGACATGTTTCATTGTCCTAGCAGCTACAATTATACTGTATAGGTCCCCAGTTCCTTTTAGCCACATATCTCGGAACTGCACTTCATCTCTCCAGACTGCAATGGGGAAATTCTGAAGCGAAAAACAACTCACATTCAAAGACCTTGACTTCACCATAAACCTTAGTTTATGGCTAACTGATTTCACTTGGCCATAAACTCCTGCTATGTATACATTTTTGCAGTGATTTGGTTCCGGCATATACAAAAAGTTCATACTGTTCTAAAACAAACTGCAGTTAGGACTTAAAGTGCTTTTTCGTAACTCTAATGCTGTGAAAATGTTGGTTTCCCACTAGCTGTACCACACCCAAGTAGATTAGCTGACTTTATAAGTGATAAACTGTAAAACATGATGACTTAGGATGTTTCACTCTGATTAGTGCTTATTTATTTATGAGCGGTGTTGACCAGGGGTGGCATGTGACAAGGTACATTTACCCAAATACTGTATAATACAAATTTGAGGTACTTGTGCTTGAGTGTCGTCTTTTCATGCCACTTTCATCTTCTACTCCACTACATTTTAAAAGGAACCATCCATTACAATTATTTGACAATTTTTTGATTATGTATTGTACAAGTACAGTTTATACAAGTTAACTGAAACAATTGGTTGAAAAGGGCTCCAGCTTCACAGTTAGCATTACAGTTAGGGGTATTTACTGAACAGCTAGCCTAGCATTACAGTTAGGGGTATTTACTGAACAGCTAGCCTAGCATTGCAGTTAGGGGTTTTACTGAACAGCTATCTTAACATTACAGTTGGAAGTATTTACTTAACAGCTAACATAACATTACAGTTAGGGGTATTTACTGAACAGCTAGCCTAGCATTACAGTTAGGGGTATTTACTGAACAGCTAGCCTAGCATTACAGTTGGAGGTATTTACTTAACAGCTAGCATAACATTACAGTTAGGGGTATTTACTGAACAGCTAGCCTAGCATTACAGTTGGAGGTATTTACTTAACAGCTAACATAACATTACAGTTAGGGGTATTTACTGAACAGCTAGCCTAGCATTACAGTTAGGGGTATTTACTGAACAGCTAGCCTAGCATTACAGTTGGAGGTATTTACTTAACAGCTAGCATAACATTACAGTTAGGGGTATTTACTGAACAGCAAACCTAGCATTACACTTAGGGTTATTTACTGAACAGCTATCTTAGCATTACAGTTGGAGGTTTTACTGAACTGCTAGCTTAACATTGCAGTTGGAGGTATTTACTTAACATTTATCTTAACATTATAGTTGGAGGTATTTACTCAAGAGCAAATGTTAGCATAACATTACAGTTAGGGTTATTTACTGATTGAACAGCTATCTTAACATTAGCTTGGAAGCTCTCCAGAAGTCCAAGCTTCAAGTCAAGTTCAAGTCCCAGGGTTCACATGCCCTGTAAATCTAAACAAAAGCAGGGGATTCACAGCATGTAATTAATACTATTAAATATGGACTTACTAACTTTGTCTATTTCTCCCCACACTTCCAGGAAGTGGAGCCAAGCTAATAAAGTTACACCTTTGACCAGTCCATCTGACACCAACCCTGCATCAAACTCCAGGTAAGACTTCAAATCTGGATATAATTGTCTGGGATTAGTGACTGTAATGTTGTTAATTAATTTAAAATTTTAATCCCAGTAGCGCACCCCATATTTGCTAGTTGTTTGCAGAATATAAACACTCAGTATCTGTCAAGGAGTGGGGACTTAGGGAAACTATGAGGGGAACTATGGGTAGAACCCAGATGCAGACAACTTAAATCATAGACAAAGACAAGACAAAGACAAAGACAAGACTAGATAACGCTTACATGAATCGTGGGATGGACATGAACAAAGACAAGACAAGGAAAACAATTCACGACATGGAAGGACATGAAAACAAAGACAAAACAAGGGATGCACTAGATTCAATTTAATTAATTTATTAACAAGACACAACAACGTAAACTACAACTCAGGGAACTATGACTAAAACACACTAAGGGAGACAGAGTCACACGACAATGAAACAACACAGGGAATGTACACACATGAACACATGACACAACAGAGCTAGGGACAAGACCGTGAATAACTATCAACGAATAAAATAAATAACAGAAAACGCTCCCGAAGGAGGAAAGGACAATGGGCTATGAAAACGGAACTGACTAATGAAGGAACTAGATGTGAAAAACAACTCAAAATACACTCCTAGCAAACGGAGGAGCAGGAATCTAAATAACAAAATAATCAAACAGAAAATCGCTCTTAACAAGGAGAACAAATCGCCTGAACTATAAACTATGAAAGGAAAACAGAAACTAGTTACCCAACAAAAGACTCAAAGAGGAAATGATGGCTTACTAATGAAGACTGTGGCAGTGGTAAAGGGTAACGGAAAAGACAGACTTGGGTGAATCGACAAATGGACAAAGACACACTCACATACAACTCGGCACAGACAAGAACAAGGATATTACAATGAAGAAACACTTACAATGAGACTATGGCTATGGTGAGTTAACATAGACAACAGGAGAGCTCAGACATGGATAAGGAGGACGCAACGAAACACTTACTATGAACCTGGGCTTAGGCTATGGGGAGGGGAATACAGACAACACTGATGGCGGTGGAACACTAACATAAAACACAATGCTGACATGAACAGAGAAAACGCAACAAAACACACTTACATGAAACACGCCTCGGACATGACAAAGAAATCACACGACAAACACTTACTATGGACACTAAGGCTAGGTCAAGGACTGTGGCTGTGGAAGACGGCAAGGGGACAAGACAAGGTAATGCTGACGACGACCCGACAAGGACAAAGGGGAAGACACAGACTTAAAAACACTAGGGAGGAACACTAATGACACACAGGTGAAACACATCAGACAATCACACAGGAGGGAAAACACAGGAAGTAAAGTAAAACAAAGACACATAACATGAACCTTCAAAATAAAACAGGAAGTAACCAAAGCCAGACAAAGACAAGACACAATGGGAAACTTAACAAATATACAAACAAGACAAGGCAAGGGTAGAGACTAAGACAATACAAAAACTCTCTTACATAAAATGTGGCATGACTATAGACTAAGACAATTAGGAATACACAGACTTGAACAGAGAAAACGAACATGAACTAAGAACACTACAATGAACACTTACAAACTGAATAAGGCAAAACATCAAGAGGAAAACTAAACAAAACCGGCGTGCATGGCACGGGTCATGACAGTATCTTAAGTTGTCTTACTATTACTATAATAGTATAGTATAAACTATAAGTGCTAATTGATGTACAGTATTTGCACAGTATCAATATCCACTTATGGAGAAATTAGAGCTAGTTATTGACAAATATATTAATACACACATATCTGCTTACAACTGTGTTACATTGTGCAACAATTCACATTACTATGTAATTAATTACTGCCCAACAATTATCATATTTTCCATAATTATAGAGACTTCTTTGTTGTTGTTTTTTCAAATGGTCTTTAACAAAATGACCCAGAATTTGAACATCAAGTTTCCTAAAAAAAGAGTGCTGGGCAAGCAAAACGAGAGATGCCAGAGAATAACAGAAAACTGCCCACAAACAAGCTGTTTCAGGAACTTGTATTGCTTCAGTGATGTGTTGAGCACATCGAGTAAATCTTCCTTAAACTTGCACTTCTGAGAACTACAAAAGAACAAGTTTGTACAGTACTTACTGCTAAAAGTAATTTTAGATATTTGTTCCATTATATGACTTACTGCTCCATTTCCTCTCATTACATTATGGATTTGATGCCCATATTATGTAAGCATAACCCTCTTAAGGTGATTGAAAGATCAAATCATCTTTTTTTTTCCCCCACTTTGATCTCAGGATTATTTATTGGTCAGCATGAAGGCTTGTGCAGATACAAAATGTATTAAAATCCTTGTTATGCAACATCACTGGATGTGCAGCTCTGTGGTGGGAGCTTAGGATGCTGCCTTAAAGTTTCTGGGTGAATTTTACAGAAACTCAGCAGTTTCAAAGGTTTCAAAGTCTCAAGGAGGAGTGAATACAAATGGCACCTCTTTGCCATGTTTTGCTTTGAGGCTCTGCTTGTAGGAATCTTATTTCTGCAACCATGAATAAGATGCATGTTGTCAGTTTTGAATATGATGGACATGTTTTTCCAAAGCTTCCAGTCAGCACCCTGATGTGAGTTAATTTGTGAGTGAATTTATGCTTTGTTTTGCCTTCTCAGATACTGCACTGCCTAGATGAGATCTGTTTGCACCAGCTTCCTGTTTGGCGAGCTGGCATACTTAACCATACGTATGAGTGTATTGATATTGTATATAAAATATGATTCATGACTGTCGGTGCAAAGCCTTCACATCTCAGACGGGTGTGTGCATATTTGTGCAGAAATGTGCATCTGTGTTTATGTGTGTGTATGGATACGTGTGTGCAGACGGGGGTTGGGGAGGGTGGGTAACATTGTTAACGTTCCTCATTGGCTGAAATATTTTCTCTGGCAACTAGAAAACGTGATCCTGCCTGCAGAGGCACTGCAGTGTGTGCTGCAGCGAGAGAGAGCAACAAGGGAGAAAGAGAGGGAGTGTGTGTGTGCGAGAGAGAGAGAGAGAGAGAGAGAGAAAGCGAGATAGAGAGATAGATGGGGGGGTGGGCAGGCAAAACAAGCCACATGCATAAGGAGGAAGCCAGAGGCACAGAGGGAGAGTGTGAGTGTGCATGTATGTGTGAAAACACTGCGCATGTGTGACTGTGAGGTGCACTAAGTGGAGCAGACGGAGAAGGAGAAAGAGGAGTAATGAACGGCAGCTGAGACAAGAGGAGAGATAACAGCAGAGGAGAGGGAAAGAGGGAGGACAGAGGTTTTACCTGAAAAAAACAGACGAAAGAAAGGAAAAGAAGGGAAAGGGACGCACGTGCTGAGAAACAGCGCAGACGCTCAGGTCACTGCCCCGAATAAGCTGAATAATTTGAGAGGCTTAGGTAGAGGGATGGAGAAAGAGAGGCCAGAAGGAGAGGCACAGTTCGGAGGAGAAGGAGCAGGGGTGGGAGAGTGAAGGACAAAGGTGCCAGAGGAGAGGAGGAGAGGAACGAGGGATGCAGAGCTCGACGCAAGCAGCCTGAGACATGACGCATCCACCTTGTAACAGCTTCCTCCATCTTACATCTCCTCCATGTTTCCTCCCCCCCGCTGCTGCTGCTGCTTGTCGTTCATCCTGCTAGAATCGAATGGACAGGAGAGAGCATCCGCCCTCTGGTGAGACATCCGCTGAACAAAGAGACTGAGCGGCTTGGTTTTATCCTCGCAGAGCAGCATCAGCAACGTCGACAGCAACAACTGGAACGGGAGCGAGGAGGCGAGAAAGGACTAGAACAAGACAAGTGCGTAGGCAGACAGGTGAGGATGAGAAAGGGCTTTGCATGGGTTTGATGGAGAATAGACTGTGGCTTTTCTGTGGGTTGATCTTCACAGTTCGTTCCTGCATGCTTCAAATATGTGAGGTGTGGCTCCTTTATGAGTGAGTTTCATGCTGTCTCCTTTTTATCTCTCTGCGCAGGAATTAGACAGAGGTGGCCTTTGTTGTTTGCTTTGCTACGTTAAGCTGGGGTTTACATGGTTGTTGCATCATGGACGTTCATTTTGCAGACACAGACACAAACACAAACACACACACACACACACACAGATGCATGAATGGAGACACGCATACATGCAAAGAGCATAACACTGCACACCTACTTATCTGCATCGGCCACGAACAATGATTAGAATCAATGTCAAGGAACGTGATGATGTGTGAGTTTGGGTGTAGATGGTATCTCTGGAGTGTCATGTCTCCAGTGGTTATGACTGTTCACAGACCTCTGCACAGACAGATAGACAGACAGACAGTGGGGGCAGGAGGAGAGGGGTGGGGGTTGATAGGGACAGGGCAGAACGGCCTGTTCTGTAGCTGTCAGCAGCGCTAAGGCATCTCCATATTGGCCATACATTGGCGCTGCAGTGAGAGTGCTGGGTACACCATGCTGCGATTGCATAACTGCTCCTGAACGCACACCCCTCCCACATGCTAAAGCTGCTCCATCGCATACGGTCCAAATATTTTGGCCACCTCACCTCTATCTCGCAGTCCCTACTGAGTCTCTGCTCACACGACATCAACAGTGCCGTCAACCTTAACCCTGTGCTGACATGGGCTCCTTAAAAGAAAAATCAATCGCCTTTATCAATCAAGGCACTGCTGTTATTGAAGAGCTGGACATTTGCTGAATCTTTCCCTCATAAATCTTCGATGAGGTCTGTGTCAAGCAGAGAGATGGTGGTGGTTATGGCTCTTATTTTTCTGCCTGTGTGCAGCTCTACCATGTTGCCGTGGGAGCTACATAGACGAGAACAAAGAGCACTTGGCTGTAATGAATTGCGAGGCAAAATGGCCGATGTCTGCCATGAATGACAGCGGGCTGAATTATTAAAAACAACATCTCCCCACATACCCAGTAAGCACTTTCTGCCCATGCAAAAACACAAACATCAGACTCCCGTCATACAGTGACCTGTGGAATAATTGCATGCAATCACAGCTTGTTGAACTGACTGCAAGACAAGAATTACATCCAAACTTTCCATCTAAATCTAAATCCTGGGAGAAATATTAAAGTTTTGTATTAAAATCTTGGTATTTAAATTACATTAGCCTGACATCAACCTACTGTGCGCTATATGTGAGTGAAATAAATTCCTTAATTCAGAAAATGATCATAATGAAATGAAAAATGAACAAAAGCCCATTGAGAAAGGAATGAAATTTAAAAACTAATCTTGGCATTTAAAGTTTTATATATTATGGCTAAAACAAACTACAGGGACATAAAAACATCACACTGAGCTGCATCTGCCATCAGCATTTATGCAGTACGACACTTAACGTACTTGTCAAATTGTAAAATATGCCACAGAAGCAAGTCCTCCTGTATATAAATCATTCACAATATTTCCCTTAATCCCCACAACATTTCCAGAGAGAAGCTGCAGCCAGCAAACATACACTAAATCTGGGGATTTGTCCTCAGATCACGCTAAGGTCGTAACATGTTATGCAATCAAAATAACAGCATAATATCCCACACTGGTCCGAGGAGAGATGTGGCGATGTTTTTTACCAGCCGAGGCATGAATGTGGATACTCATCTCAACATAGCTGGCATACCTGACATACTGCTGGTATGTGGTGTAGGGGCACAAAGACCTGGAACGTCTGTTCTGTCCACGTCAACAGACTGCTCACGTTAGATGGATGGATGGATGGATGGATGGATGGATGAATGGATGGATGGATGGATGGATGAATGGACAGCAGGTGGGAGAGGCTGATAGATAGACAGATGTTCATTGAGAGAAAAGAGAGAGAGAGACAGGCAGGGAGACAGACTGATGCAGGGTCTCTATGACTCATTCAGAACACGGTGCCCTTCTCCTGCTCTCCGATCTGCACAGGTGGAATCAATCCTGTTTTATCATGAGGACCTGAGCTGTCGGTGTGTGTGTGTGTGAGAGAGAGAGAGCGAGAGAGAGTGATGAGGCAACATAGTGGGAGTCTGAGAGGAGAGGAATGTTCTAGGCGTGTGTGTGTTTTCTCTCTCTTCAGGTGTGTGTTAGTGTCAGTTTAGTGTCAGTTTATCAGTCAGAGATAAATCTAGTGTGATATGCTCATTTAAAAATATTCCCTTCAGTGGCTCGTATCTGTTATCTGTTTGTTTGTGTGTCCACTGGAATGTAAAGGGTGGTGCCGCGTACGTGATGGGGAGTTGTCTGAGGGTAAGAATGTTCTAGGGTATGTGTGTGTGTGACTTTACGTGTATTCGGCTCTGTATGTGGTTAATGCTATAAGGAATGTGCTGCTGAGACAGACTCCTCTGACATCTCTGTGGTCAGCTCTCCTCTTCCTCCTCTTGCTTGTGATGACGAGGTCAAATGCCTGCCATGATTTCATTAGTGTAATAATTCCTCTGCAGGGAGAGGATCCAGAGCTGTGCACACACACACACACATACACATACACACACACACACACACACACACACACACACACTCAATGTCAAGACTGTGGGAGAGCTGCAGCACTGTGTTAATATGGTGGCTGGGTCGGAGATGAGCTCCTTACATAACTGGAGAGGGCTCTGTCGATTAGGAGGAGGCTGCGCCAAAGCTGGCCCATCAGCAGGCTGCCTGCATCAGTTATCAGCCCTTTTCATAGCACTGTCACCAAATTAGAGGGTAATTTTAGCTGCTTCATCTCCCCCGGGCTCAAAGGCTCCTCATGCAGCCTGGATGCTTTATCAACTCGACCCCTGCCACCACCAAGCAGACATGTTTCCACAAGCTGTTTATATCCACGTAATGAGTCCAGACGTATACAGTACCTGTGAAAGATGAAGCTGATTATTTCAAACCATAGTTCAACTGATACTGGATTTTTGAGGCTAATACCAATATCGCTATTTGACAGTTGAAAGACATCATCTTTTCAATTATTTACTTAAGTATTTTAAAATAAGCAGACGTTTAGATCCTTTAATATTTATTTTTTTTATTGTTCTCTGCAGTTGATTTGAATGTTGATACTGTTTCTTACCTCAAACATATCTCTGGCTAATCTATACTGCAGCTTCATGTTATACATGCTATATTTTGAGCTAAATTCAAAATTCAACCCTAAACTTGTATTCTTGCACTTAATCAACCATGTATAGAGCTGAGACATAACAATATACTGTAGCATCATGTAGGAATTGTTTGATGCTTCTGGTAATATTTCTTAGTTCAGTCACTAATAGAAAAATATTAAATGTTTGATACCTTATTTTGGTGAATGCAAATGTGTTTTTTTGTTTAACAAAAGACGTCAAAATCTTCACTTGTTCAATGTTGTCGTAACACAAGCAGAATTTGCCTAAATAAAACAGTCTAAAAGAAACAAATTATGATTTAAACAGTAAATATCTGATCATAAAATAAGTAAACCTGACTTAGAATCTGACCATGTGTCTATCATTCAGTGTTTTGGGATTTTGGTCTTCGTATTATTGTAATGAAGGAAAATGGTTGTCTTTTCCTGATCTTAGCTGGTTAGTGATTTTGTACAATTTTACTTCTTGCCTTCATAGACAATTTTATGATGATTAGTTCTGGAAAAATTCGCATAAATATCTTCTAAAAGCAGCAAGAAAGGACCCCTAAGTATATCACTATGTTTATCAAACATGCATTAATGCATGCTGCATCAGCGAGAGGATGAGAAGGAAGCAGAAACTATTTTGGGAATGTGTTGCAGCACTGCAGTGCTGGAGACATTTGGTGAGATCGTGAGTGATTCTGGCTAACAGCTCTGTGTGTTTGAGTGTGGGGTGTACAAACATGTCAACAGATTCATTGAGAAAGGATAAAGGGGAGAAACAAGCGTGTGCCTGTTTACCCAATATGGCTCGCTGCATCACGTGAAATTTATGGGCTAAAGCACTTCCGCCAGTTAGGTACATCTCTCTCATTCGGTGTGAATCTTCAGCCGGGGTTGGGGGCAGGAAACCACTGAGAGGTACACAGATAAACAAACCATAAATAGAAACCAGAACCAGAGCTGCTCTCCCTCTCCTCGCTCTCTCTCTCTCTCTCTTCCTCGCCATGTAGGTCACCTCCTCTGCTCAGCTTTTTTTCTTCCCTCTAATGAATCATCGCTGTTGACAGCCGTGCAAAGAATGAAAGATGTGTCATCCTCCCGCCTCTGCTGTTTGGCAGCTATTGTTTTGGTCAAACTAAAAATTTTCATCCGTGCACTTGTTCTTTTTCACATACCCACACACAGTATGACACAAACCCTCGGTGGGGGGGGGGGGGTTGTAACCTGTTCCCACACATGTTCGAGTCTAACTGACGCAACTCACAACATGATGCTGATAGGAAGCAGGAAGTGTGGCAAGAACAGAACCACAACCTGTGTCACAATCACCTGCTCAGACCAGACAGTGTGGCAGCTTACATTTACTGTTTGGATGCAGCTTACAGCACACTTTGCCTTCTATAACTGATAGAGAAACACATTATGAATTCTTGAAGGTTTTCAAAAGTTTCTAAATGAACAAACATATTTTGTTATCTTTAATAGATGAAAACTGTTGAGATGAATGGTTTCTGGGGTCTGATGACAATTACCTGTGTGCTGGTGGGAGGTGTAGGGGTTAGAGTCAAAATTTTGATGTATAGCATGTGTGTCAATAATGTTCGGCTTTGGTTGCATTGTTGGACATGTGTGAATTAGATTATATGTTTATGATTGAGGTCACAGTTATAGGTGGTGTACTGGACTATATTATACTAATAGGTATTTCTAATATTAGAAACACCTCTGAATATAATGAAGTCTGGCACAACACCATCACCAGCTGTGACCTCAACACTGAAACCTATAATTTCATTAACACCACTTATTAAGTAAATGATCTGACTCACCCTCACCACAGGCTTCAGACATGCAGTTGGTATGCTGGGCTTCTAATTCTTACGCTAAAGTACACCACGTATCAACATCATCTTCCGACTGATCGCGTTTAGTCAGAAGCCAGACGTACTCTCTGTGCTCTGCCGTGCCCCGGAGCATGTGGCAACATGATAATTATCTCCGTCTTTAAAGAGGCACACCTGGGCCGAGGCCAAGATGAAAAAGGAAATGGGACAAAAGGTTTTCTTTCTCCACGTGAGCCACCCTGGCAGCCGCCACCAGATAAAAACTGATCTTCATACAGCTATGGCAGGTTTTGCAGCTGATTCATACACAGAATTATAACATTTCAAAGATGTAAGCGAACTTAAAAGTCTTTCTGTGAAACAAAAAACATGTTCCGTTCATTCTGCTGCTGTTCAGCTGTTCCTATTACATGTCATTAAAGCTCATTAAATCTTGCAAACAATGTGTTTATCAGAGCAAAAACTCATGTGTTTTATAAATCTCTTCTCTGTTTTCACAGGTAAAGGAATCCTGAGGACATGTTAGGAGTCTGAGACACTGGAAGAGGGAGACAAGCACAGAGGCATTCTTCAGACTGTTATCACATCTTCTGCTCAGTTGGCAGGACTGTCCGAAAGTCCCAAATAAAAAACTTCACTCCCACCTCTGAGGAATTCAGGAGCCTTGGAGCTTGAAGGAGTCATTCCAACGGAGCATTATTGGACACCTCCCTATAAGAGACCTCCTCCCTCTTCCTTATCAACAAGCCACCGAGAGGGTCACACAGGGTCGCCTGACCAAAGTGGGCTAAGAGCGGAGACAAAGACTGGAGGTTATTCTTTTTTTTCTCACGCACTCAAGTCGGTGCGCGACAAACCTGTGGCCAAAAACAGGAAGTTAAGCGGGCGTTTGGGCGAGAAACACATCTAAGGGCTAGTTTGAGAAGGCAAACGTTTCCTTGGCAGGCCACAGGATATAGTTAAAAACAATACCAAGACCTTTCTGAACTGCCTGAACTCAATCCCCACCCCCACCCCCCAACTCTGTGAATGCAGATATCCACCAACCTGTACTGTATGTATATATGTGAGCATCTGTGTGCATATGAGATTATTTATTGGTGTTATCACTGAGTGAGAACATATCTTTGTGCTAAAGTACTAACTGTCCTTGTGCGTGACTATTCTGCTAATAGCCATCAGAGAGAGCACAGGAACATCAGCATATGTGACTTAAAACAACAAAAAAAGCTACCTTTAAAAAGTCAACACTGGTCAGATACTGTAAGCTGGACTGTTAAATCATCTGTACATATCAGATCTGCAGATTGCGGTGCTCTGGCAGAGCTCCTCGATCTGTCTTCCCTTCATAAAGACTCAGGCTCACAGTGGGATCTCTGAGGGAAACATGGAGGCAACTATCCGTCCCCATGTTCCCTCGAATGGCTGACTTGAGAGAAAGAGCCCAATTCTTTTCCCCTTGTCCAGAACCAGGCAGGGGTGTCCAGCGCTGATAAGAGCCACAGCCCCTCCCTCCTCCACCTCCAAAAACGTGCGAATGTCCTGCCTCAGGCGTCAGCCCGTCACCATCCCCATGGACACCGTCAAGATCATCCAGTCGGAGAAGTTCCCCAGAGAGTGCCCTGTGCCTGTCACCCAGCCGCGCTATGCCCCGCCCCCCAGAGTGGCGTGGGACGGCGGAGGTGAAGGCGAAATCATCGTCAACCAGGCCTGCAGCGACCTGGCCCTGGACATCGCTGGCTCCCCCCGGCCTATGGTGTCCCCAGCGGCCCCCGTGACGCGCAGGGAGCAGAGCTTCCTGGCGCAGCGCAAAACCAGTGCCAACGAAATCTGCTACCACCAGTTCCACTACAAGATGGAAGACGTCATAGTCAACCAGTACGTGCTGCGCTCCTCCTCCACCTCCTCCTCCACTTCTTCCTCCTCCTCCTCGGGGCCCGTCATGCCGTGCGAGCCCCTGGACTGCCCCACCTGCGGTCACACCTACAACTTCGCCGGCAAGCGCCCGCGCATCCTCTCCTGCCTGCACTCAGTGTGTGAGGAGTGCCTGCAGATCCTCTACGAGTCCTGTCCCAAATACAAGTTCATCTCCTGCCCCACGTGCCGGCGCGAGACAGTGCTGTTCACTGACTATGGCCTGGCTGCTCTGGCCATCAACACCAGCATCCTGAGCCGCTTGCCCTCTGACCCCAACGGGCCCGTGCAGTGGGGCGGGGATGCCGACCGCAGCTGCTACCAGACTGTGCGCCAATACTGCCAGTCAGCCTGCACCTGCCAGATCGCCAACCCCTTGTCCTCCTGTGGCATCATGTAGACAAGGGGGGACACTGCAGGCATGACTGGACTCTGCCGCCCTGCCCGCCACCACTCTTTTCGTCTATAAGCTCTCCCCTCTCTGCCAACCCCCCCCCCCCCTCACACACATACAGTAAATAAATCCCTCCACAGATGTTATCTCTATATATTTAATAGCACAGATGGATGCTGTGTGGGACTTATGGATGCTGGTGGTTCAATAAATAGTAAATAAATGTATTTTATGTATGGACTGGAATCCTATTCACCCTCTCTTGTTTGGTTGGACGTGTTTGTCATTGACATCTCTTTACATGGGAATGCCAGGGGAGGTCTATCCCCCCAACCTAGGTGAATAAAGATTAAATAAATGATAAAAGTGACTCTGTGTGGCCTGCACTTGTTATCTGTCAAGCTGCAGTAAGGACCTAGCTGCAGAATTGTGGCTGAAACTGGGTCCTTCATGTTTTGCCTTAAACACTGATGTAGATTTTAGAGGATAGTTAATGGACTGATTAATAGATTGCAAGACATTATTGTTGCTATAATATTGTTATATTGTTGTTATTGTGATATTGAGGTATTTTTGAATGGGTTTTCTGCACAGTTTAAGGGTGTTTAAATGGTTTTGAAAAGTCCCTTCAAATGTACAGATATAGTGGCCATGACTTAATTCTCAAATTGTTTTTTACAGTTAATTCTGAAATGTCTTTGATGCTTCAAATGTCAAGGTAATTTTCTGCACAAAGTAAAGGTGGCCTTTTGCACTTTAGGTCATTTTTAAGATATATTTAGCCCTTACAAATACCTTTAACTCATGCAGAAACCCCATTTCTGAAAGATTCAGTTTGACCCGTTAATTTATCCATTAATTTACTCCAAATCTGAAGCAATTAGTTTATTCATCCATTAGCGAATCAACCTAAAATTTAACATCAGGAACTTTGACAAGTAATGAATTGTTTGAGCCATTTGTCAAGCAAAAGTACACAAGGTTCACTGGATCCAATTTCTCAAATGTGAGGATTAAAACCGCTTTTATATCATTGTTACGTGATTATATTTGGGACATGTTAATCAGATTGATTGAAAAATAATCAACATAATCATTAGTGCCGCCCCAATTAAGTCATATTTCATTCTGTGATATATTTTGGTATTTAGCAGTCATATCAGATTGTTGCTCCATATGCGGACATGCAGTATTTGGGTGCTGAAGCAGGTTACTCTCATGTTGCAGAAGTACACCAAAACAAAACGAATAAAAGTTTCAGTCAGATAGTTAGATTTACATTATATTGCTTGACATTTACAATGTTATGTACTGTAGAGTGCACACTAGTGTTCTTTACAATTTGCAGCTTCAATGGGGAAAAATGTTGGATACAAGTTTGAGTGCATAAAATCAGGCTTTGTGGTGTGATGAGGAATTTAATCCCCCATCACAGTTTCATAGAAAACCCTATTATTTATCAAAATAATTAATACTGGCAAGTGTAGCAGGCAATAAATAAACATTGCAGATTGCTCCATTACATGGGCTGAGTAGGAAGTCAGTTTTGAAGCAGGGACAGCGTTCAGGCTTTTAATGGAAAGGTTTCTTCTCTTCAACTGAAACCATCATTCATCATCATTTCTACGGGCAGTTTTCCTCCTGTTCCTCCTGAACAACTGGCTCAACCGTCGCCGGGCTGAGTTCTTCTCAGATGACTGCATCTGTTGGCTGTATAGATGAAAAATTCATGAAACGGAGCTGAAGCAAGCGGTTGCAGAAAGCTGGAAGCTGTATGTAAGCTAAGGTTCATGAGAAAAAAAGGGACAAGATGTTCCAGACGAACAGAGGCACAGACTGAAAATGAAGTCCAAAAAGCAAACAAAGCATCTCGACATCCACTGTGCATTAGCTCTGAAACGCTGGATCCCTGTGGCTGGTTGCACATCCACATTCCCTCAGAGCGTCATGCATCATATGAGATTAATAGTACTGTCCCCTTAGAAGTCATAGTCATAGATATAATCTCTCACCTCTTTACTTCTCTCTCAGCAGGCTCTTCTCTTCTCAAAGACCCAATTTTAAACTTCCAGTTCTTGTTGGATTTATTAGTCTCCTCTTTTTTAGACTGCTGAAAAGACACAAAACATTTGCAGACCAGAATGACACAATAAAAATTATATAATATATTCTTTAGCAGGTATTTTGATTGTGTTTCTTGCATGGGTACAGATTATGTGCTGTGTTTGAGTGTCAGTACCTGCACTTCATTCTCCTCTGCCTCTTCCTCTTCATTCTCCAGCAGGTCTTCTGTATTCAGATGCTGCCCTCTGCAGTCTGCATTCAACATTCCTGCACCAAGCACACATACAATACAAACACAGCTGATTATTTCTAAGACTAGGGATTCACTTCCATGGTAAACAAATAGATGGCATATATTGAACACATCAACACAAAAGGTAAAAATGGAAAGAAACAGGTGGAATAACACTCACTTAAATGCAGCGTTGCAATAGCTGTGTCTGAAGCTGATCTCTGCCGGAAATGTCCGTAATCTTTCCGACGCGGGGGTTCACTGGAATTGAACGTGGAAAATTCTGTACTTTCAAAACTTCGACTGGAAGAGAGGTCCTCCTCAGCAGCTTTAGAGCCACTGTGATGGGTGTTGAAAGCCTGAAAGACAGCCAAGTGATGGGTTAATTTACATTAACCCTCGAGCTGCAAGAAGACATGCTGTCATCACAGCTTGATGAACTCATGTCACATTTATAAACACAGTGAGGTGGGGAAACTGTGACAACTTCATAATAGCCTTTGCAAAGATGCGATACAGGAATGTCTTCCCCTGGCTCACCTCTAAGTGTTGATGCTGCCGCAGGGCTTTCATCTCCATCTGTAACGCTCGGCTGTGAATCTGTTGTCTGGCAGTATCTTCTAACATTTGGCACACCTGCTCCAAGTAGCTGAGCCCAGGACTCAGTCCTTTTCCTTCCCCCTCACCAAGCTCCTGCACAGATCATTGAGCATGAAAAAGTGTTACCATGTAGGATCTAATAAAAATACAATTTAATCAACTTGAAAGTTTTATTCACTGTTTGAGAAATTCTGCAAAAATCCACAGCACAAACAAATGATAGGTGACAATATGCTGTTGCAGTTTGTAGCCATGCCAGTTGCATGGCTCTGTAGATAGTGGTGTCCGTCAATCCACCACTTGGGTTCAGACTTCAGTATCTCAACATCTACCAGATGGACTGACATGTTGACATGTGCACACATTCATGGTGCCCACATCAAGAATCCTGCTGACTTTGGTGATGCCCTGACTTTCCTCTTGCACCACCAACAGGTTGACGTTGACGTTGTGGCTTGGAGTTCAATTTTTTACAATTATTGGATGGATTGCAGTGAAATTTGGTAACAGATATTCACGTGTCTGTCAGGGTGAACTGTAATCACCATTATGATCCTCTGCAACCAGATCAAAATGTTTTTTGTCAAATACCTGCAAAACTAATGACATTCCCATCAGCCTCAGCTGTATTTTGTGTGTGTTAGCATGCTAACACACTAAACTAAGACTGTTAACATAGTAAAGATTTTTATAACTGCTATTACATCAGCATCTTACCATTGTGTGCCTCAGTACACCCCGGCTGTAGACTCTCAGGCTTATTAATGAATAGAATTGAGAAAAATAAAGATTATTTTCAATGTCAGTTCATCTCCTTATGCTTTTCCTATTAAACATTCTGTCTACAAAATAGAGAGAAAAATGGCTGACCTGTCTTTAAATTTATGTGATTTTGCCTCCATCAGAATTATACTGAGAATGAATATTGTGTGGGAGTTTTGTTTGACTGACTGGTTGCTTCTCAGTTTCTATGAATGCATGTTGACATACATCGCCTGAGTTTTTGAACAGGATAATGAAAGTATAATTATATGTAATTACACAAAGTACATAACTGAGTAATTGTGTCGACCTGGCATTATATGGCCTCTCAGTATTGCATTTCTCAAAGACTTTAAAACTGCCTCTCATTCAAATAAATGAACAAAGGGTGCACACACCCAAAGACTAAAAAAAACACCATAAAGTAAATTAAACATCAACTGGTACAATTAATCCTGTTGTTTCAATGCATTCATATGCTGCCAGCACAACCTGAATTTTACACTGAGTGCCCTAACTCATGGCAAATGTGAAGAAGAATAACTCCAAGGTTCTTTCACATTGTTGGTCACAATCAAAGTTCAAATCAAGGTTCTTTTTTTCCAATCTGGTTAACAACATTTCTGTCATATTTAACTAAAACCCGACAGACTGCTGCACTATCTCCACATGTCTCCGTCCATTCCTCTCATGCCTGCGGGCTTAAAGTCACCTGGACAGACAGGTTTATGATCCCTCGCACCACAGACTGTGACGGGCTGCGAGCATGAAAGAGATCCTGTATGAGTAATGACATGCCTGTCCTACTTTACATTCGAGAGCAATCTGGTGTGTTGCAACCCTTTAACTAAGGTCAAAGTAGACCTTAGTAGGTTAAAGCCTTGTTAAAGCCTTGTCACACCTCTGGGACTTTCTTTCAGGCTTTCCATTTACATTTACAGGAGTGCGTTGTGCAAGACCACACTTGTTACTTGTGAAACTAATGTAATCGTGAAACTGATCCCACATTAGCCCAAACAGAAATCAGACAGACTATGGAAATGTTTGTATCTCTTCTGTTTTTCCAAAAACTATATTTGAACACAGTTTGGTTTGTGACTTAAACAGTATCTCACCTCTAATCTTGCCTGAGCTGGATGCCTGTCACAGTTCATAGACAGCGGTCGTCTGCATGTCTGCCTTGCGGGCACTAATGGGTTGACCGTCCTCCTGAGGCCAAAACTCTCCAACCTTTGACCTCTCACTAGCTCAGATGTGTGCCTTTTGGGTAGGAAAGATGATCGAGGTCGTCGCCTGAGCACCTCATCAACCGTGAAGGGCTCCGCTTTTCGATGTTTGGAGTCAGTCCTCTGTAGTGCTTGCTCCAGCTTTTGGTGCAAGGCCACGGAGCCCTCCTGAGCCCTGCTGGGACAGAGTCGCGGTGAGGAGGAGGAGGAGGATGAGGAAGGTGGAGGAGAGCAGAGGACAGGAGACTGTGATGTTGAAGCTGGAGAGAGTCCTTCTGTCTCTGGTATAAATGCTTCTATTTCTGCGTTAGCAGGAAAGGACGTCTCAGAGCTGGCTGTCTCCACTCCAGAGTCCACCGATTCTGAGCGCAGGTTTGTCCCCATGTCAGACGGAGGTGTAGGAGAGTCCTCATCATTATTTCCCGGCCACTCTGAGTCCGAAGACTGGCCTCCTTCAGATACCCAAGCCTCCATGAGGTTTCCAAAGCTCCTGTATAGATTCATCTCCAAACGTTCCCCCTCTGTCCCCTCACGCCACTTCTGTTTCTGAACTGCGACAAGAAAATGAACAGCAGAAAAGTCAGCCCACGCAGTCATTAGCTGAGGTGAACTGGCGATGTAGAATTCAAAACATCCCCTCTGATCCACCTCTGTTGCTTCACCACGCCCATCCACAGCATCTGTCCTGTCACAGCGGCGGGCTGCATGCTCATACCTGCTCCTGCTTGTCACTGAGTCCTGGGAAAAGAGTGACTCATCTGCAGTGTTATTTGAAATGTTGGATTTGCCCTCACACCTGTAAGAAATTCAAGACAAAACAAGAACGAGAACAAGCCATGACATGGTCATAGATTCACCCTGCATGGGAAATTCTCTGTGTTTACACTCCACTGTACCTGGAAGGAAACTTTAGTTGCAGAGTGTGTTTCAGAAACAGAGGTGCTGTAAAGGAATGCTGACAGCACATCAAAGATAAAACAAGTGTCAGGACTGACTTTTACAACTGTGATGGAAACAAAACTCATGCTTTAACATAACCCACTTATTCACAAGTGTGAGTAGTTAAGTGTGGTAACATAATATGTTCAAATTCCTCAGCGGATATACAATATTATGGTATGTGTGTGTGTGTGTGTGTGTGTGTGTGTGTGTGTGTGAAAAGGGGAACTGTGAAAGAAGCTGAAACACCATTTCTGTTGCCATTTTCTGTAAAAAAAAAAAAAAAGTGCTGTACAAATACAGTTTTTTATTAGAATTATCCTTTCATCATTTCAGCAAGTTTTATCTGAGAGGAATGTGGAGAATGGACACTCCTGTGTGCTGATTTGATCAACACCTGGGGAATCCAGGTGATCAGCAAAGGGTCATCTGATCAAGCACACAGGCTCATTCACCTGCAAACACAACAAAAGCAGTTCACTCTGAGTGAGTGTGAGTGCACAGTCTGCCCACAGCTGCATCTGTTGTTGTCTTCTTTCCGCCTTAATACATTACACACATGCCGTGCTACATAGCTACAATTTAGCTGTTTGTTTTTTGTTTTTTTGGGGGGGGCGGGGGGTTGTGGGATTAATCTGGGGGATGTTACTGTATATTCTACAATTAAGGGTAAAAATAAAAATATAAAATAAATGAATAAATCTAAAGTGGAATTTTATTCCTAGTGGGGAGACGGCTTTGAAACACTATAACACACTATAACACTATATATATAAAAGATGTAACACTTTTTAACACATGGCTCCTTACATGTTATCTGGCAATTACTAATAACATTTTATTAATTAAGATAAAAAAGGGGGGTTAAGTTATCTTAAGTTATTTATCTATAATTATTCATATTTGTATTCGTTCGTAATTATTTTTATTTGTATTTTTACTTGACAACATGTAAACAACAACTTGTAACTTGTAACCTCTTCAAACCCTCCATGCTGTCGCTAGGGGTCGTTGTTGAGCAAGTGTCAAGAATTCCTGTCTATCAAATCAAAAAGTCACTGAAGACAATAACGCCCACTCCCCTTTTCTAACTCTTCTTGTTTGCTTTATAATTCTCATGTCCGTCTTCTCTGTTAAGGCTATTTAATGAAAACCCTTATTAGTAGATGCTTTAGGGAACAAATCAACAAAAACTGTGCATAGATCAGTGTGAGTACAACCACTTTAAGTGCATGAGACTAGCACAGACTGGCATCTGCCGTTAAGCCCCATCGGCGTGTTTGCGTTCGATTCTCTGTAGCAACCAGTAAACAGTGCTCCCTTCAGGCGACCTGCAGCAGCGTTACACAGGACCACTATGGAGAAATACGGTCTGCTGACACCTGAGCCGCATTATATACCGGGGTAAGTGCAAGCCTCTTGACACGTGTAAGAAGAAGCAACCACATAATCTCAGCATTGAAGATAAAATGATGTATGTGGCGTGACTGCACAGGGTTTAATGTCGGCGTGGGCTCCTCACTGCTCACATGTCAAGTATAACACAATGACAACCCTGTCAAAACACTCAAATTACAATCATATTACTTTAGTTATGTGTTTATTTGACTGATTTTATATGAGCTGCTGGTAATTTGTCCCTAATATTTAAGAGAGACTTACAGGACAGTGTAGTGCTAAGAATAATGATACACCAGTCAAGTTTTTGCCCACTGCTGGTCAGCACATTCATGTAATTAGTTAGAATTAGTTAGCAACAGCTTCTCAACATACTGTTTTTTTCAGAAGTTGGGTCTTGAAACTGTTAATTAAATTTAACTACATTATATCTTATTGCTTCCAGCTGAAATGATGCTGGAGTTTGTATTTAACCCAGGCTGCCTGTTGTTTTCAGGTATACAGGGCATTGTCCACAGCTGAGATGGGGTGTAGGGAAGTCTTATAGCAAGCTGACAGCCGAGTTGCTGACCAGCACTGAGGTGAAACACACCAGTCGCCTGGTCCTCCGCAGGGGTCACGCCCCCCCCACAGAGTCTGACCTGATACTGAGAGGCATCCCTGACACTGACTCGAAGAAGACGATACCGGGATACACAGGTAGGCATCACACCGCAGGGCAGGGGGTCAGCTAAGTAACTGAACACCTCATGGAAAATTATTTCACTCTGGGGACAAATACTGATAAAAACATTTACATTTACCAGCACCTAATTACCTCGTTGTGATGGAAATAACTTTTAGCAGCGTGTGCCAGTTATAACTGAAATCTGGAAAAAGGCCTTTAAATGTGTCTTTTCACAGCAGCACAACATGAGACCACGAGAATATGAGAATAATCTGTGTGTGTGCTTGCTAAATTATTAAGTGACCAGTTACGTGGAACATCAAGATAGCACACACCGATCAGCCATATTTGTAGCAGTGTTTGCTGTGGTATGGAAACACCGATTAAAAGAGGATTTGAATTTTTCTCTTATATCGATATGAAGATATTCAGATTGCAGAAACATTGTAGTTCCTCTGGATAATCCTCAGATCTCCCTGTGGTCTGTTCTCACTGGAAATACTTTATGCTAAGGAAACTTTGAAAACTGTTCACACTGTGTTTTGTGGATTATTCAGAGTGTCAGGGACGCCGTTTCTGGAACGAGTTTTAACACTGCTAGCACCAGGATTGTATTTGGGTGGAGACATCACAGAGACAGATATCTCAAAACCTGAGCGAATAAAACCTAAACTATCTTTTTGTGGCTGGACAGTAGTCCACATTTGGGTGAACCGACAGTTCAGTGTTGCTTGTTGGTGTTTTAGGCTGGATTCCAAGAAGACAGAACTACTTCGCTTGCACCTACACTGAAACATGCCGTAAGGTGCTGTCTGAGTTTTACCAGGACAGGTGTGCAAAGACCCACTGGCGATCAACGGACCTGCCAGCTGTTGTCAACAACCACCAGTGTGAAGTAACCTACACACACGTTCTGGCTCTATCACTCGCCCACACACACACATATGTTGACAGAGCACCTCTTGTTTAATTATCCATGGTGAAACTCCAGTGTCAGTTCACTGTCATTTAATCCACCATAAAAAAAAGACTGAGAGGTAGAGCTGGTCAGCTTTCCAGAAGGACCAATCACAGATAGAAATTAGAAATATAGAAATTAGCAGCAGTATAATCAGTTTTCTTGAGGCACAAATTTCCACTCAAATATTCAAAGTTCCTCATGTTGATTTTACATGAAGAGGTTGACATGAAACCCATGTGTATTGGTATTATATGTAAAATCTGTGTTGGCTTTAAAAACCTTCAGTTAAGGCTTAGAAACAGGGCTGGCGTCTGATCATTTTGGATCATAGAGCTTGTTTGATCTCTGAGTCATGCTCTAATGGTTCTCTGTTTTGATTCGGTCCAGAGACCGAAACCCCCTTTGACGGCAATCTCTGACACAGTAATCACCTACGAGCCCTTGAAGCCCCCATCCTCCACAACACCGGATGACGATGACCCACGCAAGTACTTTATCTCAGGTACTGCAAAATCAGCTTCAAAAATTGTTTGCAGAAAGATGCACTCGTCCTTAAACCTGCTATAACAGATTGTTTAATCTCGCTTCCTAGTTGGCAAAGGTTATCCCATCATGACCAACCAGGCATTGATCCAGTTTGGGAAGCAGCAGCGAAGCGACCCTAAAGGACAAAAGGACAGCACAATAACTCCATTGCCCAAAATCTATCCCTCAAACCGGGGTGTGGTGCCGTCATTCACAGGACATATCCCAGGTCAGAGTTAGCACCACACCTCGCACTACAAAGCCTTATGATAAGATATTTTTCAGAAGTTACAAAAGTGTTTAAAATATCAAACTCAAGCATGCCTAACTCTACACTATCGCACAGGATACCGGTTCATGTATGGACATACCTTTGGTCAACTTTCCAAGAATGCACTGGAAAAGAGGATCTTTCAGGAAAAGTCACAAAACCATCAAACGCTTCAATAAAATGACCATTGCTAGCAGGATGGAGTAGTGAAATGAGTCAAATCTAAGAAGATGTCATATCTGGCACATGAATGAGCACTTGTACTGCTCACTGTTACAAGAAGAAGACAGGTAATATGTTGAGTCTTTATTGACAGACTTTGATTGTCACTGGGCATTGCAGGAAGCATTCAGAGGTTGAGAAAGTGACACTGGGTGGAATAATTTCACATACTTCACATTATTGCAGTACATAAAAATTCTCTATTTCACAAATGGAGAGAGCACATTTTCTGTTCTTTCCTCTCTCTTATCTAAACACCAGTCTATCAAAATAGACCTGACACACAATACCTGAAACAGCCACAAGAGGGCTAACATTTGTGCAACTGAACAAACTTCACTGGAAGACATACTACTGGATATACCAAGCAATTCCACACACTTTTAAATTTCATGGCCAAAAAATGTCCAAAACCTAACCCTACAGCTATAAAAACATTAATAGGAAGTTAAGAGATCTAGTAAGTACTAAAGCACTGTACTGTATGTGTGTTAACTCATGCACCTACAGTAAATCCATGCTGGGAATTCACTCAAAAAACAGTTACTGGAAATAAAACATCACTGACAATCCACGGCGCTGGTGTGTACCATGTCTGCCACAAGTAAGAGTGTAGTGCTTGCTTTTTTTTCCAACTATAGATCAAAGGTACAGTTATGGAGGTAATGAGAAATGGATGTGAGAAAAGGATAGTTTTGCACGACAAGAATGTTGAACAGTCTACAGCTGGTCAGTATCGACATTTTGTGATTGATATTCGCCTACAGGAAACAACAGGTAACAGAGGCTACTACAATTATTCCAAAGAACAATCGCAAATAGCAGAATTGACCCTCATTCAACAAGCTATTTCCTGGAAAAGCGCTCATGATTTGCTGTGAAAATGATCCGGCCTCCTCTGACCACATTTATGAGTCTTTAACTCACAACTAATATGGGCAAGAATTACAAAAGCGGTGGGTGAGGTACATTTTAAGATCAAGAGCTGGTTGCACCAGCTGTTTGGTTACATTTCACAAAAATAAGAATATAGCTACCTCAAATTACAAAAAAAAGAGTAGAATTAGGCCTAAATCAAACTAAATTACTAGCCAAATGACCTCTGCTATATTAGCATCATTGGAGATTTCCCACTCATTCTAACCTACTACTATTGCTAACTCACTCATTTCTCCTTTCATGCATATAAAAAAAACAAAGTAACATGTGTAAAGATTTATCAGATCCAATAAATAGATTGAATCCTCAAATGGCCATTATGCTACAGCATGTGATGCTACAGCAACTTCCTGTTTACATATTTGATTGCTTTTTGATTGGACAGCGCTACAGATATTACCTTCCTAGTTTTTACTGGAACGTTCTTTAAGTTGATATACAAGGAAACCTAATTTATTTTGAAAGAAGCTGATATAAGAACAGAAAGGACACACAAACTCAGTGATGGGTTTACAAATAGCTGGTGCAACACAAAGCTTGATGAATACGGGCCATTGCCACAGCTGTTCCTGTATTCCTGTATTTTGTGTGCTTTCTGACCAGTTCAGTGGTGTGATCAATCACTGTGTATGAATTATCATGCAGTTAAGACTTTTTCTTGTTACAGTAAATCGCCTCCTTTTTTTAGGAGTCCTTCTCAGTCTGAGCGACTCCTAGCTTCATTGACCTGATGGATTGAGCCAATAGTCCAAGCTGCGATCTGTCCAAATGCAGCCACTGTGATGGTCGTTTGTACCTATGAAAACAATGATAAAGATTCATGGGTTATGAGTAGAGCGTTACAGTGTCAGTCTTCCATCAATCTAGATCCTATTCTTACAAAGAAATAAAAAATGAACCCAGGATTAAGGAAATGCACTAAAGCAGAGTGAGGATCAAAACTGCTCACTGCTGGGTCTTACCTACTGGTTTGTGCTCCCATGTGACTCTGGGAAACCGTCTCTGTCCTGGTGGAAGTATCGGATGCCCCAAACAGTTTGGCCCAGCGAAGCCAACCCTGACATGGACTCTCAGCCTGGACACAAGTTGACGCATTTGGGGTCTCAGTGTCTTTCTCTCCCCTCCTCTCTTCATGCCTGCTGTCCATACTTATTTGAGACCAAGTATCTGCATTATTCTGGCTACAGTCCTCCCCTTCAACCACATCATCTGTAAGGCCAGGCTCTTTCGACCACCACTCTGGAATAGGAGCTAATGACGGACTCCTGTGGGCCTGCGTCCCTTTGCAATCCTGCTTCATGCAATTCTGAGAACTGAGAGACTCTTGGTGATGGCGAACTATCTGATGTGAAATGTTAGCTTGCTGGCTGCTGTCTATCTTCTTGTCAGCTTGCAGTAATGGCCAGCTGGTCGCTAAGAGGGCTGAGCACGGTGGAGGTGGAGAAACACCCTCCTCCTCCGAACACAGCTGTCTGTTATGTAACAGTCGGTGCTCCAGGAGCAGGTTGAGGTCAAAGGGCAACACGGACAGCGGCTGCAGCAGAAGCAGCAGCTCCTGAAACAGGGGCTGACACTGACCCAGTGACATAGACAGGAACCCCCAAGAATGGTAGTATGTTGTTACCACATCTGTGGAAACAGGAATGGGTGTGAACACGCAAAGATCCAAATACATGTAATCATTTGTTTGAAAAGTTTTAATAATATAACAAGAGTTTAACAAGCAGCTCTGTGAGGCTGTAATTGAGCTAAAATCAGCATGCTGACATGGTCACAGTGACCATGGCTGCCACAGTGTAGTATGGCAGAAAATAAAAAGTGTAATAAACTGACTGCACTCACCTCTTTGACTCTGAAGGTGACTGAGCCAGAATTCCAAAGCTCTCAAGCTGAAAGAGAGCAAATAACCAACAAAAGATCAATATGTCCAGTTAATTCATTAGCATTGTTTAGCATCATTAGTATGATCAAAGGTAGTTTAGGGACTTACTTAAGCAGGCCCATGATGAAGGCTCTCAGTCTCATGCAGTGGCTGGTGAGCTGGGGGCATAGTCTGATTTTGGAGACCAGGCTGTGAAGGACCTTTGTGGATGGACCTGTAGCAGAGTTGGACAGAGACCAAGAAGAGTTCATGAAGAGACCACGACAAAGGGCCGTCTAGCAGTGCTGAACTGAAACTGAACAACGTGAAACACCATCACCAGTTACATTTACCAATCCTGGTAGAGACTTCCACTACACTCCAAGAGTGGTTGCGCCGCTGCCCAATGATGAGATCCAGTTTGTGATCCCTAAGACCGTCCTCTAAAATATTCTGGATCGTTGGACACAAATGTTCCAGGACCAGACCGGCGATTGTCGGGCTGCGAGAGCTGTTACCCAGACGCATCTGTAACAGAAGAAGAGCAATATGATACAGTATATTTCCTGCTGACACAAATTATTAGACTCCAGTCCTAGAATGTAAGCAACGTTAGTTTGGCACTTTTCCACTGTGACACATCTTTCAATCTGCTTAGCTCTGCAAATTCATACCTTTTCTTCTGGGTCTCTACTGCTGCCAAAGTGAGCCATGATCAAATCCACCGCCCGACTCACAGACCTCAGCAAACCTACAGACATTGGACAAGCACAGACAAGCTGAAGCTGTAATTCATATATGGTTTGGGCAGACACAAAACATTGATACATTCATATATATAGTACATGTTAAATTGCAAATCCCAATCTTTTGTAATTTCTGTTCTGCATTATTGATTGCTGTCTTGTTTGAAGATACTCACTCATATGAAGAAAATTCTTATAACATGGTGATTTGTATTGGAAGCAGGTTGAAATGATGTATGTGCAGTGCCAGATTTTCTACTTGTTTTAAGAAAATAAGACTTTTTTTTTAGATCTTCACCTCACTAACTAGGTCATGCATAAAAATACGAGAGAATGATTTCTGGGTTTATTATCATACTGCGTGGAATGCAAATGAGAACTCAAGATGAAAGAGTCATTTTTCCATTTTAGCAGCGATCCTCACTGACTTGCTCTCCCCAGCCTTTCTTCATCTCATACTGGATAGCCTCTGCAAATGTCACGGTAAATTCTTTATGCATGTTGATGCCGCCTGCAGTGCTGCACCACACTGGCTCGTCAGCACAGCTGCAAATGTCTCCATCGTTGATTAGCCAAAGCTGAAGGATCTCATTTATGTAATCAAATTTGCAGCAAGTGGCCCATATGGTAGCAAAATGATTAGGTGTGTTATAAATCATTAACACTGTTTCTACTGCATCATTCTCCCTCTCGTCCTCTCTTGGAGCTTGCAGTCGCACACACATAGGCTACAGAGCAGAAGGCTCGGCCAATCCCGTGCAGGGAGAGTTAAAAATAGGTCATGTTTGAGAGGAAGCCCCTTCAGGGTATTGAAGGCACTGCTGCAGCACAGTGAGTTTTTATTGCTGCTCTCAACAGCTCATCACTGGATAGACAATCTAATCAAGGAGGAATCCAGTCATTACTGCTACTGGGTCACGCTTTACTGTATTCAGATTTCACTGTATGGTATATACTGCATTTAACATCATGTTTTATGCAAACAGACACAATGCATCAGTCATTCATCGGCCTCACCTCTCCTCTGAAGATGGCTAATAGACATGGACTCGTAAGATGTATCGGGTGAGAGGCAGAACTCTGTGGGCGGCCTGTCGCTCAGGATCAGAGACTCACTGTGCTGACTCTGACTCGGCTTGCCACCGAGCCCAGCGGAGTCTGCCTGGATTTGGTGTGGGTGCAGCCCAGAAGCAGCCAAGGACAGCAGAGAACTCAAGGAGGAGAGAGGAGCTACTGAGGAGAGGGCAGCTGTAAAACTACCGTGAAAAAAGCCAGAGTCAGCTGCAGGTGCCGCCCGGTACTGAGGGAACTTCTTTTCTGGTTGTAAGCTAGTGGGAGGAGACAGGGACACCTGCAGGTTTGGGTGACAGGTGTCAGTGGTTAGGGGTAAAGTGGGTGGTGTATGAGAGAATATAGAATGGTAGGAGGTGTGGGTCTGGGACTGAGCGGGACTTTTGGGCTCAGTCTTGCCATGGCTTTGCTCAGGGCTGAGGTTAATCAGGTCCTGGTAGGTGGGGATTTTAACAAGGTTGGACTGATTTGGGACTGGGGTCATATTTAAAAAAGTGGTAGCCTGAGTTTTGCCTGAGTATGGGCTTGTTTTATCCTCCACCTGAACCAGTGTGGGCTTTGGACTAGTGTGAGTTGGATCCAGGCTGCTTTTTGATGTACATGGACTTAGGTGTCCCTGGCTTCTGCTGGACTGGCTCCACGTGTGTCTGCGGCTGAAGCACTCTGGACTCGGCGTGCAGGTGGAGCAGGTATCAGAGCTCGAAGGAGCCTCAAGGAAGATGGGGTAGTGGCTGCCCATTGGTGACAGCTGAAGGTTTGAAAAGCACTGACTCCTTTTGCCCTTGAACTTGAAGCTTGGTTGGGAGGCACCAGTCTTGCTGCTCTTTTGACTCATGTACTGCTCCAGAAGGCAGCCCAAGTGCTGGGCCTGGGGTTTGCCTGCGGGGACCAGGACGAAGGGCTGGATGGGCAACGAGGTTGGTCTCTGGGCCTTACTGTACCGCATCACTGGATTTTCCAATGAACACGCCCCTAAGATGGAGGTAGAGAAAAAGAAAAAAATGATGGAACAGATTAGATTTGCTTAACACTTCGGTTATATCTTTGCATATGTTTGCTCGCTCACAAAACCAAGCCATGAAGACAAAAATCTCTGATTCAGTGCCTCACCTTCCTCAGCAGCATCAGTATCAGAGTGCTGCTGGTCCAGAATCACAGATGGCTGTGTGGATGCAATGCTTGTGCCTTGGCCTTTGCTGCTATGTGGGCTACACTGGCTGGGGCACAGTGAGCAGGGTGTGTGGGAGAGGTTTTGGATGCTGTCTGTATGTTTCTTCCCGCAGAGGGCTTTCTCAGTGGAGGTGGTGGCAACTTGGTAATCACAGGTCTGAAGCTGAGAGCAATCAAACCCGGCACTGCACTGTGCAGAGGAACACCTCATTTCCTTTTCCTGATCCTCTTTCTCCTGATGGTGAGACAGGAAAGATAGAACTGCTTAGGTTTACACAACCAAATCACACATGCATTTTCACACAAGATGTGGGTACCACAGTCTACAACAAGAAACCCTTTATATGGGGGTGATAATGCAAGTTTTAACCAATGGCTTCAATCATTTGTTAATACTTTACAGATCTGTTGTAAGCTGTGTTGTAAATCATTAATAGACTCTCATGAGTTTCTTGCTTTCTTTCTTCAGCCATCAAGTCTACAGCAGTAGGTCCTTAATCAAGGTTTTTCACAATACTCTATCAAGTGTGTATGGTTCTTATAAATGGATGTTGCTCTGGGTGCTGCTTGATTAACTTCAGGGCTAGCGAGCAAGACTCATGTTGGACATGGATGAACACCAGCCAAAGCAAATGTTCACACAGTTGCTCTGATAAATAGCTTGTAACTGGTCTATAAAGCATTAACATTTGATTTCTTAACTCACTAACTTATTAGAAATTTGTACTGAGATGTTCAAAGCTTGTAAAAATGGTGATATTCATACTTAAGAATACAGTAGGTACGATCCCTATATTAGTGTATTTTATTCAATTGTGTTTTTTTCTCTTATTTTCCTTCCTCATTAGCTATGAAAAATAGCTTTATGCATTTTCAGATAATCTAGTAGGGTTTTTAATGGTTTACACAACTCAAGATGTAGGAGAATTTTCCCAACCCATTGTTTGTATCATCTAATTCAGGACTAAGAGAAGAGCTGTTTTATTCCAGCACTACCTTCTTGACTTCTTTGTGTTGTACTTCTTTCTTATGATCAAGAGCGAGGTGCTCAGAGGGAGGGAAGGGGCTACTTCTGCTCTGCCCCTCAGGGCAGCTGGTGTGGCTGGACCAGGCCGGGCTGGGCGACTGGGAGGAGAGGTCACAAGTCACAAGTTTGTAGTACTTCTGATTGGTTCCCATGGCCAATGTGGCCTGGCTTTGGAGACAGGCAGTCAGGTCAGATACCTCCAGAGAGGAGAGGCCCGGGGGTACCGGCTCCAGGGAGTAAACGTTGCAGTTTGAGTCGAGCCCCTGAGGAGACCAGCAGGAAGCAGAGGGCATCATGTCAAGGTCCTCTTTTAGGGGACAGTGAACTTTCGTGTCTTCGTGTTGGAGGTCTTCGGCTGGAGTCTTGGGAACAGGCTGGAGGTTGAGGAACACAGATCCCTCAGATGGCTGGGAGGGGTGACCTGCAGGACTGCTGAGGTCATGAGGCGTGGCGGGGTTGTTGCTCCGGTTATAGATGGTGCAGAAGTTCACCAAGACGCCATCAGAGCTGTTACAGGAGGAGTCGCTCACATACTCTGTGTGACTGTTGGAGAGCAGCTCGGGGGAACATTTGTGTTGGCTGTGGATGCAGCAGGACATGTTATCCTTCAGTCTGTCTGAGTCCTGCTCTCCATGAGCCACGGTGCCAGATCTGCTCACATGAAAGCACTGGCATTCAGTCTGCAGTGAGTCCAGCCTGTTAGGCTGGTTAGAGAGCCACTCGTGGTCACTCTCACTTCCCAACACAGTCCCTTCTTTGCCCCATTCACTGCCCACATTCCCATGGGACATCGTATAATTTCTGGCACCATTACTTAGAGGCCAATTGGAATTTCCATGCAACACGAAAGATGAGTCCTCATGATATCTGTGCAGATTGCCTCCATCACTATCCTCATCTTCCTCATCCTCATCTAGCTCTGCGTTGGGGAGGAATGAGTTGTGCGTCCGCAGGCTGCCTCTGGCTCCAGAGCTTTCCTTCTTCAGATGGGAGCTCGTCTCCTCTGGTGACGAAGTGGAGTCGTACCTCCCGCTGCTGTCACTGCCCCCCTCCTCCTCCGCCCGGTCCTCATTGAGACTGCTGTAGCTGCTGGAGAAATGTCTCCGGCCACCGCTGAAGGCATGCTCTCGGTTCAGCGAGTCTTGTTCTGGGAGGGACACGGCTCTGGTCAGGCCCACTGAGCACAGCCGGCCTTGCCTCTTGGGCGAGCTGCACAGCGCCTGGACAGGAAGCTGCCAAGTGGGAAGCTGAACCACAGGGAAGTGGCAAGCTATCAGCGTGTCCCCCGAGAGGCTGGATGCTCCAATCATGCTGGATGAGGCTGGACCATGGAAACTGTCTCCATGTTCCTAAAATTAAATCCTGAAAGATTAGAATAGAATAGAATCACTTCTAAGTGTAATGAATCTGCTTCAAATGTGGTATCATTGGTGCAGAAACACTCACAACAGTGCAACAGGATCCATACACACAAGAGAACAGGGTTTGGTTGTTAGGGGTGATAAAAGTGAGTCTGAGAATATTCTATTGAGAATTAAAATGTACAGGACATAAATCAGAAGTATTAAAGCTCCTCGACACACTTCCTGAGGCTCATTAGAAAGCTGCAAAAAACTTCATGTAACAATAAGGCTGAGCAGAGAAGTGTTTGAGTCTATGAGGGAAGTCTTTGGACAGTTAGACTTAAGTTTAGGCCTGGCCCTAAGAGCAGGGGGACCATTATGGACCTTCTTTATTTGAGCGAAAATGTTTTCCATTTTGCACAGTTAGTCCATAGAGACGTGTTTAATGCTGCAAGTGAATGTAATCTGGATAAACTGCATCATTGTTGTTGTGTCACGTTGGCGTCTGCATATGAAGTGATCTCCCTCGGGATCTGCTTCTTGATTTCTCTCAGTTTTCTGCCCCCAGTGGCCTCTCTACCCATAATGCCGTGACAGGCTCAAAGCCTCTGGGACCTAATTACAGATTTTAGTGAAAAAGCATCTTAAATTCTGGGCATCCCAACAGAATAGAAAAAGATAAAATCACAAAGCACAACTGCAGGCTACTGCTGGCATAGTCTGCTCAGTCACTTCGCACCCTGGTCCTCCAGTCTAAGTCCTGCTCTGCTGTCTGCATCTGGCCCTCAGCGCAGCACAGCCTCCATACAGTAACTCAGTCAACCATTAACAAACTCCTCCTCTCTCAGCCAGGGCCAACCACCATCGCTCACAGTTACTCAGCTGCTCTGTAACTGGGGCAGCTGCACTGCAGAGACGCTCCGCTGGCACCACGAAGAGTAAATACATCTTCACATCATTTTTAGTTAATTCAGCGTGTTCCACCATATTCATACGCATTGCTCCTAATTTTACAGACATCAAGCAAAATATATAGAACTTCTGAAACACTGGAGAGCCAATCATAGAGAGAGAAACCAAATGGAATAAAAGTGAAATAATCATTATCAGTATCAATTAATGCTGCTAGGATACAACCACACATCATTTACTGATATCTGCCTTCAGCAGTGTTACATAGTCCTGGTGCTATGCTGTGAATTTAAACTGGACTGAAAATCATGTTCAGAAAAATTTTTAAGTTGCAACATCCTGACGTCCACTCAGACGTCAGATTGTTGCACTACTGTCTCAGCGTAATGTGTAAACATCACAGAACAACAACATCTGTTGAAGAGGTAATCCTCTTAATCATCACATTGCCGCAATAAACATCAGCCTTACCATGGCAGCAAATATTAACACAACACATCAAAATATGCTCATGTCGTACCATCCCTAATAAACTGGGTTAATCTGTGTTTATGGTACGATGTGAACATGGAAACAGAACCGAGGGGTAAAAAGAATTTTAATGGCACGTCTGCTTGAAGACAGGACATCATCATCTATTAGGCTCTGACTGTTTGGCTGCTGAGGTCACTGTTTCAAATTGGAGGGGTCAGCCACTCTTCATCCCCAGTGATGGTGACGCTTGGTTTGGTAGGTACAGGCCAACGCGTTCTGTTCATAAAGTACGTAATAGAAAATTAATGCACATCAAGGGTTGTAGTGAGGTGCTGATGACTGGACTTGAGAGTAGGAAAAAAGTTTCCCAGACTCTGGATCCATAGGAATTTATCTTTTATTCAGGTAGCATTTCAGCCCTCAGGAGCTGGTATGTTATCTGGGCCTCACCCTGGCAGCACAGGTGATGGTGATGAGATCATCACGTTGTACCATAATGGAGAAAAAGCACTCAAGAGGCCTTCAGCAAATCACACTTTAAACAGTGACAGGAGCTACGGCCAATCAAATAAGTATCCTTCAAACAGTGTAAACACATGGCAGCAATTTCAGTGAAGTGCAGCATCAGCAGCCAGTTGTTTCTACAGCTGATCAATACAAAAAGTGGATGTGGCTTGAATGAAGGGTTTATTCAATTAAACGACAAAAGGTTACAAAAAATTAGCATCTTAGCTGACTTATAATTCCATTCTGCAACACAAGAGCCAGGTTTTTATTTTGGCACACCAATATTTTGCATATGTGTCATACACTTGGTCTATTTCTAGTGTGGTAATTCCACATTGGATTTAATTACACTACGTTGTTTTATATTTAAATGTAACTAGTCATTTAGCGATTTCAAAAATACTATTTATTTGGCATATAAATGCATAACGCCACAGCAAAGCTCAGGAGGTAAAGCAGGCAGGACCTTGATCACAGGGTTGGTGTTTTGTCCTTAAGCAAGACACTGAATCCCAAACTGCTCCCAGGTCTGAGTTTTATCTTCAGCTAAAAGGACATCATCCTTAAATCTGCAATCATACACAACGTAACAGCCCTTTCTGTGGAGGGAGACCTGCTGAACATTACTGACAGAATCAATATGTCATCATTCGATTATTAAGAATACCATCTGAGGTAATGTAATATGAAGCATAATATAATACTGGAGGGGGGCATGTTGCATTGAGCCTTGATTCATCCTGTCTCTGTTTATTTTCAACAGTTCAAGAGTTCAATACCACAGAAAAGTAGGCCAGTGTGACTGACTAGTTGTCTGCAGAGGACTAACAATTGCACTGCAAAGACTCGACTCTGGTCCCCCTTACTTGCGGTACAACTAACAGCTCTGCCGTCTGAGTAGTGGAGCACACTGAGATGGCTGTGATTAACCGAACGACTTCACTGGAAATGTCTGTCAGGTCAAGTCAGCCATCTCACATGAGGGACGGGACTGTGGCGGTTCTGTGAAAGCAAGGAGTCTGAGGTCCCCTTTTTGTCGTCGTGCATGGAGACAGATGATGCTGCTTGTTATCAGTGATGCTGCTCACTAATGAGACACTGCAGCTCATAATTGGTCCAAATTCATGTGAGGAGAAAGTTTCAGTTAGAACTTAATAACAGCTCGGCATGTTTAGACGTGATGTTGCATCTAAGTAAGAGTACAGACTGAGAGAAGAGGAAGGTCATGCATGGGAACTGCATGTCCAGGTATCTGTGTGTGTGTGTGTGGGTGGGTGAAACATTCAACGAGTCTGAAGTAGGACAACATGTTAGACAACAAGAGACAGTGAACACACAAAAGAACCACCCATGGCACAGACAGCATCTCACACACACGAACACACACTCTCACACTGGCACAGCCAGACCCGAACCTCAGATAAAGTAAAATTTGCATCAAGGTGCAACTGAATAACTGACTTCATGGCAAAGTAGCTAAAGCACAAAAAAAGGAAGGCAGGCGCTCCTGCATTGATGCTCCCATCAGCAGCAGCAGCGGCTCTCTGGTACCCTTATATATCATCACCTACTTGAGCTCAGTGGTCACTCAAAGGTGATGTCCATCATCTTCCTCCAGGTGACTGAAATATGTGGTTAGCTCCAAAATCATGCAACCAAACAGTATTAAAAAAAAAAAAAATCATGCGAGCGCTCGACGCACCTTTGACGTCAAAGGTGCGTTAGGAAGCCGATGTCTTCAGCTCTTATTACCTGATATCCGCGGTGAAAATCAATCGGCTCATCCCCTGAACTTCTACCTATACTGCAGGGAAACATGAAACCGGTCCGACATTGAAGGTCTGGACAGACACGGCGGTCCCCACGCCGCCGCTTCAACACCGCTCAGCCTGGCGGGGGGGGGGGGGTGACGTCACGGCGGCATTAACCAATGAGCGGGGAGAGATGCCTGTCACTCACCGCATCCGAGACACCTGGTAGGAAAAGAGTTTATTATTAAAGCCTGTTAATGATAAAAATAAACGTGATGAGTAGGCTTTGTTATGGCACAGCGCCTATAATTATAAACCTGCACCTTATGATAATGAGCCACAAATATTAGACACACTAAGGAAAAAACAATAACAATAATTATAATTAATTGTGACGAATTAACATTATGGCCATATTATAATCACCACAACAGTAAATAATAATGGTGACATACTTGTGAAACTAATCTGTGCGATTGTTTTAAGTGCCTAAACCTAAACAACGGAGATGTGATGCATAAAGCCACTATTGCTGCAAGTGTAAACAAAACAATTGCAGCTTTTAAACTGCTTTAATAATTTTAGTATTTAAGACGAATTTTACTGTCCATCCAGTGCTGCTACAGTCTGTTGCTCAAATCACAAACGTGCTGGTGGCGTATTCATCTCACTAAACCTGGCTCAGCTCGCCCTCTAGTGGTGAAAAGTGAGCAGTGCACAGCTATTGGTGCATCCATTTTCAAGGGCTGTTGTGCAATATGTATCATGTGGTTGCCCCTATCATACACTGTCAGTAAACTGCATGTCTCAAGCCATACTCTACATGGTGGTAATGCTATTGCATGGGTATCACAAAAGGCATCTTCAATAACCAGGAGACAGGGTTCGTCTCTTCAATTTTAGCATATGCATAAAGTCATTGTGGTCTTCACTGGATGTCTTTGAGCTGGACGCTTTGTGTGAATATTAACGTGAAAATGCGTCTTGTGTCTTCTGGATCATGCAGGAACAGACCACGCTAACTTCCCTCTACCCGAGTGGCTTCATGGCGGAGGGCCTCAAAGCTTGTTGGATGCAAGCAAGGAGGTCTGAGAGCAGCCTGCACCTCAACATGTGATTCAATCCAGAGCAACAAACTCACCAAGTCTATCATGTAACCTGTTTAAGTCCTGGACTGAGCCACAAACAGATATCAACCATCTTCCTGCTCTGATCAGCTCACCTCATCAACACAAGACATTAAAGAGCTGAGAGCAGCTTGAACATTTGTTCTCTCCAAACTACACACTATAGAGAATTTGACATACTAAATGCCAAAATAATCCTCACAATTCCCAACCCTACAATGCATTTCAGGTCCTTTGGCACTGTAGCTATGGCCAGTTTCCTGTCATTTCTCACACAGATGGGTAATATTTTGTGGTACTTTGTCATTGTTCATCACAGGAGCTTTGGACGGAGCAACAGCAATAAAGAATTAATAATAATCTTACAGTATCACATGGCCCTGCATCAATAAATACAGAAATATTTCATTGCACTTAAAAAATAAATCCCATTTTTTTTAAACCAACGTCAAAGTTTTTATAATCTTTTCCCATTGCAATAGAAAAGTAGAAACAAAATTTGCGCAATACAACCTCTTAAAAATAGTGTATTTGAATATTTACATAGTTTACAATATGTACAAATAAATATATAATAACATGAACCAATAAACTCAGAGCACCTCACAAACGTTGCATGAATATTTATATTTTCTTATTAAAAACATGTTCAGATTAACTGTATACAGCCTGCCTGGTGTCCTGCGAGTGTTTTAGACAAATTCAGTTCTAAAAATCCATATTGCTCTCGGTGGATCCATTTGATTGTTCATGTGAACGCAGTATTTATGGCTCTGTTTTGTATTTATGGCTCTGTTTTGCAGCAGTGCAGTGTCAGATCAGATTACATTTGCTGCATGCACGGAGTCTGATGAAGTCCCAGCAGGTCCTCAGTTCAAGACAGAATATCAGAGCAGGAATTTGGTACAGGGTTAACGTTGAGACGGCCGCTTCGGTCCATGAGGCAGATGTTTGTGTTGTAGACGGTCACCCTGTTGTGTATCTCTTCCTCAGGTGGAGATCCAGAAGGAACAGATATTTTTCCTGTAAAGATAAAGAGCAACTTTATTGCAGTGTCACTAATCTCTGACTTTGTCCATGCCATGCAAGGTGCACATGGACAAAACCTGGACAGACACAGTGCAAAGGTATTACTGCATACAGTCTGTGAAAACTGCAAAAAAGAACATTATGTCTGTTTAATATCATTGAATGTCGTGTGGAGGAACATCTGGTTCCACACTAATAAAAGAACAATGAACAGATACAGATGACCAAGAAGCTCTGCTGTACCTGCAGTATTTAGTGCCACACTCTGAGTGATACATGCAGCTGGTGCCCACAGGCTTCATGCTGTTCCAACGCCACAAAAGTGAGCGTTTGGTCCGCTGGAGAAGACCTCTGATGTCTTCACGTACAGGCAGCGAAATGACCTGTAAAGGAAAATATAAGATGCTTAAAGAACTGTGATGACCTTCCTGGTACATGGTGTTAAAGATCAAATTTCATCAAAAAATCTAAAGCCACAATGTTCTCAATTTACACAAAGGAGATAAAGTAAACTCTCAGGATGTAGACAGTAAATGCAGGTTGGTGAACTGACCTGAATGGTGCAAATCAGCGACACCAAAATAGAGGCGATGATGATTCTTTCCTGAAGAGTCGGCATGTTGTTCGCAGATCAAGCGAAAGAGAGAAGCTGTCGTGTGGCGAGGCTCATGCTCGCCCTGTATTAAAGGCTTTAATTGGGTTGGGGAGGAGCTACACTCTGACAGATCTCAAAGATTAATTCTCCTATTTGCTGCTTTCATTACTGAGGCTGAGATTGTTGGCAGAGAGGTTGATCTCAAGTCAAAGCCAATGAGGCAAAACTCTTTGCACAGTGGTACTTATCAGTTTTATAATGACGGCCGAAGTCAAAGATTATCTGCAGGGAGCCAAAGTACACTGTAGCCCAGCAATTAAGGACAATTCCACGTCACAGGTATCTAACTCCAACCTTAGCATGTGTCACAGACCCTAGAGATGTATCCATCCACCCATTTACTTCACTCCTGGAGTCTCGAAGTCAGATCTGATCCCAGGACCTTCATGCCGAGATGGGACTACTGCTGCCGACCACAAAGCCACCTGCAGATACTCTACACGAATGGTCCTCTGTATGCTAAGAAAGGAATTTCTGGCCAATGAAAGTGAATGAAGTTTGCCAAAATTACAGATAATTACAGGTGCAAAAGCCAGCCACTGATGTTCCTCTGGGCCAGGCAATAACTCTCCTTCCACCTATTGACTCTTCAACTTGAGCTTCTCACTGGCTAACAGCAGAAACTGGTTATACTGCTGTGAATATCAGTTTGAGTTTGATGCCGTAGAAGAACATACACCCATGAAGGAATAGTTAGACACTTCAGGAAATACTGTACGCCTCTTCTCTTTCTTGCCGAGAGTTAGATGAGAAGATCAATCCCACTCTCCTAATTATAGGTTGAATAAGAAGCTATGGCCAGACGGCAGTTAGCTTAGCTTAGCATAAAGACTGAAAGCAAGTGGAAACAGCTAGCCTGGCTGTGTCCAAAGTGACAAAAAAATCTGCCTAACCACGTGCCTAAAGCTCACCAACTAACATGTTACATCCAGGAGTCCCTGCAGGACCCTCAGCCAAGAAACACTCCAGCATGAATCTCCATGTGACACAACCACTTTTTATTTTTATGCCCATGCACCAGCAACCGTTCCGCTGGACAGGAAAAAAAACATTTTTGAACATAGCTAAAGAATCCTAATTATGACAAAAATTTCACAGGAATGCCTCACAGAATAAAATGAAGAAGTGATGACATTTTATATCCAAAGGCTCAAAGGTCAGCTTCACTGTGACATTGTAATGATCTGCACTTGTAAAAGCGTAGCTCAGGAACAGAAGGAGAGATTGTGACCATATTTCACATTTGGTCAGACACTGAATTTGCGACATTAATCGTGGGCGCCCACCTTGAAACTGTGCTTATTGTATCAATCTTCTGTGCTGCCGGGTTAAAGATGTGTGTCAGGTTTCCACATTTTTTTGTCCAACGCCTATATTTGAAGCATTTTAGTCGACCACAAGCTCATTGGTTTTGCTGATATTGAGCTTCAGGTGACTGTCTTCTCTCTGATGGGAGTTTTTTTGTGTGTATCTCTTCTTTATTGCGGTGTCATTAATTTCTGACTTTGTTCATGCCATGCACAATGCACGTGGACAAATCTCCACTGATACAGTGCACATGTATTACTGCATGGGAAAACTTTCAAAGTTTTATTTTATTCTCAAAGAAGTGAGCTTAATAGTAGTCCTCAGCCCATGACTCATCTCTGCTCGATGCTACATTAGCCGCTAACACACCTCCAGCACATCTCTGACTGAACTATCAGCAGTCAGAAATCAACAGGGGTGTGTTTGAGAGGGTGTGTGTATTCAGTGCAGGCATAATTAGAATTAAATTTCAACAGAGACTTTCCACACCTGCTAATAATAAATTAGTCAGAGCTTTTTAATGGTGCAAGGTCATGAGGCGATTCATGCTGTACTGGTGACCTCTATAAAAAAGGAAAACCCAACATACTGGAAGTCATGATACAGCACTTTATGAAATACACGCCCTCAGAGAATGTCAAGTTGGTTTATTGAAGCTGTAGTGAATGACACTGTCCAAAATGTTAGATACATGCCTTGTTCAGCGTGTAAACAGTGATTATATATTGATTTTAGTACGTACGACGAGTTGTGTAAACAATATTCTCTTTTACATATAAAACAAAGACACAAAGACAAGACGACCTGTCAGTGATGTGTGTTAAACAGTGGTTACTGTATTGACATAAAATCTATTACATTTTCAGAATGGGCAATCTAATCAACTGTAGCCCAATAAAAGCAAAGTCCTTTCCACCCAAAAAACTTGAAATAAAGTCACAATAATCTGACAACATGCTGTTTAAAAGTGCTGAATTGAACCAACCAAATAACGACTTATTCCTAGTCGTTAAAAGGAAAAACCCAATTTTAGATTTGGCAAGATGTTTGTCAGTAGTGTCAGGAGCATGAAGCTGTTCAGATACAGATTTTGAAATAATATGAGGCAAACTTCAAAATCACACATTCATTGCAAAATGTTGGGATGAGGGGAAAGAAGAAGATGTGCTTCACACCATCATGAGACAAGACACCGTTCTCCACACCTTCGCTCTACACTGCTGCTGTTGAAGTAATACTACTTGGATGTTATTCCACATTATACTATATACATGTAGTGTGGATTATTGGATTTCCATTGAAGGCAACAATAGAACGTGGTTTTTAAACAGTTCAAAGATTCAGAGTTGCAGCCAACTCAGGAAACAAAAAAGAAAAGTCTGAACGAAAAACACAAAATGTGATGTTCTCAAACCATCCGACTCTAAAACATCAAAATGACGTGAGAACCTTTTACTTGGAATAATACAAATTAGGCCAGTGGACGTTTGGTACAGCTTTCACTTTGCTTATGCTTTGTGACAACACAAACACATGAAATGTTGTTGTTACAAAATTACCAAAGAGGATATTTGTCTTGCATTAAAACAGCTGTACGAACTCTCTTCTTACTGAAGCCTCAACCACAACAACAGCCTCACCAGACCAGCACAAATGTGGCAACTGGTCCATATGCGGCCAGTATTCCTTCATCACCATTACAACTCTGTAGCCTTTCTTTTTATGGACACACACACACACACACACACTGTCCATCACTTTTGGGCACCTTACATGAACCTACATTCATTTCCTGAGACTTCCCGTAACCAGAACCAGAACCACTACTTGCCTAAACCTAACCTCAAGCCAAGTCTTCAGCCTAAACTTCTATCTTAAATCTATGTAATGGGGACTTGCATTTTGTCCCTATAAGGAAGGGGAGTCCCCACAATGTGAGTAATAACATCTGCACACACACACGCACACACACACACAAAAAGATTACAGGCTATGATCAAATAATGACACTGACAGTGACACAAACACATGTCACAGCTGAAGGTTTGATTAGCTCAGAGTCGACACTTCAGACAGTTTAAATTAGACTTAGCAGGAGATTAAAATCACTCAGTTCATGTTGCTTCAATCCAAAAACCCATATTCAAAAAGTACAAAGAAAAATAGACTCAATGTAAGATTCAATAAAAACTGTTGTGATTTCAGCATCACTACAACTGACTTGAGAGGAAGACATTGAGCTCGACCTCGTAAAAAACAACGCACAGAGAACATGCGGTCCTCTTCACTTGTCTCCTAAAACCATTATGTTAAAAAGCAGGTTAAAAGGAGAAATTTTGGTTATGAACGGACAGTTACTTGGAGGTTAATGAAAAAAAAACTGCAGGTCGACTGAACCCTTGAAATATTGAATTAAACGTGGCGATCCTCCTCTTTTCACATCGTGTTTGGTGCTATGACAAGAGCAGGGGCTGTCGCTCCGCAGCAGTGCTCTGAAAAAAGAAACCAGGCACATTAAAAAATATCACCTGAACACAGCACTGAAATAGTTACAGGAGTTTAGTGAAGAAGAAATTGAAATATTATATTATTTGCATGAGTATAAATAAACATTTTATTCAAAAAAGAAAATAATTGTTAGTTGCAGCTCTTACGACCACACAAACTCATTAATGTCTCACCTCAGGGACCTTCTGTCGACACATCAGGAACATGAAGATTCCTCCCAGAATGATGCCTAGACCAATCAGCATGAACGGAATGTTCACCACGACATTCTGCTCGACAACGATCGCGTGCAGCTTCAGGACCGATGCGTCGTCAATGACGACGCTCTGAGGAGAGGGCGGGAGAGTGAGATGAGAGGCAGGGTTCAGCACAAGATAAAAACACTGAACAAAGAAAACAGTGCCAGGGGTAGATCATCTATCAGAGGAAACATTATACTTATTTCACCATTTGATTTCATTTCAAAGCAAAGAGGCCAGAAGAATTAGAATTTTCTGTATATGTGACATTTAACCGCTACTGAATGCTTAATGTTGAAGTTGTAATTTCCACTGAATGTATAGCACTGAAATACAGTATTTCATTTGAAAACAATCTTTCAGACTGTATCTGGTCTGATTTTAATTTTCAAAAACTTTCCAAATTCCAAAGGTTATTTATTTGTTTTATTAAACCACATAACTTATTATTCTTCTGCTTCTACAGTAACATATTTCAATACCATAAATTCAGTGCTACACAAACGTACTTAGTAACGACTCAGTCATGATTACATTTCATAATTCGGCGTTTGGTTGCTTAGAAAATTCAAATTATTAGGACTTTTCTTTGCTTCCATACAAAGAAATGTTCTTATAGGAAAGTTTTACTTGCCAACTGTCAACTATCAAAAAAGTTTTATTGCCACAACTGCATCTGATAAGACAGAAAAGCAATTAATTCAAGGCTAACTTATCAAAGGTTCTAACTTCAAAAGACAAAAACAAGCCAGATGTGTTTTTAAAAACACCTGTCACTAATTTTAACTCAGGACAAATGACGGACCACCATCTGAGCCCATCTGCAACATTTACTGAACTTTAAGCTTCTTTACAATAAAAATGGGACCCCCAGTGTGACGTTTGAATGGTGGAATACAGCGATGAGATGTATTATTTCAAAATCATGTTAGGGTGTCTGTGATATTATGCATGACATACAATAAAAGTGTGACAGACAGATGGCCTTTCGCCTGAACGTGGCCTAAATTTGGACTGGATTTGGATTGCTGGTGGGGGTTTGTTATCATCGCCAACCAGTGTTCAGTATGTGACTAAATTAAAAAAAACGGTGTGTGTGTGTGTGTGTTTTTGTACCTCATTGAGATAAACCACAGGAAAGACCACCGTCTTAACGTTTCCTGTTTGACTGGGGAAAAAAAAAAAAAAAACATATTCACAATTTTTGCCAACTATCATAATTGCCACTGTCCTTACTATCACATGAACAAAGGCCTATGAGCTAATGAATAAATGGGAAACAGACATTCAAAAAACTTGGACAACATGTCCATCTGTTCAGTCTGGACTTAAGATGACATCACTGTTTGTTCCCTCAGACGCCAACAAGTAGATGCATAACAAGTCAGCCACAACTGTCCAAAAGTCCATCCATAATGATGATGGTGGCATAACTGCTTTACAGTTATCTTCCCGGCACCCTTCCTTGACTTGGGTAGTCATACAGCTATAACGGCTTCATTAAAGACAATATGGTGACAATGGGGTTTATGACAAAAAAGGTGCAGCATCTCTACAACAAACATTCACGAAGGCAATAAGCCAATTACCTGAAGGTGGGAATTTGCTCGACGTAGACGTTGACCTGGAGCCGCTTTGCTGCTTGCAGAACAATTCCCGTTAGCTGCAAGCAGAATTAGACGTTGTTATGGAAACACGCGATTGAAGAGAAACTTAACGGCAATGACCTGTGTGCAGAACACTCACACCCATCACTCCTCACGTATGAACATTTATGCCTCACTATCACATATTCAGCGCCAATACCACATGTTGTCTAGACAGCATTTATTATGTTCAAGATCGTCATGCTGCAAACACTTTTTAGTAAATGTACTTTATGAGTCTGGTTGGCACAAACGATCTGAGAGGTAACACACCAACCTACACGTACTGCTCACACACACTAGTGAATTTTGACGCAGATATGTATCTGCATAAATCTTTACTGTAGGCGGCCCAAAATCACAGCCCCGAAGCTGGCAGCCGAGGTGGATTGCTCTACCCATGAAGTTGTGCTGGACGCCAGCCTTTATGACAGAAGTCCCAGGACTTTGACCAGTTTTAATATTCCCATGTAGCAGCATCGTGAAGATTATATCTTAGGAAGGAGGAAAAACTGATAAAACAGTAGCTTGTTTACGGGTTTCAAAGACTAATTTCATCTCATGATGCCGTGCAGCCACCATCTGGTGTTAATATAAGTGACTAAGCTTATGTGTCAGTCACATTCCAGGTTAGGCAAATAGATAAAATGTCAACTTTTTTTCACCTTTTTCTGAAATATTTCCATATTTGATATTCATGCATCACGATCCATTTTCCATTTTTGCTTATCTAAGACTAAGCTTCAAGTTACTATGTCCAAAGTGTGTTAATGCAGACCTCTAAAAATACACTGCAGCAACAAGAAAGGAGTTAAATCAAGTCTTCATGCAAAGTAAGCACTGCATGGCTGCTGAGGAAAGATACCAATCTGAAGAAAGACTTCGTTTAGAACGTTTAATTAGATCTCCACTTATTTATGCCGTTACTGTTTATGTCTTTGTAGTCTGTCTGCTTTCTTGCAGCAGTCAAATTAGTGTCATATTCAGGACCAGAAAAAAGGGTTTATCGCTATCAGTGATTTATCAGCTCTACGGTATGTGATGCATCACAGGATATGACTCTGCATTTCTTACTCAAATTTACTGTATTATGACAGGTCGTTATATCTGCAGGGTTCCTCTTAAAATAGTCACATCCATGTTGCCACAGACGCACTAAGCACTTATTTTGCACTAACGACATATTGTGCTCCTGGAAGTGTTTTTTCAGTCTTCTTCCTCTAATCAAGAATCCTCAGCCAGGTTATTATAGTACTACACATGATAAGAGCTGTTAGAGCTTATCTTTGGTGACAGCTCCGTTCCATGCACCCATGCTTTAATTTTTAACCCGTTAAAAAAAAAAAAGCTATGCCTCGTGGGCAACCACTGACAGGCGATCACAAAGTTGAGATCATCACCTAGCGGTTGACATGGATGTCATGTTTCATGTCAGTATTCCACATTGTGGAATTTTCTTCATAAAACATTTCATCTTAAAGTAGTGTTTCCTTTATTGTTGCTTCACTTGGATGCCTGACTTTCAATGTGCAGAATGGCGCACGGCATGAGACACCAGAAAGCTTTTTTCATGTTCATCTGCTGAGGAGAGAAAGTCTGAAAGTGTAAGGTGGGAACCTGAAACCTCCAGTGCACAAACACAAAGAGCGGGTCTTTCAGTGAAGGAGGAAACACCTTGTGTCCAGCAGTTCAACTTTTGATTTGAGAAATATTCATAGATTCTGGCGTTTCAATGTGGGAGAAGAAGTAGATGTGATTTTAAGAAACTTAAGGAGTTAATTTAACTTTCTGAGAGAAAAAGGGCCAAAAATGATTATTCCCAGCAGAGTATTTTTATAGGTTTTAAAACGACTTCTCAACCAGCCACTGGTGGGCCTTGGTGCGCCATCTAGTGGTTCGCAGAGGCAGTGGTGCTGGTAAATGGTTAAATTGAAATTAAAAGCACATCATCAGAGAGAGAGACTGGGGTCGCAGCAGTATTCAGGTTTCACAGTATATTGTGGTATAAAAACTGACAGTTATCACATCATGTACATTTGCTTATTTGAATATTGGGGATTAAAGTTGAAATTCCTACCGGATTGATATCAATCACTGTCTGGTGCTGCTCCTTGTCCGGCCTCATGCCAAACACATCCTGAACAAATTTCTCATCTGCCTGGTAGAAGTGTGGTGAGGACATTATGATGGGAGCTCCTAAACAAAAAGCAGACTCAGTTAAATTAAGATCTAAGACTGAATTTCACTTTCTGAGGTACATCTGGCTATGTGACATGATGAAACGGCCTTGTTTTTTTCCATGCAGATCAGCTGTTTAATGTACCCCACCTTGTTTACATGAGCTGACATTCAGCACACCAGAGCCCAGGCAATTTCCAGCAGGGACACAGAAGCCGGCGTTGGCTGGGTTCACAGACATATTGGCAAACACCTTGTTGGGGGGACTGAAGCGATACCCGGGGATCCCCTTCACAGTCACATCCTCATCATACAAGGCATACAGAGACCTTGGAAACAGAGCCAGATGCTGGTTAATCTTTGCAGGCACAAATAAATCCTGTAAAGCTGAAAGTGAAACAGAAGTTGAAATTTCGTAAATGAGTTCCTTGGCAGCCGAATTACAGAAATGCTGCACAGCACAAACAGGTTTTACCAAAAGTAATTCAAAGGCTATGCCGGTTTTTCACATGTTACTGCCTCATAAACCTTTGCTTGTTTTAAGCAGCACGAAATAGGTACTAAGCTAACAGTGACCTCATTTATGAGGCCAGCAATGACCAGGCTAAACTGGTGTCCCTAATCCAATATCCAGACATGAATAATGTCGAGGGAAAGGCTCAGCAAGAGATCTTTGGATGACTGATAGGAGAGCCCTTTCACATGCCAACTCAAGCCAAGTAGATAAGGAAAAGAATGACTCAGCTAAAGAGGAAGCAGAAATCTGAACTGAAATCAATTTCATATAACCTAAAGCTAAAGATTCTTCATGCTCAGCTGTGCTCAAAAGTCAGCCAAAAGAAATGAAGGACAAAACTAACTGCAGTGTACAAAAGTGCTTCCTATTCCACATTAGCTGAAAGGGACTTTTATGACTGTGGGACACTGTGTAAAAGATAAAGGGGGGCAGCCGTGGCCTAGAGGTTGGAGAAGCGGCTTGTGACCGGAGGGTCGCCAGTTTGATTCCCCCCACCGGACTGGCAGAGAAACTTGGGTGTGGTGGAGTATTCACCCCCTCCATTAGCCGGCTGATGTGCCCTTGAGCAAGGCACTTAACCCCCCAATATGCCTGGGCAGCCCACTGCTCCTGTGTGTCTCACTGCATGTTGCATGTGCATGTGTGTGTTTCAGTAAATCAGCGATGGGTGAAATGCAGAGACTAATTTCCCAGTTTGGGATTACTAGAGTGAATAAAATAAAAAAAAAACATTAAAATAAAACAGAATGTGTTAACTTGCTAATCCTTTTTGACATACACTCGATTTAAAATGCTACAAAGACTACATATAGAATATATTTAACGTTTTACCTCATCAACTTCATGTAAATATTTGATTATTCTGGATTTGATGGCAGCAACACTTTTCAAACGAGTTGTGACAGAAGCAACAAAGACTGGGAAAGTTGTGGAACGCTCCAAAAACACCTGTTTGGATCATTCCACAGGTAAACAGGTTGATTGGTAACAGGTGATAGTATCATGATTGGGTATGAAAGGAGCATTCTGGAAAGGCTCAGTCGTTCACAAGCAAGGATGGAGCGAGCTTCACCACTTTGTGAGCACATAAAGGAGGTTAATATAGGAGCTCAGGAACACTTCATAAAACCGTTGTAAACACGGTTTGTTTGCAATGTTTGCATTCTGTTTTTGCATCCTGGACTTTTTGAAACCAGAGTTAAGTCTTCCAGATAAGTCTTCCAGTGTCATGGTCCTTAGCCGTCCATAAAACACTTTGGAGTCTACTCACCTGCACAGGTCAGAGGAGAACATGTAGAGCGTCTCACTCTTGGTGATGACTGGATGGAAAGACGCACCATTGGTTCCATTGATCATATTGCACTCATCAGACGTCCACCAATTCAGCGAGCTGAAGGCATACACAAGAAAGATGAATGTTTCTGCATTTTATCAGTTTCTTATTTATGTAATTAAAAATCCAAGAGTTTCATGCATTTAGAATGTCCATTGTTTTCATCTTGGCTGAAAGACTTCAAACCAATTTGTTGGGCAAAATATATGTTTTTTTTAATGTTTTAAACAGTGCAGTAGATCAAGATTGAAAATGTTTGCAGGTTAGAAAAAGCTTGACAGCAGTCCTTTTTGTGTTTAAGGAATAGCTGCTGTGCTGTATTTTGTGCAAAGCTAACCCTCTCCTGGTTTGTAGCTTCATATTTAACTGACAGATATTAGTGGGCAGCATCAACCTCATTATCCAAATCTCTGCACGAAAGCAATGTGTATTTCCCAAAATCCTGAGAGTGCAGACTCAGATGGCAAGTCAAGTATGCAAGATCACTGTTATACCTCACTGACGCAAACAACAGGAGAGCCTGAAACAATTAGTTTAACAAGAGAGACGCTGATGAAAGAAAATCTCCAATGGCAAAAAAAGAGGATTAACATTAGTGTGCCTGTGATGAAAGACACAGGAAGTGTCATATCAACAGGATGAAACAAGCCTTGATCACATTCCTGTCTGGTTCTGATGCAATCACGTTATCTAACTCTCACCCATTCAAATGACATGTAATCAATGATCACCACTAATTGGATTTACAGAGCCAAGAGATAATTCTCATTCAGTCATTGTCATTTCTTGCTGGAGGTGAGCGCAGATAATTACCTCTCACCGTTCCATGTATCCACTCTAGCAAAGTCTTTGTAGTTTTGCTGTCCGGTGAAGAACACGTATTCACCATCGTTTGAAGCATTGCTCTGTGAGAAAAACAGGAATACTTTCAACAAACAGCTCTCATGCAAGAAAGCTGAAAAAACACAAAACAGTAGCTGGTCCAATTAGAGTCTTTACAAATCATCCCAGACTCTTGATTTTCTATTATTCTAATAAAGCTTCTGCGCAACTGATATATTTTTTCGACCTTTTTATGAAAAAACACACACTACAGTCTGTACAAGCATACTATAACATATTAATATGCTTAAATGAGACCTTATAGAAGAGTCCGAAAACATCATCCAGCTCAGGTTCCACAACTTTGAGGGCTTTGAGCAGGGCGTCTTCGTATCCCCACAGCAGCTCTCCCACTGTATGGGTGGTGAAAAGGCCTTCATCAGTGGCCTTCATGTAGGAGGAGATCAGATTGGCCACAATAGGCTGATCCCTGAATCTCTCCATCACCGTCTGCCAGGAAGAAGACGTGAATCTTGTTAAAAACAGCTAGCAGAGTAAAGCGCTAAACTGCTTACTAAGTTCCACAGAGAAGAAGACTATGTAAGAGAATGAATCATTGGCTTAAGTAAAATGTAAAAAAAATCTACTTCAGTCTTACAATACATCATTTACTGCTACATTTGTTAACAGTAAAAAGAAATCACAGCTAATAAATCAAAATAAATATCAGAGAAGAAAACATGCATCATACGAATGATAAACATTGATAAATATAGTAACTTGTGCATATTTTAGACTATGATTTTACTGTTTTGCTGCCTAAATCATCTCATAATCTTAGCCCAGGTAAAACATCTGGGTTAAGAGTCAGTGATTTATTGTATATTATGTTACGAATAGTCTTTTCTTGTTTGTATGTTGCTGACCAATAAAAGAAACCAGGCAATAATACAACTGTGACTCAATAACGTATTATGGATTTCATTGGCTCACCATTGCAGGAATGTTGACTGTCCTGATGAGGTCACTCTCTGGGCCTCGGGACATGTTCGGCTGGAATATGTAGGTCTTCGTGTTGACAGCGGCTACTTTAGTGCCATTATCCTGGAAGTTCACTTGCTCCATAGGCCGGTACTCTCTGTGTAGAACAATTTAACACCTGAGATCAGTTTAAAGGAAGTGGACCGCTGCTAGTCCCTTATCACAGCGCTGCAACAATATTTTAACGGAAAAAAATATTTTAATTAGTCTGTTCAGGATGATATTATTAACTTATATTAACTTCTTTGATGCAGCATCAACCTCCCCAAGTCCCAGGTGTAATATTAAACTAATCACTACATTAGCACCATATTATATATGAAAGTATATGATAATATTTTTCCCATTATGTACAGCACATGTACTTCAGACTGCAGAGAAAAGGCTACTGTTGAGCAATTCCAAAGTTCTCTGTTAAAACTCACATATTTGGCTTAAATATAACGTAATGCAGGAAGTAGACATTTCCTTTAAACTTATTTCCATCCCAGGCTCAATTTCACATGACTGTCAAAAAAAAAAAAAGGAAACCACAGATTGTTGAGCAACGGTGACAGCTGCTGTGATGCACCCACTGACTATCAGCTTCCACTCTGAACGTAGAGATGTTTAGGACTAAAAAAAAAGGAGTGTTACTGGCCAAAGCTGGGTTTGCAGAATAATATGAACTTCAGGACTGCATGAGCATGTCAATGGTTCACATGGATATTTCTTGGATTTGCTACCATTATGTTAAAGAGCTGCCTTTTGGCGCAGTAAAAGGCCTTTTGGCAGAAAAGAAGGAAGGAAAAATTTAAACATTTCAGTGATGCCCTTCAGAATTCTTAGTGAGACAATCTGGCAGCTGTACAAAGCTACTGTGTCTGTCAGTGCTGAGAGTGGAGAAGCAAACAAGCTGCCTCAAGCTAGCCAGAGACAGGATCAAACTAATCTGTCTCTGCGAGCTGTCACTGTCATTTCCGAAACAACAATAATTTAGTAATGGAAGAAACATGTGGGTTCAAACGTATTTCTGGAAAATAGTAGAGTTTGTCCTCCACTTACAGTATGTTGTTTATGATACTGCAAAATGCAACAAAATGTCTGAGAGAAAGCGTTCAACAATCAAACATATTCTGGACTGTGACCAGCTCTGTGTGGCAACTTTAATGCTTTTGTCAGCTTGGAGGTTTTCTCAACAAAATGCACTAATCACACTATTTATATGAGCCTAAATTTACTTTGTTAAACTTTTTTTGCTATACTTCTCTCAAATCGGTGAATGGTCAGTGTTCTTTCAAGTCTAGAATACCACTTAAAACTTCAAAATCAACTTATTTAAAAAAGAGTATGCAGACATATATTCTCGATCAATGGAAACATGTTTTACTACAGTATATATTGCTTGTGCAGATTCTGCCTTCACGTGCACCACTGCCCTGTGTATTTTCAGATCCTTTCTTTCCTCTTTGTGCATCAGTTAATCTAATCATCAGCTTTTTGGCACCTTTCTACCTTGCGGGATGACAGACCTGGTTTCCATTGAATAAGCTGTAAATGTGCAACGCGCTTTGCACTCATCCCAGAAATAGTAGTAGAATTGTACTCTAGTGGCTTCTTCAGTTTGTTTATTCATGATGATGATTGATGTTAATTAGAAGGAGGCATCTTGAATACAATGGCTTTTGTCTACCCCCTCCTTTAGATCTGTGTGGCTGTTTTTTACTGTGAGATCTGCACTTCTGTTTTACAGAACGGGTGACTAGAGAAATATCATCTCTCTCACCTGTACGTGTATGGTCCGATCTCCACCACAGCAGGCCTATCGCCTTCCAGCACCTCCAGGGGATTGGTCAGATTAAAGAAGTAAAACTGCATGTAAATAGGGGCTGGTGGATTCTCCCAGACCTCAAACGCCTCTGTTCCATTCTTCAAAATGACTTTCTGTGGGGGACAAAAGGCAGTGGGTTGCTTGTTCTGCACAATTGAGAAATATGCGTGACTTCAGACAAATTGTGTGGTGCTGACTAGGCTGTCCTCACATCATATGACAACTACGATGCTGCTGCACAAACGTGCTGTACGTGGTGAAATCACCACTTGGCTGTTCTGTCATGAATGACATGCCATTACTTTCACGTTTAAGTAGGCCAATGAGGTGAGGCTGGCCGATCACAGAGCAGGAACAGACTAACTGAAACCTATGCCAGATATACAGGTGATGTGAATATGTTTAACAAAACAAGAGCTAGTGACAGAGAAAATGTAAAGATTGAACTGACATAATACTTCAACAAACTAGCCGAAGCTACATTAACAAAGCTAAATTGCTTAATAGCGGTCTATAATAGTATTGTCAGCGGCTATCACAACAGGTCTAACTTTAGGAGTCGATGAACGTTACATTCCTAAATCTGAGTCATTAAAAAAATATTCAGCTTCACACGTTGGCTAGCTAAAGACCTAAAGTTGCCCAGCAAACATTTCCATCATGAAAAATCAGCGGCAAACCCGAAACACTGTCTCAGATGTTTTGGGAAATCATCCTAGCTAACATTAGCTGTCAACAAAATTTCTAACGTTAGCCTATTTAGCGATTGTCTGCGGTTAAAGCCTGTTATTAGACGTTAGCCTGAAAAAGAAGCTTACCTTTTTAACCAGCGACTGTACAAAATGTGGAAACACGTCAGACAAGACCAAAGCAATGCCCAAAATCAGAATTAGTATCGAGAAAACTCCGGTGCTGTAAATGCAGCATGGTTTCAGTAGCATGGTGAAACAGCAGGCTGACACCTCACAGTAGCTTTCGTGGACATTAGCTTCTGTTTATGTGCGCCGTTTGTTTTGATGGCCGGGCAGCTTGCTCGATGGAGCAAAGACACATCCGGAATGAAACATTACCTTCTACCACTTCCGCTTTCTTCGACAATCGACGGCGTCCTGGAGCATGCGGCCGTGACGACTATGTTGAGGATAGCCAAATTAATGCAAAATTTTAATCTATAATGGTAAAATGTGATCGTGCTCTAACATCCATTAGATGGTATACAAAATTATGTTTTTCCACCGTAGCTGGTTGTGGATGCCCGAGTGCAGGGTAAAATCTTGTAGTTAGAGAGTCTTTGTTTTTAATCACATGACAGTAACGTCACGTGACGTGTCAAATCTCGGTCTTTTGCGGATCATTTTGTTTTAATCATGGGTCACAGCCATTGATGTCAAAATATAGAAAAGCAAATATGAAAGCGAAAAGCGAAAGACAAGCAAAATCTGAGAACAAACGAGACGAAAAATTAAATGTTATAGTGTTATTTGAATGCCTATCGGGAAGTCGTTTATTATGAAACAACAAATTTTCGGGTAAAAGATGTTTTTCAGTAAAATTACATCAAATCTGATCTTTAAAACGTGACAATTTATTACAGTTCTATCGTTTGGATGGTTGCATAGCGATGTTGAAATTCAGGTCAAACTCAGGTTATCTGAGTGTAAACAAAACCAGGAGATATCAATGCACCATTGTCTGTGTGTCTTTAAAAGAAAAAGATTATGCTGCTGTGCTTTGAGGTGTAGGTTCAAGGCTGGATTACTTAAACAGCAAAGTGGCCCCCACTCTGTTAGTCATTGTGCACCCCTTAAGCACAATATCAACTACCAGGCCTCTCAGCTGTGTTCTGCATCATCACCTGTCTTGTCTATATGTCTTGAAGGGGCCCACAGTGATGTTTGAAAATTACCACAGATAGGTGGATAGGTGGACAGACAGAGGACTGCAGCTTTTTTCCCCCACCTATAGCAGGCACATCCAACAATGTCTATGTCTACTTTATTTAACACACAAAATTACCATTACTTTCCTCTACCCAGTTTTGGTCAACCTCTCCATACCTTCAATAAATCTCAGCACTTAATGTACCCTTGAGCAAGGAAATTAATGACCTTAAATAATTTCTTGGCCAATGGTCCCTTTACCTGTCATTGAGGTCATTTAGAGGCACACTTACCTGAATGCTGCAGACACGACCTTGAAGGAAAGACCGAATCACCAGTTCTCAATGACAGAGAAACCACCTGGGATGAGATATTTAGTTCTGTCACTTATAATAATTAAATTGATTGTGTACTATGCAGTACATGTTTCAACATGAAGTATATCGCCAAGTTAGATATTTTGTCACATGTACAAATGGTTATGGTTTCTACTAATAAACCTTTGCGTGGGGATACAGTTTAGCTTCTTTTAGAAATACATTTTACCACCTACCATTTATTATCAGATACTTTTTATGTTAGAGAACGATGTAGTAAATAGTGCCCCCACTAGATGGCGCTACGTCAATATTAACTAAAACTTCATGCCACTGCCTACATTCTTTGTAGGTCTTTAAACTGGAGTCATAATAAAGGTTGAGTCAGAATTACAAATAAAAGAGGACACACCTTAGCTCAGCAGACTAACCTATGAGCAGGCCTCTGTGTCACTTCCTTACTCTTCTTCTTTACACAGAAATTCCCAAAGCACCTAATTTCAAAAACACTGCTCATACTCATAAAGGAAATATTCACCAGGACAGTATGAATTGTCCAACATATACTGTATATGAATGATATATTTTGTACTAAGTGACAAGTGGTTAATTTTTTTCATTGGCTGTATATTGAACAATTTGAACATTTGCTTTGAACGAATGGTTTTGGTTAATGACAAACATTTAGACAGTGAGGCAGCTCTGGTGGCATTATCTCATCTTACCAGACAGAATCAGCATTACAGCCTCACAGCTCAGACACGTTCTTACCTGCATTAAAATGTTTCATTGTAGTGCTGTTGCGACATATCAGTATGACTTGTCTGACTGGCAGCCTCTCAGCCTTAGAGATGATACATGCTGATTTTACACGTGAAGACCAGTTAACACATTATGAGTACTACACAGCCTGTAAACACAGTTGAATAGTGTCTTCTGTGGTTCTGGTGAATGCATTATAGGAAATGTGTGACACAAAGGCGATCCATATGGACTAAAAGTCACAATATATTGGTCCCATTGCATTCACTTTGACCACATCAAAATCTGTCACTTGCAAGCAGTAGTGGAGAGAGTATTCAGATTGTTTACTTTTGTGAAAATACTAATTCCATTCTGTAAAAATCCTCTGTCACAAGTGAAAGTCCTGCACGGAAAATATTACTTGAGTAAAAGTGTGCATGTATAATCAGGAAAATATACTTAAAGTATGAAGAGAAATAGCCCCCCTTGACTGTTCTGCTACATTACATTAGGCTATATAATTGGATTATTGTTACTCATACTTTAATGTAAAAGCAGGATTTAAGTTGATTGAGGTGGAGCTTATTTTTAACTGTTGTGTATAGGACTGCAACTAATGATTTTTTTTTATTATGGATTCATCTCAGGATTATTTTCTCCATTAATCGATCAATTGCTGAGGATTTAAAAATTCTGAAAATAGAGAAAATGTCGCCACAGTTACCCAGAGCCCCAAGTGACACCTTCAGAGTGTTCGTTTCATCCAACCAATACTGCAAACCTCATGAAGTAGAAAGTTGCTTGAAATAAAAATACTCAAGTAAAGTACCTGAAATGTGGCACATGAATACAAAACCTGAGTAAATCAAGTCCCAATACTAATATGCTGGAATATGTCTTTAAGCAAATATATTCATAGATTTATTTAGTACTATTAATTGAAAATACATTTAATGGCTTGAAATATGTGATTGTTAAATTGGATCTCCTACTACATGGAAGTCAAGTACCAGCTCGCCATTTTTGGGGGGGTCCTGGGAGTTCAGGGGCCTGGTTAAAAATACGAAACACGTACAGTGCGCTGTGGTGAACCAACAAGAGATTACACGACTGAAAGAGTGAGACAGGTTCAGGTCTAATTTATTCTACTCTAGCTGTGTGAGCGCGATTTTAGGGGGGAAATACTCCTTTAGAACAGAACATGAATGGGGCACAATGGAGAACAGAAGAGGGTTCGCTCGCCGCGGTCACGAGAGCACTGGGAGAGTGACGTCACTTTCCTAAACCGGGCAACAGCCGTTGAGTTGAGTGTCGAGCGAGAGACAGGCAGGAGTCCGGGAACAACTTCTAATGTATGCGGGCCGAGTCGGGCCAGTGTGGAGGGGCGCACTGTTTTCTTCTCCTTTATGCATCCTCCTGCTCGACTTAGCTCAACAGCGGCTCGTTGTTTTCTCACCGGCTCGCTAGCTAATCTGTTTTTTGGCACAAAAAAAACGTTGTGTGTCCGTTTCTTTTACGTGTCCAGCCCTCCTGCGACTCCCAGCACAGAACCGGGTAAGTGTGTCCGGTAATTTCATATCGTGGAAGGAGTTGTTGGTCGAAACGATGGCTGGTCATTTTCACAAAAGGCTCGTAACTAACTGTTTGTAGGTCTCAGCGGGAAATTAAACGGCTCGTGCGCGGTCCCACGGCGGTTACAACCCGTCCAATGTGATATTCAACTGTTCTGTGTACAGTGATACATGTCGCGCGCATTTGACACTTTTTGTGCTGAACCAGTTGCAGCTCCTCTGATGTTTCTGCATCGACTCATGCACAGCTTCCATGGTTTGAGGAGCCGTATGCAAATATGCGCAGGTAGCCACATGATAAACGGTGCCCTGAACTGTTTGTTGCTAGCAGTTTTAAGTTTGACAGCGGATTCAGGCGCAAAGTTTGTTGTCCAGCACTGAGACAACAGATTTCTTTTAAACTAGCCTCTGATATCTGAAGATATCTACCGTTTGATTGGTTGTTTTGACCCAATTTGAAATCAGTAGGCTGCTAATACTTTACAGTCTCATCAGAGGTTCCCATAAAAATTGCTTTCTGAATGTGATTGGAAAATATAGGTTAATCTGTCTTACATGTTGCCAGAGGAGCCCAGACATGGCTGTCCTTGATGCACCCACTTACAACACACCTCCTCCAACACATTAGCATCTGCCCACGAAAAAAGAGAGGCTCAGAATCTGAACAAGTCTTTCTATCTTATTTTTGTGTCTGCCAAACCTTTATGAATGCATATGTTTTTACTACTCTACTGTCAGTAATAATTACAAAGAGGCTCACATTGCTTACATGGTGTTCTTGTTCGAAATACCAGAAGACTCAGAGGACTCTTGGAATAATAATAATGTGGAAAGTAAGTGCTATTTTTGACTGGAATGCTCACAATGATATTTTGAGAGTAAATCATTGACAAGGTAATTTCAGGCATGAAAAACATGTTTGGAAACAGTCGAAGCACAAAATATAGTCACCACACATCCCCAAGGACTCTGTGGTGACTTAAAACATCCTTATAGGAAACAACACAAAGCCGGATACAATTTCCAGCAACAGGTTTAAATTAGAATTGCATGTGGTTTGAAATCCATTCCCCAAACTGCTCATTAATGGAAGAGAACTACTTGAATTCAAAACTTTTTCACATTTGCTCATGTCACTTACTGTAGCTGCTGATGAGGCTTTTATAAACAGCATAGTTTTCATAAGCAAAATGGTGATTTACTAAGACCGTAGACTATTGCCACTGTTCATAAATCCCTGCTGCTGCACTGCACATTTACACCTCTAGTTATCTGTTGCTTGTGTGGATACAGCATCACAAAATGCTTGATAAGTCAGCTAGTTTAGTTTTTCAGAAACACTAAATCACATTTGAAATGGAAGCAAACATCACTCAGAGTTTAAACATCTGTGTTTCTTCTCCTCACAGCCTTGACTGAGTGATCGAGTGAGTGACTGCATGGACCGGACTGAACATGAAGAGCCTTAAAGCCAAGTTTAGAAAAACTGATGTAAGTACTGTAACACATGCTCATGGCTGTGTGGCTGTGTAAGCTGTGTAAGCTGTGTGTACATGCAACCATGTGCGCACATGTGTATGTCTGCATGGCTGAGTCACCGTCTGTGTATGTATGGCTGCAGCAGTTTTGGATGATTTATGGCAGATTTTCTGAACGTTGGGGTCAGCAGCACCCCACGGCTTGTTGATATTTTGCCATATGAAAAAAATAGGTTAGAAAAATAAGATAGATAGCATTATCAAATCATAATGTTGGTGTAAACAATTTAGAGTGTCCTCCTTGCTCTTGTAAACAGAAATGTAATGCTCAATTTCACGTGACAGCTTTTCAGCTCCAATTGAGAGTGTCATGAGAGCTTTGGGACCCAAAAATGGGGTCATGAGGTTGAGACCCCATGATTTATGATGTTGGCGATATGACAGACTTTTATACAGACAAGTTGAATCACTTTGGAAGGTGACTGTACAGTGTGATAGGATTTTTATTTTTTTTTGGATGAATACTACAAAGACCACAAATATCTCCAAAAGAGGATTTGGTTCTGCTGGCTATGAATCAGTCTTTAGGGAGAAATTTCTTGTTGGTTCAGTCATTCATTCTGTCTATGATACTTTACACTCACAGGAAGTGAGGCGTCTCCACAGCATCTGACTCATCTGTTGTCACGGTGACCGTAATGACACAGAGCCAAATGCCAGACAGGAAAAATCTGGAGGGTAGCTGAATGGGTCGGATACATTTTAGGGGATGGAGGGAGTGTCAGACGTAGAGAAGTTGGGGAATGGAGAGAAGAATGCCGACTAAATGAGATACTTGGTTTATGTAGGCAGTTTCCATGAGATTAAGAGTGTGCAGCAGAGCAGGATGGTGCACTCTGGTTAAATGGTCTGTTGAGAGAGAGAGAGACTGTCCTGCAGAGGAAGAATTTGGTGGAGTACACTCCCTCTTTTACTCAATGATAGCCACAATATACTGCAAGGCGTAAATAGTGCATGAATGTGTAGAATGAAAGACTTCTGCTAGTGGAGAGAAATATCAGTTCACCAGAGATCCACCTACAGATCATCTCGAACATTCAGTTGTACAGTTAAAACTGTTTATAAGGAATATGGAGGCATATATATATATCAATAGAAAATGGGGAAAAAACAGCAAATTAATCTTACTGTTTGATTTAATCTTTAACCGCCTGTAATTTTACACGTGCCAAAGGCCTAATATTTGCAAATTATCGCAAATTCAGTCAGCTATGTAGGAGAGTACAGTAGTGTCCATTGTTCTAGAAAATGTTGAGTCCGGTCTTGGGCTGCAAGGTCACAATAGTTCCTCCTTTATGCGTAGAAGGGGTGGTGACTGTCTCACCTTTATTAGGTGTTTTCCAGTCAAAACCTGTATCGTTATAGTAAGAGTTGTAAATTGTTTGAGATGGATGCTTTTGGAGTGAGACGCTCGTTCTCACAGAAATAGTCTGTCGTAGGCGGCATGAGAGAAGAAAGGGAAGAGCAGTGGATGTGAATGTTGCTTAGAAACACGATTGAAGCCATTTGCAGCCATGAATGCCTTTGCAGACCTCACACCCACATACATTGTCGCACTTTGATCGCTTGGATGTCTGATCATTTTTCTGTTTGTCTTTTAATTGCAATAAATCCCCGCTTTCATTTCTGTCCCTTGATATGATTGTGTGTGGAAAAGGAAATGACTTAACTGTTGTGCTGTACTAGTCATAGTAATTTTAAACCATTGACAGCAGTTTTGATTGATGTACCAATTCTCCTACACTGAAAGTGCACACAGACATTACACAACCCCAATTCCAAAATAGTTGGGACACTGTGCAACATGTAAGTAAAACTGAATGTGATAATTTGCTCTCCCTTTTGGATGAATACTAATCAGACATGACATCTCAATACTACATACAGTAAATCTGATTTGTGAATGTCCAATGCATTCCAAATTATAAAAAATTGGAGCAACTAAAGACTGGGAAAGTTGTGGAACGCTCCAAAAACAGCTGTTTGGAACAGTCCACAGGTAAACAGGTTCATCGGTGACAGGTGATAGTATCATGATTGGGCATGAAAGGGGCATCCTCGAAAAGCTGTTGTTCACAAGCATGAATGGAGCGAGGTTCACCACTTGGTGAACACATGATTGTTTAAAGACTGTTACTGCATGGGCTCAGGAACACTTTGTAAAACTGTTGTTGGTAAACAGTTTGTTGCAATGATTACATTCCGTTTTTATTTATGTTTTACTCAACGTGCCAACTTTTTTGGAATCAGGATTGTAAAATGAAATGACAGGAATGAGGCATTATCATTTTGCTGTAGAGACTTAAATAATTTAATAACTGATCTGACTACAAAAGCATTTTGTTACTGTGTCCATACAGTAGTGCACACATGGTGATTAAAATGAATGGTCATGATAAAGATATGCAAAAAAAGAGAGAACTTTTCGCAGGCCAACGTGTTTATCCTCTGAGCCAATAGCCATTCCTTTGCTTTTTATAGAAACCCTGAACAACTGCAATTGAAAGAAAATATCTCCTTGGTTCTATTTTAGGCTGTATGTGTCAGTGACAGATTACCCAGGAATGTTTCCCCCCAAAACCAGCCCTTCATTTCTTAAAACAAAATAACAGAAACTTAATGCCCCATAAATAGCTTTTCTACGAAGTCAAGACATTTCCAGATAACGCGTAATGCAATCTGTGTTTTAGTGTGAAATCTTTACTGAATGCTTCACTTTGAGGATCCTCCTCCAGCCCAGTGAACTGAATGCACCAGGCAGCCAAACCTTCACTCAAACACCTCTCAACATGAGGCCTAAATAAGGTAGAAATGTTACTAGAGGGAGAGAAGAAGATGTATTATTACTGTAACATGATATAGGCAGTATCAGGGCTAAATGTTGAGCTGCATGAAATGGCCTGATAAAAAAACATAATTGTATATTTTTCAAATTCATGTGTGGTGATTTTAATAGTTAGTTATAATGCCTATTTTTATGGTTCTCCACCCAATATAGAAAGAACACAACATAATTGAATCACATATGCGTAATAGACCAACCGCATAATAAGAGCTATGCAAGAATAAGAAGACAACACAATCCATGCATTTGTCCACATTATACTCTAGATGGCCTGCTTAGTGATTGACAGGACCAGGGCATTGTTTATTTTACAATACACAGAGAAAGGTAACAGTGCAGAATTGGCAAAACTAAGTAGAGTGTTGTCAATATTAATCATATTAATTACACTTGTGTTTTTCCTGTTTCTACATTTTTGCACGGCTGTCATTTATAAGACATTTTTGCCACCAGTGTGTCATAAAATTTTAATTATATTGTTCGGACAGACAATTACTGCAATTATGCTTGTTTATGTGCAGGCCAGCAGATCTTAATTTAAAATTGTATTCCACAACATGAGTCTTCCAAACATGAAAAATATTTTGACACTGAACTGCAGGAAATACGTAGATAATTATGTATCACATCTAGAATTTTCCATTTGATGTACTGATAAAGCCATAAATTGTACCTTGGGTTTGAAAGCTAAACTCACTGTACAGTAAGGGTGAAAGTTACTCAGGGGGAGATTAAGAACATGTATACACCAGATTGTCCTTCATACCATTAGCTAATGCACATTACTTAGCATCATGTATGGGGCTTAATCCCTCATTTTTTTATACTCAGATTGTAGGGTGTTTTTCCTGGTGGTCTTAAATTCCCTTTTCTCTGTTTATACATCAACATGTACGATATTTTTACAGGACATTATTATGTTGAGTTTGTATGCTTTTTATGCCCTGTGATTGTGGGCTGCACTCCAGTTCTCTCCAGGATAAAAGGTTAAACGTTTGCAAATGTTTCATCTAACTTTATAGGCACTCAAGGTTAGAGAATATTTAAGGTTAGCAGATTAATATATTACCTTGCCCTACACTATATTTTCTGTCATGAGGTGCTGTATTATGGATTAGACTGCAGTACTGGAGTATATCAGCTAGACGACCGATAGGAAAGGTGTGGGGGTCGGGTTGTGTGACGATTGTCAGGGTGGTGGTTCTCTGAGTCTACACACACACACAGTCGTACAGAAAGAATAATGGCACACCACTTATGCACCCATATGCCATTGCACTACTGTGTAATACTGGTAATTTTTTGTACAGTAAGGGATGGTTGAGGCAGTGGGCTGCAGAGTGCAGACTTTGTCATCAGTATACATTTACATAAAACGAGCACTTTAAGCAGTGCTACATTTATTGATTCAACATTCACCATTCTTGTTTGGCATCTTAAAATCCAATTCCTCCTTAAAATATGAGAAAAAAACAGACCTTTTCTGACCACGGTATGTTTGCAATTATCTTGTGTCCTTCCAGTATATTTGATTGCTGTATGAAAATATGTTTGGCTGTAGAAATACCATACAAACTATCTTAAAACTGTTCAGCCAGGCAGACTCAGCAGAATGTGTCACTAGGTTAAGAAGATCGGCTTTCCTAAATGCTGCTCTGTGAATGTGTTGTAGGGCTAAGTGGTGTGAAAGCGCTGCCTACGCTGAAGGTGCTCATGCACTTTCAACCTTAGTATTAAACAGCTTTATTGCTGCACATGAAGTAACTGAGAACACAGCTGAATGCATGATTTTCTGACAGATTATGCAGCAGTGGTAATAGCAGTATTTTTCTGCACTAGGGTCATCGTGGCTGTGTTCTAGTCTGTCTTTTTCCACACCAAATTTGTCCACCAAATTCTGCATGCCAGCATCTAAAAGGGTGTTGCTTTATCAGAGTCTATAGGCAGGTGTGTAGTTATGCAAGGTCAAAGCGAACCAGAGGAATTCTTCTATGTGTGTGTCCTGAATTGTTTGCGTATCTTTCTGCAGAACTCTGTGAGTGTTGTTTCTGTTTGTCTGTGTCTGCCTGAATATGGAATATATCATAGGCATTTTGGGATTTGTTTGTGGATAATTTCGGCTAAGCCTATTTGGCCAAACAGTCAGTATAATGAGGGAGGTTTTCTGGGTGCGTGTGTGTGAGCAGTGTTTAAGACAAGCAGACGGTGTAATCTGGTTTCTGGGAATGAGGCTGGCAAACAGCCACAGAGAGACTTACAGGCATTCTGCTTCAGCCATGTCTGAACAATCAGCTGTCAGAAATGGTTTTGCTGTGACCTACGCTGAAAATGTCAATAAGAATGGTTCTCTTTGATGGTTTCAAACTAGACTTATTTATTTAATGCAAATGCAATTCCAGCAAATGCAATCAATTTCACTTTATTTTGATGTTTACAGGTAATCAAAGGATCAGCAAGAACTTTAAAGTACAGTCTTAAAGGTCAGAAATTTGCTTTAAATCCGGAGCCGTCTGATGAAAGAATCAGTTAACAAGACAACGAATCTGAACAAACATGCAGTTCCAGCTTTTGGTTCATGATTGCTTTCAGTGCTTAGTACAAGGGATGTTTTGATCAACAACCAGAAGTTATTTAAGTTCTCTATACTACTTTACATACAATAAAACAATGCAAAAAACATTCTATGATGTAGTGTTTTTCTTACGTTAGAAAAAGCAGTTGTGTAATTAGTCTGAGAAATCTTAATTAAATCTAGCAGTGTGTGTCGACCCTTTGAGACCACATTAACGACTCTGTCCCTGCTGTTTGAGCAGAGCTGCTCTAAATTAGTTAATTTGCTTAGACTGTTATCTTGCTCTCAGCCCCTTACTACCACCCCCAAGCACATTACTCACCGGCTGTGCTGTTGTGTGCACACATGCACACACATACACAAGTACACAATCTATTATTATGTGTGTATTCTACAGCTGACAGTGGTTCTAGTATTAAACCCTCACCCAGCCCTTCATACTGTCACACTACTTAAACTTGCTCCCCCAGCTGCTAGACTAAGCAGGATTACTCAAGGCTTTCACACACACACTCTGTCTCTCTCATACACACACTTTCACATCCGTGTGTATAGACCAGTATCTACAGCATATGCGCAGACACACACACCCTCCCCTAATCATCCACTCTTTCTTTGTCTAATTGATGTGTGGATTATGCTGTCCCCTCTCATTCCACACAGCTGTTTCATGGCTTCAACTCATCTGAGCTACATGACACTGGAGACTGAACTGGACATGTACTGTTTGACACTTTAAACAGTACATGACAATTAAACAGTTCTATCTGAATGTAGCTATGCCAATACTGGAGGAATGGAGTCCTTCTTATCAGCATTTATGAAATGCATCTGCTGCGTTAACTGGAGCAGCACTGTGAAGAAAATCACATGCTGATCATCTGAAAACATTTGTAAATAACGTAGTGTGCAAAACATTAAATCATAACATTCCTCCTCCTTCTTATTACATCAAGGAAGATATGACCCTTACAGAAAAATGTTTTTTTTTCCATGAAAGTTGAAACATACTGCTGTAAAATAAAAAAAAATGTTTTTAAGGTAACACAATAATGCAGCAATGCTTCAATTATAGAAGATTTCTTTTTAACTGAAGCACAGCCTGAAGTATCTCCACTCGCCTCTGTTTGATTTGGCCCAGTCTGACTTGGTTTGGCATGGAATGGTTTGTTCTGGCTGGGTGTAGTGAAAGGGTATTAGTATTGGGAGTGACAGTAAAACCTCAGGGGACGATCCAGCATTAATCTGGGAGAGGAGGTGGAGGAAGGGTGTGTGTCTTTGTGTGTGTTGTCAGTTGTCAGCAGGAGATAGTACAGCAGTCCAAGGGATAACTATGGCCCTGTTCACACTTATTGTAGTATTTATTCTCTAGATACACATGTGTATTCAGACTGTGTCTACACCCAGCTGAGGGGAAATTGCAGAAATTGTCGATATTGATGTAAAAAAACATATGAAGCGAAGTAAAATGAAGGGTGATATGTGTTCACAGAACTTATCGGTTTGATTTAATCATGACTGTCTGGTGGATGAGTGACCCACCAGAGAGTCACATGCATGTTGAGCCATGGTTTAGGTTTAGATCTGAAAAAATCAGTCGATTGATTAGTCGATTGACTGATGTTGTTGATTCTGAACAAATTCAGCAGCAAGTTTTCTGGTCCACGCTTCTCAAATGTGAAGGTATGTTGCTTTTCACTTTCTGGTTGGAGGAAAAAGGACATTTGAAGAGGACCCTGTGAATGGTGAAAGGCACATCTTTCAGTGTTTTCTGACAGTTTATAGTTGCGGCTCTACTTTGGGTTCTGAACGGCTTCGCATATTCATATTGCACATTCAAAGGTATTAGAGCAGTCCCTGTCATGAGTACAGTTCACTAATCTTGTCATTGGGCGTAAGACTGACAGTAAATGTCATCTACCCAAATGTTATTTTGTCTCCTTGATGATGATAGTCTCATGATGATGAGTGTTTTCTCTGTTTGTATTAGTCTTGCTTACAATAGCTTATGTGGAGTGTAGATGGTCAGTCCATTCATGCTGCTACTTTAGTCCCCAAAGTTAGTTAGCTGTTGATTGCAGTAACTACTGTGCTTGTTATGCTAAAGTTTCACCATTGATTTTGACCACAAGGGCTTCTGAAAGAATGTTGAAAAAATACAGTCTTGAACTAGCTAATCCAAGGAAAATGGCCTAGAGCCTGCTTAAACATGGATCCAATTAAAACAGGAACTGCCCATGGGATCTCTTTATTCCTTATCACCTGTGCACATGAACTGCAGACAAACAGCCAGGAAACCTGCTCGTCAGCAAGTACATGAAGCCCTGAGCCTGGTAAAAGCAGGCGGGTGTGATCTTTATGCCTGTGCATGTGTTTGCATGCTCATTTATGTGTAGGTGTGTTTTTGTGCATGGACCTGTTTGTTGTCTGGTGTGGGTGTGAGGACATCAGTGATGATGCAAGGTGCTTTCTCTGCTGCTTTATGTGTAGGTTTGTGTATTTGTGTTTATGCGAATGAGTTCCTGAAGGTATATTTATCAGTGTGAATTTAAAGGTCTTTAGAAAACTGGCTGTACTTTCAGAGTAACATGAATTAGTGGACTGACATGACTGTTGACTTGGACTAGGACTGCATATAGATGAAGTCAAGCTGTCAGACACAACTAAACACTGATAATGATTGTGGCACCCAGAGTTTCTGTGTGTAGGTCACTGGGGCCAGTCCATGTGTCCTGGATGATTTCAATGTCCTGGACAAATGCTAGAAATTCTGGGTCAAATATTACCTGTATTAATGGACCCTATTTTCCCACATGTCCAAGTGACTAATGGGATCAACAATTTTGGAAATTGGTCTGGTATTGAGTGAGAGGGCTGCAGCCAGCAGCTGTGAAACTGGCTGCAGTGTCATCCCTCTAGGTGTTTGTGTACATCCACTAAAGGTGCTTGTTTTTCCATTAACAGCCTCAGATTGTTATGACAATATTATGGATAGGATCCTGAGTGATACCTTTTAGTTTAAGAATAAGATCCATTTTGTTTAACCAGAAACAGCTGTTATGTCACTCTCCCCAAAGCCACCAGACTCCATTCATAGAAACAGTAATGTTATCATTATAAAACACACATTATCCAAACTCCAACTTGAAACAAAATAAAACTCACCAAAATCTTTTTTTTTTTTTTTTTTTTTTTTTTTTTTTAATCTATCCAGTGTTCCAACAATCACCAAGTCTGGTTTGGTCAGAACAAACCCTTAATTCACAAAGTTAGATGTGAAAATATCTGGAGAGGAGTGGGAGGGAGGGCAGACACCAGAGATATGCAACGGGGGAAAGGAGCGTGTGGAGCCAGAATATTTTCACATTTAACACGGTAATTATTTTTAGTGGACACTTTGACTGGAGAGACTTAAATGTGTCAAACTTTAGCAGATTTTCCCAGTAAAAAAAAAAAGGTAATTACCCAATAACGGGAACCCTAGTGGCAGCAGAGATAAACAAGAGTAGATAAGTTTGATGGGGGGAGTTCAGTTGAAAGGTTGTAAAGAATAATGAGAAAAGAGAGACAAAGAAGAAGGAATAACTACGAACAAGAGAAGGATCAAGGATGAGAGATTGGGGATGATGGGTGAGCAGTGAACAGGAGAGAAACCCTATTTGAGCGAGAAGGACAGTCAGGCTCCCTACCTCCACTTTGGTCCAGATGGGTTGTTTAGTTTGGCCTGCATTGAACAGCTGGAACAATATTCATGCTAGGAGATGGATGGAGGGAGGGTTAGACTTTGAGAATGCTTTGAGAATGCTCCTTCATGAGAAACTTTTGGAATTGCCCTGCTTGATTTGCAGTGCACTTCCGAGAACTGGTTTGGCTCGCAAACTTTTGTGAGATGTGTTTTTAGTTCTGTCTAATTATTTCAAGTGACTGAATTGACAGACAGTTTTATGGTTACAATTTTATAGTAGCCAGACACAAGCGCCGTTTCCTGTTTCAAATTTGTTGCCAAAAAGTTTGTCCTTGGGGCTCAACAGAATAGCCAATGAGACTGTGTAACATATATTTTTATTTGACTTCACTGTGACTCTCTGTACACTGACTGATGTCTGTGTGCATGTTAGTGTGTATGAACTACTCTATCCTGACCAAAGTGAGGGAAATATTTTTTCCCTACTCCACTGACTTTATGAGGAGACCTCGAGTGTAATGAGGCTGGTTTCTCTCCAAGTCCAGCAGTGTTTATTTATAGGGCAGGAAAGGCTATTTGTGTCAGGAGGAAGTGTTGCACGAGAGCTATTTTTTACTGTAGGTCTTCTTGCACCCATAAATGTCCTATGCTGGACTTGTGCATCAGTCCTTGAGCTTTAAAATACAGTGAGTCCATTCAGTGAAAAGAACTGTGTAATAACTTATGCATGTAGTAGGCTTGTTTCTTTTTGCCTCATCGAACAAGTTGACAGCCTATGATGCACTGAGCAAACGCAGTGTTTGCCATTTATTGTCACAGTGCCATCACATTTTAACTTGGCTGTAATTTTACTTGTTAAACATCTGTGAGTGAGCACATGGGTACAACAGTGGGTTTCAGTTTGGAGAGTCATGGTGGCCTTCGCAAGTTGTTTATGAGAGGAGCACTAGAAAAGCCGTAAAATAAGAGGTAATTAGAGAGGGAAATGTCAACTAATGTGAGTTTCTCAAGGTACAATACTGAAGTGAAGACAGGGCAAAGGGGCGCTCATGGATGACATGGTGACAGGGTTTGTTTCCATTTTTTTGCTTTCCTCTCTGTAAAGTCTTGATGCCCAGTCAACAGTGGAAAAGCTGCAAGAGAGAGATACTTGTAAACAATAACCAGATGACATCATGTCTTCAGTTAATCAGAAATATTTCTGTCCTAAATCTAAGTGCTTATTTGAAATACTAAAAGTGTGACGCAAGACTAAAGTGTTTATTTGGCGTACATAGTGCGTCCATTTGAGAGGCATGCACTACAGTGCATTTAACATTCCCAGAGAAGTCCAAGTAAATACTGAATGACTCTGAGTTTTAATATACACAAATGCAGGAAAGCTAAAAATAACTGAAATGCAGACTTAAAGGTAGAGTGAGTGATATGACCTCTAATTCATATCACAGTAATTTGTTTTTGTTTTTTACAGTGACAGTATTATATTGTGATACTACAAAAATAACTCAAAACACGATTCTACCCCTCTCACTCTATTAGCAATGTAAGGGAGCACAAGACAAGGGGTGGCATGAGGCATCGCAAAAGCATTTATTTGGCAGCCAAACCAAAGTATATTATGTAAGTACAACAGTCAGTGTGCCATGGGACAGGTCTACCACGTAGATTTACTTATGGCAGCAACAGACACACATACCCATGCAGCTGAGAGGGCTTTCATGTACCAACAAAACCAGCTGAGTTGCAGTATGAAGTGTGGTAATAATGTTAGGTCCGGCAATGCAAGACGACACAAAAAGCAGCGTGAAAAAACACGTCCATTCAAGCTACCACTCTGGCTATTTAATTTGCTTGAAATGAGGCTTGAGGTTCACAGAGTTTCTCTTGACTGTCTGTCAATATCAAATACACCAACATTGCTCCAGCAGGTGTATTTAATATTGACTTGTGTGTTGGTTGTTGCAGCCAACAACAGAAAGGTGACAAGATAGGAGTTACTATGTGTAACTCCAGTTCAATGAGTATGTGCATAGCCCTCTTCCTGCATGTTATCGTAGCCACAGAAAAACACATTTTAATATGCTAAAAAAGTTGTCTTGGTCATGACAGAATTGCAAAATCCATGTCATGGCGAAACGTGACAACTGTGATGGTGAGGACGTGTATACCACCCACCCCTAGTTAGAGGCACTATACAGAACACCTTACACAATGATGTATTATAATAATGTTTACTTCTGTGCAAACACATTCACATCTGAATTTACAAATTATAACATAATTTACATAATACAACAATTATCACATAATGACAGACCAATGATCTAAGATAAATTTACATGGTAACTACTCGATTCCTTTTAAAATTACATATCGTCAGTGTCTTGGGCACAGATATTCTCCTTGGCTGCCTCACATGTTTGCAATTTTGGTGCAAAGAGGCTCCCTTGGCAGACACCAAATGTAAATAGAGGTGCCATTCAACTTGGCTCTCATTAGTGTCTGTAAAGGGGAACAGATTTTACACACTCCGTTTACAGTCTTGGGGAGTACCACTGCAACTTCATATGTGAAAAAAAGGTTGTATGAAATCCAGAGGGAACTGCACAAAGTCCGATAAATTGCCTCAAGTTATTTCCTTGACATCATCATCAGTGTTGGTTGGGGCTGAAGACTAGAAGTTTGAAAATGAAAAAGTCTGCTGTTGTGGAGTTAGAAAGAAGTAAGCTTGCCAGACTTCCGTAGCCCACTCCTCATCTCTGTTTGAGGCTAGCAACTCAAGGCTACTTTATCCATGACTGGCATGACCCACCCAAATCCCTGACACAACTGTTGTTGGCTGAGTTGCATTGTGGGTATTGTAGGTGCCAGGTTTATAGGAGTGCAATGCTAAATTGATGGACTACTCTTGCCCACGCCATTGCCTGATGTGCACATATAGACAGCATATTGACTGTACCAGCGTTTACTTGTTTTGACAGTTAAAAGATATTTTGTGGGGAGAGGGCAGTACCACCAAGATTATAGTAATACCAAGTTGCCAAATGAGAAAAATGTTGTCATGATTTAATTGATTTCATTATCTAAACGTGCGGTCCAGATTGGGCAGTATTGTGAAATACATGGCAGCATCTTTCATTATGAGAGCAACCATCTGGTCTTTGTTTAACAGCTCTGTCTACTAACTCTATTATTCTGGGTTTGAGTTACAGAGTCTAGTAAACTATTGTGGTGTGTGTTTGTATGTGTGTGCGTGTGCACGCTGGTGTTGATGTGTGTTTGTAGTACAGAGGGCAGTAAGCGGTTTCAGCTGTGGCCTGAGAGAAAGGATGTATTGTTTGAGGACATTCAAGCATCTGCTTTGTTGCAGATAAGGGGTTTGAAGTTAACAGCCGCTACTGATCAAAGGGCAGAGATATTTTCGATGTGCCAATCTCCGTCTTTTCTTCACTGTTTCTTTTCCTTTTTGTTCTATACATTGTTCACTCTCCCATCCTTTCCTTTACTTCCTGCCTGTACTGCCCTCCTCTGTCTCTCTACCCCTCTCTCAAACAAAGAATATTCTTTTAACCTGCATGGAGATTATTCCCCTCTGGATTTCAGTCTATGTTGCTTGTGTCTTACCACCCATCTCACCTACTTTTCTTGCTGCATTCATTTAGCTTTATCTTTCATCTCTGCATGGAATCCCATAGACAAGATAATTCTCATTAACACAAAAGGCAAATCTGGTTTAGTGTGCGCGATGGAACAGTGGATGGTGTTGTGTCATCTCTGTGAAAGCCTGTGAGGAAGAAATGACTTTAAGAGAGTTTCGCTCTATTTTTATTGCCAGTAACCTTTTGCTGGTCTTAGTTGTTTTTATTCCACATGACATGACCTGACTTGGCCTGTTTTATTTACTTTTCATGTAGTTTTAGCCTTCTGGAAAGTCAGTCTACTGTTTATTTTCTCATCTATATCCCCCTCTGTTTTCTCTATATGTCGAAAGATTTTGTTTTGCTAGCCCAGCTAATAGCAGGGCCTAACTGGTTGGTCTGTTTGTCCAACAGTTCAGTCCAGAGCAAGATTTCCTGGCAATTACTGGCCAGGTCACCATGAAATTTGGTGGGGATATTTTTCATCCCCAGAGTATGACTACCAGCGACTTTGGTGCCACCATCAGGTCAAATTTCCCTTACACAAAACTTTAATCCATCACAAGGCATCTGGAGAAGAAATTCCTTTACTTCCATGGCACTTGAAGTGGCTATTGCATTTCACAGTTTTTTTTTTTTTTTAATCTTTACATTTCCTGACAAACACTTTGCTTAACATGGGTTTCCTTTCCCAGTGTCATCGGAGTTTGAGTGCACAGATGCATTTCATTCACAAACAAATGAGCTAATGTGCTTTTCAGGTTAAGTTTAACATTGTTTTAAGTTAGTTTTATAGGCTTTTAATGCTTAATATGTGGAGTTAAAGCATCTGCATTGAAATAAACAGTGGAGACCCCCCCACACGTACACTTTTTTTTCTTTTTTGTAATTTGGACCATAGAAAAGGTATGTGAGACAAACATTTTTATCTGCAGATCAACAAAAATGTTATTTGGTCTATTCTGGGAGGAAATACTAAAGGTTTTCCAAAGTAAACGTTTTTCTGTTAAACTCCACTTGCTCTTAGAGGTTGAACTCTACAAACATACAGATTGTGATGTAGGAATTACTGTTTCCAGATCTTCATTTGTTTTTCCTTCATAGAACTGAGGAAGTTCAGTGAAGCAGAAAAAACACTGAGCAGACATGTTTATGCAAAAACCATTAGGTTAACAAACAGTCGCACACACTTGAAGAGCATCTATTTTCTTTGTGCTTTATTGTAAAACTGTAGTAATGACTGAATGTTTGAAGTTGTGATTCCATAAATGGTTTTCAAGACTACACAAATAGAGAGAAATTACCATCTCTGAGACATATGAGGAGAAAATGGAACAAGGAGGGAGGGAGATCTGGAAGAATGATTATTAAAATATAATTGTAAAGCAACACACACAACACAAATACATGGAAAAAGTTCTCATTTTACTCCCTTTTAGTCCCTTATCTGCTTCTTTTGTGTCTCAGCACATCTCTATGAGTTTATTAACTGTTTTCTCTTTCCGTACCCCTTTACCTCTCTTACTCCTTGTACTCATGCCCTTGTCCTTGCAGTCAGCTTCAGGCCTAAACAAACAGGAAACACTTAGTGTTATCAGCCCACTCTTTGTGTGTCTTAATGAGTGTCAGGTTAAAGACAGAGAGGGAACAAGCACCACCGTCCACACCCTGATCCCACTGTAAACACACTTATCACAGCACAAGAAACAGAAGGAGAGAGAGACCTGAAAGAGAGCAGACAGACGGACAGAGAGGAGAGGAGGGAGCAGGCGGGGAAAGGCATGAGAGGAACTGAGATCCTTTTCACTTCCTGGTGGTACAAACTGACCAACAGTGGTCTTGCTGGTTTATCTCAGGATTAGTGACCCATGACTGATTGCTGGTGCAACGAATGTGGGCTAAACGCATGCTGTCCAGTGCAAGCCAATGTAGGCTAAGCCTACAGTGTTCAGTACAAGCAGATATTGTCCAGAATCATTTAGAGTTCATGTGTTTCATTAAAGCTAAAAAAATAATGATTGATTATCATTAATCAATCATTATTGCTGACTCATGTTCTGTCTACCAATTGCCTCAGCTCTAATGAGGAGATCAGGGGGAGTTCTAATGCCTGGCATTGTTTTATTTTTATTTTTATTTTTTTTGCACTGATATTAGGATATTAAAAATGAATCAATTATTTCCTGGATAAATCAGTGTTTTGTCAAGTTTAAGTTCAGAACTGTTTCTGGAAATCTAACCCCATCAGCTATACGTCTCCACACCCGTCTCCCCTTCATATGCACACAAAAAAATGTTTTCCCATGGGAACCACATATTTAGTTTCCTGCCAGCTTTAGGTTACTACTATATAGCCTACCTTTCTACTGGTCTTTAACTACCATATATGCAGCAGTTTTACATTGTAGGGACAAAGGAGTGCCTTTAAACCATCTCAGCAATATAGCTGATGTGTTTGATAATATTAAACATGAGAAGTTATTTCTCCAGAGTGTGTATCTGCTTTAATCTCTTGTTGTTGTGTGCTCCTATGCCTACAAGGAAGAACAACAAATTGTCATTTACTGTTACTGATGCTTCCCCCATTGGGGCACTGCAATGGGATGGTTCACTATCTCCTCTCTCAATGCTGCAAATATGATTCTGTTTTATAGCCCTTTTCCGTTCAGGAAACTTTTTAATACACTTTATTTAATCATGTTATGTTGGTGCAGAGGCCCGCACTGATTTTGCAACATCTCTGCCAGCACATGATTATTTCATCTGCCTCCCTGCGATGACACTGTTTGTGTATGCGGCTGAAAGTGGAGCAGTGCATTCCGCTCCACTTGAACCTGTCCATTACAATGTAGCCTAATGCTATCGATGTCGTGCTGCACTGTCGTGATGGCCCTTTATTTTTTGTTCAGTCTATTAAAATCACCATTAGGCAGGATCATACTATACAATTCTTCAGTGGTTTCCCTGTAATTTTTTATACTACTGCTGGTAGGGGTTCTAAGCCCATTCCAGTTTTCTCCCACCTGCAGTTCTTTTTAATAAGACCGTGATCGGAGCATTCAGTGCAGATGTCATCTGTATACCTGTCAGTTCATATAGATAGAGATGTTTTACAGTCATATAAAGAATCAAAAAAGGGTGACCCACAAACTATTTGCTTTGACCAAAAAAGTCATCCACCCCAAATTTTAATTACATTATGGATATTTGTAGAACTGCAGGGAGGCAATTAGTCAATCCACAGAAAAGTTTCCAAGTTCTCAAATGGAACATTTTTATGTTTTTCCTTGTCTTACGTTATAGTAATTTGTATATCTTTGGATTGGGATGTCATCCAGGAAATCATGAAATTGCAACTTTCACTATTTTTTTATGTTTTTATAGTCCAAATGATTGATTGATTAATCGAGAAAAATAATAGGGGTTTTAATTTATAATGGAAATAATTGGTATTTGCAGGCCTTGATACATATTTCTGATTTTATTCCTTGCTTCAGTTCAGCGTTACCAGCGTGATGCTTCAGTGTGCAAAGAGGAAGTTCCACTTAATATGAAACGAGTGAAATTAATCATGAACTTTGTAGAAAGTGCACTTGTGAGATGCACATGTGTGAAGTGACTAAAGTGCAGATAGTTGTGCAGATGTTGTGAGACTGGTTTCTCGGTGTTGTGTTTCTCTGTATATAAACCCCTTTGGATAGGTATAAACAGCAAGGTACATACAGTATTTCTATTTGATAGAGAAGGGGAGTGTTGACTCTACTCTGTAGACATAGTGGAGGTTCAGATAAGGTGGTTAAACCATCAGTAAAAGCGTTTGAACACTTTGGCCTTGATCTCACGTAGATGGATTTAAAAAAAAACAACAGATATATTCTCCCCCTATTAAAAAAAAAAATATCTGTTCAAAATTTGTTACACAAAATGTCTCAGTACACAGGGGAACGCAAAAACAATTCCAAACAAGCATGCTACCAGGAGGTGACAATAAAGTCTACGTCAACAATATGTCAAATACCAAAGAAGAACATTCTGAGCATGCCTGAGCTCATTTTCCTGTGGAAATGGTAATTTAAAAACACAAACAATAGCATATATAGCATACACGGTCACACAGAAACTGGAATTTTGAAACATCTGCTTTCAAAGGCATTAAAAAATATATCTTCATTTTAGTGACCTAAACGCAAAATCCAAATGCAGAGGAAAATGTTTATATTGTCTTCAGGGCAGTTGTTAGAAGACACAGGGTAGTGGCCCTTTCAAGCCTTTGCTTTGCTCTAAATGTCCTGCAGTTTCTTGATTCAAAGCAACTGACAACCCACAGCAGCATGAATAAATCTTTACTGAAGCGAGTATACAGAGAGCTGGTTGTGCTAGTGTTACTAGTAGTGTTTTTAATGATAGTACAAAGCTCTAAGCAAAGAAAATCTTCACGACCCAGATCTCTGGACCTTATTTTAAAACGCTGCAGTAGCTCATACCTTTTTTCTGGTTTTCCATCTTTGTAACCGCACTCTAAGTTTATAATTGCCAGGTTACTCCTCTCATTGCTCTCTTAGGTTAGACAGGTTTGTGTGGTTGACCATGTTTTCTTGCAACTCTGCTCTGACTCAGGGTTTTTCTGTAAATCCTGGGTGGATACATCTTAAGGATAAACTTTGGTAGTAGCTTGATTGTATGGTGCATTTAAAAGCCTGTATCTTTTCTTTGTGAGACATCTTCCCAGCAAATTACTGTACTCTTAAATTAATACATTTTCATCCAGGAATTGTCCCAGAATTTTCTCTTCAACGTCATTCTGTGTCATAGGGTTGGGAGATGCTTGATCCTGTGATTGAGCTACTCTGCACACTAATGTGTGGAAGTGCCCACTAGAAATGTATATTAAGTTATTTGAACAGACGTTAGAAAATATCTACATTTATAATAGTATTTCAACCTGGAACAGGCAAGGGTGTAAGACTAAATTATCTACAAAAGGTTTGGCTGATGTGATCAGATGCACCAACCCCAACAAGCACAGGGAAAAAAAACTAACGGCCAGTTAGTCACAGGCCATCGCATTTACTTTCAGGGTTAGATAAACAAAATGGGATTCATACGTCTATTTTAATCAGCTCAGCTGGTAGAGCTTTCATTCTAATATCAAGAGCATCAATTCACAGCAAAGACTCAGATGCAACATCAACTGAATTTTTTTTTCAACTGTTAATGAAGTCACATTCAATGAAAGCTCACCATCTGTAACATGTGCCTGCTGCTGTTATTCAATCTGTCATGTATAGGAGTGGGTTTGTTTTGCTGCTGTTTCCGGATCACAAAGGCACTCAATTACAGCAGCAAGTTCCACCCTTCCTGATGTCCACTAAACATGATAAGAAGAGCACTGTGTACTGTGTTGAATTATGTACACAAACTACTCTGCAAGTTCCTTTTACATTCTCTTTGAAGACTTATGCAAAACTTGGGCGACACAAACACAGGCTTCGTTCATATTTACGTACATATTTCTTTCCATTTTCATCATTTATGCCTCAGTTATATTCATGTTTTGTTTTTTTTTCAGTTCCCCTACCATCTCCTGAGAGTGCCTATTTTTAGTATTTGATTGCCTCAGTGCTCGGTATACTGACTGAACAACACATGATCGTCTGAATGAAAATCATGAGACTTTTCACACCCGCAAATCCAGCCCACCTCTGTGAAAACCCTTACCACTACCCTTACCATAGGGGATATGTCCTTCTTAGCCTCAGCTATCTCCTGCTGTGTCATGTTTTAGTGCACACTAATCATGGTGACACACAGATGCATGTTCCCTGACTTCTCTGTTCCGTTTTCACCTCCCTCCCACAGTACCTTTGTGAGTGTTTTGTTCCAGCCCCCAAGAAATTGTTAAGCAGAGGTAGTAAGCCACCCGGGTCCTGATTCGTCTCATCTAACAGTCAATTCTAGTGGTAGATGACAATATAAACATTTGCCATACACATTAAAAATATATTTGCTATGCGAAATGGCTCCTCTGGGCTGTCTCATAAAAGTGTTATGATTTTTTTATGTTTGCAGAGACGCTCAACATGTCAGATGAGGTAGCCCACCAACAATATAAAATATAAAACTTTGTCATCTATTGGAGGCAGAGGTCTAACAAATGTCTAGAACGTATATTCTTAACGTAAAACATTTGCAAAGCCACATTTTTAAATATTTAAAAATAGTGCAATCTTCCTTGCCTTTTTTGCTGCTTTGCTTTGCTTTTTTGCTAATTATATCCACCAATTGTCAGTCAGCGGAATAACCTGCAATGGCGGCATGAAAGTGGATCACATTGTCTGCATGCTCAGATACGTGTACTGTAGGTATGTATGACAAACGTAGCATAAAGAAAAAACGCTGCAAATTGAGAAACATGTTTACAGATTTGACAGCACATACAGTTTGCACTATAAATGCATAAAGTCCCACACCACACAGCAGCAGTTTCTTGGGGATACTGATGAACACCTTAGTAATCAGTGAAGAGCTAATGCTAGTTGTATTGCCACTATCTCCAGTAATATAGGAATTGTGCAGTCAGAATGTTAAAACAAATGATCTTGTATTGCTAGCTGGTTTTCCAACACCATTGACAAGTTTTTGAAATCTCATATCTTGCTGTGTTCTTCAGTTTTCTGTGATGAATTTGCTTAAACTTGTGCACCACTGTGCATGTGCTATAAAGGAAGTTTCTCCCTGATGCTGCATTTAATTTGTAGTAACTTAGCTGCTCTTGGATATTTTTGGAAATCCTTCATGAAGTGTGCCCATCACAGCTCATCATAGACTTGGAAGAGCACCTGGTACATTCATATATCTTTTTTACATGTCTCTGTCAGTGCTCAGCTGAGTGTCTTTATATCCAAGTACGAGAACTTTCTCGTCTTACACCGCCTCCTAAATAGTATCTCACCTCTTGCTTCAGTGCTTTGAAGCCTGGATCATGAGGAGTGTGTGTGGGGGGGTATTCTTTTAGAGCTCCTTGCCTGAAAACCAGAAATGTTTTTTTCCACTCTGCTCACCTCAGACTGTTTTCAGTTTTCAAACCACCAACAATTTAGTATTTTTCATTTCATTTTCACATTAACAGTTCTGTGGGTTAGGCTGCAGAGCTCAGTGGTCATCCTAGCTATTTTAATGCCTTGCATTTTTCCACCAGCTGTGCAAGGGTATTGCAGTGATTGCATCTGGGTGTTTGCCACAAAGGCTATTTTCACCATGTATCACCATGTTGGCTTATTGGTCTCTTAAAATAGAGTACAGTTTGCCACCTCAAGTGTTTATGGAGTCAGAGAGTTCACACTCTTATCAAGTGTAGGTCAGTGGGCTATCAGGTCAAATCTAATACTGTGCTGCATCCTAATATGCACAGGAGGGCTGACTAATGAACTCATGCTGCCAACTTGTTAAGGGTACACAGATTCAGTTGTCCCTGTTACTCTGCTATCAGGGTGAGGAAACAATTCATTTATAACCTTTAACAACTATTTCTTAAAACACATTGTCTAATCTGTGTTTAATATAAGTATATTAATAATAGTTTTCTTTTAAATGAGTGCCAACACTGTATGTTTGTGGCCAGGCTGCTTCGTGTGTAATCTGATATTGGTTGATTTTGGTTTTGGATTTTAATTTGTGAGTAGTTACATATAATTATTGTAGATGTGTTTGAATTTTCTTTTTGTTTTTGGTAGGAGGTAAACGCTTAGAGCTCACTTTGCTGTATTTTCAGGCTGCAGTGTAGCAAGACTGTCTCTGTATGAGATCATGCTTGAAGCTTTCCCAATAGCTGACTTATGATTATCTGAACAGCCTGTTGGTGATGCAAATGTGGGGCCATTTGGTTTGTGTATATGTCAGTGCACATGCCCACACTGCATGTTGCATATGCGTGTATGCGTGTGTGCGTGTGTGCGTGCGTGCGTGCGTGCGTGCGTGCGTGTGTGTGTGTGTGTGTGTGTGTGTGCGTGTGTGCAGATGTTGTGTGTGGGCCGTAGCAGAGCCAAAAAAACCTTCTCTCCCTCTGAGAAACATTACTCATATTAAGGACAAGTCATTTTTTTAGCTGGGTGGATGTGGGTGTCAGTGTGTAATGATGTATGTCATTGAAAAGAATGTATACATTATTATTGCAGATAAGGTACTTTCTTAAAAATAAAACCATGGATACACGCATCACAATGATAACAAAATAAATATCTTAGATTTACATAGTATTTCCATGTCCTTATTACATTTGTTATCAGCTTTTTCTCTTACCTCATCTCTCTTATTTTCTCTTTGTCCTTTTTTCTCTTTCTTTTCTTCCAAATCACCCCCTATAGGTCAACGAGTGGAACAAAAATGACGAGCGCCTGCTTGCTGCGGTGGAGCATGGCGAGGTGGAGAAGGTGGCATCGCTTCTTGCCAAGAAAGGTGCCAGCGCAGTGAAGCTGGACAGTGAGGGCAAATCAGCGTAAGCATTCTTACGATTATCTGCAAAAAAGGCTAAGGAAAAAATGGCTTTGGTACAGATTTAGCACTGAAGGAAAAGTACTTGTTAAGCACGTTTGTCCTGTATGTTGATTTGGTTTCTCTGTAATCAGTGTATGAATCCCAGTGGGCCCCAGTTTCCTCATGGGGACAGTTAAGTACATCAGGATCACAACATGCCTGCTGCAAAAGATTACTCCTTCAGCATAATTAATTGAGAGACTGACAGAGACACTAGTCTGCAGTGGCTTCTGTAGCAGCTTCAGTCAAAAATAAAAAGAAAAAAAGACTTGAATTAAGACCTGCTACACTAACAAGACTCTAACCCAAAAAGCAAAGTAGAGTAAGATCTCCAGTTTGCTGCGTGAGGTAGTAATATCAGGTTCAGCTATTTAGGTACTTTCTGGGACTTAAACACACTTAAACAACAAATGGTTTCATTGCGGTAAAAACAAAAGTGGGCTTATTCAATTTTGGAGAAACATTATCCAGTCCTGGTGGTTTTTGTGCTTCCTTTCATATCTCTCCAGCATATGCTCAAATTCTTGGGCTTATGAAACTACTTTCACGCTCTGCTGCACAATGTTAAAAATGAATGGCCAATCTAAAAATACGGCTGTTTCTCTTAGCTCCAGAAAGGTTGACATTTTCAGCCATTCATTCAGCCTCCCTGACATTCAGCATTTCGCGAGCCAGTTCATTTCTGCAGAGGCAGTGGAGCTCGTTGCCTCACCAATTGAGATTGCTGATAACACAGAGGCTCAGTGTTAATATTTGACCTCTTTCTTTTTCTGAAACACAACACCCGCTGACCTCAATGTGCTAAGCAGCTCACGCAGAGCCAGGAACATCAAAACACAGGAACAAATGCAGGGAGAAACGAATGCACAGACTCTCACACGGTGAAACAAACACACAGGCTTTTTTGTTCCACCAGTAGTTCACATCCTTGACCTTCTCTCTGTGTGCGACTGGAGCACAGAAACACACATACAGATGCATACTCACAGCCTTTGTAAATCACAATGAATGTGGTGGTTTGGGATCGCAACACTCCAATCTTTTCAGGATGCACAAAGGAGGAGTCTACAGTATCTCTATGGTGATAAAACCTGATTGAAAGGCATGTGAGCATAGTTGTGAGTGTGTAACCCACACACACCAAGGGAAGGCTGGGCATGTGTAGTGTTTTTTTCATTATGCTTGCTGAGCTGGAAAGGAGTGTATTGATTGCCTGCTGCACAACCCTGATTCCAAACAAGTTGGACGCTGTGTAAAATGTAAATAAAAGCAGAAAGTGATCATTTACCAAAGAACTGTGTTTACAGATGACGGTTTTGAAAGTGCTCCAGAGCTCATATAATAATCTCCTGCATACAATCATTTGTTCACAAAGTGATGAACCTCACTTCATCCTCGCTTGTGAACGACTGAGCCTTTCAAGGATGCTCGTTTCATACCCAATCATGATACTATCACCTGTTACCATTCAACCTGTGGAATGTGTTGATAGGTATGGACAGAAAGGCAGTTTCATTTGATAGGATGACAGAAAAGTGGGTTTGTTTTAAAAAACTGTGATGACTTTATTTCAAACCCACTAGTGCAGCGGGAGGTCACCGCTGAAGATTCACTGTTTTCCCATGTATTTAATGTTACTCTGAAAACCAGCAAAGAAAGCGAGCTGTCTTACAAACATCTCGGTTGTTGTGCTTTTCTAACTAACAATTACTGTGTTTGTAATTTCTTTTTTGGTTTGGGTGTGTTTGTAGTCTTCATGTGGCAGCTGCTCGCGGTCAGACAGACTGTCTGTCTGTCATCCTGGCTCATGGAGCAGACTTGTCAATCACTGATGCTGCCGGTATGTACTGTAGGTCTATTTAATAGTGATAGAACATGTGGGAGTTGTTTTAAATCATTTACATAATCATCACGTTTCTTGTTTAATTGGGGCATTCTTATCTGGTTTTGGATGGTCACGTACTTTCTAGAGCCACTTTTCCTGCTGTTTTCTTTTGGTTTTCTTTTTGATTTTTTATAATTAGTCACTAAATTCTTTGTGATCATAACTAAGTCCTTCTTTGATTCATGTTCAGGTTTCAATCCGTTACACCTGGCCGCCAAAAACAATCACACTGAGTGCTGCAAAAAGCTTATTCAGGTAAGGTGGACAGAGTATCTCTAAAATCTGTTTGTCATATTTAATGCACTCAAATGGTCAATAATACGACATCTTACTGCAATAAATCATTTAATGTAAAGGCTATACACTATTTTAGATTCATATACTGCACAACAAAAAGTGCAAGAACTATGGAAGTAAGAATGTTTTAATGGCAGAGCATCCAGCAGGACTTCTTCTTGGATGCATTACTCGGTGCAGCAAATAAGGAATGTGTGAAAGCAGGAGCATGAATCGCCTGAAACCCAGAGACTGAATAGTCCCACTCTTCTGTTAAGACGTCTGAAACCAGACAGTTTCACTGATTCATTTCTTCACTGTGCTGATTGTGTGTTTGTGTGTGCGCAGATCAGCAGATCTCAGCAGGACACACACACACACACACACACACAAATTGTACTCACTCGCAGCAAACTTAAAAAATAATTAAAAACATTTAAATGCAGTGATATATTGTTTGATGCAAGTGTGTGCATTTGATCCAGCCTTTGTCTAATATGAGATAAACATTCCACCCATGTAAGGCACGATGGTAAACCAAAACCAAAAAGATTTTAAACCCAATGATTTCAGGGTCAGTTCCTCAGACAATAAACTCCTCTTCGCTGATGCTCTACAGCAGTATGAAATGCATTTTGAGAATGATTTGGACACATTTTTATGACGTCAGGCACATTTTCTGACACATTTTGAAAAGGGAAATGTAAGAATTTAATAATTAGCAGAAGACGTGGCAGGTTAATGGAGAGTGGAGATTAAATATAATCACAGCAAACAATGAAATGACAGAGCACTATATGACATGTAAGGGTATTTACATTAGAACTTTTCTTTCATAATCATTCATAATTCATGTGTAACATTGATTTCCATGTCTAATATGTTTATGTTTCCCCTCCAGAGTAAATGTTCCATCGATGCTGTAGACAGCACAGGAAAGGCTGCTCTGCATCATGCTGGTAAGTATCTCAGTGTCCTGAGAGTTAATTAAACAAAAGGGCTTTTATTGAAGATTACTCTGCTTAGACAAGGACGTGGGAAAACATCTTGTGAGATAAAGTTTAAGCTTGGATAAAATCATCTACTATGTTTGGAATTAAGTGATTGAATGTGATTTCAGCTCAGTTTGTTTCCAACAAAAGTTCCCATGATACTCAGTGCAGGTTTTCATTAAAACCAAACACTAAACTGATGAGTAGATTCCCACAGACTTCACTATTTCATGCATAGAATATGGCAGATCTCTTTTGAGCTTCCTCTCAGTTTGTGTTAGAGTGCTGATGGTAGTTGTCACGGCAATGGCTCACTAAATGTTGTGTTGCTACACTACAGCTGCTATAGGCCTGGCTGTGTACTTTAATGAAAAAGAAAGAAGACAGTCCAGTCCTGTTTGACTAATTTGGTCTTTTGGAGACAAAAGAGAGATATTTCTTGCTAAATTCAATCATGGACCACCCAGTGATCTGTGGACACCTGTGTGCTTCTTTTCCTCGTCTGATTGTTGTTGTACTTCATCCTCAGCTGCCAGCGGGAACATCCAGACCGTCCAACTGCTGTGTGAACTCAAAAGTCCCATCAACCTGAAAGATGCAGTATGTACTTTCATTATTGCTTCCACTCTTTCTTTCCCAGACTTATTTTTCCTGGCAGGATAGTAAGAGGCTCTGAAACCGAATGAAGACCACAGAAATGCACCATTCAGTTCTCATTCGTATCGCTTTCTACTGTGCAATTTCCAGAGAGGAATTTGTTCGCAGAAGGTTAACCAGTTTGTGAGCCGTGGAATGTCTTTAAGATTTACCTGTCAATAGTTCCTGTGTTTGCAACAGGATGCTTTCTGTGTTTATCTGTTGTCAAATATCTTATTTGGCTAATTATAGTTTTGTCTGCATCCCTTTATGTGCTTTTTAGTTTGTTAAGAGAGCAGAGGTAGAATAACTACAGTTGTCTCTCACAGCTTTAAATCTACAATATGAAGAATCCTCATTTAACTAATATTTCCTCTTGTTTGTCCTTATCTCAGATTGATTAATATTGTGTGTGTGTGTGTGTGTGTAAGGTAGAGGGGTCAGCGTACTGTGGGAACTCTGCTCTCAAGTCGCAGACATGTGGTCTCCATTGCAGTGATGCTCCATGCCTGTGGTTTTAACCCAACTGGGGTGTGTGTGCATGATGTTTTGTGTGTGTCTGTGCGTGTGTCTGTGCGTGTGTGTGTGTGTGTGTGTGTAAAAAAGAAAAAGAGTGAGAGAAAAGAAATGGAGAAGAGAATCTGTTGCCCATTTATTTCCTTTTTTATTATCATGCCACAGCTGGCCTGTTTGAGATTAACACACACACACACACACAGTGATCCCATAGCCTGCATGTAAATATGTTATGTTATTGTTAATTAAAATTTATTGCCGCCCCATGCTTGTTTAAGCCTCTAACAAGTTGTATGTTGTGGCTTTAGAAACTGGTTCATGCTGCCACTTTGTGTAACTGCCTGTAAGGATTTTAAAGCTAAAGTACAGGGTTTCTGAAATCCTTACAACTGGAGCAAGCCCAAGCACACTTTGTAGTTTTTTTCTGCAATATCCACATGTGGTCTTCAAGTACTTCTTCCTTATCAATTTACATTTTTGAAGCAAAGTGATGCTTTGTCTGTGCTGTTAGGAAACTCTAACCAGGGTTGGGGTTAGGGCAAAATTTGGATTTACATGTTCTCCACACTTGCACATTTTAGGTTTTATACATGTGAGACGGCAAGGCCATAATCATCTGCAAATGTGTGTGTGTGTGTGTGTGAGGTTGGAGCAGCTCTGTCTGCTGTTAGTGGACATATACTATAGACCACAAAGTTGTCTGGAACATATTTCTGTTTCTGTGCTGAGAAGAACATGCCAGCTTGTTAGCCTCAGGCATACATCATGGCTGTAACAAATACCTATACCTGATCTATATTTGACTTGAATAAACACACAGCAAGAGAAACAGAGGAACATCTGCCAGGTCTTACATGCGTCGGACAAAGAATGTTTACAGAAAATCAAGTAATGTAAACTTAAATCTACTCAGCGACAGTGGAAATGTGTAGTATAAAAGATTCCTTATGTTTTCAGTCAGAAAGAAAAATGTTTCTCAAGCACTAAATTCTAATCAAACTCTGAGCAGTCACCTTAGCTCAGCAGTTCATGTTGTATAGCACTCAGGGGGAACATCTTGATAAAAGTTTAGCTCTGTGCGATTATTGGTTTCTTCATGTTAAATGCAGTGTTCAGTGTCCTGTGGCTTGTGGGACATATGTTGTCTGATTGTGAAGTTTACCTCATCTTAAAGGTCCCGTGTGTAGGAGGTAGTGGCATTGAGCAATGAGGTTGCAGATTGCAAACAACTAAATACACCTTGCATCACCCTCCCCTGCTGTGGCCGCTAAAAATGTTCTTTGTTCTCTGTAGCTATAAAGAGCTAATTCTACGGTAACAAAAAATGTTATTTTCAGGTGGTACACTAATGAAAACAAAGTTACAAATATTATATTACATTTCTGTCACATTCTGCTAATAGATCAACCTAAATCTTACACACTGCACCGTTAAGAGTTCTACGGGATGAAATAACAATGTGCATGTGGTGTGGTAAAAGTTAAATGGGCATGAGTCAGTTCTAGGCTGGTCCTGTGGACATCCACATACCAGGAAGTGGCTCGGTGAGTGATTACTTCCACCAGTACTGAACTACAAGTTGTATTAGAGTTTCCAGCAATGATTCCCTTTTATTTTCAGGGTAGTTTTACCTTCTCACTGACAAATGTAACGTGATAAGGGGTCACAGACAGGGTCGCATGCTAAAAAGGTTGAGAACCACTGGTTTATTTTATCCCTCGCTCTAGCTTTTGAGCAGCACATGCAGTGAGAGAGCTGGCACAACGACCACTTTAGTAATTTTAATTTTTTGTGAGTTTCTAAAGTAGTCTGTCACATGTTGTATTCACACATGCACAGACCTGTAAGCACAGTATCTGTGTCTAGATCAGGCTGCAATCACTACCACTGAGAAATTATCAGGTCATAACCGTCTGCTTGACAAATTCATCTCCATCCAATAAATAAAACTACAGTAAATGATGTATTCACTTTCAGATTACATGGTCAGTTGACAACATTTTTATTGCACAACGACAAGAACATGAAAAACATTGCAAACTAAACACTAGAAGCTCTGTTATGTTTGATAAAGTTTGACCATAAAGGTTCCGTTGTTCATGTGATGGAGGCTGGATCCAAAAGACACTGCAACTTCAAATGGCAATTTCAACTCCTTCATGCATGTTCAGGTAGCAATTTAGATAATTATTGTCCCTTTAGGAGTGGATTAAGCTTTACACGGGGGCACGTTTTACTTGATTGACAGGCCTCTCAAGTTATCACGCTTAGCTGTGATGGTTGCTGCTTATGTGTAAATTATCCTTTCCACACACTGCCTGAGGGTCCACATAACATAAATTTTGCCATCAGAGGGTGTATGTGTAGGCTGTGTTAGACATCCGTGCACCTCCTGTTTGTTGTGACTCAAGCTACAGAATTTGTCTGCATCCTCCAAGCAGACTCCTGAAAGTAGTACAAGCAGAAAAACTGCGTGTCTGCAGCTGTTTGTGTACATGTCCGTTTGAGAGTATGTGCATATTCAGGCCTTGCTGCTCAAATGTGGTATCCTGGCTTTAAACTGACAAGACGGCAGCAAGTTGCAAAAAATAAGCAAGCATTTATACACCTGTGCTCTCACATTCAACCACACAGACATTGAATCTATTACTCTGAGAGGGGAAAAAAACGTTTCTGTCTTTTCGATTGCAGAAGAGAAACTGTTCAGTAGAAACACAGACTGAGCCGAGCAGACGCAGGGCTGTTAAAGTCTTTAGCAGAGCTCGGAGGAACCCACAACATAGTTCTGTTCTCTGTGGCGTGTGGAAGCAGCAGCCTTGTAATATAAAACACAAAGCTATGCTGACACACTTTACTGCTTCTTGACATTCTTATGCTCTTTTACAGCTGGGCATGACTTTGAGTTTTTTTCACTTTTAACAATAAATAATAAAAATAATTCTATTTATACAGTTTAATACTGAGTTCCTTATCTGTTGTTCTAATGTAATCTTAGTGGAGATGGTGTAGACAGCAGCTCCTTCCGGGCTGTTGACTGCCCTCCACAAGCTCAGCCAATCAAATGTTCAAGTTAGATTTAGGTCATAGATGTTTAAGGTTAGTTTAAATGTCATGCTTGGGGTTAGGATCTGTCAGTCCTGCTGAAAAATGCGGCATGTCTACGTTGCATGAAGTACTGTCCCAGTTGCCTAACTCAGGGCTGTAAACTCTGCTGAGCCAGCCCATTCATTTATACTGTAAATATATCATTTTGGGGATTTCCCAAAAGCCACAGCACTCTCAAAAAATGAAACAACTTTTGGCTTTTGTGTTTATCTGCTGGGAAATTCATTTAGGAGACATTCTCTCCCTCTTCACATGGATCTGAGATTTCTCTCACCACACAGACACTGACCAACTTCATGTCTAGGCCCACATCCTCATGTCACACAAGACAGGTTATGCAGGTGCGGGTCATGCTGGTTTGTGGGCCCTTCATAGGATGGGTTCAGGCATATCAAATGTTTATAATGTCTATTTCTCCCAAAGGACGGACTCACCCCTTTGCTGTTGTCAGCTAAACACGCTCATGCTGAAGTGTGCAGCACTTTGCTGGACTGCGGTGCTGAAGTCAACGCTTCTGACAACAGTGGCAGGTACAAACAGCCACATTAAGACAAGAAATTAAGTGTGTAGCAGTAGTGATACCTGATGTAAGACCCTCATGTTCCTCAATGATGGAGACATGTTGCATTGGCTATTTGTTCTTTTTCGTGTTGCAGGACATCCTTGATGCTGGCCAGCGAGTCAAACGCCGTTTCTGTTGTTGAAGTGTTGGTTCAGCGAGGAGCAGATCTATCAGCTGTAGATTCACAAGGCCACGATGTGGTACACTACGCCAAGCTGTCGGCCAACTCCGAGGTCAAGACTGCACTCGCAGCTGCCCTGAACAGACAGCAGGTCTCAGGTAAGCGTTAACACACACACAGAAAGTACAGTCAGGAAGCATCAAGGCAGCAGAAGATGACATCTCTCACACACACGTTTTGTGACTTCAGGATGCTGCACTGACTTTCATTATATCCCTTAGTCTAAGCTTAAACACTCATCCGAAACAGCTAAACCTTTCATGGTTGATCTTGTGAGAAAGTTTTTGAAGATGAAAGTTAGTTCTCTATAATATTACTGTTTTAAGATCTTTGTCTCCAAACATGATCAATGCCACTACCAACACACAAATCTACTGTCCTTCTGTGGCTTCAACACAGTCAACACTGCCATCTGGTGGAGGTCTCCTGCTAATGTTTTCCTGTACATATTCAGTTTAAACTGCTCTCTACCTGTTGTAGGTAAATGTGAAAGTTTTAAAGAGAGAGCTGTACTAAGCATTTTATATTTGATTTTTAAAAAAACATTCCTGTCTTCCTTCTGACAGATGCAAAGTCTCCTAGAAGTCCTCAGGTAAGAAACCAATGTTGCTTTTCAATACTTTTCTCTAGAGGTCTTAAAAAACAGTTACTAAAACACTTGGTGCTACAACAACCAATCAGCTATTAATGGCATGACAATAAGAGTCTAAATCACTTTTTTTTAGTACTGCAATGTGATTTGTAGTGAGGAAAAGCTAAAAATTATAGACAAAATGTAATTTCTGCTGTGTAGCTATGCCTCATGGACAGCAGTTTAGATTCAGCTTTTCTAATATGTCAGTGTCAAATTTCTCATCTTGTGAAAAATCTTTTAGTTGCTATTTTTGGAAAACAAAAACTTGAGCCTCATGTAGCACTCATTGATTGATTGACTCTCCTTTCACTAACCAGCACTGAATCCCACCTTTCTCTTTTCTCTGCCTTTCTCTTCCGTCTCTTTTGCTGGCTCCTCAGCATGATCAAGTAGCTAAGCTAAGTGATGAACGGATCACAACTCCCAAAAAACGAAAAGCACCTCCGCCTCCTATTAGCCCACTGCAGGTAAATGCATGTCTGTCTGTGTATCTGTCTGCTTGTGTCAGTATGCCACCCTTTATATTAATGCATGTCTACTGAATATTCTTAGAATGAGAATTGTCAGACCTGTTGTGTGTGGTCTGTGACTGTTTTTCTGTATATTATATGTGAGTTTTCTCTCATCAGTTTATAACAGAGTGAAACAAAATATTCACTCATGCAGTATATTTATTTATGTACTAATCTGTATTTGATGTCCCAATTTTGAAATTGTGCTTAATACAAATATCTAGGCCAATAGTAACACATGCCACTTGTCGCAACAGGACACTAATATCTTGAGTCATATTATAGTTCCTGGTGTTTCTTTCCCATTTTGAACATAATGCACGCATTTGTTTTTAACACTTAAGTCTTTATTTCCAACTAAATCATGACAAACATTCAAAACAAATCCAAAAACGAATTAAACTAAATGAACTTCCTTCTTCAGAGCTCTGGACCCTCTTCTCCTTCAGCTGTTACCTCGGCCGGGACCCCTGCATCCAACAAAAGTGACACTCCCAAAAAATTTAACTACAAGGTGAGATCAAAATAACAGTCCAAATATAACAAAGTTAACAAATATAAAAACTTGAATAAGAAGGAGGAGCATTTAAGACTTTATTCCACAAGCTGATGTTCATCAGCAGTGTGCTTTCTTCAGTCTTATTTACTGCTGTAGGGAGTCCAGGGATGTACATAATTATCAAAGCAAAGTAAAAAGTTTAATTAATATATGTACAATTGTTGAATGTATCTTCACAACATATTCAGTAAATCCCAAACTCTCAGTAAACAAGCCGTTTCCTCGTATTTTTAAATCAAGATTTGTGCACATTTGTCCTCGTGTGTGAGATGCTGATTGAAAAGACGTTTCAGTAATGACATCAAATATGCAGATAATTTACCTCTAATAAACTTATCATACAGCAGCATCTCATGTACCAGTTAGCTAAATTCTTGCCTTCAACCTTCATTTTTCTTTCCCCTTTCTCCTCCATGTCTCACCTTTTTACTCTCTTTTGCCTCCTTGTCCATCTTCTGCTCTTCTCCCCTCCCATTCCCTCTGTCCCACCACTCTCCTCCCCTTTCTCGTTTCAAAGGAGGATGAGGTTAGAGGAACGGCACTGAGAGAAGAGGTTGAGAAGCTCCATGAGGAGAGAAACATGTTGCTGGAGACGATTGAAGACCTGAGGCACACAGTGGAGCAGACGCCGACTTTTCCTGAACTGGATACAAAGGTGATTAATGACTAAACAACCCTACGGTGACGTGTTTATATTACGTATGAACAGACTTGAAAACAGATGTGGAGACTAGACCAGAAGACTTGAGCTAAGCAAATTACGTCAGACTTTTACTTTGAAAAGAAGAGCATTAAAACAGTGTGGAATACAGCAGATGCACTGAATATAAATACTGGTGTGTAAACATACTGTAAATGGATCATCTGCAAAATCCACTTTTTCCACTTGGATGAAGAGAATTTTTGAAACGTTTGGGCTTGATGTAGCTAGATGTTTTACATGGTGGCTATTTTAAATCAGTTTTTACTTTGTAAGTTTACTAAAAGTCTTTTTGGTTTTTGGTTGTTAAACTCTTACCTCAACACAGCTGTAAAGGTTTAATTCTATACTTGGACAACAGACAGCTGTGTACTGCTGAACCTTTTCACCTTGGGCATTCTTGAAGGAGGCCTAACACAAGCTTCAGACGTGTCACAGCTCGTTTTGTTTTTCAGTAGGTGGAGAGTGGTCCTAAACGTTGCACTCTTTGTGCCTCTACATGTGAATGTATGTGTGTGTGTGTGTGTGTGTGTTGACAGGTCGAGCAAAGTTTTACAGCGTCTGCAGCTCTGGTTTCCGCTCTGCAAGCCAAGATTGCTGCTCTTACTTTGGAGAACCAGCAACTTACAGGCAAGCTCAAGGTATGCAACCCATTCATTTGTGCTCATGAGTGAAACCGTAAATCAATGAATGGACAAGTTAATGGCAGTACACTGTGCCACCCTCATTCTAAAAAAAAAGCTGGGTAAAAAGGAAATAAAAACAGAATGCAATCATTTGCAAGTAAACCTATTTACTGACAGAATTTTTACAAAGTGTTCCTGAGCTCATGCAATATTCTTTATACAATCATGTGTTCACAAAGTGGTGAACCTCGCTCCATCCCTGCTTGTGAACAGCTGAGCCTTTCCAGGATGCTCCTTTCATATCCAACCGTGATACTATCACCTGTTACCAATCAACCTGTTTACCTGTGGAGTGATCCAAACAGGTGTTTCTGGAGCGTTCCACAACTTTCCAAACATTTTTTGAAATTCGGATTTTATTTGGATGTAACGAGGCAGTGTACAAATAATGTAGCTAGAGTTAGAGTCAAAATATCCCACAACCCAAAGTGAACGATTTTATAGCTATTTTATCCTACTGGCAGTCCAAACCTCTAATATTCTGTTAATTGATGGATTGTTGAAGCTCTTGAAATATGCAGATGATATTCAATTGATTAAAACATTTATGTAACAAATGATGGATGTAAAGGTGTAATATAGCCTGGAACTATTTTAAAAATCGATTAATCATTAAAAGTTTTTTTTATTTTTAAAGCAAAAATGGCAAACATAATTTTTTCAGGGCTCTCAAATGTGCGATGGTGAGAGCCTTTGGCTTTGAATTTGAACTCACGCACAAGTGTTGTGTGCTTTGTTAGTGAGATTTTTATTTTTCAGTCCCTTAACCTCACTTTTAACTCTTCTTACTTTTCACCCTGTGCCCTCACCTCACAGAAACATCCGTCCCTCCAAGCAAACGAGGATCTGAAGGAGATCAGTCGTCCAAACAGCATGGCCTCCAACTCCTCTTTCCACTCTACCCAGGATGAGTTTGAATCACTGCCACAAGTCCCCTCCACCCCCCAAGTGGAAAAGGAAGACAGTTCAGGTGGTGTTTTCATCAGACAGGAGGAAGAGGAGGGTGAAGGGGGCAGAGAAGGGAGCAAAGAGGAGATCAGATTGTTGAGACAGGCGCTAGAGAGTGTTCAGATGAAACTGCTGGAAACCAGAAAGGAAAACCGCTCGCTTCAGGCACAGCTGAAACCTGAGCGAGGCCGAGAAAGAGACGAGTATGAAAGCGTGAGGGAGAAAGGGAGAGAGGAAGAGCTGATGGAGAGTCTAGCAGAGCTCCAGGCGAAGCTGACAGACACTCAGGAGAGATATCACCAAGCTGTGGAGGAGGTGGAGGAGCTGAGAGTACAGGTGGGAAGGGGAGGTGGTGAACTGATGGAGAAACAGGAGGTCCAGAGACGTACGTCATCCGCACTTGAACATGAAGTTAAACAGCTGAAGGCCCAGCTCGTCCAGACGGGAGCTGAGCAAGAGAAAGCAGCTCAACGAATCAGACAGCTGGAGGAGGCGCTGAGGAGGGTAGAGGAGGAAAGACAGAGCATAATGGAGAAAGAGCAGAGGACTGCACAGATTGAGGAGCTGCACAAGGAGGCACAGGAGGAGATTAGGATGCTCCAGGTAAGAATGGGCTGCTTCTTCTTCTCCCTGAATTTCTGTAGGACTGAAAGGAGACACATCAAAGTCTGTTCACAGGTCTTGCAGTTGCATAAGATGTTGATAAAGTTGTTTATCACGCCAGAGGGAGCTGTGTGAAAGCTAATGAATTCAGCCTGCTCAAGGCTACATTAGCCTCAACTAGCATAACACACCTGAATCTCAATGATCTGACTGAACTTATGGCGGTCGAGCATTGTGGGTAATGTAAGCACCAGGTTTTGTGCATCAAACATGATCATGTACACTCAGTACGTCACTTCTTGAATTCAATGACACATCTCCTACTCTTTCATGTATTACCTTTCATTTATTCCTTCTTGTTGTGTAGGAGGCTCTGAGAGGCACAGTGCCAGTTGAAGCTGCAGCCAAAGACTTTGAAGAAATGAAGGCTGAGCTAAACGAGGTAATTGCAGGGCTGCAGCGCCGCTTGCTGGAACTCTCGCACTCCTACAGCGAAACAAAGAGTCAGCTGAGTGCTGCACAGAAACAGCTAGCTGAGGCCCAAGCTGAGAGCGGTGCAGCCTCGTCGCCCTCCTCAGAGCAACAGCAGCAGCAACAACAGATCCAGGTGCTAAATGGCAAGGTGGAGGAGCTGCAGACATTTCTAGCTGAGGCACAGGAGAAGCACTTGTTAGCTCAGGCAGAGATTTCCGCGCTGAGGCAGGAGGCAGAAGCTCAGGCACAGAGCTCTGTGGCCCTCGCCGACCACACACAGGTGATGTCCTCTCTGGGAAATGCCATCAAAGAGTTGGAAAGCCAGTCAGAGGCCCTGAAGGAGCAGCTACACCAGAAGGCCATGCAGGTGGAGGCACTTCAGAACAGGTGAGGAAGAAACTGATGTCACATTTGGTTGATAGATGGATCTTTTTCTGCTTTTACTAGAGAGTGGTGGGTGGAGGAATGCAACTAAATGTATTTACTTAAATCCTGTGTTTATGTACAATTTACTACTTTATACGTCTAGTCCACTGCATATCACAGGCAAATATGCTTCTTACTCTGTAACTTGTTTACAATCCACTGTGAGGGGACTAAAAGGAAATCAATATCAAGATTATTTCTCCTACTGTAGTCAGGCTGATCAAGTTGAGCTCAACTACTTGCACTTCTACACACTTCAATACTAACTGTCACCATTTGGCTCTTGTGTCTACTTCACAAAAAGGCTGTCAGCAGACAAAGATGTCACCCCAGATGATTCGGTGTCCCGCGTGGAGCACGAGACCACGCGAGAGCAACTGGAGGGCGAGGTGAACCACCTGACGCAGCTCCTCCAGGGGGCCCTCAGGAAGCAGGACGAGATGGCTCTGGAGGCTGCTGATGCATGGCAGAAGGTGAGAAGACAAGGGGAAGATAAAAACATTCTTCGGTGTCGACTATAAATTATCTTCCCTCCTGTAACTTACAACCTGTTCTCCACCCAACAGGCACGGGAGAATCGTGCAGAGCGGGAGGCCCTGCAGGAGCTGGTAATGTCGAGGGAGAAGGAGAACCAGACCCTGACTTCCAGGCTGGCCGAGTCCCAGGATGCTGTGTGTCAGCTCAAACAGCTGGTGGAGAATCACGTCGCCTCAGAGAGAGAGAAGAACAAGAGGGTGAGCAATGGAAAGAAAGCACCATCACTATTGTAGCGCCACCTAACCTAAACTTAAGACATTCATTCAGTCAGTATAATAATAATAAAAAAAGGTCATTAAAGGTAACTCTTTTATTAACTGCATGTTTTATGTTTGTCCCTCTCAGATAGATGATCTGTCACGGGAGGTGGGAAAGCTGAAAGACGCCTTAAACAGCCTATCACAGCTCTCCTATACCTCAGGTTCTCCATCCAAGAGACTGCAGCAAAACCAGCAGCTGGAGACGATGCAGCAACAGATCAAACAACTGCAGTACCAGCTGGCTGTAAGATTCCTCCACCTTGTTCTCACACAGAACACCCAATCCCCATCTTGTACTTTGTGTTTACATCATGTTTTCTGCGTAGGAGTCAAAGAAGCAGCACCACGAGATTGTGTCAGTCTACAGGATGCACCTCCTCTATGCTGTCCAGGTAAATCCGTCCATCAGTTTACAACTACAACTTTAAATGAATGTTATGTCAATATTTTATCACTTAATAGATGTGTTATCTAGCCAATCAGAGAGGTTGTTTTCTGCCTCCATCCCAATAGGATGGAGGTGAACTGAATCGCATTTGAGGTGCTCACAAAACTGGAAAATGTCTTTTCACATACTCTACAGCATGTGGAATCGTTTGTTTGGCAGAAAGTAGTTCCACTGAAACCTTTTTTCGTCAATTGATTGTTGTATTAAGCCTAATTTTTCAATGCAGTGAGCGCTTCAGTTCCTCTCCATTGTGTTGGGGTCGCAGCAGAAATCTTAGACAGAAATCTACCTACAAGTTTTTATTTAGGCAGATTAGCCCTTTTTATTTATATTTTATATATTTACTGAACTGAACCTGTGCTTTGTGCCTTCAGGGACAGATGGACGAGGACGTCCAGAAAGCCTTGAAGCAGATCCTGATGATGTGCAAGATGCCAAGCCAAGCCAAGGAGGCCTGCTGAGACTCACTGGGCCCGGTTTCCCAAAAGCAGGATGTGAACTGAAGTGAGCTGCTGCCGCCCCCCCCCCCCCATCCAAATTCACACGTTGCTGCTTATAAGCACGGAACCAACACATGGTGCCTCTGGATAAACCTTGAGTATTTGTTAATGAGGAATAGTTTTACAATCATATGTTCATTGCCTTTGCTAAAGTCATTTTGACCATTTAAGATTTAAAGTTCATCAGTGTTTGCGATGGAAGATGTTTTTGGGAAACCTCAGCCCAGCATACAGATACAGTACATCAGTCAATTGACCGTTCAAACAAGTGGCCAAACTTACAACTTCAGTATGTGCACGTTAGCACTACACTGTCAGTGAGCAGTAACCTTGAATCACCTGCAGTTGAACCAGAGTGTTAATACTGATGTGGTTTGTTTCTGTTACAAAGTGCGCTCAGAGAAATCACTTAGAGCTGCTGTCAATAGTATCTATTTTATGATACAACAGTGTTTTTACCTGTTAAATGTTTCACGGTTGTCATCGTTGTCCTGATACAGTCTAAATTATTCATGCCCTCTTAAGTATGCATGTGACTTTGCTCAACGCCAGCCCAAAAATCACATACAAATGTTTTTTTGGCCGCACTTCAATGAAGAAAATGCATGATACTGTTTGTATTGCTATTTTCCTATTAGCACAAAAATTTATAAAAATGTATTTTACTGAAATGTATTATGTCATGTTTTCTAAATGACTGTACTGTAATGAAGAGGTTTGATAGCTGTATTTTTGACGGCCTTGTTTTGTGTCTGTGTTTTGTGTGAGTGAGATGCTTTTTCCTCAAGTATAACAACGCACTATTCTAGTGTCTAGTGACACCTGGGTTAGTTTATTTCCCCATTATTATTCATGTAAGGGGTTGAATATAATTGTTAACTGTAAAACATTTCAGCTGTAACAAATGCCCAACAGTACGGGCTCAATAGTTTTTGTCTTTTTGACTGGGAGGATAGTTAGAGGTAAGATTAGTTCTTACATTTCCTCTCCGCTTGTCTACTCTTACACTTTATTTGTTCTTACTTGAAAAGCATGCAAAATGTGTTGGCTGTAAGCAAATGGTTGAGTTTAGCATAAAATTAGAGTTCTGTGTGCTGTCACATGCCTGTAATCAGACACTATTTCTCTGGCTCTGCAGTACTTTCAACTCAGAATTCCCATTAATATCAGCAATAGATGCCAATGTCACGAGGCTTCTCTGCACCATCATTAATTTATTTCAATCACCAGGATGTTTTTTTTCTGTTTGTGAAGCTCCCGTCTCTCTCAGTGTTGCTTTGTAGGTACGGATGTACACTGTACAGTGTTGAAAATACATTTCAAATGTATTTCTTTGAACGTGTCTTCTAGAGACTTCTAAACTGTTGTCACATCACACTCCTAAGCCTTAGTACTGTACTTAGAGCCATACGCCCTTAGATATCACCTTTCCTCTGAACAGTGTTTGAGATTATTGAGATCATAGCCAACATTGTTTGACTGTAGTCAGATTCAGTGAATTTGTATCTGACTGAAGCTCGTTTCTCACTCAGGAACTTTTTTACTGAACATGATTTACACCTGACTGAAATTTGTTCGGGCCTGAGTAGAGCTTTTGCTTTATTTCAGAGGTTGTAGAATATAAACGACCTCTCTGTCTATCTCTGTAGGCCTTGACTGAAATGTTTTGTAACAAGAAAGGGAAAAGAAAGAAACAACTTTCCTGTCGGTTGTTTCTTCGCTGACAGTTTTGTAGTGAAATTAAAAAATGCTTGTTTGCCAACTGCTTTTTTTTGCCCACATTAATAAATTTTCAAGATACTGTACCATCGTTTGTTTGTGTTTTATATCTCTTGTCTCTAATAGATCAAACAATTATTGTAAAAAGTCAACGACACTTAATTTGAAACCTGAAAAGCACTTTAGTATAAAATGAGAATATTATGCTGACATGCATACAGCTACAGTGTGCCCAGCCTATATGGATTTACAAGCCATCACAGATTCACATAAGACAGAGTCACATATATAACAAATATATGTTGGAAGTATAACAATATTTCAGATTTTTATGCTTTTAAATCATCAATGACTGTCCAGTACAAGAGAAAATGGGACACGTTTTCCATTTCTCCCAAATCACACAGCTGAATATTTTTTGGATCTGCCAACCTTACTGGCCACTGGAACAATACCAACTCTCAACTGTGCCACTTAAGATCTTTGGCTACAAGATAAAAGGGATTTAACATACGATTCAGGGCTTTAATGCCATGTGGAGATTGCTATGGGCCCATTCAATGTTCGGTTTCATAAAACCTTTGCTAGCAAAGACAGGCTGTTCCTTTAATAACCCAAAATGGTCCACAAGGTGTCTTTGTTCATTTGAGAGTAAAATTAATTTAGACACAGTGTGGGAAGTGTTTGGAGTACAGTACAAGAGCAGGATGAGGCTGAACAGGCGATTAATAACCACTAGATGGCAGCCTTTGCCAAAAATGGATCTCTTATCACCCGGAGCCGTCCCGCTCGCACAATTTACAGATGTAGGTGACAAAGGAAAAAGTTGAATAGACAATATAAAAAGACACATACTGATTTGATGAGTGTGACATATTTTTCATGGACTTGACGTGTTAGACAGCACTCCCAACCACCATCATTAAAACACCAAAGGAGGTTTTATCTTTTTTTTTAAGAACAGTGTGTTATTCCTCCATAAGAGACAGAGGCTTGTAGAATTTATGCTAAGAGGCTTTGAAGCTCTTCTGGTGGCTCGTGGCTGTGCAACAACTCATTAAGTTACTTCACATTTTATTCCTGTAATTTGTCCATCTTCCAGAGTCAGAGTAAAAAATACACACTTTGAGTTTGGAATACTGGCTGAATTAAAAAAAGATGCATTGTTTATCTTCCTGTTGGTTTAGGCACACCATCCTCCATGTCAACACTCTGTCCACCCTCAATGTCCACTCAGCTTTGGCTCTCAGATGTCCTGCCAGCCCAACTCTGGGTAATTTATCTGCCGTTCTGTTTCCTCTAACCGGTGGCACAACCACTTCGTTTCCTGCCCTGGCCCTGTGTGCTGCCCGCTGGTCAAACACACACATACGCATATGCACGTAAGAAAAGCACGCACACACACACACACACACACGCACATGCACACACACACACACACCTCTGCCTTTACACGACAACTTCCTGTCAATCTTGCTTTCCCACACGTTCTGCCCTCAGGCCTCGGGGGTTAGTGGGGAGAGATCTGCTGCTGTGATCTTAATCCAGCTAGGGCCCATATTTGTCAAGCATCCCAGGCTGCAGTAAAATCTCAAACTCTGGCATCTGTGAATGGCAGCATGAACTCCACTTGACTAAATTGAAACGTTCAATCTGATGTTGCTCGATGAAGACATTTTTGTGTCTACAGCCAGTCCTGTAGTTCTGTTGGTTATTTAACTGAGATTTTAAAAAACCTTTTTTTCCTTTAATTTACTTAAATTAAATTTATATTTGCTGAACTGAACCTGAACTGAAATTTAAAACTTTGTTACACATATTTCCTTCACTTGCTTTTTCCAACGCAAGTAGAACTGAAACAATCGACTTTTTAAAGCAAAAATAAAATATAGCAGCTACCCAAATGTGAAGATGAGTAGCTTTTCTTAAGCTTATATGATTGTATATGAATGATTCTATTAAATATCTTTGGTTTTGGACTGTCAGAGGGACAAAACACACAATCTGAAGACTTTATGGCTCAAGGAAAATGTCAGAAAACTATTTTGTTATATTTTCAAGACAAAATGAATAATTAATTTATTGATGAAATACTGTGCAGATTTATCTGCAATGAAATAATCATTAGTTGCTGTGGTTATTATTCGTAAAACAAACAGTTTTCAGCGCTGTGTCCGCCATTTTTGCAGCTTCCTCTTGGATGCGTGCTGCTCACGGTTTGGCACCTGGAGGCTACCGTTCTATAAAGTCTCACCTGCACTGTTATTTTCTGGAGGCTACACATCAACTGACCAAATGTTGCAGCCCAGAAACGTCCCGACCGCAGCAAAGTAAAGAAGAAAATAAGAAAACGTAGACAAACACACCGCCACACACTTCTAGTAGGTCATCAGAAATGACAGAGAGGGATTACTTTTGTAATACTTTTTGTACTTTTGAGTATACATGTTTTTAGGAAAATCCTGCACAGTATACTTTTAAATATTCCAAATCAGATGTTGTAATTTTTGTGACAGCATCATCACATCAACTATAGCTATTGTAAACATCTTGCATTTAATTTGACATTTCTCTGTAATTTAGCATGATGTTTGTCATGTTTGCATACTTGCTGACCTGTAATAATGACTCGCCACTGAGGCAGTGAAGTTTAATGGATTAATGGATTTAGAGCATGGAATGCCAAAAGAGATTGAATTACAAGGGGACCCATAACTGAACCCTGAGGAACCCCAGAGCACAGATAAGTATTTTGTGCCCGAGACGCTTTCCACAAAACAGAAAAAAAAGGAAAAACAGATTAGAATATATGAAGGCAAATAAGTAAACTGATTGTCCCTCCTGAATTAGACATATGTGCAGAGATAATTCCGTATAGAGAAAAGCAGCTCATAGATGAAGAGTGGAGACAGAGTTTAGACGATGTGAAGAAGTCATAACAGAAGGTCAAAGCCCAGGAGAGGAAGACTGCGGCTGAACGAGCCCATTCGGGGAGGAAATGAGAAGAGGTTGTGGCCAAGAGAAAAAACATGGAGAAGCAAGAGCAGCAGATCAGGAGAGAGGGACAAGTGTATATGTTGAATCACTGGAGGGATGACTAATCTGCGACTTAGAGACTCCTCTGAAGTCGCGTATAAACCTGCATCAGCTGCCAGCAGCATGAGAGGAAGAGGCCGTGGAGGGGAAGAAGGGCTGATGACGAGGCTACCTTTCTAAGTCTCCCTGACAACAGCAGCTCACTCGTGATTAAGCAAGGCAGAAATAAACAGTTTCAGCTGCCAACCTGCCACTTTTAGAGCATTTTTAAAAATTTTCTATGCGTGTCTTTGCTAACTATTTGTTTATACTGCGTATTTCCTAGTAATCAAGGATTGTGTGCTTAGTAAATATTGTCGGACAGCTTCTCACTAATGTGCGTCATAGCTTGGTTTCAGGGAGCAGGCCTGCGTTATCTGCTCAAGTGCTGGTACTTGTGTCTTCAAGTAGTACATACATGTTGTTGTTTCTGTTGTTATTTTAATGAAGTGTTTCCTATTAATTTTGGCTGCCATTAAAGACATCTGGACTGGGAATCCTTTGGCTAACTATAGCCCATTCACAGAAATATATATTAAAAGACTGTTGTGAGATGGAGCGTACTTGTTACCAGCTGCTCCAGCCTACATCTAAAGCCTCCACAGCTGGCAGGTTCCTCTTCCTGGTGATAATCTCTAACTTATCTGCGCTGCAGCTGAACTCTGGCCTGTGACTGAGGTTAGCTGTGCCCACAATAAAATGCAGTATCTAAAAGACTTTCAAAGATCACTCCACTGTGACCTTGCATTTTCCACCCACTGTGGGAAATGTACAGATCGGCATGTGTGCGTAAAAACATGCACACACACCAACACGTGTCACAGTGCTGTAGGTCTGTGATTTTCACAGGGCTTCGACATTTTCCTCTGGTGAGAAGGTGGATGAATCCGATGCTATGTGGAAAGCCGTTCAGCTTGTCATTGGCTGTATTTGCTGCATCATGGACAGCATCTACAGAGCGACATTTTTAAAGCATGATATATTTGGATTCCAAAAAATATGCACGGTCGGGCATTCAAACCTACACTCTGTGGCCAAAAGTATGCAGACACCCCATCTGCATTTTGTGTACTTTTGCTCAGGTGCTGGTTATCAGGGGAACTGGACTGGACTGCCCAGACCTCAGCCACATCAAATATCTTTTAAAGAGGTGTAGTTCTGCGCTATGGTGGCTACAAATTACCAAACATCTGACATAAAAAAAATCCTGTTTTTGCTGTAGTTTCCCAGGTCCGAGTTGCCTTAACCATCTATAGACTAGAATCACCGTGACACACTCATGTTCCCAACACGCAAGATGTACTTCAGAGCCCTAGCGATTAATCGATTAGTTATCAACCGTTAAATTAATCAGCAACTATTTTGATAGTTGATTCATTGGTTTGAGTATTTTTTAAGGAAAAAAAAATCTAAATTCTCTGATTCCAGCTTCTTAAATGTGAATATTTTCTGGTTTCTTTACTCCTCTGTGACAGTAAATTGAATATCTTCAAATAGAGGACAAAACAAGAAATCTGAGGATGTCATCTTTGGCTTTGGGAAACACTGATTGACATTTTTCGCCATTTCTGACATTTTATAGAACAAACAACTAATCGATTGAGAAAATAATCGACAGATTAATCAACAGTGAAAATATTCATTAGTTGCCACCCTAATATACTGTAATGCACTGTTTCATCACTGTTAAACAACCCCCCAAGAGAAACCAGAGACTAGTGAAAATTAGAAAACGCATGCAGGCATAGAGAGAGAGTTAGCACAGCAGTGACATGCTACAATAGTTCCTCCAGGGCTACTAACTCCTGGCAGTGCTGTTAGCGATTATTATTATTATTAGTACCCTGGCCCCCAGCCTTAGAAAAAACAAAAAAACACAACCAGCGAAGGAGCTTCAGTGAGAGCTGGTAGAAGCAGGACTCCTGGCTTTGGTCACTAAAGATGAACTTTTTGGAGGAATTTCCTGTGCTCCCGGTCTTTGTTACTTGTTGACTGAGATGTGAGCTGTCTCTGTTATCCTGCCTGTAGTTTTCCAAAGTCGACTGTTGTCTATTTTTGCATTTGCCTGTCCATAAAGTTCCATAACACCATCAATAACAAGCCCCAGGTAGAAAACAATCTCTTTAAATCTCCTAAATTTAATGAAACTCTGGCAGTTTATAACACACTGGGACTGTAAGTCAATAACTGAATGTCATGCAGCTCCCTGCACAACAATCTACATACGAACTTCCACTACACAGCCACACAGAGCAGGCCCAGGCCTTCTCAGTGCTCTCATTGTCTCCACAAACAATACTTACGCAAGTCTACATCTACAAGGAACTGTTTGTTCATTATCTGTTGAACAGCAGTTAAACGTAATTACATTGTGACATTTAGCCGCGCTAAGTGTCTCTCAGCAATGCTGGGGACGGACAAATTTGGCATCCAGGCTCCTATACACAGGGGAGGTTTGGGGTATGTCAGTGATCTCTGCCATGATAATTCATGTTGTCATCAGGGGAGAGAGATCGTCACTGAGCCGCGGTTCCCTCCTTGGCAGAACATTGAGACCACAGTGTGTTTACATGTGTATTGTGATGGGAGGTCTGACGGTGATGAACACTGTTCAAGTGGGGGAATGAGACGGAGAAACGAAACAGGTTTGACACGTTTCCAGCTTAAAATCTTCTTTTCGTTACTCGTAGCTGTTTTTCAGCCACTGTCATCACTTTACACCCTTCACCTAACCTCACTTCACCGATCTCTCTATTTCTTTTCCTTCCTTTTGCTTTCCCTCCACCTCCTCCTCTCCCTCTTTCTTTTCATCTCTTCCCTCTGATGCGCGTCTCTATGGTTTGTCAACATTGTTAACATGCTTACATTCCATCTAATACAACCGCATTTTGTTGTCAAGTAATTAACTGATGTGTGCAACATGTTGTTGCTGCGCTCACCCATCTAGCCTCAGCCACCAAGCCGTCAAATGTTCTCAGTTTGTCTAATGCAGGCTGGCCTTGAAACAAGACCCTGCAGTAGATGAATGGAGGGGCGTAAAAGACGCATGCAGCTTAATTGCTGCAAGATGTAACCTCGCCTGCAGCCTACTGTGGCTCACAAACACACTCACACACATTCATGCACATGAAAGCATGTGCATACACACATAAAAAAGCACGCAAACACACAATCAAACATGTGTACACATGGTACATGCAGTAAAGAAAACACAAACGGTGCTAAACCCGTTGCTAAATTACAACACAGATTTTCTACTATGCGTCACAACAAGACCCAAACTTCTTAGAGCCATTTTTTGGTTTGTTTGTTGGTGAAAAACAAGGTTTTAATTCTACTACAAGGCTGCCCTTTGATGGAGAACATTCAAAAGTCCCTCCCTCTGAAGCAAAGCAAACAGAATCAAACCAAATCAAAACGATTCACAATCTATGGGTTTGCTTCCTCAGGGCATCTTAAGACAGTCTTTGAACCGAAGTCTAATGGATACAAGATGATATTAATGCAAAGATGCTTTTGAGTAATCTACATTTGGCTCTTAGAAGAAATTCCATAGAGCATTACTGAACAGAAATGATGAGAGAGATCAGGGAGTAGAGAGACAGGCCTGATTTGAGGAGCGTTCCTGAAGCCACTAAGGGAGCTCCTCTGAATTACACCATTACTATCTAACATTTCTGGGACCGCTGACTCCATACACTGCATGTGAACATTAAATGCAGTCCGTCGCAGTCAGAAACGATAAAGAATCTGCGACTGGCGCACAGGTCCATAGAGAATCAATTGGGAAAGTTGGACAAGGTGACTGTAACAGTATGCTGGAACATTCCCTCTGGGAAAATGTACATTTTATGACTCAAATCTAACATCACCGACAGATCACAAAAAAGTTCACAAAATTCAGTCACATCTTGATTGTCGCTCCGGGCGGCACACCAGGAGGACGTCACAGATTACAACCGCGGCTCTCTGGTTTCTCGCCGTGGGAGAAAAACCATACGGATCCTTAAAGAAAAAAAGACATTTGACGGTGCTACGCCGCCGCGATGATAACAGATGTTGTTTCTTCGACTGAGCGGTATTCCCCTGCAACCGCTACACCGTCTCTGGGCACGCTGATGCTTTCCCCTGACATCACCGAGCTGACTGCAGCTCTGCCGCCGGCACAAACCCAGGTCACTGAGATACAGTTACACAACTCGCAACTCTGGAAGGCCACAACACAGCAGACCACAGAGGTTCACCAGCACAGAAACACTGCAAGTGCTGTATTGTGAGCAGTCGTAATGGTTATGACTGGGAATCTGTATTTAGAGCCAAGTGTTTGGGAAGTAATTTTAGGTTACATTATTCCTCTTGTTCCTACACGTGTTTCATGGCCCACTGTCTTCTTCCTTCAGAGTCTACAAATCTCCAGTTCCTGCATATGTATTGATGATAATGTATTATCATAATGTGCTGCATCCCAAATCAGAAGTACTGCTTTCCTCTGTGTAAATGTGGGATAGCTGGATGAGATCCCTGATCCGTGGAGTGTTTTGGCTACAGATTCAAACCCCAGAGATGTTTATTTCTGCATCTGATTAGCACAGAATGATTGCAGCAATGCTGTCTGGAGGTGGGGTAATAGCAGTGGGCCGAACAAGGCCTCTGATCACACTATTTTCCTGTTTGTATTTTACATTATGGAATCTTACATATATGTTAATAGTGATGTCAAGTTACTTGAGTCCCAGAGCACCCTCACTTTACTTTGTAAGCCAACCACACAACCAATCAAATTAGACAATATAATGACATGATAACTTGTATATTGTAAACATTTGGCAGGGAGCCATGAAAGCAAAAGGATCTGAAAGGGAAAATGTTTTGTACAGTGTGTCAATGTTGGATCATGTGAGGGAGGTCAGGAGAAACAACTTTACTTGATTATTTATTCTTCAAGCTGGAGAATAACGTTTTAAAGGTCACACTATCTCTCCCAAGAGTCCTTCTTATTCCAAACAGACTCTGAGAGTTTTCATATATCACCGAAGTGTATACCTGAAATAGCTGAGAGCCTGTGATTTAATTACCCTGCCCTGTTGCCGCTGTTCCCACTCTAGGCCGGGCTTCCCAGTCACAGTCCCTCTCGTTCGCTCCGGCCTCCCCACATCAGGTTCTGATGAGCCTAAATGGAAACACGTGCTCCACGCTGGCTCCCCTGACAGATGGGACAATATCATATTATTAATGACAGAAAGAGAGAGGTGGGGGGAGGGAGAGAGAGGAGAGGGAAGGAAAATCCTCCCTCCTCAAAGGGCTTGCTGGTCTTAAATAGCTCAACACTGAGCTGCCGTCGCTTCTGAGGAAGTTATTATAGGAAGGCAGCACGTCTGTGTTTGCATATGGAATATCCTCTCAATCTAACTCAGCACTGTGCAGGCTTCACCCCAAGTCACTCCTCTTAAAGCCTCTGAACTCTGGGCCCTCATGCACACTGCTGAAATGATGCATGTTATATGTCTGAAAGCACGTGGACGCCCCACTGGTGTACTTTTGCTCTGGGGCAGTTTTTCTGTTTAACTAGTTCTAATTAGCAAAAATCTTAATATAACAGTTTCCAATGATACTTTATTAATAGTGTGTTTCCAAATTTGTCGCTGCAAGGCCCATCCTGGTTTCAATATGACCATGCCCCCATGCACAAACTAAGGTCTTGATAAAATGTTTTTTTTCGAGTTTGATGAGGAAGAACTTGACAGGCCCTCATCTCTATCCAACATCCTTTTGGATGAACTGGAATGCCGACTGCAACCAGGGGCCGGTATCACAGATGCTGTAGATGCATCAGCCAGTATTTATTTTGCTCTTAGATTAGTCAAATGCAAGTTTGACAGTTTCACAACAACGACTCGTTTTAAGCCTAGAAAGTGACTTTAAAAAACCCTCAGAATTAAAGGCATATTCAGATTACTGCAGAAATGCTCAGAGCAGAATGGGCGTGTGCTCATGACAAAAATGACCTATTTGTGCTTCTGAATTTCCAGAACTGTACAACAACAAACTGGCCTCATATTGAGACAGAAATGTTATTTGCTGGGTGAAATATCAGCATACTGCATCTGCCAGGTTTGTTACAAAAATACTGTTTTATTCTCTGAAATGTAGCCATCTACTGCTGGCAATGTTAGCATCATAGCTAGCCATTACTCTATTAGCTCTGGAGTGGTAAATACTGCAGCGACTCACGTTTTTCCTCTGTAAGGTGAACACACTTTGAAAAGCCATGTTTCGGTGTTGGTACCAATCAGTGAGACCTGCTGACCAGTGGCAGCCGTCTTTGTTTTCCCAGAGAAACTATCCTGAGCTCTGCAACATTAAGAAGCTACAGCATCGCAGCTTTGCTTCAGGTTTGATCCTGGCATGGAAAGTTTGTGAAACTGGAAGCTGTATTGTGGTGAATTTTCAAAATAAAATGTCCTACTGTTGAATTCCTCCAGAAGACAAATATGTTCCGACTCAGAGTGAACAGAGCTCAGCGGTTTGATGAGGCTGCACAGTCAGGCAGTGTTTTTCTAGTTTGTCTTATTTGACACAGTTCGCAGCAAATTAGTCTTGCCTGAGATAGTCAAGAACAGGACAGCCTCGTGCATAAGATAAATCAGTCTGATCCAAGCCACAATCAAAACGTATCTCATGAAACAAGCCCTGAACACCCACAGAACACCAGCGCACAACCTAACCTTATGGGAAAAAGTTTAGACTACTCTAATGCAGCCAGGTCTCAGCTTTACAGACAATTATTTTGGTTCCTGGACACATCACCATCTACAAATTCCCACAAAGACAAAAACAAGATAAAACGGAGAAGCTGTTTCACTATTACTTCATTATGTCTGCTGCTATCAGGCAATACTCATCAGCACCTTGAATCCCAGAGGAAAACATCCTTGTGCTACAGGCTGAGTCACAAAGGCTGGATTCACCTGCACTGAATTACTGTGGGAGCCTTAAGCCATGTATCCCGCCAGCGCAGGAAACACTGAGCATGTACAGATCGTGGAGGTATGGGGGCGAATTGCGGGAGAACGGACGCCCCCTCTACTCTTTGAGTTGCCAAGTTGAGGTCTTGAGGCTGAATGGGAGCAAACCTCTGCAGCCAGACTGTTTATGATGTTTGGATAAAGCTTAGGTGTCCACATCCTTTTGTGAACGTTGGGGAAATATCATAACATCTACCGTCTCTTGAACGGAACTGCACAGATATTGTGCACAAAAGAGCACACGCTGGGCGACAATTAGGTGGTCTACTGCTTTAATGGCTTTTTTCACCCCCAGTCACCACTGATTCACTTTGTATCAAAGGACCGGAAACTACATTAACACTGAGTCAAACCACCAGAAACCACCTCTGTCTCTCTTTCATTTGCCCTGTCTCTCACAAACACACACACACACACACACACACACACACACACACACACACACACACACGTGTGTACAGTGCCACAGCATACACACAGGAAGGGGTCCCTGAGTTTGCAGCCAAGTGACAAAGAATTTACAGGCGTGTTGTAAGGACCTGTAGATCTAAGTGTGCATGTGACAGAGTGTGTGTGAGAGAAAGAAAGAAAGAAAAAAAGGTCTGACACTTGTCTATGAGTACCTTATTAAAAAGGTGAGAAGTGAGTGCAGTGTCTGGAGGAGGGGGTTAATTGTGCTCTTAAAAGAGGACTTCAAAGGGAGGCTGGTGTCAGGGCTGAGGGGCATGGGAGTGAGAAAGGATGAAGAGAAAGAGGAGGAGAAGGAGGAAGAAAAGATACTGTAACTGATGTTGGGGGCTCAGGGGAATAGCTGGGAAAGGGCAGAAGTCAGGGGAAGGTAGCGCCGGGGTTATACTAATGAATCTGAGATGCTTTGAAGAGAAAAAGTGGCTAAGCAAAATGAGACCAGATAAGAGATGTTTTTGTTAACTCAAGGTGGAGGCAAGTTGTAAAAATGGTGCAAAAATGAAAAGGTGGCTCATATTCCTGCTTTTAGTTACCATTCTTCAAACTGCTTCTGAGGACATCCGTTATCATTACTTTCAAATACCATCTCAACAAAGATTGTGACACTAGAAAATCCAGTCCAATAGTGGCAAAGATACTGTTTGCATTGGGAGAACATGTCCCACGTATCTTCGGTTTTTAGTCATGCTAGCGCCGCAGCTCTAGAGATTGCAGTGTCAGATTGGCATGAAATTTGGTGACATTCATGGTGCCCAGAGGGTGAATCTTAATGACTTCAATGACCCCCTTACTTCTCATCCAGCATCACCATAGAAAAGTTTTCACTTATCCAACATTTTAGTATTCACTGGGTGGATTGCAATAAAAATTTGTCATGGAGACATGGAGTTTGGTACAAACATTTATGTCCCTCTGGCCAAATACTTGCAAAGCTAATGACATTCTATTTTAGTGCTAATTAGCATGCTAACGTGGAAAATTAAAATAGATATCATACCTGCGAAACATCAGCATGTTAGTATTGTCATCATTAGCATGTTAGCATGCTGACTTTAGCACTTGGCTCAGTAACCAAAATGTTATAAACCTTGACCAGTGATTCATTCTGAGAGCAACATCTCCTCTCAGGAGCTTTGAGCCCTCACGCTCCCTCCCCCCCGATTGGCTGTGTTAGATGTTAGCTTAATGTAGCATAGATAATTGGACATTATCATTGTTCTAATTAGACCCTCTAACAGGCAGCTGTAAAGCAGATGGGGGAGTGGAGCTCTCAGACTAAACACTCCAGAGCCAGAGGAGACGGATTCACATTCTCCTGTATCGCTGCTGACGGTTGAAAACCTCACATATCCAATACCTAAACTTTTTAGGGATTAAGAAAAACAGATGGCCAAATGACTAAGTATTTTCTGTTAATCCAAAAAGTTTTGAACAGAAACCATTAAAGAGCATACCAATTTCAGCAAAACATGAAAGTAATACAAATCGGAGACACAAGGTTTTATGCTCAGCAGAGTTGATGATAATGCTAAAGTCACTGCAGCAGAAGGACTGCAGATGAGGAATTACTTCAGTACATCTTGTTATTACATTCACTGGTTTGCTCTTTTCAGGTATGCATTTGTTTAATTTTTCAGAGGTCCTTGGCAAACATCCTCCCTTTAAATATGACATTCTCAAAAAGTAATGTTTGAAAACTGTGACATGGCTTCATGGAGGAACAATGTCATGTAATAAAATAATCATAAGAGAGAAGCAGATGCTCACTCGCAGACTTTCTATCCATTACTATGTGACATTCTTTTAACATAATTTCATTTACTCATATGGTTACAGTGGGACAGAGTCTGAGTGGACTGGTTAGAGTGGGACAGAGAAGCTGAGAGGACTGGCTATGGGGGGACAAAATATATCATGAGCAAAATAAGCAGTGAAGACCATGCCAGAGCATATCCATCTTGGACATGAGGTGGACCAGTGACAGTGTCAGAAACACAGATTCAGACAGCCAGGGTTTCATATGAGCGAAACAATGGCTGATGTTCTGTTTTCAGTTGCAAACTAAAGACCAAAGTTGGTCATGTGTTACCAAAGGATCTGAACATCTAAGAGCCAAACTGTGGCCTGCAGTAGCCTTTTTGCTGCAAAACTGATGCTGATGTCCAACATTGTTCCATCCATTTATCCTGGGGACACAGCGTGTACAAGCCAACACGTTAGCAGTGTGCTTGATAACATTAGCCAACGTTAGTCTGCCAAATTACATAATGATTCATGTCAAATACTGAAAGGATATTTTATTTGGCTGCAGGGTTTAGATTAAGAGAGTTATGGCAAAGGTTAGTCAGAAATTTGGCAGAACAAAAACTTCTAAATACGCAATTTTTATGAACAGAGATGAGTTTTTAGTGGTTAAATCAATGACTGAAGAGAGACTTAAAGTATGAAAAGCACCCATTATGCAGAAAAATGGTCTCTGTCAGCATTTTACTATTATAGCTGATGTTTTTGGATTAATATTACTGCTGCATTAATGTTTATGTTGCATTTTACTGCTGTAGATGTTTAAGGTTGAGCTAATTCTAACTACTTCATACACTGCTGGGCAGCAGCATGTCGACATGATGAATCTTGCTCCTGTGTGCAATGCTCATGAGCTCTCCACTGTTGTTCCTTTCGGAGGCTTGTTACCGATTGCCACAAAATGCCAAACATCAGTCAGATTTATAAGGTGTACGCAGGCTACAACAGCATGTTAATGTTGGGAAAAAAAATCTACTTTTTATGAGCACTGCCTTTTAAATGATTTAAAGTGGAAACTGGGGGAGATCATCAGAATTTGGTAGGGCTACGTGTGTGACCTACTCCCACCTCCAGAATTTAAACTCTACAGTGAACAAATCCACAAATCATTCAAATCAGCCACTTGAACCACACAGGCAATGCATACAAATAAGCACAGTTCCAGATTTATGGTTGAAAAATACCAGATGTAATTCACATCCATGAAACATTGACTGAAATAACTCCAGGTGTTAGACCTTTAAACTGTTACTCTGTATAGAAAACGGCACACAGTGGCAGGTAGACATTCAAAAATAACAAAAACTGAGTCATATCAGCGAGTAAGGTCATGTCAAAATCCCGTAAAACAGAAAACTTTCTAAGAGCTGACTTCAAGGCTCTCATGTGAGCTGCTCGGAGCATTGCTTAAGATTTCCAATACAGATTCTTAATCAACATTAGAACTTTTCCAGTGATTCATGGTCCATCCATGTTATTTCACCTGACACTGATTACTCTGCTCTCGGACAGATGGTTTTGCAGCAGTCGTGTTGAGGGATTTTACCCAACCGCAGCACCAAAAAATGAAAATGAAAATATCATTTGTAGCTGAATCAACTTGGCCCACAGCGCTTATTTGCCTTTTTCCATTTTTGAAAAAGTATTTAAGCCCTGTTTGGACCATTTGTCTTGTGCAGTGATATGTTAGCAGGTATGCCATCAAATATGTGGAGACTTCCTTGGAGCGCAGATCATATTATGAAGATAATTACTGCTCAGATGAATTCTTAATGTTTTGCATTTCCATTTGCTTTGCACCTGCATTTAGAGCCTTCTACTGTTTTAATCGCTTTTCTTCATACTGTATGACCACATAAGCACACACACACTCTCTCAGCTTTAAAACTTAAGTGATGCCCGTGCTTACGTGACATTATAATGTTGGCCTCTGAGGTATTCCCTCCCAGCACCCGTCTGACAATAATTACAATGATTCATTTAGTTTTATTACACAACAGACATCTCTCTTTGTGTGTGTCTTGGCCTGAGGAGACCCAAGTGTCTCTAAGTGACGGGTCTTTAATTACAAGCGCAAACAAACGACACCACGTACATGTGTTCTGGTTTACTGTAATGAGGGAGACACCAGCATGAAAATGCTGTCATCACACAAAGGATTACTGAGAAAGAGATATCAAATTCTCTTTTTCATCCTCCCCCTGCCTCTCTCTCTCTGTCTCACTGTAAAAAGCAATCATCATTACTGTATGTTCGGTAATCCAATCTGCTGATATTGCTTTGATCTACTAATGTTGCTGAGGCAATGAATCTACATGTACTTATAATAATGAACTAGATCTAGTGTCTGGCCTTGAGATTCACTTCTCATCAGGGCCTTACAGCAGTTTAACCATGTGTTTGTGATCAGTTAAATTAATCACCGTTTATCTGGCTGAGGTTAATTTCTCATTCGGGGAGGTGGAGGGGCTCTCCATCTTTGTCACCTGCTGGAGCTTTGCTTGTCAAATGTTCAGAAGAGAGAGGGGTTGAATTACAAACCAAACTCGCTCTGCCAGCTACAGTCAGGTAACAGGCCAAAGGAGGCTAAGAGCGGTATGCACACATGTACTGGCTCTAAGTGGTGTTTTTGTGCATGAGGGAATGCATGTTTTTCTGTGTGCGCGTGCACGACTGTGTTCCTGTTACATGTACGTGTGCGCACGCCTGTATGTGTGTCAGCTTGTGACCAGAAACACCAGGCGGTGTGAGTAATGCCTTAGCCTTTGGATGTCTCTCATATGAAGCGACGTCAGAGCTTGTTAGTAAATGATTAATCAACAATGTTATTTGGGCTAATGCTGTCTGATAGCATTTTTCCTGGAAGCTCTGGAATTTGTCTTCACAGCTGGACTTTTACAAGATCTCTCTGCTTTGCAAAGGGAGTGACAAAGAAATGCAAGACCACTGCAGTGTTGCAACAGTCCAAAAAACCTCTTGGACAGTAGAAATAAGCTGATACATAATATATCAAGGACTGAGGACATTGTTTAATCTCAGATCCCAAACTCTGCAGGACACTGGATGGCAGCTATGATTAATAATAATGATAAAAATAATAAAATCAGTAATAAAAGTAACAAACTGAAAATAGTGTGTTCCTCAAAACAAAATAAAAAGATGTTTTTATGACTTTTTATGACGAATTACAAGCACACAAAGTTTCTCCTGTCTCAACTCAAATCAAACTAGTGCAAGTACTGGCCTGAGGTTATCTCATAAAGTATCTTAGTGGTGACATATTTTGTTGCATTTAACCTTTCTCTCTGTCCTTCTCTCCATCTTTCTTTAGATAACAACTCCACCACTTGTCTTTATCTTCCAGACAAATTGTTCTTGTGACATCATTGCTTGTTACATATATCACAGCCCACCCACTCTTCTCAATACTCCCCCTCCTAACACACATCCCTAAAAGCTTTGGGTCACTGCTTAGTTTATCACTAGCCATCATCCTTCTTACTTTACTTTTGGATGGTTCCTTTTTTATGAAGTAGAATATTTAAATGTAAAACCCATTAAAATATTTATTTTTTTGCGTAAAAGTTACATTCTGAGTCGATTAAAGAGTGAGTGTATGAAAATTGGGAAAAATAGGAATTTCTGAAAGTAGTTGTTAAGTGAAGCAATGCCTTCCAGTTTGTGGTTTACAACCAACATCAAGCAGGCTCCTCTTGATTTCACGCTAGTGGCTGGATATGCTAGACGGGAGAGACGGACATATATAACATCAGACATATTGACAGATTTACCACTGCAAGGATCACTTCATCTGCTGGGTTAACAGAGGAACAGATGAGCATGCTGGGAACTTGAGTTTTGCGTTGATCTAGGTGTATAATTTAACAGTACCAAACAATTTTAGGAAAGTAAGATTGTTGTAACTTTTCAGGAACGTGACACAAATGTTATGGCTTTGTGGTTGGGGAAAAAAGAACAATAAAAGAGCAAAAAAGACAGGGAGGCAGGCTGACACAGATATACTGCAGGCACAAATGACCAAACAAAATTCAGATTATACAAGATTGAACATAATAATTCTGTGTAATTCCCAGGCTTTGTTGCAGAGCATAACAAGCAGAACACTTAAAATAAAGCTAAACCCATTCTTGTATCAACACCACCAGCCATCTATATCCAACAGAAATCCTGATGTGGGTGTTATTTAAGAATGCAAGAACATCAATACATTTAGTCAGGAGACAATTGTCTGTTTACTGTTCATATAGGCTTCTTTTGTGCTTAATATTCGTTGCTCACTTTTCCAGGGATGACTGGTAAAAGAAGCAATAACAGCAAAGTGGTGCGATGCAAAACTGCAGTCAAACCTCCAACAATACACCTCTCACTGTGCCATTTCTGTCAAATAAAAGCCATCTGAAAATACTCAGAACAGAACAGACTTGCAGGCAATGAGAAAGACAGACAGGCAAAATGTGGGTCAACCTTTCCTACTGAGCTCACCGGGCTGGCATGACCCACTGCTGGAGGTCCCTACATGCTGAACTGACTGTTAGATGGCTTTAATAGGCTCCACACAGGCCAAACAAAGCTGTTATTATTAATATAACTCCAAAATGAATGGAAATCTTTACCATTGAACAAGCAAAGACATTAATTTGCCTCGAGCACATTTTACATAAAAATAACAGCTGCACTGGATAGCATCCATTCTTCTCCATTCCCAAAATGTGCTCCTGGTGCATGTTTTATCAGGCAAGACTCCTTAAATGTTAAGAAAGGGACAATGTTTAACATGACAAGCATTTTTCTCAACAAACATTTTTGCAACAACAGTTTTTAGAGCAAGCTAAATTTATGATTCCCACAACAAGAACAACAAAGACAAACAAAATGCTACTGGAGACACTGGACACTACTACTGTTAGGTAAGTCTAACAATAAACTATGGGATCAGACAGAGCAACTTTTACCAGGATCTGCAATAGCTGCTGTTAAGACCTGGTGAAAGTTGTTAATCCATTTTGCACAAAAGAAAACCAACCAAATCATGAAATTCAGCTGACTTCGCACAAGAGATTTCGCCATGTTTGACAGCCACGATTGACAGCTACTACAGCTGCAAAAAATGTGAAAAGGACAAATCTTCAGCCTTCAGTAGTCAAACTACAACGACCTTCCACTGTTACTGAAATAATGTGCAGCTCAATATACAACAACCCCAATCTCCTCTCTCTGCAGACTTTGTCACTTTATAATAATAATGTCACGCTTTCATCTCACAGCTTTGCCACTTGAATGTAAACGTTTTTTGAGCATTTGCTGAAATGATTTTTGTTGTTGTGAGTTTTCAGGATTGGCGCTCTAGATTGAACCTTTTAGGCTGTGCTGTGAGAGTGCAACAGCATCCTCAGCCAAAATGAAGGTAGAAATTATCTTATAGTGTGCATGAAGACATACGCAATATCTGATGTGCAAAATGAATTTTTATTGTCATTTTTGTGATAAAAGGGGAAAACTTCTATGCAGGAGTGGTGTTGAGGAAAAGTCTAGAACAATGTCTGCTTTAACCTCCCTCCATGAATGCCTGATTTAACAATGTTACACAGGTTCCCTGCAAACCCTGCAGGCATCCATCTTTGGGTTAAATTTGTAAACATGTTATATTATTTTTTCTTAATATGGCATTATGATAATCTTGAATATATTATAAAGAATTTCATATTTCTCGATCAAATGTGTTAATTATGGCAGTAGGATGGCTATCTATCACTTTGATATGTTAAAGACGAACTGAGTTCTTGAATTTAGACAAGACAAAATTTCAGTGGACCATGTTCCAGGTCCCTCCTGTTGAGTGAGCGGATGTCTTGTCTCGGTCGAGTGGACCAATCAATGTCAGGCTCAGGATTAAATCCATAATCGGACATGCTATAATGAGGTTTCAAAGTACTGTAATCCCCATCAGTGAAAGGTTGAGTAGTCACTGAATCATGCGTGTTTGTTTTAGGCTCAGCAGGAAATGGCTGAGTGTTCCAATAATGTTATTTCTCAGATTAGTTTGTAGCCTCTCGACAAGCAAATGTTATCTGTCAAAGTTCATTGGAAATATCAGCTTCTAAATGACTTGCAGTTAATAAATTCAGTTAACATGGTAATCATGTTTGTCTTCTAAAAGTAAACGTCCATGTGTGACTTGAGAAACCAGATCCTCAGACATCTTGCAATTAGTGCCCATGAGGTACAAGTGTTTTTTGTGTGGTCTTTTTAGATGGATGGAACTGATTTATCAGAGAAAGCAACTCAGGTCATGGACCTTATAAATAATGATAAAAAGAAACTAGAGAAAGACAAGTCAGATAAGTCAGACAGAATTTGTAGCTACATTTTCTTCTATCTCATTGTGCAAGACCAGAATTTCAATTCATTAGTAATATTAAGATATGAACTAAAAACCCCTGCTGTAGTTAATGCATCATACACAGTCCTGATGTTTTAGGAATGTTGATGAATGGCTGCAAAGCTGTCATCAGTGTTTTCTCGTAAGTCAACCCAGTTGACAAACTTATCCAATAAAACTTTGTCAATACAACCTAAGACACAGAATTAATGGGGCGTTTTGTCCTCAAAAAAACAAAACAAAACATAAACCAAACAACTATTCACATTATCTGCCCTCTGTAAGTTGCAAATTTCCCACCAATCTACAGTTTGCTTGCACATTTGCAGTAAATTGCGCCGTAGTCCTACTATAGGTGTGAAAAGGCAAAGTCTTTTGGCAGGAAGATTACAAATGTTCCTGTTGAGTCAGCTGAGCTGCTGGAAAATTACAAAACAACAGTTATGAAGAGAAGGAAACCACTTCTTGTGCAGAGACTTGTTGTTGAAGACCTATCCACGACAGCAGCAGGTGGCTAATGTATCTCTGATGAGTTTAATTTTGTTGCCTGCTCAGCTGTCCCAGTCTGTCAGTCCACATGGCTAAGCTAGATGCTAAGATAATGCTGGCTTGTTAGCCTCCTGATGATATGCCTTACTTAAACCAGATGCTTGACAGATCACATCAAAGATACACTGCTGACTGCGTCCAATCTGTGTTGTTTTATTGATACCCTGCCACATCTTAACAGAATGTGTTGCGCTGATGTAAGAGATTGAAGCAATAGTATGGCATTCCTTCATTTCCTGTGTGCATTTGTGGGGTCTAGAGGATACAATGTACTTGGCTGCTTTCTTCTCCCCACAAAGATAAACGCAAAGAGAAGCCAGACAAACAGGTCTAACTATGCTGGGAAGCCAGTGACACAGTTGGGATGCATTGAAGGACAAAAGGAGAGGATCGTCGAAAAAAAAAAAAGACAAAATCTGATTAATTTCTCCATTTCTTACTGTTGTTGTCAACAACTCTAAATATCACATTCAGTTGAGCTTGGGTACACAATGTCAAAAGGCTATGTGCTACTAAAGGGCTCAGGTCAGGAGTGAAGGTCTCTACAATCAGACCAAAAACAGCCCTGCATTACAACAGTGCAAGGGGCTGTGCTTGTGGGGGCATGTTGTTTAATGTAGTGGTGAGAAAATGAAATATGATCCAGGAAGTCCAATTGGAGTAACAGATTCATGTGTTTAAAGGCTTAGTAGATGCCAAAACATGGCACAAAAGTTCACAGGATTTTACAACGCTGGAAAGGCAAAGTTTCTTTGCTATTTGCTATTGAATGGCGATGATCATGAGGTAAACAACAGTAATACAGCTTTAATGTCAAAATATCTGTATGATGTCAGCTTCTGTGTAGATGAACAAGGATTGTGGGGGTTTAAATGAAAGGCTCTATAATTATTGAGTATAATATTGAGTGTAGCACATTAGTCGGAACAAGGATTCCTGCTGAATGTAATTCTGCTGCTGTAAAATTAGGTAAAAATTCAAGGTGATATATTATAGGTTTGATAAGTAGGCCACAGTCCCTTGTCAAATGGTGATGTGAGTTACCTCACTGAACTGATGTAACGCACATATGCAAGCTCTACAGGGGTTTTTCTCTCTAGAAGCTCCCGTGATGCCTCATCACTCATTAACTTCTCAGACAAGACCAACAATCAAAACCGCTGTACAAACATATGTGACGTGACATGTTTGTTTGTTGTGTATAAAGTTCATGACCTCTTTTTCAGCGATGCTTGTTAATCCTTTTCTGGTGTATTAGCCATTAATCATCTCTTTGGGAAACATGTGGACTCAGTTGGGTCTGCATCCAAAGCATCAAAGATATTTGTGTATTGTTGCATCCATATGAGGAAGTTGGCCTCAGCAGAAACTTCTTTCACACAGTACAAGAAGAGCATTGCAGACTCAGTGTGTGTGTGTGTGTGTGAGCGTCTGAGAGAGCGAGAGGCAGTCAACCCCAGACAGAGGACTATGTCGTTTATGTTTGGTGTCTCCATATGAGTGACTTGGCCAAAGCTGAACTTGACACATGCTGGTAGTGATGACAGAGAAGTCAACATGCCAAATGCACTGGCCACCATATGAAAAAGACCCTTTGAAATTCACAAAGATGTGTCAGAGCTCCAAATACTGTATGTCATCGTCAAATCTGTAAAGGCTCATTCAAATCTAACAGTTAGCTTATTATTATTTGATACACATGCTCAAAGAGAGATCATGCCTGAAGTGTTACTTTAAGGGATAAGGCTGGTGGTACTCTAGATTTTTGTTATTGTCTTAAATCCCACATAAAGATTAGAACCAACAATATGTTGATCTGTCACTCAAAGCTTTCCGACTTTCCTGCCCAGTCACTCTGCCCTATTCATAAATCTTGAAAAACAGGTCCAGATAGGTAGAATAAACTATTTCTAGCTCCTCTTAAGGCATGGCTTTATAGGAATGGCAACATTGGTCTGTCCACTACTTTGGTCCAGACTAAAAGAGAGACATTTCATTTACAGCCAGGCAATAATTTCTCAGGATCCTTGTTTATATTGTTGATTGTATTGTTATTGGCTCTTGAATTAAAATCATTGGCTTAGAGTTTTATGTATCAGGGAAGATTTCAATGTCTCAGGAAAATGGCAGAAATCCTGTCAAATATTATCTGTGTTCATGGACCCCATTTTCCCATGTTTTTGTATGTTAGTGACTAATGGGGACAACAAATTCTGAGGCTGCTCCAGTATTGAACGAAAGTGCTGTAGCTGGAGGTTGCGAAACGGGCTGCAATGTAATCCCTCCAGGTGTTTGCACACCATCAATGCATGTCCATTAAAAGTGTTTGTTTTAACCAGTAACAGGCTCAGATTGTTATTCTGTCAGACATCATGGAAAGGATCCCTACAGAGCTAGACCTTATTGTTAAAGAGTTTTTGTTTAAACAGAAACAGCCGCTATATCGCTCTCGCCAAAGCCACCAGACTCCATTCACAGAAACATTAATTTCATCATCATAAAACACACTTCATTCATCTAACATCTAACTCTGGAACTACTTTCACCAGACACGACTGGAGAGATTTCAATATGATGGCCGTCTTAGCGGTAATTACAACATGACGGAAACTCTGTTATGTATGTTTGTAATCCTGAGAGGGTTGGTTGAACGAGAGCACTTTTTGTGACATGACAACAGTTTGTGACAATTTTTGTTATCTTGGATAAATTATAAATCTACATAAATTATCATAATAATAAGATCTGAATTAAAGACAACATCTGACAAAGCACCAAGAAACAGAAGTGCATAAATGGCATACCAGCTCCAATAAGTGTAAGATTTGAGATTAACTGTATATCTGAAAGATTTCTATTGCACAATAATGTGACAAAATGCATTTTGCCATGTAACTTTATTGATAGCCCACATTTAGCAGAAGAGGAAGGAAAAAAAGAATATCAGGATCCCAAAACTGAAAACTGAATAGTCAACGGAACAAGCGAACATTTGGGTCCAGCCCTGATAGAGACTGTAGCTTATTTATGTTATTTGTACTTTTATTAGTTTTCGGACAACAATGGGGCTCTGTGACACAGAGGAATAAACTATATCAGGCTCAGGCTACATAGGCAATAGTTGTTAGTAGGATCAATGCTTTGATTTATTTTTTTTACAGGATTTGTTGACTGCGGTAAAATATACTGTACATGTAGACTATCATAGAAAATGTAGTAGAAAATACATTATTATTCAGAGAAATGCTTAAAATGACCTTTACTATGGTACCATATCACAGAGCAGCAGTGCCCAACTTTTTTAGGCTCAGACATACAATATTTTTTTGATATGAATGATTCAATAAATCACAACATAAAAGCAAAGCTTCCATGCAAGTAAACATAATTTTATGTAGCAGAAATGTTGTTTCTGCTTTCATCATGTGATCTTTCTGATTGATCTTGTGGCCTCTTGTGGGGGTCCTGACCGGCAGATTGAGAAACACTGAGACGGAGTACATCGCAGGATTTACCTTCAGTCAGGACATGTGAGGGACAACTGCTGTGGGAACCCCTGAGTCAAGACATTAGCAGCTATCCAAGGGGAAGCCCAGCCTCACTGTCCTCGTTACAAGCAACAGACTGTTGTGATGATGAAGCGTGATGACTCCTTTTATGTGAGACCAAGTCTCATGTCTAATGGCCCTATCATTACTGGAGAGTGTAAACAGGAGAAAACACTTCATACAGACATGGGATTAGTCCTGGAGTAAGTGTTTGTTGTGGTTTTGAAAACCGCAGGATCATGTGTGACTTACATGTGCGTCTGTGCAAGTGTGTGCCATCTCTGGTAGTGGTGCTTCTTTCAGCGCTGTCAACGCTTTTGTTGTTGTGAGCCCCAGCGTGGAATCAAAGTGAGTTTGAGCACATGATCACAGGTGTTCAAACTTGTAAAAACTTGCAACACAGTTATTACAGACATTGTCATTTGTCTTACACACAGTCTCATATCATCACTCAACCATCGCAAAACAAATTCAGACTGATGGTAGAAAGCACTACAGGTGTTAACGTGATATCAAAACACATCAGTTCTCTACAAAAGACAGACAAAACGGATTTTGACAGTACAGGTTACTGTAGATGTGCTGCCATCATTAACTAAGCTACATCATTACAGTAGGACTTTCAAGTGACTGATTGGGGCCAGAGTGCACAGTGCAGCTGTCCAGTAAGCTTACACAGTTATGTATAGGCAAAGTTTATATTAGTTATCAGTGGAATTTGAAAAAAAAAAAAAAAAGTGTAAAACATGGGATGATGCCATACTTTGATTTACACTTGCAATGAACAAAAAATATTTTACTGAAAATCGTATAAGTTTCCAATCCTCACAGCTTGTAGCCCTGGATGGTGGCTTTGCAAAGATTACTCTTTTTAGGAGGAAGGCAGCTACAGTCACAGTAGTTACAATGAATTCCAATCAAAAGTGAAAGACCCTGTCAAAATGTTCCAAAACATCCATATAAACCCAATTATCCACCCCTGCAGCATAATCCACTTCTCTGTCGCTGATCTGTGTGTTTAGTATGTTCCAAATAATCCTCGCTTCACTGGTAAATGACTAAAACATTACTTTCAGTGCAGCTTCAGAACTACGAATAATAGCAATAGTGTGATATGGAAGTAGTTTCATCAAATCGCACAGATGATTGGTTTTGTCCATTGACTGACTGACCAATTGTAGCAGCTTGACTTTCAATATGTACTCATTTTGCATCCCCTATGTTGATATGAGTTATGAAATGATCGGGAGGAGATAAGAGGAAAAACCAAGACGCTTGCGGGTGGAGTTTTGGCTCATGTAACCCATGTGAGCATGTTCTGAAAATCCACTTCGCCTTCTTTGTATCTCAAGGAAAAAAGGGAACATGTTTCAGGTAGCTACACTAAGCATAATGAGCCCCGTAAAATAATCTGCCTTGAGTGATCTTTAAAGTGGAGTACCCACTACTGAGACAAGTGCTTAACAGGTTCATTCAAGTGCATTTCAAGTGCTTCAAAGCATTTTCAGCGCTACAGTCTTTTGCTGTCATCTCACCTACAAATGAATGTCTTCATCTTCTCTGTATGGCCTCTTTTTGCTTTGGTTTGTTCGCGTGTCTAGACAGAATGCATTTTGTGGGGCTTTGAGTTGGCTGTCTATTGTCTACCTGTGTACCTCAGCATGGCTGGATGGCCTCACCACATCACAGGGCTTTGTCTGCCTGAGTTTGTTTTCTCATCAGAGAAAATTCCCTTTCAACTCCCGTCGCCCTCTCTTCTCCTCACTGATGTGTTGCGCGGGGGAGGTGGAGCGTCCCTGCCCGCCACGCTTATATGCTGATGATAAAGCTACAGGTACACTGGTCACCTGCTAGCCGAGCGTGAGCAGAGACAGGGTGGGGGGGTTATTGGTCCACTTAAACCTGATACCTGAAATCCAACCTCAGGAACAGGACAGGTGTCTGGTTCCAACTATGGCCAAAGTAATGGACGTGAGTGGTGGCAGGGGGCAAGTTGGTGTGGGAGGTTACAAAATCCTCTGTAACATTAGCAAGAAGCCAATAGAACTTCCCACATCTCACTCTTTCCTCTGACCTCTTACCCTTATTTGACCTTAATGCAAATGTGTGTTCAGAGCGCTTTGGTGTGTTAATGTATCAGCAAGAGTTTAAGGTTGGAGGTGCGTGCATTTGTGGCAGTGTCAGGGTCAAGAGAGCACTGAGAGTAATCTTTAAAATCTTCAACTGAAACAGAGTGCCACACTGTGATGTCTAAAGCAGGATGTTCTTCGTGCCTCAAAGGTCTGGGAGCATTTTGGCCAAATAACTCTTGAGCCACACGAACACCTGGCCTCCATTTTACCTCCTGCCTGACGCAATCCTGCACGTCATGGTAGCCGTGCCAAGTGAACTTTGGCTCACGAATCCAACCTGAAGAGACTAATAACGTAGCGCTGGATGTGGTGGAAGATAAAAGCCAGAGCTCAATTAACTAATCGACAGGAACGTAATCAACAACTAATCAGAAAATTGTTTCAGCGATTTTTCAAGCAAAAGTGCCAAACCCATTCCCTGGTAGCAGCTTCTCAACTGTGAGCATCACAATTCTGCTCTATGTGATAGCAAACTGAATGTCTTCTGGGTTTGGATGTTTGGTTGAATAAAACAAGCGATGCGAATACAGCACCTCAGGCTATGAGAAATTAGAACAGCCATTTTTCACTGTATTCGGACATCTTATAGACCAAAAAATTAATTGAGTGTGGACTGCAAAGTAATACTTCCGTTGCTGGTTATCAAGGACAGTTGAAATATTCAGTTCACCTTAACAACAACAACAACAAAAAACCTGTATCCTGTTTAGTGATTAGTTTTAGTGATGAAAGTTAGTTTAATGAACTAGGACTGTATTTAAGCATGGCAGTGCTTCAAGCTAAATGTTCAAAACCCCAGCATGCTAACATGCTGGTAATGACAATGCTAGCATTGCTGATGTTTAGCCGGCATAGTGTGTACCATGCTCGCCAACTTAGTTTACTGTGTTAGCATGCTAATATTTTCTACTTAGCATCAAACACAAAGTACAGCTGAGGCTGATGACAATGTCATTTGCAGGTATTTGGTAATAAACTAAAGTGTTACACAATTCGTAATGTTGACTTTGTAACGAGCATGGATAAAACAATATATAGTTCAAGGATTTATTCAACTGTACTGCAAGACTACAGGCCTATTTCACTATTACACAGTATTGCATTTGACAAACGTTACTAAGATAACATGTAAAGAAGCAGGGAACACTGTACACAAGAGTTTTACAAATTCAACAAACACGTCTCATCCATTTGCCTGCTGTCAGACAACATGACTGTTTTGCACTTGTCCCGCCTTATAATGAACCAGAGTTTGATTGGTTCTGCCATTCATCCTGCCTTTAATGACAACCGCTGATTGGTGACAGGCCTACTCTATTTTCAACTTCCCGCCTGTTGAAATAAACAAGAAAGCCACGAGAATAATCAATCATCAAAGACAATTATCTCTCTTTTTCCCTTTCTCTCCCCTTCCCCTGGCTCCCAAAACCTCCCCCTTTCTTGCTTGTGTTGTATGCCTTTATTTGGACTCTTCTTTAACTACACTATGTCTGGACTGTGACAGATTTGCAAGTTTATGCTGAATGTCAAACTTCATTATACTCATGTAAAATGCACTATTTTAGTCTGTTAAATGTAACATAGCAAATTATTGCTATACTGCAACAGATTTTAAGAACAGGATACCTGTGTGATAATAAAGGACTTCAACTGCAAGAAAAACAAAAGTCCTTGGATGTTTGGTATTGATTTAATGCATAGATGTTATGTATCTAGATGTTGAAGAGTTACTTTGAATTATCTGTTAAAGTTTTTTTTGTAATGTTCGAATGAGTAAGTGAATGCAAGTGAATGCGTGTGGCATTTTCTCTTCTTCTCTTTCTTGCGACTTTTTGCCTTTAATCCTTTCAGAAAGGTGAATGGAAGCATCTATAATCATTAATTTATCCATCCGCTCGCTTTCTCTGAAACCAGAACTAATACACCTGTTGCATTATTCACCCGGAACCAACACCCCCAGTCCCCACATCAATATTTCAGTAAAGGCCATGCACCTCCACTGGCTGGAATGATGAACACTTTAAGTCCCGCTGTTGTTGTTGACCAATACATTAATGAACGCTTCAATCTGCTAATAATATATAGTTCTATAAAGTATTTATTATATGTATATACAGTGCCTATAATTGCGAAATAGAGGGACTTAGAGCAGTTGCAACAAAGTTGTTCAAAAGTCTAACAGAATAAATACAAAGAATACAATGAGATGATAAGAGGTATGTATCATATTGTAAATTAACATTATTCATAATACCCCTAAATAAGCAAACTGCCTTTATGGCCATGTGACGTCTACTGTAACTATTCAGCTGAACGGGTCATATATATATATATATATATATATATATATATATATATATATATACATACACACACACATATGCATACATACATATTTATTTTTGTAAAGAAGACATTTCCAGCATCAGATAGTGAGAAGGCCACAGATGGAGAATATGAGGATCATTCATCAATCTGAAAGGTGATCTTCAGGTCAATAAGTTCATTTCCTCGACACTAAGGTGGCTGCCAGTAAGTTAACAGCCAGCTGAGTGATGGAAATGATCACTGCCGTGATGAAATGTTATTTGTTGCAATGGCGAATGTATCATGAGAATTAGCATTCCAGTGGCAGTTGTGTTTAATGTTTCAGCTTTTTAGTCTCCTGCACGGGCCACAGTGTAATTACTTCCATGTAGTTAACATTATTAAAATATGGAAGCTATCTCAACACTATTACAAGAAGCGGTCAGTGGTGCATTGGGCAACCTTTCAGAACTTTAGGTTTACATTTCAAAATGTAAACTCATTTGTTGAATCACCATGTGATATGGGCAATAGCAGTTTGTAATTCAAGCCAGTAGTTGACAAATTAAGTATGAAGCTGGCTGCAAATGGAGCCCATGAGGTTTTGTGATGTAGACTTTGAACTTAAGTCCAATAGAGAGTTCACTCTTTGCTACAACATAACTGTCACTGCTTCTCCACTTGCACCATAAAAGGTTTTGTCATAAGAAATCAGGAACAGTTTCATGTATCTAAATCATATGACTGCCTTGTTGGTGCTGAGTTTTCATTAACAGTAATTCTTTGTCCTAAACCACATCCAGCGTTAATGATGATGTTAGTTTATAATGACCATACCAAGCCAATGCACAAAACAAGCAACAAATACTTCCGATCGAGGAGGTCCACAGCCATCAACAAGATCAACACCTGCTGCACACACTTCCTATGTGCTCTCTGAAGTTGATGTTACTGAGTGTTGTTTGTTTGACTGTATGGCTCATTGTGGCATCAGTGCTGTTGGTGTATGGACATATCTGTAAAGCAGATGTCAGAGGGTTATGTCTGCTTCACAGATGCGGGGTTGGTGTCTAAAAACCAAAATATGGCTGCACTTTCCTTCAAATGTATAATTAGCTCTGTTATGACTTCATATTGAGTCATAATTTTACAGCATGGCCTTAAGAAATAAACTATTCCGTCTCACTGCCGAGGACAGTTGTGGATGAAGAATAGCAGCCCTGCAGCAGACTGTTCTCTGTAGCTGGGTTTCCATCCTAATATATTGCAAATTTTTCACAGAATTTTTTAGCAAATTGGCAAACAAAAGTGCAAATAAATGCTTGTTTCTGACCACTACTGCTGTGCGAATGTGAATGCAAATGGCGCAATAAGATGATGTGCTTAAAAGAGCACCAGTCAAACCTCAAACACTCAAAAAAATGCTGAAAATCTGATGAGAATACGACATTCCTGCGATGAGGAGACGTTTAATCTGCGGAAACAGCTGATCATGTACGTGAAATGTTTGCTATCTCTGATCTCCCAACAAGTGCATTTATTATTTTTCAAAAATGGCAAAAACCACCTCAAGCAAGCATAAAAACTTTTTTGCAAGTTTTTCTGTTGGAAGTTTTTTGAAGTTTGCCATTTTCATCTTTTCTAATAAGATACTTGAACACACAAGCACACTTAAATGTGCTTAAAAATAAGTGGAGAGAACACCTGTGTGTAGTTTGTTTCCACTGGTGGACACTTTTAGTCCCCTGACCTTCAGGTATATTTATTTTGATGGATCTATCCATTTCAAGAATTCCTTTAAGAATGACTGGTTGTGATATTTTCATGCAATAATCATCTGGAGCAGCCCTTTAAAACATAAATACTGACCCCAGAAGAAAATACTCATGTGATGTTCCATAATTTACTTTCTAAACAATAATACATTCCTGTGCATGACAGAAACCAGATCATCAAGCCTCTGAATATGCAACAATTGTGATGTCAACTGAAAACATTATTACATGAAGACAGCGCTGCGCTGTTTGTAACTTTAGGATAGACTGGTTTGTGATTACAAACCTGGCTTAAAAAAGAAAAAAATCAGCATGACAGGCCCATCGGAAACACTGTAGCATGTGAATCATAAAACACCCTTAAACCAGAGCACTGGTCGTATTGTTCTATGTCACCGTCTCAGAACACCTTTGTTTATGCGATCTGAAGGTCGCGTCTCTTCACTCAGGAGTCTGGAACACCTTCTGAGGCTGCCTGAGAAAGAGGTGTTTACTTGTGTTTCTCTTATTGCTGCAGTTAACATGCTGATCCATGTTTGTTTCCATTTCAAGTGCATGTAGTACATTCCAAAGGAATGACAAAAATAATGTGGGAAGGGCAACAAAACAAAGCTTTAAAAGGACTCAGGGTTGATTAATCTAAAATGAATATATTTTTCATTCTTTGAAGAAAAACGCTTGCTCAAAACAGATTGTAATCAAAGTGCTCTGGATTACTAAGACTGTCACTGAGAATTATCTATTCAGCAGCTTGACCGTAACTGCAGCGAACAGTATCTGTAAGTTTATCGTAAGACCTCCTTTTTGTCTATAAGTGCTTTAATGTGTCTGTAATTAAAGTTAACTGCCAGGGCCATTTCTGCAGAGCTGGTTTGAAGACCATAATGCGTTCAAAGCCACCAGCTCCAACCACAATGAGACAATTAGAATCACTGAACCAAACTGCTGGTCCCTAATGGCGTTCTCCTCCTAGGCATGAGCAATCAAGACTTATCCAAGGCATGACCAACGAAGCCAGAGGGGACCCGTGTCAGCTCATCTGGGTTGGGATCCGCAAAGCTGATCTTACTGATCTTTAGTCCACTGAGCTCTCTGCGAACACATAAAGATCGTAGCCGTTCGGCTGTGGGTGCTGACCCCGGATCAGCACTTCCACTCTGCTTGACTTTGAAGTTTGGCCTCAGATTGCAACTGCAGTTTTAAGCCAAAACCACGAGACAATGAGACTGACTCATTTCTTTCCTATGAGGGAAAGAGAGGAAAAAAAAAGATTTTGAGAAATGTGGCCACATCTAAAAAAAATATTTATTCATCATTAGAGAGGCACCGCTTTTGCATTCAGACCTAAATGTACAAGATTTTGCAGCAGCACCATAATTACAGTGAGCCATTTGTTGAATATTTTTAGTTAAAATTTAAAATCATGTTATCTATTATCTCATATTTGTTAAATATTTTTCAGTTGCTAGAAAATACAGTCATAAATGATGAACATCAATTTTGAACTGTGTGTTATTTATGATAAAGCAAACATTTGAATGACAAGCCTTTCCAGAGAGGGAAGCCCCTACAGCCTTCTAGAGTATTTTAGGGGAAAAAAGCCAAATATGTGGTGCTCCGCTGCATCAAACAAATTGTTTTCTGGTGTGACGAAACAGTTTTTCCCTCACGGACGACTGACTTCCAACATCTGAGTCTTGTTAGGACCGTTTCACAGAACAACAAGAGTGCAGGGGGAAGCAATGAAGAGATCAGTCAGTAAATTGATCAGGAATTGATAATTAGTTTCAAAGTGATTTGCGCTTACTATTACAACACTGTAATGATTAAACAGCTTGAAAACTTTGCTGTAATAACAGGGTCAGAGATGTACTATGTGTATTTGTTTGTATGTTTGTGCATGTGTGTGGGTGTGTGTTGTCATTCTACACCCCAAATTCAAGCCACAGAACCACTGACCAGATGTTTTTTCTCTTTCTCTTTCTCCCTCTCACTCTATCTCTTGGCATTTTTCTCTCTTCTTCGCACTCCTTTGTTGTTTCCCTGTGAGCTTCCATTTTTACTGCTTCACAAGTTCCCATCCATTCATTCATTCAGCCAATGTTCTGCCACCAGCCGTTGCTTGACATCTGTGATTGACCTTAGTTAACCCGACAACTCCATTCAAGAATGTGGACAAGTGTGTAAAATGTAGGATTATCAATTGGTGGAATATGGCAGAAATGGAATCTAACATTCATAAACATGTTTTCATAAGTGTATGATCACCTGAAAATAAGAATCATTGTGTTTTTGTTTCGCTCTCCTTAAAATGGGACCTTTTTATCTAAAGAGGTAGTGGGTCCTCTTCTACTGAGTCAACCATGTTGCACCATCAAACTTCTACAATAGCCCAGGAGGCACAAACCAAACAGAGGCTCTCAACTCTGATGGTGATTCATTTTCTGTCTCTGGACCCGATTAATCACACTTGTATCAGCTGTACGAGACTTACAATGAAAGAATGTTTTTAGCACAGTAAAGTTAGGCAGGCATGATTCTGGGTGAAAAATGAATGTGAAAGAGAAATCTGCATCACACCTGAAATACTGCACTGCTGGGGGTTAGCTTTCTACCTGTGTCACAGTGTATTAACACTAGTTTTATTCTCAGAGAGGATGTTGTCTGTACATGTCTGCCTTAGAGAATTTCCTAAAGGCAGACTCAGTCCAGAAAATGTCCATCACCTTGGAAAGTTTTTGATATTTAAGATGAGAATATTCAGTTACATATGGCCTATTAAAGAACTTTGTCGTGAAGTGCTGTCCGAGGTGCTGAACTTTGTCTGCAGGTGTTGACACGTAAAAATGGTCTTCTGGTCTCCGAACATGTGGGTATGTGTGGAAAAGGTGGACAGTTATTTTATGATTCCTAATATGGCTGCAACCACAAAATAATCTGCAGATCATGGCCTCGAATTATGCTTTATAAAATGTCAGAAAATAGTGAAGCCTAAAGTCATTTCTAGACTCTTTGCTTTGTCAACGCAATAATCTAAAACTCTAAGATATCACATTCACAACTGAGAGGCTGGAACCAGGAAATGTTCAGTATTCTAACTTAAAAACTGACTTAGAAGATAATAGATAGATAATAGATAACCAAAATATTTGCAGGTGGAGTTGCCCTGGTGGCCTAAGGGTTAAGGCGTCAACCATTAGACGCCATGTCTGAGCCTGGGGACTTTTGTTGCATGTCGTTCCCCATCTCTCTCTCCCCTCATTTCCTGCCATCTTTTTGCCGTCAACTTGGTAGGAAAGGCATAAAATGCCCCTGAAATTACTTGACATGAGCCGCGAGAAAAAGTAAACACACTCATTCATACACACACCATAGTTTACTGCTTGCTTTCCCATAGCCAATTACACAAGTAGTAAAATTATGGCATCAATGATCACAAATATATTAAATAGGGAAGTAACATCATTACACATCCTATGAAATCCTGCACAGTAATTGGTCTTTCACCAATGCTCCCCATTAAATCAATCTTTGCCATCTGCCCAAGGCCCTCAGCAGAAAGTAGGAGGCTGTAAAGTTGACGTGAATGACAGATTGTTGGCAGCACCCAAGAGCTGTATAATCTCATTTAGAATTAACCGTCTTATAGGGAAATGCTGTCTTCTTTTTACATCGATATTGCTGTGCCATTGGTGCATCAGCAAAAGGAATTTTTGTAAACATCCTAAAGTACTAATGTATGATAGGTTGACAGTGAGGGACTAAATGAGGGAAGAAACAAAGACGAGATAACCCAAATCTATCTACTGCATACCAGGAGTCAGTACTTCCAGTAATAATGGAGAAACTTATGAGAGAGGAGAAAAGAAAAGAAGAGGAGAGGCAGGGGTGGAGATATGGCTGTTGTCTGACAATGCAAAAAGGAAATTAAACAATGCTGAAACCAGACAGCAGACCTAGATTCTTGAAAGGTGAAACGCAGCAACACACGTAAGGCACAATTTCTTTCATCCAAACATAGAGAGATGTTTATCTGAAGATTAAGCCCCAAGTAAAGAAATCACTTGATAGTATCTGTCAAAACAGCTGAGGGGGATCTCTGCTCAAAACTGTTCTGTGTGTCTTCACATGAGAAAAAGAAACTCTTTGCTATTATGAGGCATTTGCAGGCAATTACGCGTCAGGGAGGGTGGTGAATTCGTAGGATTTTAACTCCGGCATAAACGCTACAGGAGGTAATTTTGCTAATGAGCATCCCATTAACCGGAGAAGAAGACCTAATCATGAAAATTAGCACACAACTTCTGTCAGAGACACTTGTGTCAATGATTGGAAATACATTTGGCAGAAAAGGCTCTGAGTTTAGGCTCTCACAGAATCTGAGGCTTCTGCCCCCGCCAATAAACACATACGTCCATATTAAATGTTAGCTAAGTGTGAGGTGTCAGGTTATGACTGCGCTGTACACCTGCATGGGTGCATAGGATGCTACAAGTCAGCTGGTGGCCACACAGCTGTGAAAGAGCCACTGATTATGAAGCACGCATGAAGCAGCTGATGCCAATCAGCTAATGCAAGCAGACTTCAGTGCTCTGCCTGAAAGAACGCCAAGCATCTTTTATTTACAGGTGAGGTTGACGTCATTTATTTAAGTTATGTCCCAAGCAATTAATATTTATTGAAAAACTAGTAGAGATTATGATGTGCACTCTACAATGAGCTGGGTATTCAAGTTAAACATTGTTTTGGTACAGAACAAAACAAGTCTAAAAAACCTTGTGGCCATAATCTTATTTACTTATTCTCTTCTTCAGACTGTTCCAGATTTAAAATGAAATGTTCTCAACTTCAGACTGTTGTATTTAGGCATTCTTGGGCAGCTGCTTGACTTTAGACAACATTAATTGTCTCAGAACACACAATTCAGAACTTCTTTTGTTAAATGAAAGAAGGTGTTTTGTAGAGAAACACATTCATATTTCCCAAATTAGAGGATAAAAACAGCACTAACCTGTAAGTACCAAAACTCAGGCGTCTTATCAGCAACAGTATTGAAAACAACAACATCCGGTGCTGATCAAGACGACAGAACTAAAAATGGACTCAACAGAGACTTGAAGGAAAGGTTTTCTTTCCTTCTTTCGAACCTGCTCTGCTCAACTGGTGGGGTTTTGTCTGGGAAGGGGAGGAGACAGAGAAAAAGGGGGAGAGGGAGAGGGAGAGGGAGGGAAAGAGAAGACGGGGTGGGACAGACCCCCCCCCCCAACACACACACACAAACACACATGTACATGTGCAGAGACACATGCACACACATAAATGCGCACAGCTCTTCAAAGCCAAGTGGTTTTCATAGACATCCAATTACGCTAAGAGATGACATCTGGGGAACTGCAGCAGATAAATAAGGTGAAAGGAAAGACAAGATTCGGTCACCTCAGAGAAACTGCAGATAAGCAGAGAGAGCACCGCTGATAGAGATAGGAGAGAGGGAGAGGCAAAGGAAAGAGGGAGGGGGCCAAAGCAGAGGGAGCCACACACAGGAGGAAAGAAGAGAGGCAACGCACTGCTCCAGCGCTCAGACTCCGAGAGGCAAGGACAGAGGAGAGATAGGGAGCCCAGCTCACTGACAAGACGCGCAACAAGAGAGGGCAGAAAGACGAGAGCTCCCGGGCTGTTACGCACTCAAGTAACTTCAAACCAGCTCGGACAAACCAAGAGAAACAAAGAGGGGAAAGAAAAGAAGAAAGTCTGGATTCTGCGTCTCCTTTTCATTTTTTGTGGATTTCTCTGAACAATTCACGAGAAGCAGCATTAATCCTTTTTTTTTTTTTATTACTCGCTGTTTTTATTTATTCATAAAGCAGTTTGGCATCTTTTATCCAGACCTCCAACCTTGCTTGCTGTTATCCACCTTCCTGGACTGGAGAAGATAAACGGTTTGGGACATGCGCGTGTGTGTGTGGAGTAGAATTTAGCAGTGTATATGAATGAATTGATAATGCGTGTTTTTATCTTTGGATGTGAAGATGTGTAAGAGTACATTCAAACTTTAAAAAAGGGATTTTCAGTGTGTCTGTGTGTGTGCGCGCCAACAACCAGGAGCAAGGAGAGGGTGGAGGTGGTGAGAGGTCTTTCAGGCAAGCCCCCCGGTTGTTCCCGTTGTGAGGTTAGGGTTATGGATGTTGATGCATTCCTGTGCCGCTGCTGAGGAATAAACAGCACAGGGGACTACAGCAGAGTCACTGCAGACTTCACCACCACCGGCAGCTACATCGCCATCACCATCACCAATAACGCTACATCTGCTACCACAGTCACAGTCAGATTTGTCTCCACCCCAGCCACTCTACAGGCTTCAACACCTACAGTCCCAGTGAGGTTGGGGGTCCCCAGACAGAGGAGGTGTAGTCGGTCAGCCAGGGGGAGTTTCTCCCACTCTCGTTCCCTCTCCCTATACCCAGCTCAGCATGCCCCAGCCCCCGAGCACCTCCACAGCTCTCCCAGCTCCACTACCATGTGTAGATGGACAGTGACACAAGGTGCACCGGTCGCCTGGTTCTCCTCCCGCCCCTTCTGCAGACCTCCTTCACTCCTCCTCTCCCTCACCTTCCTCCTCCTGCTTCTCCTGCTCGGACCTTCCTCGTCTTCACCCCTGTCCGCTCTATCGTCAGACTCTGAAAAGGACCATGATGTGCCGGGAGGGACTCCTCCTGACATCTTCATCTCACACCCGCCACCTTCCTCATCATCAACCCCACCGCTGCACGCATCCTCTGCGAGGTTGCCACGGGCGACCAATGTGTCATCGTCCTCCGCGACAGTTGTCGGGCGCCACGTGCGGAGCAGCTACAACCATCTACAAGGAGATGTGCGCAGGAGGAAACTGTTCTCCTACCAGAAATTCTTCCTTCGCATTGACAAGAAAGGAAAAGTCAACGGCACCAAAAGTGAGGATGATCCATACAGTAAGTCAACTTTGTTACCTTTTCGGAAGGTGTTTCTTTGTTTCTTACATTTTAAGCAGCATTCAAGCATGAAAATAGCAACTTGTGAGAACTGGAAAGAAATCTGGAAATTTTTCAAGCTTGTACTGCAAACTGACCTATATTATTTTCTCTTAGAGTTCTTAGTTGCATAAAACTGATAAAGAGCAGCTGAAATCACAGAGAAGTCCACTTCATGAAGCTTGCTTCCACTGAAGCATTGTTATATCTGTCAAAGGCAACACTATGGCAAAGGATACACTGGTTTTCTCCCTGAGCATCTTGTCTGTTTACCCATGAAGAGAGACATTTCTGCTTTTCGAACCATTTAGCAACGGTGCACATTAAGACAGGTGACTGGGCAGAAGAACAAATAACAGAGCTGCGTGATCTTCAGCCCTTTTCACCATGTGCACAGGCAGGCATATTTGCCAGACTACTGAGAGTGAGGGAAGGGAGAGCATGACAGTGGGAGAGGGGAGGAAAAAACAAAATGAGTAAGCCAGGAAGATAAAAAAAGAGAGATGATCCACTGGAACCAATTAGAAATTGCCCAGAGAAAGTTCTTATTCTTTGAGGAAATATCTAAAACACAGCTATTACCAAACCCCTGGGGAGAATGACAAGTATACTTACTCCCTGCTGCTATTGTGCTGCAGCCATAATCGTGGTGGGCATATGCTAAGTATGAGGTTAAACGGACTCAGATATAAAGTCATAAGCTTGCAACTCTTTTTACTGTTTGTGCATTTTGAGGGCTGTGAAATATGATTTTAACCTTTATTTATTCTGAGAAGGGTCACCGAGCACACACGCTCTTTTGTCAGCACCAGTCAGGCTCACATTCACACAGTTACACTCTTTCACACTGGGTAGGCTCTTAGTCCTTCACTGTTGGGCACAGAGAAAGTCCACTTGAATCTTTTGAGGTACCCTTATGACGTTTTTGAGAGGAAAGAGTAGTATTGCATGAATGAATGGAAAGTGCACAAATTTTGATGAATCTGTAAAATAATAGGAATGAAGATGGATTAACAAAAAAAGTGTTGTCTTCAGATACTTAAAAAACAAACACACAAACCCTGTACACTAGCAAATATAAATACTTTTAACAACTTGTAAGGGTCATCATAACCATTTATGACTGATTGAGAACAGAAAAATCAGTTGTTATCATTCTGGAGTCCACATCTTTATCTTCTAGTTAAACACATCTGGAAGTTCTCCAGGACTGCCAAAGTCTTCTGGTCTCTGTATTGCCTGAGGACACATTGACAGTAGTTGCTGAAGGAGAACAGAACATTACTCCCACATTTACCTGCCCAGAGTTTCCCTGCCAGTTCACTGAATTATGGGCGACATCCAAAACACGAGCTAATTTCTTAAAGATTATACAACAGGCTCTCACTGCATTACGTCTACTGTATGTGTATTAATCTGCAACAACATGTCAAATTGTGTGTGTGTGTGTGTGTGTGCCTGGGAACCTTCAAAAATTGATTTTTTTTTTCATTACACACCTTCATACACATGTCATAGGTTTGTATGCATCTGTCTGTGGGTCTGCGGTGCTGTACAAGCCTCTCCTGCTAAGAGCACACACACGCTTGAGCACAGAGAGGCCAGTCTTGCACATGGCCTCCATATGGCAAAGCCCACTTTTATTAGGGCCAGGGCCAGTGTGAATATGTGTGTGCGTGTGTGTGTGCCACTCAGACACCAAGGCTCTGCCAGACATGGCTGAAGGAATTTCAATTAGCGTCTCTTCCTCCCTCCCCTTGCCTGCAGTTCTCTCTTGACACACACATGCATACATACACTTTTACACACATGCACATAAAGAGCTGAACCATTAGGATGCAACGTGTCACCAACTATAATGGCATCATGTCATGGCATTAAAGGCACAATCCATCAATTTCTACAGCTCTTGACACGACTGTGGTGAGAAATAGGTAACAACTTTTTAGATGAAAAGAAAAACCTTAAATATGAGGATTTGGCCACATAGGCAAAACCTTTCAGGTCATATTTTGTCTTGGCAGCATGTTTAGTAGGCATTTCATCAAGTATCTAGCAAGTGCAGATATTTAACGTATTTCAAATTAAAAGACGATGGGTGGAATTTTGGTGACAAACAAGAGAGATTTGGCTGTGATGAAATAACGAGTAAATAATGTCTGCGTCTGCACACTATCATATCTTTAAGTGCTTCTGCATTGACAATATTTGCATCTGTGCACAAGCTTGCATGTGCACAGATGCAATACACTTTTTGCTTATTAGTTTTAAAGCTGCTTCAAAGCTGCACACAGAGTTTTGGACAAATTAGCTCTTTGATGCAGGTTTCTGGCCTTTATGCATTCATTAAAAACCACATGGCTTTTTGAGATAATGCAAAGCTAGCATGCCAGAATCCATATATAACATATTATATAATGTATCTACATAACACAGTGTACTAAAATTGCTCCAATTTGTCACAGTAAACCCAGAGCATTGCACTTCTATGAGTTAAGCTCTTTTGTCAAAAATGGACCATTCCTTTAGGAAAGCATCAAATTGAAAACTATGGAGGGGGAAGTTGTTAGTGTTGCTATCATGGTCTAGTAGTCTGGTAATGTTCAGGAGGTCAGATTGCAAATGAGTGTCATTAGATGGTGTCAGAGGTGATGAAGAAGTTTCAGCTCCAGCTCCGGGGTCGAGGCTCTCCTCTGCAGCCAAACCTTCCTAATCATCTTGTCAAAGCTGAGGGCAGTACATCACTCAGGCTCTGGGGCCTGCATTGTGAGTGTGTGCTCAGTGGAGCATGTCAGTGTTTGTCTACTTGTGCTCATGTGATCAACGCCCATCTGTCTGATCTCACCTCATAAGGCCTTCACAAAATAAGGCGCTCCTGGTCTGAATATGGAAATCCTGTCGGGTTGTCATGTGATTAGCATTGATCCCGCCACTGACCATAAGCAACAGAGCTGTCCTTGTTTTCTTCCCTCGATGTCGTCCACGGACTGTCACATCTTGTTTACAAACAAACGGATAAAGCAATGAAACAAATGGACATGTGTTTGCAGTTGGACCACAGACTTGCGGTCGTGCGTAGCTCAATTAGCATTGTATGGTGCCAACTTGAACACAGTCGGAGCTTTGATTCTCACTGCGGCCACCCGGATTGTAAAAGCTGCCACACATACTTATTGTTAACATTAATCACAGTAGACACATTACCCACTGACATGAATTAATCTTACAAACTGCAATTTATGGACAGTCTAATACACTGGACGTTATTCTGATTTAGTGCAGGTTTTCCATGTCCAGGGTAATTACACAGGTCTGCCCCCTCTAGTCTGACCTCTACCCATTGACCCAAGTCAGGAAGCTTTGTTAATGGAAAGGTCAACGCTGCACATAGTGCATCACTATTGGCTGTTGTGTTACTCTGCCACTGTTAAGTTATGTGTATGAATGCAACTTTAATATTCAAAAGTCAAATGAATCATTCTGGTGTATAATACATTTATATTTGCAGTGATACCTTTGAATCCAAACATATTGTTTTACTTATCCATTGTACAAAGTCATTTAGTCTTTTATTGAGTGTGAACATTTTTTTCTTTACATAAAGTTTTCTTAAAACAAAAAGACATAAAAACTGGAAATGCTTGTTTCTGGGTTATGTTTTTACAACAAAAAAGGCACATCACTGCTCTAGACGAATGGACGTTTGATTTTGGAAAAGTCCTGAAACAAGTTGCGCTGTATTGGAAATGTTGGAACTATTTCACTGCACTGGCAGATTTTTCAACTTGTTTTGAGAAAATGGACAATTGGACAATTACAACTCAATAAAAATGACGGTGAAAATAAAAATGGTGAAACTGAGGTTTTTGCAGTTACAGTCCATATAACTACAAAGTTAAACGCACCAAGAAATGCCATAATTTTTCTCCTTTAAAACATGTGGAATGCAGAACAAACGTGTTTTTTTCAGAAACATTTGAATAAGGTCTTCAAAACCACAAGCACTTCTTCTCATCTTTCTCCTCTGCATCCATAAACCTCCAGTGACTCACTAAGGTTAACGCAAAACAAAAATGGAACAAGTGCTTGTCCCTCTTGAATATTTTCAATATCTTCTTGAAAATTGTCCCAGTTGTTTCCCTTTTGACATTTCTGCTTGTTTTTATTTTGCTGCGTTTCTCTTCCTGCTCACTGCATGATGAGCACATTTAGGGTTCTCGTGGGAAAAGGTAACAGTGCGGCCTATAAAAGAGAGTTATGAGGAAGTACTGTATGCACCAGAGGCTAGTGTCAGCGTTGCTTTTCAGTCAAAGTTACTTTGACATCTTCATGCAGGCTCCTCTGGAACAGCCATAAATAAAGCGGCGTGCAAACGTCACTGCGTGAGTTTGTTCAGGAAATACTGAACCTATCATCGAATACTGCTGACCTGCCAGAGCCGACAATTATATTCAGCTGTACTCAGAGAAAATACAATATACATATACTACCTGCACGTTCCCTCTGATTCTTCCGCTAACTACATTCATTTTGCTTGTGGTAGGAACAAATAGGAAATGTTCTTGACAGATTGTAAACAAAAATCAGGGGAAACCATTCAAGGTAACGAGTGAAATTTATTAGGCTCTTAAAAGCTATGGATAAACAAATACAATATTTTTCTTTTTCATGTGGCACTCTTCTTTGTGATGTTTTATTAATATAGTCTGGATCAAATCACGTCTCTTCTGATTGATGACTCTTTTACCGGAATCCACAAAGTAAACGCTGTCAACATCCTACAGAAACATTAAATAATATTGATCAATATCTTACATTAGAGCAATGTTATTTCACAGTGACTGTCTGACAGATAGCTTTGCCTCTTCCATTCAGAAATTATTTAATAGAAAATGAAACCAAGCCAAAGCATTGATAACATGTTGTAAACACTGAAGATGGATCAACGAGCCATCTACTCTTATTTGCTGGATGTAACATTAAGCTTTGAGACAAAACCTTATTCCAGAAATCAGGCTGTCAAAGTCTAAAAAGCACTGTGTCTGTGAGGGAGTAAGCGTTGTTGAGTATATCTGCTTCAGAAATTTGCAACTTGCTGTCTTTTAATAATTATTAGATACAGTCCTGAAACTTCGGAAGCTGTCACAGGCTCCAATGTGAGCTATTACCAAGAAACTCTTTGGCCCGTATCGTGGACAGATGTACAGTGCTCACCAGTCTTTGGCATTTTCATCTCATGACTGCAGTATAGTTAACTAATGATGTTACTGGGCTTAACTATGGTATTAAAAAACTATTGCAACATACAACATTTATTTTTAAAAACAGTGCCCATTTTTGACTAAAATGTAATGTTTCAGTCAAAGGAAAAATTTCATCTAAAAAAATATTCACTTGGAATTAAGGAACAAAAGCTTTAAAGTAGTTTCTAGGGATGCACGATACATCTTTGGCTGATAAATGATCGGCTGCTAATGGGAAATGCATGTTATGTATTATTCAGATAACGAAATGATAGCTGATAATCAGCATTTATGCAACTTCTTGCCTCTCCCTCCCCACCTTTGTCACAGGAGTGACTGTGAAGGTCCATAGGTCAAGAGTGCCCTTTGACCCCATAACCTCTCAAACACCGTGATTTCATGTTCATGCTTTGGATGTGTCTGGAAAATGTGCTGTGCTGACTTAAGTTAATAAAAGTTTCCCATCAAGATATTGGTTAAGATATTTCCACACTGTTAAAGTGCAGTTTTCTACTTCTAAAAGCTCAGTGTTTTTGCCAGGAGTGACTGAATACAATGACAGGATCTGTCTCATTTTTCCATCACTGTTTACATATTTCCTATCATCACCGCTTGATACTTTCCCATCACTTCACTCCCTTGTCCATTAATGTGTCAGCTACAACAAGGCTGAAATAAGAGCCAGATTTCTGTAGGCAGACTGAAGCAGCCCTGCCACAAACCCCACCAGTCAGGCACCACCTTAAACAAAAGTCTTTCAGCAGCAAATCATGTTTCTGTAAGATCTTCCACTGCTTTGGAGCGCTTCGGCTCTCTGAACAGAAAATGGCTCCAAACATCAAGAGTCAATTACTATCCACAAGGAATCTTAAGTTGGACATCTCTGTTTTTGATGGACGGCCTTTTTCATTGTTTATGTTATGTGGAGGATTCTTGCAGAGTACAATCACCAATATCCTGGAGAGAGGGAGAGAATGAGAGAGGAGCAGGAGGAGATACTCTGACTTACAAGAAGATCTCAGTAATCAAACTGATTTTTAAACAACCATTGAGATTTGGTGTGAATTATCATTTCTATGTAATTGGCATGTACAATTAGTAAACTTGTACTTTACAGATGCACTTATCTGAAGGTTGTGTGGAAGTTTATGATACATCTGGTTGCACTGTTAAATATTTCTTAAGTCCACAGACTTCATATTACCAATATGGAGATGCACTAATGTATGAATGCAACCATATCGCCCACTCAACTGAGTTTTAGGCTGATCTCAGAGCTGTGGTAACAATAATCTAACAGTTTGTTGTTGTCTAAAGAACTGACTATTACATTTGGCAACAAACTGCACAACAGAATCCCTTTGGAGTAAGCAGCGATGGGAAAATTGTTAGCATCATTTACAGTTAAGACCTGGAAAGAGGAGTGTTTGCCATTTCAGCAAGACGCTTCTCTTAATATTATAACGCTTTCATGATTACATTGTGGGGAAAAAAGCAAACATGAATGTAAAAAATGATAAGCAGTTTACAATGCAAAACATTCTGTAGTTTAACTGTATCTGCAGCAGAATCTGAATCTTTTTTGGGTCCATATAAGTGCAGGAGCTGACCATTTACACTTTAAACTGGGCTTAATGGTGACCTCTTCTAGCAGGAAAATGAACTTTTTGACATGTGTAAACTTATCTGGGTGTAAATTTTAAATAATCTCGTCCCTGTTAGAGCTTTAACGATGATCAGTTAAATCGATGGGGCAATCAACAGATGTTTTTCAAGTTGAAATGCCACCTTTTGGTTCCAGTCTCTTCAATTTGATGATTTACTACTTGTCTCTGTTTTCAATCACTTTAAGTAGTGTACCCTTGGGATTTGGACTGTTGATGGGACAAAATTTGAAGATGTGAAACTTAAGCTCAAGGAAGCAGTGATGGGCATTTTTCAATGTTTTTTGACATTTTACAGACCAATCAATTGATCAACAAATAACAGTTAGTGGCCGCCAAAGTCCTTCCCAAACTTTAGTCAACCAAAAGCTGAAAAATGTGCTGGAAGTCTAATACTGAAAGTGTCATTTTGGAGTTAGCCTGGTGCACGTGAACATGCAGAATTCATGGGCAGTAAAGCAACAGGAGGTGAAGAATAGCATCTGTGACAGATAACATCCAGGGCTGCTGTGCACACATACACACACCTCACGTTATTGCTCCTCCACGCACAACCCTAACCCTGCTGCGAACACACTCTCTTTCTCTCACACACACACACACACGCACACTGCACGAGCACACACACACACACACACACACACACACACACACACACACACACACACAGAGCATGAAAGTGACTCTAATGAAGTCATCAAAGGTAGACCTGAGAGTTGAGTCCAGAGAGGCATCTGGACAGCCTGGTCGTTTGAACAGAGTGGCCAGGAATGCAAGCTAATTACCCTGTGTGTATACAGCGTGTGTGTGTGTGTGTGTGTGTGTGTGTGTGTGTGTGTTTGTGTGTGTGCAAATACAAATACATGTTTGAGGACAGGCAAAGACAGCAAGAAGGACTCAGAGACAGAAAGATGCAAGTGACTGAATATCTGTGCATGTCTGTGCATAAGATTTGTGGTGTAAAATATCAAGATTTCTAAAAGCTGAAAGTCCAGTGCCAAAAACTCAAACCACAACAGTTGGGCAACATCGCACTGGCAGCTGAACTGTAAATGAAAAATGTGTGAAATGCAGACGACCGTCACAGTACTTTGCCTGAAAACATAACTCCTGCCGTGTCAGGCCTGTGAAATGTTTTGACAGAAACTGGCAGCTTTGGCACTTTATCATGTTACAAAGTCAACCGTGCTAAAGGAATCACAAGTTTTTTTTTGTTTTTTTTTTTCCTCCTCTCGATCAAATCACCATTAACATCACAGTGAATTTTTTTCAGTTTCCTCCCGGCTGCTCTTAAACGTGTGTGACATAACTTGCTGTGGTCTTGCTGCGCCCAGTAAAGTGATCTCAACTTATGCAGGCTGGAATGATGAGCAGCGCAGACGAGAAACATAACGCTATCTGTTGGCTGGACCGCAGGTTTTTTTACTTGAGGGTTTTCACTCAGGTGATCCTTTTTGTTTGATTTTTTAAATAATCTGGATTTGTTTTTCTTCTCGCACCTCGGCCAGTTTTGAAATCACACACAGCTTGAACAGTGTGCGGTTTCGGCTATTTCTGTCCAACAGGAGAGACACTGATGTGAGTGTTCCTGTCAGGCAAGGAAATAAAACCATTATGGGGGCAAGAATAAGCTGACTAATACTGTGAGTGTAGGTCAAATAGAACAATCCCACTAATGAAAAAAATACTTGAGAAGAAACCCACTGTAGCGCAAGAAAGGGCACAGTATATCTGTTTAATATGATTTATAACCCAGACACTTAATATGTGCAAAACAAAAAATTGCACAAAAAATCAGTTTACCAAAAATTCTATTTGTAAAAAAAATTGAAAATCAGAAACAGGCCTCTGTTTTCTCAGCTTCAGTCTAAACCGTTGGCCCAGCAGGCTTTGATGTGGCCACTTAGCGCAGGATGATACTGTTGTCAACCACATCAGTCTAAACCAATACCTCAACACTCCTCAAAACACATAATATACAGCAGTTTCCACTCCAAACCAATATCTTCACCAGCACTCACCAAGCAGACTGCACAAGTGAGGAGTGTTTGTTCTCTCTCAGACTTCATACAGAGACGGAAATATTCAACCAAACTCCAAGAACAAATAATGCAAAGGAAATAGTTTAATCTTGTTGAAACCACAGCTTTGTGGAAATGCAGTAGTGTCCAAGAAGACTTGTTTGCATCCATTTCGCTGTTTGTGTTTTGTATGTATATGGCTAAATGCACAGAATAGTTTTATATTTTCAATTGATATCTGATTTAAGCACATTGGTGGTCCAGTTTTTTTCTTTCTGAATTCATCTATTCTTCTTTGGTATCTTTTATCTTTTTTACTGGCATGGATTTTCTTTTAAGTCTTTGGCGGTTGTATGGATGTAAACTCTCATGTCACAATGAATACGAGACATCGTCAGTCACGCTGTTGCCATAGTTTCGAAGAGAAAAATGATCTTTGTGTTTAGCAAGACCTCAACTAATGCAAATCAGATATTAAATCTTGACAAAAAAAAAAAAAAAAAAAACCAACCCACACATAATGGGGCCACTTTTGCTTCATGAAAATGTTGTTTCTTGGATGTCACATTTATACTTCACATCTAAAAACAGTGAGAGATTTTAGCCACTGAAGAAATAACACAAGGGTTCGTCCAAATATCGGAGTATTGGATCCAGAATAAAAGAACAAAACCATTTCCACTCTCCTCACTGAGGGGAGTTCATGACACAAACTAGTCCGCAAGTGACAATATTTCACAATACAGAGCGAGACCTCCCCGGGCTGCAGGCACGCAGCAGACCCACTCACAGCTGGTCACTGTGTCGAGGTCAAATTGTCAACAACCGCAGTATAATCTTCAAAAAATCTCCTGGATAAACAGTGGAAACATTTTCATAACCTCCCTTAACCTTTAGGTTCAGCTGGAGTCTCACTGACCGGGTATCCAAAGGGGTTGGGTGGGGGTCGACAAGAGGTCTGCGTATGTGTGTGTATGTGAGCGTGTGTTCCCATTTGTCATTGTATTGTATGCTGGTTAGAAAAAGTACTGCAGTACCGAAATCGTCTCAGTCTGCTGTTCAGAGCAGTATGTTTGTCTCAAAAGACAATGAGTGTTGGAGTCATCTCAAATTGCAAGTGATGGTTACATTTTGAATGAGGTATAATAGCAGGTTATATAGAAAAGTAAATGTTCAGCAGATTTCTTCAACTTCCTTATATTTAATATTTCCATGGCTACCCAGTGACTTTATTTTCTACTATATAATCCAAAGAACACATCAAATATTAAATATTACTTAAAAGCGACAATTTCAAACTATCAGAAAGATTTTTCAACGTGTTGGGCTCAGGTACATATTTGGACCTTTGTTGCATCTCATTTCCATTCTGTCATTTCCTGATCCTTTACTTAAGTAAAAGTGCTAAAACAGTGATGGGAAAATGGGAGGAAAAACAAAGTTCTGATACACAAATCTATTTAATTTGTTGAACCTTTTCACTAATCTTCATACATTTCATTCATAATCATTTAAACATTTACTGACATGAAACCATGTCAGAAATTTAGAGGGGGGAAAAAATCATTATTTGGAGGAGCTGATAATAACTCATAGACATCTGAAATGTCTACAATAAGACAAGGTGCTTTTTGTCAGAATCATCCTTAGAAGTAACTTGGAACAAAAGCTGTCAAATACATGTAGAGTGGTGTAGAGAGTAGGGCTGCACGATATTGGAAAAATAGGCGATACACGATAACTTGACTGAATACCTCGATATCGATATTACTCACGATATTTGTGTTACAAATAAAACAAGTGATTATTCCCTTCAGTTTTTAGAAATACTGAAATGTAAATAAGACTCACAAAGTCCCTCACTGTGCAATGCTGGTGATAAGCCAGTATGTGCCATTTGCTCTTACTGTACCTATCCCAATGGCCAGTCAGCCAAATACAGGTGTAAAAAATGTGGACTGGGTCTGTGTGCTCTGCTAGACCTTGCTGTGAAAGGCTTCCACATATTGACAAATTACACACTGTGTATAAAAACAACTGAAAGCAATGTTTTATTTCCAACATTATTTTATTAAGAAAAAACATGGCTACACCTGATTTGTGTCGATCAATCATTGGTAACAAAACCAAAGTTGAAATAATCAAATACTCTACTATTTAAAACATTCAAATGGTAATGAATTTAGACAAAAGCCTTTGGCTGCAATATGTCAACTTAAATGGTCAGTAAATTTGGTGAACCAAGAAAGATTGTGCAAAAATGAGTTCTGACTCTGAATGTAAAAGTGCTTCAATAAATACATGGGGAAAATCCCATAAAATAAAAAAAAAAAATGGCACACATTTATGGCTCCCTGCCAAAATGGCTAGTGCAATTAACTATCAGCCACAACACAGGTAAACTAAGGTACATACGTTGGAGAACAAACATTGAGATGACCACAGTTCAGTGCAGTGCAATAAAATTGTGTGTGTGTGTGTGCATGTGTTTTAAGTGTGCTGAAATGATTATATGGGGAAAAAAATAATGCACCTTCATTGTTCCTGGCCAAACTATCTGACATAACACAGGTACTCTGTGTTGGTGTTCTCACAAAATGCATTGGCAAATCAATGCAGTGCAATAAAAGTGTGTGTGTTTTTTTCTCCTTCCAGCTATGTGAGAAGTGCCCCACCAACTTCTTGCACACTCCAATGGCCCTTGCAATGCGGCTCTCATCTTTTAGTGCCTTCTCTAAAAAGTAAACAGAAGAAAAAACACAGGGGACATGAAAAATGTTATCAGAAACAATGCCCAACAATACATTATTCTCTACAATGTAAAATCGCAGAGGGTTAACATTTTGAGTGCAAAAAACTCATTACTGTTCTTTTTTTTTTTTTTTTTAGCTGTTCCTATTTAAATAATAAAGTTCTTATCTCTGCACCATATGTGCCTTTTTTAACCACTACACGGGAGTTAATTATTATTGCATTGTGTCACATCAATACCGTTGACTTGCCACTTGGTAGCAGTCGGTTCGCTCAGAGGGCAAAGCTGTATATAAAAATCTTAATCAAAGGCACTGTCAGAGGAAAGTCGTTTACGGCTCTGGTCTGACATGCACTCTGAGCTCTGGGCGTGCAAAGCAAATAGTGATAGGCTCAAACAGTGCATATTTCATTTAAAAACGGCACGTCTCAATTTCTAAAAGCAATGCTTATTTTTCTGTTAAAACTACCAACAGTTTGACTTCGGGTTTCCGAAGTACAGGGCCACGTAGAAAATAAAAGTTTCAGACCCACGCAGACGTATCGCATTTTAAATGCGGTAGGCCTATTACTCATCAAGATTGCCTGCACTTCGGGTCAAATTAAACTTCTATAAACTATACTCCAAAACGCGAGGCAGAATTAGACCTAGTATTTAAACTGATAACGATTATACAACTGACAACATGCAATTCATGCACTTAATTTAATCCTTACGGGGAAATAATGGATCATAACTCACCTTACAAAATAATTATCAAAATAACAATAAAGTTGCAGTAATGCTGTTGAGGCTAGGCTACTTACCGATGGTGAGATGAAGCCTATGGCCGAAACACTGCAATCTGACCCAGTTGTTCAGCTGGGTGGTCTTAACAATGTTGGCTCCATTGTCGGTTGTGATACACACTTGACGTACTTCATGTAGCTTCCATCCCGCTAGTACTTCACGCGGGCCATGCGCAATGTTTTCCCCCGTGTGGGACTCCGGGAAGTACACTGTCTCGAGGCATCGCGTCTTCAGCTCGAAGTCAGAACTCAACAAATGAACGGTGAAACTCAAGTACGGTTCAGTGGTTCGACTTGACCATAAGTCCGTGGTACTCGCGAAGTATTCCACTCCACTTAACTCCAATGTAACTGATTGCCGACAGGTCTTGTACATGTCTGGAATTGCGGTTTGAGAAAAATAATTCCGTGAGGGAATTTTGTACCGTCCATCCAGTATTCTAACCATGTCCACAAACCCACTGCCGCTAACAGCACTCATTGGCATCATGTCTTTGGCCAAGAATCTTGCTATTCCTGCCGTTATGGCTTTGTGGTGTTTCGACTGTGTCTCATATGGCGTTATACTAGCAAAGCTCTGCTGAATTGTAGTCACATTCATAATTTTGGATGTTGAAGGACTTTTCTCCACATTGCTAACTTTGCTGCTAGTGCTAGCTTGAGCCTCTTCGTGTAGCTGTTTGTGGTGGTGCTGAAGGTGCCTGAAGAGGTTGGTGGTGTTTCCACCGGTAGTTGCAACAGCGACTTTGCATGCCTTACACCGTACCTTGGTTTGCTTTACGTCTTCCCTTCTGAAACCAAAGTACCTCCAAATAACGGAGGCACATCTTTTTTTTAAAATCAGTTCACACGTTTGCTCCGACTCCGAACACTCACCGCCACCTTAAGCCATCACGCTTACGCTCTCTCTCTCTCTGCAACAAAGGGGTGGGCTTCTCCCTGCCAGAGGGGCTCAGCCTCTGTTCCACGCAACAAGTTGACGTTAATACGACTGGACGCCAATCGCGCCACAAAAAATGTGAAATTAATGGGTTTTTTTAATATCGAATTTTAAGAATTTTTTTCGGTACATGTATCGTAAGCCATGATATCGCGAGAGACGAGACTTTTTCAATGTATCGTGCAGCCTTAGTAGAGAGTACACAATTTCCCTCTGAAATGTAGGGGACTGGAAGTATAAAGTAGCATAAGATGTTAATACTCAAGTTAAGTACAAGTACTTGAGTAAATGTTCATTAAATGTGAAATTAACATGAAGAACATCACTAATTTATAATTCTCCTTGGACCAATTAAAGCTACAGAATAAAAATTGTCTTAAATTCATAAAAATTTCTGTTCTGTACAGTCTGCAGTCTGCTTACATGTGTCTCATTTGTTTTACATTTTAAAAAGCAGATTTTCATTCACGTTAATGAAATTGACAGGGCTACATTTGAGTTTAGTTTTGGCTACAAAACCCATTTAACATCGTAGTGGTTAATGAACAGTTTCTTACTGTTAGAAGGCCAGACTGTGTTTATTTGTACTTGCAGCTCTCTTAGTGTTATGGTTTGGGTCTGACTGGCAAAGAGCAGTTTCGGTTTGTTTTTAAAGAAAGCTGAAGTGTTGCCCTGTTACACACAGGTGTTTGCCCTTGGTAGGTTCTTAAAAAATGTTGATAGCGGAAAATATCCATGCCTTTTATATTAACTGAACCCTGTGCTATTTGTGCTTTTAGTGTTGGGTCATAAAACTGTTTTTCCTATGCACTTAAAAACATAAATTCATAATGGTGACGGGCTGAGGTCCAGGGGGGCACAAGGAGGGAGAAAAAAAGAGAAAATTCAAAAAATACCAGAACGGATCCAAGAAAACAATAAGACAAGGTGTTGAATGAGGAAAATAAGAGAGAGAAAGAATGTAGGTCTAGTACCACAGTCAGAGCCATTTGTTCGTATGTGCATGGCTCCATGTGTGCGTGTTTATCACAAAAACCCAATGTATGGGTCTGTGTTTCAAGCTCAGGTACTGCTTTTCTCCGTCTCCTTGCCATAAAATCTGTTGTTGCGATCTAAGCCTTTTGTTGCAGCCTGGCCTTTCAACTCGCAGGCAGACGGCTGCTTCTGGTAACTGGTAAAGGGGCCATAAAAGAGCCCTGTGCTTTGGTTTTTGACAAACCACATCAAACGGGAGGAGAGGAAAAAGGGTTTGAACAGGTGGACCGGCCTTTAGGGCAGCACAGACTCATTCTACTTTGACAGATCACAGCTCAGAAATGTCAGCTGTGGTGCAGCGAGATAAAACATTTTGATCCTGATAGATCAGCGTTGTGTTGTGGTACACGTCTGTGTGAGTACAAGACTTAACGTAACAAGCTGCCATAATGCACTGTGAGCCACGAAAATCTTCTTGAAGTTCAGAGGTTTAACAAGCCTTTATTGACCACATAAGGGAACTGTTTGGATGCATTAATGCTGGTTTACATCAGCCAAGGACTACATCTTACAAAAAGCAACAAAGTCAAATGCTATTAAAAAAACCCAACAACAAATAAAGGGTAAAATTGTTTGTCTGTCAGATATCTATATCTTTAGCTACAACAAGGCTCCTCATCAACCAGGGCTGCAGAATGTTGGATGCTGCAAAGCTCTGAGGAAGAGAGAGTGGAATGAGGGCAGAAAAAGGGCATCTGGTAAAAAGACAATTTAGATGAGATTTGAATCTTAAAGAACAAAGTAAAAGTCATTTGCTTGATCTTTAACCCTTCCGCTCATACTGTATTTATTGTTGCTTGCTTCTACTGGTCACTGTTTCTTCCAAGAGTTTTTTTTTACTGCCAAAGTTTAGAAAAATGCGGAAATGTGAGCATGGTGAAGAAATCATACATAAAAACAATAATTACATATTCTGGATTTTTGCCTGAAGCTTAAGCCTTTCACGGTAACCCTACCATTAGACCCAGCCAATTTGCTCTTCACAGGAGAAGAAGACACATGAAACTGTTATGGTTTTTTTTTTCCAATGCTGCATGGCTTAAGGTCATCCATAACACATTACTTGAACAGGAACTGACACTTTAAATTTCCAAAATGACAATAACAGACCTGTAGAGATAATTTGAATATACTGTCTCCGTTTCTCACTTCATCCTTCCGACTATTCGTGCAACCAGGCTCCACTTCCTACTGGCCCCTTTAGCTAATTCCCTCAAACCCCTGATAGTTTTATGGCTTGGTGTAACTGACTTTAGGATGAGAGAAGAAAGGGCCGACGACCACAGCTTAAACCAGTAATTGGTTCAGGCTTGAAAACTGATACGGACGGCTTGACCTCTTGCTAGACTGGCAGCCACACAGCCTCTCTCCGTCCTGCCCGTGTGCCTGCCTGAGCTCCCCTGGTCAGAAAAACAAACATAGAACGGAGAAATGTGTTTTCCTGGCTTACACCTTGGTCCCACTGCATGCAGCCCACAAGCCAACCAGCAAATGAACAGGGGGCAAAAGGCTGGTCTGAGGTCTGCCTGTCACACTGTGAAGAAAAAAGAGGGGGAAACAAGACTGGGGTTCACTTGTGCGGAGGAAACTGAAATGATTCAGGTTTCTCCTGCAGCATTTTTAAGCTATTTTTAAAAATTAAAGCAGAAGAAGAGAATTAAGAGTATTGCATTTGGATGTAAAATCTCATATTAAAAAATGCATCTTTTCACATTTTGAAGTCATAAAGTGAAATACCTATTGTTGTGGTGCTTCAGATTCCATTATAATGTTTTCTTGACGACAACGCTAACACTTACAAGAAACGGTAAAGGCCATTAAGTCAGTTAATTGAGTAGTCAATGGACAGAAAATATTTAATAATACTGACAGTTGATTCATCGTTTCAGTCATTTATTATGCAAACGTGCCAAACAGTTGTTGATTTCAGCTTCTCAAATGTCAGGATGTTTTGCTTTCCTCTGGTTTGTAATCACTTGTCTTTGGGTTTTGGACTGATGGTCAAACAATACAAGCAGTTTAAAGATGCCAACTTGTACACTGGACCATAAATTTTCATGTCTGGCATCAGCAAAATGCAAAAACCAGCAGGACAGAAACAAAACTACAACTGACATGAATGCAACAATATCTGAGGAACCAATACCTATATTCATATGTTGTTTTGACGCGTTTGCCTCTGTCCCCGCTGCACCAGGTATTTTGGAGATCAAGTCAGTGGATGTGGGAGTGGTGGCCATCAGGGGCCTCAGCAGTAACTACTACCTGGCAATCAGCAAGAAGGGAGAGCTATACGGAGCGGTGAGTAGCTGCTTCACAATGATCTGCCCCTTTTTAATGTGGGATAACCATTACTTTTTCTATTTTCGGTGTGAAGTCCCACTCGTGTGCAGTCTCATGGTGTGGTGTAAAATCTTAACGAATCAAAGTCTTGCAAAAACGACACTTCTCTCTCTTAACTGGTGACACTGCAGCTTTGAATTTCCTTGAATGCTTTTCAAAACAATGGACAAGGCTGCAAGACTCCCTACTCCAGAAACAGGAACCCCAGTCGGTCAATGTGAACTCTGCTCTCTGCTACCTGCCTCTACTCCCAGCTCCATTCAGAAACAGGAAACACAATCCTTCAGCTTCTCTATTCTACTTCAGTCCCTCTGGGGAGAGCAGCCCTTGTTTCATCCATTTTCTCTCTCTCCCTCCTTTTCTTCATCTCATTCTCTCCCTCCTTTTTTCCTCTCTTTTTCTTACTTTCAAAGACCCAACTTTCAGCATGTCTCTCTGGAGCCACACCACAGATGAAATGACACACGGTAGAACAGACAGAGAGGCATTCTGTTGCATGGCCTGAAACGGAATTCCCATGACGTCTTCTGCTCGGTGCAACACAAGCCATAGTAGCACGGTGGTGAGGGGCTAGCATTCGATTACACTTGATGGATTTTACACAGTGACTTCTTTATCCAGTGGTAATCAAATGAAATCATTGTTTCATTACATGTAAATGACAAACAGGATTATGATTGCCTTTAGATTTTCACACAATGGCATTTGTATAGAATTCCAACGAGGAAGAATGGATGACATATCCACTGTGTGGTCCGAGCAAACTCAATCATGTTCGACAGTTATTTCTTTATTAAATGTAGATTTACTTTTTAAGATCTGGCCAGAAAGTCACTTAGTCATGGTACTGACATTATTTTTCATAATACCATGTTACGACAATTTGATGTCACTTATAATTCCTTTTTTTTTTTTTTTTTTTTAGATCTGCTTTTCTAATCATTTTGATTGAAATGCAGCCAGCACACACACATGGCTGAGCCCCAGTGTTGGTTAGAAAGCTGCATAGTGTCTGTAAAATATTCTCATTTTGCTTTGGGAACATTCAGTTTTACTTCTGGAACCAATTTGAACAGCTGTGGCCAGATACAGAGAGAGAGACTGAGTTATATTGTGCATACGTGTGCGTGTGTGCGTGTGTGCGCATGCATTTGGGGCAAGTACATTTTTGCTCGTGAATATCAACCGCATCCAGTTAACTGGCTGTTTAAGCGACGTTAGCCTTAAGCACAAGGGCAGCTTCCAGTAAACTGACAAATGTTACTCTCTCAGATCATTTTCTCTTTATTTACCAGTGGGTGGTCACTGTGTAATGTAAGCCACAAAAATGGTGTCTCTTTGCTGGCACACAGCCCAAACCTTTAAGACATCACATCTCATGCTAACCTCTCTGCCCCCTGTCCCCTCAAACACCTCCTTCTACCCCCCAACAGTCCACTCACACACAAAGAACATCTACAACTGTTTGAATTTCCAGGCCAGTTTTTACAACTGGCCTTGATTACACTGGAGACTGTGCATTGAATTCTTAAGCAACGGTTGACCAATGATCTATGTTGTCACAAGACACAAATATCAACATATTGTTGCTGTGCTCAGACAAAGCCCATAACAGAACAACATCAGTAAGCATGAAAACAACTGCTAAAAGTAACAACTACAACAGTCAAAGCCTGAGATTTGATTAGAAGTGGATGAGGAGACAATGAACCAAAGACAAGACCAGATTAAATTAGAAGTCTGTTCCCAATTCAATGGGAGTGAAATTCCCCTAAAGGCCAAGGTGATGCCATTATCACACTGCGCGTTTTGTTCAACCAACAGTCCTAAAGTCAAAGATATTCAATTTATTATCATACAAGATCAAGAATAGCAGCAGATCCCTGGAATTCAGTGGCTGGAATTAGAGAATGTTGCATGAAAAGTGATGATTAATCAACTAATAGTTTCAGGTCTAAAAAGCATTAATGCTTATGAATATCACACATCATGTATCTCATTTACACAACTGGCAGTTTGAAATCACTGTCCATATAGAGGCAGTACCACTGAAACACTGAATGTAATAACTCCTCAAATTCATTTTTGAATGGCTGACATTTACACTCCTCATCTCTCCCCCGCAGAGGGACTTTGGTCCGGACTGTCGTCTGATCGAACGCATTGAAGAGAACAAGTACAACACCTACGCTTCAGCGGAGTGGCGCAACAAGAAGAAGCACATGTTTGTGGGACTGAACGCCAACGGCAAGCCAATGAGGGGGAAGAAGACACGGAGGAAAAACACAGCCACTCACTTCCTGCCCATTGTGGTACAACCACGGTGATTGAACATATCAGCCATGAGAGAGCTTTGCAGACTGCAGGCTAGGGGACTTCTTTGGAGTTACAGCGATGGCTAAATTGGACAGATCTGAATCAGATCTGAATGATGCACTGAGGAGGAAAAGAATGGGAACCTACGGACATTTTATCTCTGTTGGATAAAGACATTTCTATTTTTAAAGAAAGAAATAAGATATATTGCTATACAATGTATATATTATTTTCAGTTTTAAGTTATCAAGTACATTGGCACAGCAGAAAATATGAAAAGAAATGACTTCTGTGCCAAAATCTGATTCGTAACTCACACTTGTGTACATGTGGGGTGCTAGACTGGGAAGAAACAACATGACAACATATGTAAGAGAGGAAGAGAAAGAGACCAGGAGAAGTATTGATGGAGGGCTGACTGATAAGACAAGGAGAAGGTGAGAAAAGTAGAAAATGAAAAGGAGGAAAAAAGAAAAAAGGAGTCAAGAAGCACCAAGACAACAGCAAGTCTAACACTATCATGTTTTTTTTCTTTGAATTTATTTATTTTGTGTAATATTTAACAAAAACAAACAAAAACACAAAAAGGACAAAATCTTGTCTTTTTTTTACCATTTACGCTTCTCTTTTTGAATACTAATCATTTAAACCCGAATAAATATAAAAAATATATTTGTCTTTTAGTTGTTTGACTGACTCTGAATCATTTTACATATTTTTATGGTTCATGGTTGCTCATATTGTAAACACACAGCAAAGAGATAGAAATAAATACATCCAAAAACAAAACACTCAGGAAATTCTTCAATCAGTTGACTCAGGTAATTGATTCACTATATTCTCTTAATATCACCATGCACAGTGCTGGGAATGAAAAGACAGAAGATTGTAGTACAGGCTAAATAGAGTCCATCTGCTGATGAGGACCATGAGATGAGGTATCATGATGCTTCTGAATTAGCAAATCATTTGAATATTTGAGCATGAAAGGTCATTCTCAATTTTACATTGATAAAATAATCTTAACTCATGGTCCACTTACTAGCTTTTTCTGTAGCTTTCAACCATATCTCATAGTCTTCATCAGGAGACAGACTTTGTTGAATTTACCTGGATGAAGCGAACTCCATTCAGTGATGAATATTGTGTGGTTGAAGCTTCAGAGTAGAGCCCTGCGTGGGACTGTTTTCTTAATCCCGCTCCTGCCCGCTCCCGCTGAATTTCTGACCATTACCACCCGCACCTGCAACATGTATGTGACACTCCCGCCCGCACCTGAGAATGTATGCCCGCACAATAATAGAAATGAATTGATTTTGTGTCTTCTCCTGTCCCGCAGGAGAAAACACGTCATTTTATAGGCTATTAATAGATACACATGGGGATGTTTGATTCGTTTTCCTGGGCTGTGTGTCTTTGACGCACTGGTCAGGAATAGCGCTTCTATTCCGTTGTTTTCACTTAGTTTTTAATGAAGTAAAGGCTGTTTCATAGTCTATTCTCGTCCTCTGTATTTTATTTATTTTTCTACCCTGATCACGCAGTGATTGAGGTTAAGGTCTGTTTTCTAAGAGAGACCTAAATAAGAAACAATAATGAGAACCAGCGGAGAGACAACGGTACACAATAAATTTAAACATGACTTTGTTTTATCAAAACTTAGTTTGCACGGTCACATGGCACATATACTGCTTTGCAAAAAATGCAAACATGAAGAACAGCAGTTATAAAATATTAGCCATCACTATGTGACATTCTGTTTTCGAAAAAATAAGAATGAAAACATTCAAAGTAGGCAGCCATCAATAACACATCATCGCGCCTAATTAGCAAAATAAAGAGACTGTGACTATCTCAAATAAATAGCATAAAATAAACAAACTTAACAAATGAAACGAATTAATTAACAAATTAATCACTTGGCCATAATGTTGCTGTGGAGGAAGAGAATGTTGCTGACCGACTGCGGTCCCAATCCTGTGCGTCTCTCTTCCAAGATGCGCCCACAGACACTAAAGGCCCGCTAGGAGGGCGCACTGGATGCAGAAGAGAAGTTGTTTATCCTTGAAAGGCAGCTTACTTTGACCGGGGAGAACAGAGCATGTGTGTTGCCTCAACCCAGAGGTGCCGGATTTGTGTCCATTGTAGACTAGTATTTTTGCACAAAGTCCAGTTCATTTCCATCTTTGTCACAAACAATTGAGAAGCTTTTCCAAATGTCAGACTTGCCTTGCTTTTTTGTTTGTTGTAGAGACCTTGTGTAGAGACCAGGTTTGAGAGCTTTTTTTTCAATTTCAGTTGTTGACTCTATCATCCTGTCACTCCCGCAGTCTTTTTTTTCAGCCGCCCGTTCCCGCCCGCAGCAAAATTCAAACCGCCCCTCCCGCAAATTTGTGTTGGGTCCTGCGGGACTCGGCAGGACCCAATCCCAATGCAGCCCTCTACTTCAGAGCTAGTAACTGATCCACAAGTTAATGCTAATTTGTCAAACTGCTATTTCAAATGGTCAAGAACCTTTCACGCTCAAATATTAAAATACTTTTGCAAAATCAAAAAAAAAAATCACAAAAATCTTTCCTGAGAAATCTAAATCAAACTGTGAGTAAGTCAATTTTTTTTTTTTTAAATCCTAGACGTGAATCAGGAATCTGTAAGGGATTCGACTTTTGAAAGAAGCCTAGCAGACAACCTGGTCAATGAGTTCAGGGGTTTTTCGTTTCTTGCTGCAAAAACCTTTCAAGTATACATGGCAAACATGGCTTCCTGGAGGATAAATACCGTCTTTTATTCGATAACAACAAAGACAGAACAGCTTAGAAACAGCTGACACGCACACACACACACTGAGACACACACGAGTGGGCGGGTAACGAGGTGTGTGCCTCAGTGTGGTCCAGCAGCTGGGGAAAGCCTCCTCCTTGACCTTACTTGTCTGAAACCTGTTGCTGTGCCCCCAGAGACAGAAAGACACATGGTGCAGGGCATATGGTATAACGTAAATATCACTCCCTTGTTTATCACCTGATTCTAATTAACTATGATGTCATGTTTTCACTTTCCCTCTCTTTCATTTAAACTCCTCTCGTGTTGTTGCCGTCTGGGTCCTGTGCTGCATTCACGTTCATGTCTTTTCATTTGTTTTTCAAACTTATTGTCATGTCTTAAGTGAAGTTCAGATAGATTCCAGCAATTGGTGGGATCAGACCTAGTGCAAGGTTAACACACACATGCACACACACACACACACACACACACACACACACACACACACATACACGTTTCCTGTGCCCAGGGCTGAAGCAGTTGTAATTTGTTCATTGCATCCATCACTTTCAACTCTCTGCCATCTGTTTCTGTGTGTGTGTGTGTGTGTGTGTGTGTGTGTGTGTGTGTGTGTGTGTGAATTTCCGAGTATGATGGAATCCATCGGAGTCAGTACATCCTGCTGTGTTTATTACAAAAAGGTCCTAGATCCTCTTTTTGTGCGCAGGAATCCTCAGTGCCTAACACTCATGTCAAAATGTGAGTAAGTATGATGCATCAGAGGGAGATTCGAATTTCCTTTCATCCTCCCAGGGCATCTAGTCCTTTGTTTATATGATTACTTGGGTGTTCTGTAAACGACATATCAAGTACAATTACTTTGAAATGTGTTCAAGACACTGATCCCCCTCCTCCTCCCCCACCCCCTTCTCCCTCCCTCATAAAGTTCAAGGGCTGGCATTCCTAAGCCAAGATGTCTTTATTATGTGGTGGTACAACTTCAGAGATCTACATATGTAAAACGTCCCATTTAAGTCCTTATTAGAACATGGAAATCTAGACTCAAACTTAGATACTGGAGGAAAATTCGTCCACTTGTTCATTCAAGGAACTTGGAATCAAGTCTACATATATATCATGTGTAGACGTTTTGGAATAGCTTAATGTATTTTTATTGCAACTTTAACATGACTTAATGTGCTCTTGCCTTTACCCCTAATGCAAAACAAGGCCAGACTTTAAAAGCAGGGCATTTATCCAAGACAGATGTTCCATGCTGATTATCAACCCCAGTGACATCTGAGTTTGTCTGTTCAGCGGCACCAAGCCACGCATCATTTCTCCCATTTCTACAGTGCGCCTAACAAGTTTCTAAAAACTGTTTGCCAATGTCATTTTTTAGTGTTGTGCTTGGGTATGTTTGGTTAGTGTTTGGTTTGTTGAGGCATGTGGCGAGGCTCAGTATGCGGTTTCTGTTTTGACTACATCAGGATCTATCGGACCTGTGTCGGACCTCAAATGAAACGTACACCATCGGCTTCACACGTTCACAGCTCCTCTGTTTGCTCAGAGAGTCTTGTGGCCGTGCGACCTGACCGCAGCAGCAGCTGTGAATATTTTACTTCCCGGGGAGAGGGGGAGAGAGAGCCAGAGAGACAGAGAAGGGGATAGAGAGAGAGAGAGTTTGCAAGCTTTGAATCGGAGGAAAGACATGTGGGTTTGGAGGAGAGGTGAATAACTGAAAGAACCACAGTCCTGGGGGCATTTACGGCAGTCGGGGGGGCGGCGGGCGCGAGAAAGAAAGGGAGGAGGGGAAATGTTTGCTGAGAGGGCAGCAGTTTGGACGGGATGCCAAAGGGTGAAAGGAGGGGGTGAGTGGTTGAGAGGAAGAACGGGTGATGGGGGCGATTTAAGGAGCTGCCAGAAAATTTGGGGTTGGAGGATAGAGGGGTGGCTTGAAGGGGTATTTGCAGAGGTAAAGAGGGTGGGTGGGGGGTGGGGGGGAAAGGGGCTTGGGGGCAATCATTGGAAGCAGACCAAGGGAGTTCCTGGAACCCAGGAGGTGAAGCAGGAGTCCTCCTCCTCCTCCTCCTTGCATGTTCAGCTCCTTTTACTTGATTTCTTTTTTCACCATTTCATCTTCCATAGTTTAATTCATTGTCTTTTTTGTGCATAGCACCTTTACCCCTATGATGGAAGCTGAATTAATCAATATTTTGGATATTAACTATAAATCAATATGTGTACAGTAAAATCTGTTGGAGAATTACCACAGAACTCGCTTTAGGGTCTGAAGGTTATCCTAAAAACTCACCGCTCCAACAAGGCACATTCTAGACAGAAGCAAGCAGCCATTTCAAGCAAAAATGCTTAACTAATTAATTCGATGTATGCTAGTTGTCCAGCACCAGACAGACAAAATTACCGTCTAGCTTGTGAAGAAAAGTTAAACATCTTGCTGCTAAGATTTATCTCAGGAGTTGGTAGACATCACAACAGACCACAGACAACAGGAGTCATTTTAGCCAAAGTTAGCCAGAACATTGACCCAAATGGCACTAAGGTTGCAAAGGTGTAAGATTTTCATGGTATGATAGCTCTCAGAAAATATCATGACCCTTTAAATGGAAATGAAAGGGGTTTTTTTTGGTTGAACAGTAAAGTTTATTTTTTGTGATAGACTTCTGCTTATTACTTGTCACAGATGAGCAGAGAGGGACAGTATGACATGCAACAAAGATTGCCGGGTGGACTCAAATGTTGCGACGGTTCTGCAGCCGTGTGAAATGCGGGATAACCATTCAGCTACCAAGGCGCTCCAGAATAAAAAAGTTTTAGTAATTTCAACAGTTAACCAAGCACAATATTTACCTCAAGAAATCTGGCTTGATAAACCAGTCAATGGACAAAACAGAGGCTTAGATTGGAGGCTAAAATGCTTTGATATTGATGTGGATAGAGGGTGTCATATTCTGCACAGACTGTAAAGCCTGAGGCAAATTTGTGATGGGGTATCAGACTATATAAGCAAAATCTACTTGACTTAAAGTACCAGAGTTTATATTGTGATGCTACAGTAATACACAGTATATGGATATTAACGTTACCTGCTCTAGTGTACTTGAATAATGAAAGCCAGCCCACACCAGGCGACAGCTGAAAGGGGTGGTGTTCAACATGTTTGGTTACCAGTATTATCAGATAACCTAGCAAGCCACAAAGTCCTCAGCACACATGAACAGACCCATCTCATGATCACATAAGCACAAGAAAAAATTGGAAATGTTGCTCGGGGGAAATAGTTAAAAGATAAATGGTCAAACTTGAACCAAAAGAGAATGGAGTTAAAAAACGAAATGCAGTAGGGAGAGATGGACAGAGGAATAAAAAAACTAAAGTTTTATACATTTAGATTTGTACTGGCTTTTGTCACTTTCAGGGCTCTGTACCTTTCCCCTGGTTCTTAGACTTTACTATTTAGTCTTGGGTTTTTTTGTCATTACAAATGTCGGTGCTATGCAACATTTTAGTATGCTCTTGCTGAAAAGCATGTCAAAATATCTCAAATTAAGTTATTTGCAATTTCAGACACATAAGTTAAAAGCCCCCCCCCCCTCTGAGATTCTTTTTTTTTTCTTTTTAGTGGTTTGTCAGCAGACTTAATCACCATGACGTTTAAATATAGAAATAAGGTTCATTCCATCTCATTTGTAAATGTGCTTTCACTCACATTCTCACACAGACACACAGACACAGACACACACACACACACACACACACACACGCACACAGTCACATCAAGTAGTTCACCCCCCCGCCTGCCCCTTGACACAAACACACACACTGCTCTGTGTTTTCCGTCTCCCTCTCTGTTCTGGTTCAGGGGCGACCTGTACCTGGAGCATAGCCTCAGCTCCAGCTCCATCTTCACATCTCTAGAGGGCTTCAAGTTTCCTGCAACAGGTGACTCAAACATTTGCCTTGGCTTGCACTGAGGTGAAGCCTCTGTTTATCGATTCGGAAAGAGTCAGGAGAGTCAGGAGAGGGAGGGAAATACAGAAATAAAAAGAAAGGAAAAAAAAGGAAGAACTTAAAGCATGTCAGCAGGAGAGAAATAGACACGAGCGTACTAAAATGTGAGTCACTGAGGTAGGGTTCATTTAATCTTAAGGCATTTGCTACATGGAGATAAAAACAAGAATGTAAACATGTATTTTGTACTAATATTTTTGTCTAGGCTTTGATAAACCTATGAAACATTTTCCAGAGCCTGAACCAGACCAGGGCCAAAACCCCCAAAATTAGTCTCTTCTCCTCTCGCAGTTTTTTCTCATCTCATTCCTGCCTCACTTAATTCATTTCGTTTCTCCTTGCTCTCCTCAGCTCTGCTTTACCTCTCCTCTCCTTTACCGCCCCTCACCACCACCACCACTCTCCAGAGGAATATGCCTGCAGTCTAAATGAAAATATATTTGTTGTTTTTGTTGGCCTTCCCTCCTCTAACTCCACTGGTGTGATTTAGCCTTAGACCCAGGGTCGCTGGAAGCAGCTATAGCAGCAGAAAGCCTCTATTAGTCCTTGATCACTGGCTGCCTGACAGCAGAGTCAACATACCGGGCATTAGGGCCTGACACGGGATCAAATAAAGACCAATTTACTGGGTGTCTGTATATTGTGAAACCACATTAACCATTCGCTTTCCCGGTTTTGTTTTTTAATAATTCAATTAGCTGAAATGAATAAATGAATCAATGAATGAACAAAAGGGGCAATTATTTTTACTGCTGCATAACAAAAAAGAGGAAGAAACATGTTATTATAGTTTTGTAATTATTAGGGAGACAGGTAGCTCATTAGAAACTAAAAATTATATACATGAAATTTAATTTAAAGGTAACACGACTGCCAACCAGATTTTTTTCCATCGGAAAGCATTTGCTAATTTTAAAATAGGATCTGGTTGATTGACATGTGAACATACCGGGTAAAGGTTTTAATAAGCTCTAGAAGCTCTAGAAGCCAATATGATAGAGGGACACATTTACCATCTGCTATTGATTCCTATGAATTTTCATGAAGAAAAGTGCCAAAAGATTAAAATCAGATGATCATTCTCCCTCTGGGAACTTGTAATTGCACAGTCCTCCAAAATTGATGTAAAAAAAATGTTTGTAGGGTGGATTAAATGCATTTAGACATCACTGCTGTGAACCAAAATTACCACAATGTGAAAATGGCCAGCTCACACAAGGTCACTATATTTGCAATACAATCTCTATTCATCATGTACAATCATGCACCATATAAACCAAATACCATAGTATCAAACAAAATGTGCCTCCAGTGCATCTTCAACAAACTTTCTCTTCAAGGGTTAAACTTGTTCCACCAAGGACATGTCATGCATCAGAAGTGCTCATTACTTAGCAGGATATTTAAAAGAAATTGCTGAGCACATTTAAATGTTATTTCATGAAACATTAATTAATGGGCCAAGGTAAATAACGGATTACATTTTGGTGGTGATAATGCCACCACATGGTCATTTAAGAAGTACTAGGTTTTATTCAAATCCCTGAACTGCAATGGGGAAAGATGCTTTGACACAAGTGCTTGTCAGATGGTTGAACACCATCTGAAAACACTACAGCACATAAGACTGGTTGATCCAGCCCATGAGGCAATTCATAAATATAAAAAAGCAATTACTTTTTTTCAGCAATAAAAGAAAATAACAATATAGTAGACTAACATGTTCTTCTGAGTGGTCCCTGAACGCAACAGGCACATAGTGTTGATATCATGTCAATGTATCATGGTAACTGTTAACAAAAGTAAATGGGGAGTATTGCGTGAGGGTGAAAACTCCTTCAAGTATTTGGCATAAGATTTCAGGACATGAAAAGTGAAAAAAAGGAATTGAACATATTTGATTCACCATTTAATGTGAAAACAGCTGATATGCCTGACAACCTACAACATAAAATCATTATGCTGCAAAGCAACAACCTACTCCTGAGAGCAGCTCTTTTCAAATCTGACTCTTGCAAAGGCTCAGCTCTGCTCAAGACTGACTGACCCAAACCTGGATTATCACCTGCGAGCAGCATCACCATAATCACTAGCATCTGACATGAGACGCCTCGCCAAAGAGAAGCAGTTCCAGCCAACGATTCCTGTCACTTTTCATGTGTGCAACACTATGAATGTCTTACAAGAGAGGTCGTCTGAAGATGTTCACCTTTCATATTTGAATGATTATCCCATCTAGTTCCTCTCCATGACGCAAGCTTTTCACCGTGCCTTCGAGTGTATCTGTTCAGAACAGATATAAACACGTCATACAAACTAATTATTTGTGAGTATACCCTGAAGTAGAATTAACTGAGAGTCCTTGGTCCAGCACATACTGCATCTATCCAAGTGGGCTACGTCCAGTTCTGTCAAAAAAAAAAAAAAAAAACACAAAAAACAAAAAACAAAACACTCCCACCCAATCTTCATCAATATCTGGATCGAAAAATAATTGTACCGAATTTTGACTGTAGGAGGTGATGCATCAACAACACCAGGAATTTAAAATTTGTTACCACAAATTGAATTCACTTTTGGGTAATTAGTCCTTGTACAAACTGCCATATTTCCAGAATGTATGTATATTTCACTGTGTGGTCAGATGCAGAGCCAAATCAGATCAGATCTGAACTTGTAAAACTTGTAAACATTTTATGACACTAGGACTGTGCAGCCTTGGTGGAAGAATGTGTTCTGTAAGTGCTTTCTGATTCTTAGCTTGTTTGTTTTCTTAAGTGTTTTCTTATAACACACGCAGTTGTGAGAATTATAGTTACCCGTGCACTCTCTCTGGTCAGCACGTTGGTAATATGAGGGGTTATGGCTGAGGTTAGTGTGTTATATGTGCAGTGAGAGTGTGTGTAAAGTAAGAACAGACTGACTGCGCTCAACATGAGGTAAGGTGGCAAAAGCAGTCAGTGGGTTTTTTGTGGTAGTGTGGGGAGATTGCTGTGGCATAGGCCTACAGCAGGGTTGTGGCAGGGGTGAGCTATTTTCGGGGGTTCCGTGTGTGTGTGTGTGTGTGTGTGTGTGTATATAGGTGGTTTACTCTACAAGTATATCAAGTTGGCCTTCCACAATTTTTAACATTAAAACTCAAATATGTATGTGAAATGCGCATGGAAAGTGAGAAAAATGTTCAATTTTAAACATGCTGCACCTTCAAAATTTTCAAAAAACTTCAAAATTTCCATACACAGGTTTACACATTCAGACTTTTTATTCCTTTATGAGCCTCCAAGCCTCCAAGTCTTGTTGAACCCTATTGCAGTTAATTTTGTGTGTCTGACCAAATAGTAAAGGTAATATATTAGGTTCCCCATCACATATTTTGCTGGTAATTACATCATGTACTTGGGAATCTCTTCTACTCACTAATGTCTGTGTGAGTGGGAGTTATTAAAGCCGACTTCTTTTTTCAGTTTGTTCTCGTTTACTCCCCCTTGAGCAAAACTCCCACTGGCTGTTGCTACAATTGAGCTCATTCTTGGAGATTCTTGGACTACTTCATGTCACACAAGCCAAGAAAATCAACAGAGAGAGAGAGAGAGAGAGAGAGAGAGAGAGAGAGAGAGACTTAAGCACTGAGTCGTGAAACCTGTCACACATGATCATTTGCACAGACTGTTGGGCCCAAGTGTCCCTCAATCCCAGACTTCACTGGATGGTTGGAATGTCTCAGTCTGGTTTGGAATCAGCGTGAAAGCAGTCTGGAATGGCACAGTGTTAGATTGTGTGGTATTAAGTAATATGCAGATTTGTACTGAGAGGCATCATCTGTGAGGGTGCACCACATCAGGGTTTAGATGGCAGATTAGGGCCTGAACCCTGGACCCTGTAGAGACATCAGGATGTATTGATGCATCACTGTGGAGGGCAATGCTGCATCACACCGTATAGTAATAACGAGGGGAGTCTAATACATCAGTGTCAACACAGTTTCACAACAAAACCAGATTTAAAGTCAATGCAATGGGCTGATGGAAGTCCAATAGATACCTGCAGTATAGCTCCGTAGCTAATAGCTAATAGTTGTAGCATCATGACAACACTAGACAGATGTTCAGGCAGCATCATGTTGCATTTATTAACAGTTAACTGTGTTTGTTTTCTTTCATGTACTTTGTGAAACAAGAGACAGTGGAAAGGTCTGCCTTCTTACATATCTGAATGAGACCATTTTGTGGGGTCGTAGGATCTATGTTGTTTCATTCATAGTGATAGGGAGCAGAGGTTGAGGTGAAATTGCTAAGCTGGATGTGTTTTACTGAGAAGAAGATAATTGAGCCTTTTTAAAACTTGCTTCATGTTGTGTTCACTCTCAATCATCTCTCCCAGCATCAGAAATTTGTAGAAAACACAACGAGCCTGCTGACCCACTACAGTTTTGTGTCCCTACATGGTATCTCTAAAGCCCCCATAGTCCTGAAACGTAGTTACATTTTTTGAGGAGGTGCACATCAGCTACAGGATACCTGCAGTAGGTAACAGTATAACCCCTTTATGCGAAAGTATAACTGAAACTCCAATGGTGACAGCAAGACAGAAGGACAATTCCAACAAGGAGACTTTAAGGAAGGTTAATGCGAACTACACAAGTTTCTTCTTTGTAAGTTCAGAGTTGACAACAGATTTTGCATGTTTCAGCCTTGATTCAACATGAATACATACTGCATTGCAGATAAAACCCCACTTCAGCTTATAGATACAGATACAGCTTATTCATGATCCCCCCTTTACAAATGCTAATTTACACCTGGTGGTAAAACGCGAGAACAGAGTGTTAGGAAAAAAAGCTATTTTAACCATAGGAAAAGTGATGCTTTTATTTCTAAGACTACAAAACAAAAGAACTTCATACAGTGGACATTGTTTCAATGTTACAGAGTGTAAACTATTTGTGAAATATGCAATTTTTCTAGATATTTTCATTTAGTAGGTACTCTTTTTGGCTGTCTTTGTAATAAACAGTAAGCAACTGACTTGGATTTGGGACTATTTAAGACAACGACCAGAGTTAAATTCACAGGCAGCTTGACAAGTGACATTTTTCAAAACTGCATCTGCTGATGTCCCTAATTCTTTGAACGTTTTCTTCATATGAGGCCTTTAACAAATGTGGATCTGACAGTCTCAATAAAACCTGCCTGGCAGCAGATCTGTGACGATGATTATATGATCTGTTTCAGCACGAACACACCACAGTAAACCAAACAGTCGGTGGTTAAGATAGTTGACTTACTATCCCACTAATCTTACTGGGTGAGACAGGACATTGCCCTGACAAAATAATCTAATTCGTTTCCCCATTTCTCTCCCCTCCTCTCTGCTTCAGAGTAAAACAATGCCTACTTAATTTCAACCAAGCATGCTCCAGCTGGGCCTCACAAAAAGGGTAATCATGGAGAAGATGAGTCCTGTGATGTTTGGTTGTGGTGTGTGTGAACATGCACACATGTGCACGCATGCAAGATGTGGTCCCAACAGCACAGAGCCCACAGGGAACATTGATGAGGTTTTTAGTGATGCACTTTGCCTTTCAGCACAGTAGAAGACTTCCCATTGATGTCATATTCTGCAAGTGCTCCATGCCAGTGTATCATCACTGGACTGCAGACATCATCTCTATCTGGTCTGCATTATAACACAGGTTCAAGATGCTAAGAAAAGCAAGGCCCTTTATTGGAGTCTGAAGCAGTAATTCACAAGAAAAGAATGTTTTGGGTATTTTGTGCTTTGTTTACACTGAACTGATAGCCAAACTGCAGTCTACTAATCAAAAGCTGCCAAATAAATGTACTTGATGAATTATAAACAAACCAAAGCCATGCCCATGCAGGTCAGCCAAGGCCGTAAAGCCACACTTTGATTTTGTTTTAGTTTAGATTTCACTTGGAGTGAATCAAAACCTGATCTCCACCAATTCATTACGAAAGAAAACTGCACAATCCATTTATATTGTAGCAACACAAGAAGGAGAAAAATAAAGTGTGGCTAATTCAAGACAAGCTTTCATTTTCATTTCTTAGTTTAGTATTAGTTTTACTAACAAATGATAAGTAGAGGCGGTATGATGATGTCTCTATGGTAAGAGCACCCTGAGTGTACATATTACAGAAAAAAGCTCTCCGGGCAAATGTAAAACACATGTTGGCTCCATATGAAAGCAATAAACAGCTTCTGGCCCCATGTCCCCAATTCCAGCCATCATACAGGGCGAGCGCAGATAATAGGAAAGATGACTGCCCAAAACACATTTATTGCATTTAATTATTTAGTATGCTGCTTTCAGGGCCCAAGGTTAGATGAGACACAATCATTCGCCATTAATAACACATCTTGAAATCCAAATCAAAGTCATGTGTGAAAGCTTAGTGTAATCTTAGTAATGAGTTGATTTTTCTATTGGCTTGGCTTGGAAATACAATATTATAATTAAATTTTTTTGACAGTAGATATTTCCTTATTGTACCACACCATCAATTTATTTATATATATCCCTTTTAATGGCAGTCAGACATTGACTTGCACATGCATTCACTGTACACACAGGCGACTTCTCTATAGCTGCTGTCCTTGTTGCTACAGTAGCTATATTGTGTCCTTAGCAGACACTGACTGGCTAGTGCCTTGAGGGTGTCCCCACAGTCTGGCAACCTGATTCACACATAGACACACAAATCATCACTGCTACAGCTTTAACAAATAAAACTAAAGACAAACCGTTCCACAGTACATTCTTGCTCATATTTTTTCTAGACACTGTGGACAATAGCACCAGACATTAACTTCAAAACTAAAGCTTAAAACAGAGAAAACAAAAGGAAAAGCCCTTCCTGAAAAGATTTGGCTTTATTAGACTGTCAAAAATGATGGCCGGCTAATAGGAACCGCAGGTCGCTGGAGACTTTGTGGCTTTGAGTCTAATGCAGTCAGCCTCACAGACTTTTTTTTTTTTTTTCTTACTGTGGAGGGAACGGTGGTTATGGCAGAACAAGACTAGGATGGGCAACCACAATGTCACTCACAACACTGTGCCCAGACTCTCAGTGTGGGTACATGTGTGAGTGTGTGTGCAAAATGCATTTCTATGTGTTGTAAAAGCATTTTGGCTGCATGTGCATCTGTGAACATGGGCAGTGCATGTGGATCAGTGTGTTTTGTCTGTCATCCATCAAGCAGAGCTGCAGTGGGACAGACGAACTGCAGACGAACCAACTAGCCCACTGTTTGATCAGTATAGCAGGAGTCTGTGTGAGGACAGTGGTGGTTTTAGGCATTCTTCATCTGTCCCCTCAGGTTACCTACAGATCCAGATGTGAGATAGCTCTTAACCTACAGTGACTCTGGTGGGGTCTGGTGGGGACCTCCAGCAGTTCAAAATGTTTTCAGTTTGCAGCTGCTGAATTTGGCGGGAAGTGTTATTTTACTGGAATTAGTTAACCTCTGTTGGACTTGTGCCAAAGTTGAGTTTTTTAACTTTTGTGTGTGTGCGTGCATGTGTGTGTCCCATAAAGGATGTCAGACAATTTCATAAAGGGCTCCTAAACACTGTGCTGCTGCCGGCTGTTTGTTTAGAGAGAAAACAAGCTGAACGAGACAGAGGAAAGAGACTCTTCAATTTCCTTATCTCTGATTCTCCCTGGTAACTTTCCAATATCCTTGTAACCGTGTGTGTGTGTGTGTGTGTGTGTGTGTCTCCTCCTGCAGAGTCCAGTCTATGCGACCTGCATTCACAAGCAGCCTCTTCTGCTTTGCTTTCCATAGTAATAATCTCCATATGGCGGGCGTTATGATGTTAGGCTTTTTCTTGCGTGAAATGGATCGGATAGAAATGATGACGGCCCCAGCTTTTTCAAGAGCTTTCACGGTACTTTACGTCACACACACACACACACACACACACACAGTAACTGATATGCTTATATCCATACAACCATTGGCAAATGTACAGTAAGCTACAAGAAGATACTGACACACATATTTATTCATATGCACACACACACAAAGACACACATACACGCGGACACACACACAGACAGACACAATGCTTGCTACACATTTGGGGTCACTTCCATGTGTCTCTCATAAAGTAGACCCCTTACTGTGTCTTACTCCTGCTCCATCCAACCTTCCATGTGTATCAGCTAATGACTCCTGTATCACACCACACTGAACTGAGATGAAAGTAGGAGATTTAAAACTTTTAAACTAATATTTCAAAACAATCAGAATTTACATTTTCATTTTTTGAGAAAGCTCTAAGAAAACAATATCAAGATTAAAAAACAAAACAAACCTATGTCATGCATTTTGATACCTCACCACATCTTTATTTAATTTAATTTACTCCTTCATCCTACTTCCTTGTTTCCTGCTTCCTTACTTTTCAGTCAGCTCCTCCTCTCTATACTCCGCGCTCATCCTGTTCTAGCTGTCCTCACCCTGACATCTTACTCACTCTCTCTCCTTTCTCCTTCTCATTGCTTTACTAGCAGATCTCTCCCAGCCTGATGAACTCCATAGTAAGAGTCTATCCTACCTAAACTCAGGTCCCCCCACATGATGAAAAGAGACAGGGACCGAGAAAGAAGGAGAGAGGGAAGGAGGGATGGATGATACTTCTACTTCCATGTGTGTCACTTGCTGCACTGATGCTACACAAAATACTATCAAAAGCAAAACTATCCGAAACTCGGATACTTATTCTGGGTGTTATGCTACAACCGGGGGTCTGGTCACCTTGTAAAAGATAGGCTAGAGGTCTTAATGGCTCCAAAATTTGAAAGCTGTGCCCATGCAGAATCGAGAAATGTCAGCAAGAACAATGGCAAAATACATCCAGGTTTTCTGTTATCCCTGTCTTGCTGATTGAAACAGCATGGCTTATCCACGCGTTATTTGAAGTTAAAGGTCAACTTGCTGCTACACATCGACTGTGCTTTTAAATTTAAACTTTATTAACAATTCTTCGTTGCCACAGCTGCTAACTTTGCTTCTAACATTGATCATTTCCGAACAGTCTGTTAGCTCTCTCGTATAATGCATTCCCGAGCCCCTTAACCTAACCTTAACCATCACAACTAAATGCCTACCCCTAACCCTTACCCTAACCTAAACCTATTTCGCTTAACTCTTAAAAACAAACTTTAACTCTCAAACAGCCCCTTGAAGGTCTGTACAAAAGTGAGGACCAGCCAAATGTCCACACTTTCCTAAAATATTCTCACTTGCAAGGTCAAAAACTCAAGTTCCCAACATGGGATCCAACAGACCATACAAACGTGACTCCAAACCTCCAGTCCAGGTCTCTGGTCCTTGGGTTCGGGTGGACTCGTGAAGACTTCTGAGACAGCATAAGACAATGAAACAGTCCAATCTCTGCTGGATCCCATGAATAACCTCTGAATGTTACAGTCTGTTTTATATTATCCCCCCCTTGAACTGTACAGAATATTCTCCATCCAATTAGTTTGCATGTGTTTATCTCCCCCAGAGTTGAGGAGTGCTTTAACAAATCACTCCACAAAATGATTTATGGATCACTGCAATGATCCATAAATCCATGCGCAAGGACAGCCAGAGAAAAAGCGGCAGCATCCTGTTATTTACAGTGCGGGAGGTAGCCTCCGGGGGGTTTCCTCCTTTTGAATTGTTACATGTATGTGGCCACAAACCTTGAGGTGTCTTTGACCTATAATTAAACAAAGCTGGGTGAATGAATGGTCCAGAATCGCTGCCACACTGAAACTCCCCACAGGGTTGTGATGTGGTCTTACTCCTAATTCTTGTTTGAGCGCAAGTTGTTCAGGCAGAATGGAAGCTGAAAATGGAAGTAATTGATGAATCTCACAGTGAGTATTGCAGCTTTGTTTCTGTGATCCAGCATGATTGCTCTACGTCCTGCTGTGTGGACTGTTGCAGTATGGATTCAGTGTGGGAATTTTATCTCAATCTTATGCTCAAGATTGATAAAGTAGTGAATATTTGACAATGGATTTGATTAAGAGTTACTGGGAGATCAATTAATTTCCAGAAGCGGCTTGTACAAATTCGTCAAGTCAGATGTTGCTGCTCAAGGACATATTTCAACAAGCCACAGAAAAGGTGACTCAGAGGCTCATATACTGTATATATCTTAATATCTTATCTATCTTAATACCTACACCTTAATCTGTAGCTTCAGTTGACAGCACTGAGTGGAGCAGGTACAAACACCCTAGAGCTCAAGTGGATCAGTTTGAGGTATCGATTGGGTTGCAGGCAAATTCGTAGAGGTAGACAGATTAAGCACACCCAGAGATGTGGATATGTACAAAAAAAAAAAAAAATAGAATATGAAACATGGATACAACATACAAATTAACATTAACAGACAGACCACAAATACCACCTCTAATCCATAGATATTCAACATACAGCTGCATGTGGTGGTAGTATGTACTTATTAAAGGTTTTACAACACATCCATCCCCTGGGATACATGTCAGTGATGAGAGCAAGGAGCCTAATTGTATATCTTAAGTCTCCGAAACCTCTCTAATACAGCAAGTATTACACATGCAATTCAGCTGACTGGAACAGGTAAACAGAGATGTAGAGTTCATTGAGTGAAAGTGACAGCAGTAATATGCAAATGTAGAGAAACATCTGGCCGATGACATGTTAACTGGTGGGAGCCAAGAATGTTTCTTGTTGTGATGATGATTCACCTCATGCATCTGTTTGTATGTGTGTGTGTGTGTGTGTCCAAGTACACCTGCGTGTGTTTAAATTGTACACATGAAACCCTATATCTGATATCAAGCAAGACTGGAATTTAAGAAATTGTTTGGCAACAAGGCAAGACGTTATTAAAATAAAGATGGGAGAGGTTGAAAATATGTCATGCTGATGTTGTGTTTAAGGCACATGAATAAAATCTGATATTCCATAAGAAAGTCAAGTCTGGACACAAAGTGTAAACTGCTCCGCTCCAAAATCATGACAGTGATATGCAGCTGCATATTCAAATGTTAATTCAGATAGCATTAAAACCAAAATGTGTTTTCACACATCTGACAGTGTGGCTGTGGTCAGATAGATGTGACCCCTTTAAAACTTGTTTTTAACTTAAATGTTGATTGTCCTGGCTCTGCAAAATATTTAGGCTGAACACACAAAACTCAACAAATGACCAACTTGAATGTGGTGTCATGTTAGAGATTGTGCCTTTTCTGGGTACTGAAATTTGGCCAGGAGGGCTACATGCTGGGAACCGAGTTTTTCCCTTAAATATGCGGTGAAAATAAAACCGCATATTTAAGGGAAGGTCACGTGCCAAGGTCACATCTTCAAATGTCTTGTTTGTCTGACCACCAGTCCAAAACTCAAAGACATTCAGCTTGCAGTGTTGGACTGAATACTCACATTATACTCACATTGGAGGACAAAAGAAAAATCTAATGAAAACGTACTTAATAAACAGTAAACAAACAATTTTCAATCAATGCAATCAAAACAAAATTACAAATATTAAACTCCTGTGATGCTGAAGTGAACTGGATGTTGAATTTACCAGTTAAGTCAATTTGTGTCAATCAGCAGTTTTTCCAACTGGATCAAGAGCAGACAAGCTTAAAACCAAACCACTTTTTTGGGGCAAGGTTCATTTTCTGAGAATCATTTTGGATTAGTTTTGTTTGTTTTTTAGCTTTTTTTTTTTTTTTTTTATCTTTTTTTATAGTGTGAGTACAACTTTTCTGGCTGTAAACAACTTTTCAGACGCCTCTTTTGCGAGTATGCTGCATTTCTGCAGCACTCTAGAGTGCAGAGAGAGAGAAAAAAAAGTGAGGCATGCAGACATTTTCAACATAAACTATTCTAAAATGAAGTGTGTTAACTATTACATACAGCAGATGTATTTGCATGATCTTGTATCATGGTTTCAGCAAGACATTACCCCTTTCATTCATTACACAGAGCTGATAGAGAGGACAACAAGCCGATGACAGGCGACAAATCTCATGAGCATCTCACACTACAACATGTACCGCAGGCCTCCAAGCAACCATATATACATTAAGTCCTCAGTATTCTCGCAGTCCTGCTTTTCTCATGACACATGAAAGACAGAAGCAATGCGTGGAAAACTACAAACACCAGCGAATCATTCAAGTGTGAAGCATCTCACAGAACTCAGCCCCAAGCCTTGGACCAACCTGCTCATCAAAGACAGAGGGGGAATTACCCTGGCCTGGTGAACACACACACTCACCCATATACAAACACAAGCACACACGCACGCGCACACACACACACACACACACACACACACACACACACACACACACACACACACACACACACACACACACAGACAAACACAGACACAGGTCTAATGAGTCCCAGCTGTGAATGGTTGCGTGATACAGCAAGACAACAATTAATGTGGAGAGGAGGCAGGACATGTTGACCTACTAAACAGAGAGAAAGAGAAGAGAGGATGAGACAGAGATGGAAAGATGAGAGAAGGTGAGCAAGATGAGAAGAGAACGAGTTCGGAAGAAGAGCACCAAAGTGCTACAAACAAGTGACTTACTGACTGTACTACAGTAGAAAATAACAACTGTGTTTAATCACTAACAGATTACACTAAATTCTTCAGTGTACGCCAAAATATAAAAGAATTTTAGAGGTGAATTACTGCATACAGTCTTATCCATCAGCAGCTGTTGGAGACATGTACGTCAGTGTCAGCTAATCGTTCTTGACAAGCTCCATATTGAAGAGAAAAGCCATTCTAAACAGAATTGCCATATGTTATTCTCAAGATCTCACACAGCTCAGATAATCACTGCGAACCGGAATACGTCTCTCACAAAGCTTGAAACCAAAGAAATTAAGAAAAAACTGAGGGTTGAATGTTTGTGGGTCTGAACTTTACTTTGCATCATTTATTTCACTGGGGTGCTGACGTCTCCGAACCAGAGAATGTGCCTGTATGCCCATAAAATTTTTCTCAGTACTGTCAGTGCCTGTTCAGTAAGTTTTTAATTATCTGTCAAAGGAGCAACTGTTGGATTTGTGCATTATGTTTTCAAATCTTAACTTAACATTAAACACAGTAGGTTTGTGGGATTTTTGTGTGCTTAACCTCGGTCTGAAAAGTCCAAGTGAAGAAAAGCTACAGTTTGCTGTTCGCAATTCAGGGAGAACAATTTGGAAACAACCTCAACCACATTTTTATCTTGCCACATTTTATTGTCTCTCTCTTAATTTTAAGGTATTTTTTCACCTTGGAAACCATGGTTTGAAGATAGCCGATTCTTATTTTTAATGCAAATAAAAATAGAATTAATATCTTACAATTGTTCAATTTTCCTAAAAGGAGGAGATTAAAATTAAACTGTCTCCCCTTGAACACATATGATCAGTATTTTTCTAAATCTTTCACTCTGTATGTGGCAGGTTCAGCCCACTTTTAATGTTGGGTTTACATGTTATGCCATTTTTCCCTTGGAATACAATTAAGCATGATTTTCATGAGTTGACGTTCTGGAATCACTCCTAAGCTAAGACACCTTGCTAGGAATTTTTAGGTTAAGATAGGAGCTCTCTGAAAGGATTCTTAGAATCTTTAGGAATACGGGCCCTGATCTCCAAATCATGGCAATCCCTTAAAATTGTTGTGATGGCACATTATTCCGATTCCCTGCATTATTCTAAGAAGACCCTCTCCTACTCTGCCTTCTATTGGCTCTGATCCCGACATTATTTTCTGTGGTCACACACGATGTGGTTACAGTGACCTTTGACAACCAGAATCTAACCAGTTCATCCTTGAGTACAAAGGAACATTTGTATAAAATTCGAAGAAATTCCCTCAAGGTGTTCCTGAGATGCCGTTTTCACGGCCACGGCTGTCGCTGATGTGGAGGCATAATAAAACTGCAGACCATGAGAAGACCACATATAACATCTCCAGTTGCACTGCCATGTCTCATCTCTCTTGCAATCTCTCTACCATCCACACAAGCTTTGTATGAATGTCTGCAGAATGCACTCTCTGACTGGCTTGGGAAAAATAAAAGTGAATCAATTCTGACGTCTCTGCAAGACAAAAGGAATATGTCAGGGCAGGTGTGTTATTTTTCACAGAATAATACTCAATGTCCGCTCTTCAGCCAACGAGGCTGGGTGTGTCTAAATGGCAAACAGCTCGAGAAGGCATGCACAGCGAGTTATTCTAGGTTAGGTGTATAGATTTGTTTAAATTTAGAAGATGATTCATTTACCATTGACCTGAGCTGCAGGCATCAATCAAAGTGAAGGTAATGGGTTGTCTAAAGCTAAATGATTCTCAATCACTGTCCATCAACTGCTTATCAGATAATTTATTTTCCTGCTTCTGTGATTTATTTAAGCAATGATATAATCAAGTAATGATACTTACTTAGATGACTGTATAAATTCATCAAAAATGTTCTGGAAGGCAACAAAGACTAGTGGATGCAGAAAGATAAGAGAAAGCCAAGCTACATGTGTGAATGAGTAAAACTACTTGGGAAAAACATACTTTTCTAGTTGTGCCAAACACTTGGTGACATCATTGTGCTACACTGAAAAAAGCTGAAATGCCTGTTCTTGAGAATGGTTTTCAGGGATTTTGGCCACCACAGAAACTTACCGGCATGGTAATGCTATACCATTACATTTACATCAAAACCCATTACAACTGTAGGCCAGTACAGGTTCTGGTTGTCTCTTAACATAAACAACGAAAAACATCATCATCAGTCACACTTTTTGTCTCCCTTTCTTATGTTTTCTTATGTGCTTGTGATCAACATATGTTTTGCAACATTTGCACAATTTTGAGTAGAACACCAAAAGCACTAATAATCAATGTTTGCATTTTACTGCACAGTTACACTGCGCCTCTCAGCAGGTGAAAACATGGCTGCCTGAGAGAAACACCTGTCTAGTTTGCACTGCAGACTCAGTAAAAACAACAAACAAATAATGCAATAATCACCTACCCACAAGCATTTTAAGAGGTGAAGTCAACCACACCACAGCAGCTGGTCAAAACTGGTCTAAACACACATTTACATACACACGCATGAACACTTGTGCACACACACCCACATCTGACACATGAAGGCTGGCAAGCAAATAAATATATAAATCCTCTGTTACAGGCTCTCATGCACACACACACACACACACACACACTTTCAGATTTGGCCACCCAACACTCATCTAGCTAATAAAGGTTTTGGGTTGAAGCCCAGAGAGGGGCTGAGATTGAGGGGCTGGATTTTTAGTGGCTTTGCAGAGTAAACAGAGCTTTAAAAACAATAACAAGTCACTTGTGAAAGATTCTGAATTTGCAGCAGCTCTGCGGACTAATAAACTTTATATTAGCAGGTGACTTTACTGGGACCTCAGGGGAAACGTGTGGAGGTGTTTGCTTGTGGAACACAAGAGGGATCCGATGGTCTGGTGTAACCTACCCATGGAGGATGATTAACACACAGGCGCACACAGATGCATGCACCGACGCACAGTCACTCACACACAGAAACACACTTATCATTTTAACTTTTACTGATTGTCACCCAAAACCATAATAAATAGAATTTTTACCTGGAGCTAATTGTGTTGTTGGCTGAAGTTGTAAACAAATTCCTCTGGCAAGTAGCACAGTTATAGAAAATAATGATGAAAACTGTGAGAATATGCAAATGAGCTGATGATGTTGTTTGTGAGTCCCTATAAGGTCGTGTTCAGACAGACAACAAGACTGCATGAAATACACAGGATACAGAGGCAGAGGGCTCTGTAATAAACAGTGACATACGGCAACAAAGCTGAACTCAACTTTTGGCACAATGCAATGCAACATCATGCTGCAAAGCAATGCATGTTGATTAGTTTCTAACATCAACAGCATGTTTCTGTGAAGGAAAAAAATGTTGCTGTGGTAACTATTGCACAGTTTTACGGTTGTGAAAAGTATAGATACTGTTTTAAAAAACTAGCATTGTTCTGAAGTTTAAGATTCTGGTATCGTGACATTAGTTTTGACATTTGATAAGCTTAAAATTCTTGGATGTCATTTACACAGGTCTTCCTGGATTGTATTTCAACACCAACAACAAAGCCTCTTGAGATGGCCCTCTGCTTTTCCAACAGAGTATTAAGTAGTTTTACATGATTGTAACGTTGCTCAATGTTCAAAGTAAATGAGAAAAGAAGTCTAATTTTTTTTTAATAAAACAATTCTGGAAAATAAAATCTAATTCTAACTTACATTCAGTTTATTAGGATCACAACTCATAAAGCCGAATGGTAAACTACTTTGTGGAGTTGATGTTGTTCTGGTCATTTATGGTCCGCTGCCTCACTGAGTATTTACAGTACAGCAGTTTAGAAAGGCAGCATGCAGTCTTACCTTTACCCATGATTTTTCCAACTATGGTGTCAAAGGAAAAATGCCTCCATGCATTACTTGGTGGATGATAGTTTGGTGTCATGATTATCTGTTCAGCACAGGCTGCTCGTCTCCTCCATTTTGCATTAACACAGAGGACAATAGCACAGTTTACTGATGGACAACAGTGAACAGAGCAGATGAAAATGACTTTTCCCAAACACTCCCAGCTGGAGGACAAGCCACTGCCTGTCGCCCTTATACAAAGTGAATCTTTGAATTATTGGTCTGATCATTACAGATTCAATATTTTTCCCTTGTCCAAATGGTGTTACAAATAAAAAGGCCAACACACTAACACACATGCACACACACAGCCATGTTCTGTTCCACTGAAGCTCAGGTCACGCTTCCTCACCACAGTCTCCACAGACCGGGGGAGAGATGAAATAATGTTCACACTGACAAAGAAAAAACACACTCTCCATCCAAAGAATGAGCAGGGAAAACAGGCAAGCGGCAAAGCTAGTGAGGTGGAAAAGTATTCCTCACACAAAGAATCAGCACAAAAGGCCAGGCGCGCTGGAGACTGGAAGATGAAGCCACAAAACCCTGGCTCTAAAAGCCACACAAAAAACAAAAACTGTTGATCTTTGGAGACTAGAAAAAAGTCAGCTCCAAATGTGTTTTAATGCAAAGTAGTAAAATTAGAATGTCTGTCTCGAAATATCTGCAGTCTTTTTCCTAATCCAAGAAAGCGGTGCCAATATTAATACACCTCTTAGGACACGGGGGCACTGTTATTTCATCTGGATATTGAGTATCTCTGTGTGTGTGTGTGTGTGTGTGTGTGTGTGCGCAAAATTACATCTAGGAATGGCCGAAATGACCTCCAACAGCCAAGTTTAAAAACCACACACACAATGGAATCTGTACTATGTTTGTTTTGTTTTGTTTAATTCCAGACCCCCAGTATGAGGGCTAACAGACCAGTGAAACAGGAGCTGAACAAGGGCCAGACACAGCCAGGAATGAGCCCAAAACGTACTCACTCACACCTTCCTAAGCCTCTGCCGAGGTGCACTTTATCTGTCATATTTGAAGCCATCTTGAAACCATCTCTCAGCAGAGCTTTCTTGAACAGAACAAGGTCATTTCACGGTCTCCTTGTGGTACCTCGTACTATAGAAGTGATAACACTTACACAAGAGACTATTATTGAAGGAGCCATTCAACTAGTAGTCATTATTACAGATCCAAAGAAACTTCTATAACATTCGAATTATTTTAATAAGTTTATTAAAAAGTAATTTGTTATTAAAGTAGTGTCATACTGTGCCAAAAAGTCTATGTAAACGCTTAAAACACTTTACTTACTTAAAAACGACTGCATTCCAGTTAGGTGAGATAGTTCCAGGGTCCTGGTCTTGTGCACACTGCCTCACTGTCATAGCGTACTCCAACACTTAATGGGACAATGCCATTGTTGACACAATTTGTTTCACCTGTGCTCCTGCTATGATAATTCAAGTCAAATGTCTGCCATGAAATGGGTCTAGGACCATTACCTTGTGAGCTGCAGTAACTACTGGAGCAATATCATGGGTTTGGAGATGTGGAGCTGCTGTCAAATGAAGGTATTTTACAAACTGTATCGCCTTGATAGTCCTTTTTCACCGTGGGCATTTTGACTTGTTATTAGAGCGAAACGAAAAAAAAAAGACTTTTTCAAAGGTCACGATTTTAGTGGGAATCGTGACAAAATTTAAATGAACAACTCTTCATTGATTTTATGACGTAGTGACTAACCCATCAAGTACAGATATGCTAAACATTTATAAAAGAATATTTCTCAATTTTAGCGTTTATTCTGACAGTTCTTGAAGTTATTCAGCTTGCAAATGGGGCTCTGGGGGTAACAAGCTAATGCAAACAACTTTGATATCATTTCAGGAAATAACCCAACAGTTCTCAGGGTTTCGTCAAGGAATGAGTTATACAAACAATGCTGATTTTGATTTTACTTGAACGACGTGAACCGTGGTTACTGATGCAAGTGCAGAAATCATCTGTGCTTCTCCACATCCAAACAGACAGGCAGGTAATTTTAGACCCTGGGAGAACAAATTGGCCTGTTTCACCCACTCAAGTCAATCAAGAGAGTGAGGGGGAAGGGGGAACGAGACAGACAGACGTAGAGAGGGTAAAAAACTGAACAAGACAAAAGGTACAGGATAAGAGTTTAAAAGACAACTGTGCTGAAGAAAAAATAATGGGAAATGGTTATTCATAGACAAAGTGTGAAAGAAAACAAAAAGGAATAATACAAAATGTGAAAAGAACTCTGTCTCCCCTCCCTCCCACTGGTGGTCCATGTTCCCACTGTTGCCTCTCTTGATTTAATTGCCTGGGTAGGAGTGAGATCAGAGCAGCAGTTCAGCACTAGGCTTCTATCAGACTTGAGAAACAACAACAAGTAAGAAATTAAAGAGATGAGAGAGGAAAAAAAACAGGACAGAGGAAAGAACTAGAAACCAGTGAAACAAGATGAAAAGGCACATAAAAGCACACATTTAGAAAACAAAGAGGAACACCGAGCGCAAAAAACGTGAGAGAAAGAAAGGGAGGGACAGAGGAAAAGTAGAAACGAGGAGAGCTGGTGGTCCATTTCCTTGTTTTCGGCTATATTTAATTACCCATGTAGGAGTAAGTTCAGTAGATCAGTAGATCAACAGTAGGAGTAGCAGGCCTTCATCAAAGCAACAGTCACTGCTTATTAGAATATTATTACAGAACAGCAGCAGCCAGCCAGTGGGCTGATTACTGACTGGGTCCAATGGGAGGCCTCATTTGACTGGAATGTATGGAGGCTGAAATGGAGAACAGGGATAAACACAGAAATACAATTTATAGACCAGGCGTTTTGATATGCTTCTATAAAAATGCGTCCACAGGAGCAAGGCACTCTTTTTCATTACACTGTACAGTGGCTTTTCTATGGCTTTCATTGATCTCTTGAACTCAACGTTTTCTCCAACTTTGGCTTTTAAGAGATCTTGTGAAAAATGGATTTATTCCCAAAACATAATCAACATTTTAAACTAATAGCAGCAACGATATGTAATCTTTAAAGCTATTAAAGTTATTGAACATATAAAGACAAGTGCGTAGATAATCAAAGGGATATTGTGTTGTGGCATACCTGATGGGTGATGTAACATATGTTTGTATAACTTTATTAGGAGAAATTCATTATAGCATCGTATACCTAGTAGAAATATTACAAAATAACCATTAATCAGATCCAGAAATGCATTAAAGCAAAGATTCAAAACACCCCCAGGAAGTCACCATTTATACGTCTTTTTGTAATTCACTCATTATGGAAGTTGTAAAAGTTATGATGACTACATGGAAGTTTAAAAGCAGGGGTGGGGCAAAATGACTTTATGAGAAATATGGTACAATATGCACCCAGTGTTTTGCAACATGCACCAAAAAATTGCATGGCACAGATGACGGGATGGGAAGACAGTTAGAGACTAGATATCGGACCATGCCTGTGTAAAGATTCTGCTTTGTCACTAGAAATAGTCCAAATGTGTTTAAGGAAATAAAAGCAAAATGTTCAAAGTCATAGACAAGCAAAGTATTTTAAAACTTCAGATAAACATTGGAGCCTAAACACAGATTTAGGGAGACAAATGCAGACACGATCTAGGAAAACCAATTCTAGGATCAAGCACAAGTAGAAAAGCATGCTGGGCAATTAGCATTACCTACAGGAGTTCAGATCACATCTCCTCCTCCAATCAGGACAGACACTGATCTCAGGTTGATTGGTTGGTTGACTGACGGTGTGAAATTAGGCAAAACGATGCCAATTATTTATCCTCAGATTTGATATGGTTGGTTGATATGGACTCTAAACAACTAAACAACACACACACACACACAAATGAGCACAAAAGCCGTATGCCTCAACAACACACACCAACACATCACATGCCGACAAACGCACGCACACACAGAAACATACACACACCTAGTGTGGTCCAACCGACGACCACCGTGACTGAATGAGACACAAACACACAAACCACAAGCATCCAGTCACTCCTGACTGAGAAAATATTCATGTAAAAGTTTGATTTGGTAGAATACACACCGGGTAGTGTTCAAGCAAATTCACCTCCACTTATTAAAGCTGTACACATGCATTCAATGTTTTTCAGTTTTTGTTAGACATGTCAGTAGAATGTAGCTAACACAGACTATGTCTGGGGTAAATTATGGTCACCTTTAAGATGAGATGAGATTCTCCTTTAAATGAAAAAAAAATGCTTCATAATACTGGGACCAAACCAAAATATTCACTATATATGACAAACTGACAAACAATACAAATCCATTAAGAAATGTTTCAAAGCACTGTCTTTTTCTTTTTGTCTTTTTGTGTTCCAGACTTTTTGGAAATACAAGGTCTCTTCAGGCAGTTGAGTCAAACAACTGCCTTTTCGAGTTGGATATCCAAGTTTAAGTCCCATCCCTGCCAAAAACCACAATGGTGTCAGGCGGGGTTGTGTGGAGGATTTTTGGAGAATTATGTCTGGGATTTCTGAAGTCCTGGATTTAATCTCTGACAATGAAGTACATATTACAACCTGAATTAAATGTAACGCTTCCAGTGAGACGTCTCTTTACTTTTACCCTTATCCCCATCTTTTTTTCCATTCTTCATCCATTTCATACAGACACAAACATCATCACATCATCATCACTGCCATCCAATGTGAGGTGGCAAAGTGTGTATGTGTGTGTGCACGTATGTGTGTAAAGTACAGGCATAGAGTGAGTCAAGGTTGGCCTAATTGGAGGTTGTTTGTATGTCTGGGAGAATGTGTAAATGATGGAGGTGAGACGAAAATGAAGGAAGGGAGGGAGCAGGTGGCCTCCTTCATCTGGACCACAGCTGTACGCAGCATGACTCACACACACACACACACACACACACGCATACGCACACACACACACACACACACACACACGTGACAGCACAATGCTGGAAACCCTTAAGACATCTTGAACCAGACAACAAGGACCTCCATGTCACCCACTGAGGCATGCTTTGATGTTGCATGCAGACAAAGCGTTAAAAGCATCATTTCATTACAAAAACAGATATTGTCATGTCATGTGTCCAGGCACAATTTTAAAGTAAAATTCCATGTTTTTAAAGACTTCAATAAATATAATTTAAGACCCACATAATGTTGAAATTTCTTCGATAGAAAGTGAGACGATTTGAGTCCAAGTGTGTTTCATCATTCCTCGAGAATGAATGGTGCTTGCTTACCATGTGAAGAACCCACAGCACCTCAGCCCTTTGTATTTCTGGCAGTGACGCAAACTTGCTCAATGCTGACTATTGAGAAGTTGTGAGGGAGTCAGAGGAAGTTTCAGATGTACAAAGTGCAAACAATGCAGGCATGAGCATTGCCACTGCGCACTGCTAGTGCTTTTTCAGATGTCATGAGGGATTCAAGAGCTTTCACCCCCTAACATGAAAGTCTTTAAGACTGAATTCTACCTTGCTTTGTTTCCTGACAGTGCCGTCCACTTCCGGAACTTATCTTATCTTATCCTCCAACTGTATTTTAATTTGCATTTCCCCATCTTGGATTGTCCCTTACTTGTTAATTAGCTAGCTATTGGTTGTTTAACAGAAGGATACTAAGTGTGACAATTTTCCCATCAGTCTTAAATGCACCATCTGCAAATTTAAGACCTACAGCAAATCTACTGTAAATTAATGACATTTTATGATTGTCAGACTTTGCTTGATAGTGACATTTTTTTGTAGATTTTTTATGTAGATTTTTAATGGTTCTATGCAATATTAACTGCCACAGCAGTTATATCACTCTACTCAAAGCCACCAGACTCCAGTCACAAACAGTAATTTTACCTCTTAGATGATCGCAAAACACACTTCATTCAAACTTCATAGACACACAAACTCAACAAAACCATATTTGTTAGTCTTTCCATAGTTCAAACAATCAACAACTTTGGTTTGGTCAAAATTAACCCTTAATTCACCAAGTTATACATGAAAATACATTCTCTGCTGAGGATGTCATTGCTCCACTATATCCTACATAGCACATAGTTGCCGCAATATTAATGTTTGAAACCTTATATACAGGACCAACCAGTGGGAGAAAGTAGCTAGGAGGTTAGGGGGTGGCACTTCCCAGAGAAAAGTTTTGGCTGTAAAAGCCCAAATTTGTTAGCCTCAGGCACATTATAATGCCATCATTCCATCATATACACTAATATTAATTATTGTGTATTTTAATGAGTCTGTCAACCTGTCTGTAAACATGCAGTGAATAATTGTAATGAAGAATTCTTGAGGGCGTCTTGTGTCATTTAGCCCACAGTCTGTAAACTAATACTTAAAACCAAGTCAAGAAACCTTCCTCGCTGATCAGACCTTTAGTAATTTAGAATCATTAGACCGTATTTATTATTGTTTATTTATTGACACCTATGTCTTTTATCAAGACATACCACAATGATGGTTACTGCATCATTTTACCAGAAAACATAAATGTACTCTTATTCAACAAACATAAACAAGGTTATTTTAAGGAGGGACCATGTTTTTAATCCCATGTCTTATTGAACACATTAATTGGTTTTGAATTGAATTATTAATAAAATCAAAGAAATTAGCAAAAAAAAAAAAAAAAAAAAAAAAAAAAAAACGAGAATCTACTGAATGAACACAACTTCAAGTCATCTTCATCTTCCAGTCCATGGTCAACTCAAAAGGTGTCCTGCTGAGCTGCTCCTTGGTGCTTACAACACCATCTCCCTTAACCTGGACACTTTTACATCAACAACATTGGCTGTTTTGGTGTGTGTTTGCAGTGCTACTTAGAGATGGCTTCACTGTAAATTGCCCAGCATAAATATTCTTCATTCTGGGCATATCTTCTATCTTGTACCTTCAAGGTTTTTGTGTATTACCCTTGGGAAGTCCTACACTATTCACAAATTGTTTCTTTTGAGCCAGTTTTAAACAAATTGTTTCAGTCTAGATCTGCGAGCTCTGCATGTTGTTTTTGTCATTATCCTGAACTGTATCAACTTCAAAAAGTCAAACAGTGCACTTGCACCATGGACATCAGCAATTTTAAGAAAGCTGATCATTAATCTCACTGGTGGTGGTGAAAACAGACAAAAAAACACCACGGAAAAAAAAGAACAACAAATATGTGATTCAGGTCTACTCTGAAAGTTAAAATGGCTTCTGATTTTCTGAATGGTTCATTTACCTTTTCGGTCAGCTTTACAGGCTGCTGGAAGCTCTGTTGTCTCCTCTTTCCGGGGTTCACCTATGAGCTACAGGTTGTTTTTCTGTGTGTGTGTGTTTGTGGAGGTGGGGTGCTTGCCCTTCAAGGCATATTTAAGGTCCTTTTGGAGCTTTTTTTCCCTCTCATTTCACTTTGATTCCTGGAACACTTAAGTCACGCATGCGCGCGCGCGCGCGTAGAGACATGGACACTTTGCTGACAACAAGTTGGGCAACAGCTCAAATGCTGTATTCAATTAAACTGGCAAGTGACACACTCACTTCACCCCCCCATTTCCCTCTGAATCACTGGGAACTACATGAATGTTACTTTGATTTTAATCAAATCTGGAGCATGATAAAATCAAGAAGACATAAAAAATTCTTAAATTTATGGTGAAATAAATTATGCGCCTAAGTTCTCTCTGACAGTAACTTGAGCTGATGATTTGCAGGTCTTGCCAAAATTGTGTGTGTGTTCAAAACTGAAGACACAAGCATATTTTTTTCACATTTGTAATGACACACTGTTTAGTTGAGACTACAGCATCAAGTTGGTGTCTCAAAGTTTGTTTGATTTGTATGACGATGTCTTCCTTGTCTTTGAGGGATGTGTTGGAGCAGAGTACAAAAATCCTTAGCGTCTGAGTGATTTGGGTCGAAATCATATTCCTTCTTGGAGCCATAACTCTTAACCCTAATCTTAACACACATATTCTGTACATTCAATGTGTTTTACCTTCATATCATTTTAAAGTTTCTTAATCATCATAAAGTTTTCTTCAGATATAAAGTAATCCAGCGATAGCTGTCTGTACATTCATGGGTACGTTGCCAACAGGAACTGCTAATAGCTAATTCAGCATATTTCAAATGTGCCAATTTGATGAAATCAAAACCAATACAGCCTAAAAAACTGAGCTGAAGTTTAGGCCCACAGCTGACTCACTGCCACCATGGCAACATTATACTTCCTGTTTACATCCCCCAAAGCCACAGAATTATGGGAACTATGATTATCCACCAAACAGAAGACAAAGAATAATAATCGGAGTGACAAAAGCCATTAACATTAGTTTTTTCACATTGCACTATAAGTATTGTTTTGGACATTACTAGGAAGGGGAAAAGGGCGGGTTTGGGGCATGCAGGGTCTTGATTGTCTGAGGTGGGGGCACAGCGTCAGACTTTGAAAACCCCTGGGTTAGGTATTGGTTGGGGTAAAAATCAGGGGTAATCCCCTGTTAGTAAGCATCATGTAAATCAATGCACAGACTGAAGAAGTTTGCTAAAATAACATATGTGTTGAATCTTTAGTGTAAAATAGAGCAGTGTACTCCAGACCTCCGGATTCCTTTCTTCCTCCATGTAGACTTTTTGTCTGCCTTTTTACAGTCTTACTTTTCTACATTTTTCATGGCTTATTGAGATTCCATGTCTTGGATTGTGGTTTCCCTTTGCCATGATGGTTATTTGACTGAACCTTGGCATTGCTCATATTCTGAATTCTTAACATGCCTTTTTCATGGTTGGAGCATTGGAAAATGATTGTATTTTCCATTGTTACTACAAGCCAAAGAATGCTTGTTTTGAACTTAGTTTTGGGTGTTCGGAGTAGAGTAAGGATTTTCACCTAATTTCAATAATTTCATTTTAATTTGCAGCAATTTAGACACTAATAGTTATCTTATTGATGAGTGTGACAACATAGATCAAGATGTAAAACTTGACAACCTTCTTTATAAACATCAAAGTGATTGGCCTGGTAGAAATGCTACAATCAAAAGTCAAAAAATGGTAGTAGTGCTGGACCACTGATCTCAGGAAACTTACAAGGATGCTGCATCTTGTTATTGATTGGGCAAGGGAAGAAAAAGATGACATGTTAACTTGTTTAACCAGAAAAATTGCAAAGCAAACAAAACAGACACAAGACCAACATACATATGATCATAAAAGCAATTCTATAATAGTATAATATAGACTTGGCAGCCAAACACTCTATTCAGGCCTGGGTATAGTCAACTTATATACAGTGACATTAAGGAACACAAACAGGCCAGAACAGAAACAGCACCATAATGAATGTAGGGATGCGGAACAGAGAGCCACCATTTTCCAAATGTCACGCACATTAGTCTTGGATAAAAAAGATTGCTTCTTTGCTGCATAGTCTTATTTTTACTTCCTTTTAAGGGAAACAGATTGTCTCTTCTTTTGCTGCTTACTGTGTCTGTTTGCAACTACACAGTGACTCTGCTGCACTGTCTGGTCTCAGCGAAGCCATCCTAAATCACAAAGGCTTAAGTTTTTGTCATGGGACATCAATCTCAAGAACATCCATTAGAATCTAATAGCGGGAAAAGCTGCATGAACCAGCAAACTCTTTAGAATACTTTTATTGATGAGGTGACCCTTAAAAGCGTAAACCCCATGACAAATAATTAAACTAGGCATTTCTAAATGTGAAATTAAGAATGATTCAGCAAGTTCCGGGCCTTGCATATTTTTGAAAACTGGAAGCGACAAGCCAATAAGCAGACCTGAGTCTGAATGCTCAAGTGGAGAAGGATTATGTCGTTGGCTCAGTAGCAAAGTCAGTACCTGTCAATAATGTAATCTACTGACTGTGTTTCTTGTTGAGGACTACATCCAGGCCATAAGAGGGGAGGAACCAAAACGAGAGAAAATGTCTATCGTTTCACATTATGCTCTGCTGTTTTAATTTTTCCACTTGACATGGAAGCAGGCAGAACATTTGCATCAAGGCAACATGAACAAACATGGAGAAGTGTGACAATGACACAGTGCAGGGTGACTCCAAACAGGAGAAGGACTCCCACTAGCCAAGACAAAACACCTAAAAGAAGGGCTACTACTTTCACATTGGTTTGGGTATGAAAAGTTTGAAATGGAATAAGAAATTGGCCTTTCCATGTGGTCATTTTATATAAACTTTTTTTTATTTAATTTAGAAAAAAATGTAAATGTGTATAGTGTTATCTGGATAGGAAATTATCTATATTACAATATGAGATTTTGGTCATATCGCACAGCTCTGCAACAGGTTAACAGGTAGGTGCCTCTAGCTATCCCAAATATAGCAGATGGATATTAGTAACTAAATGTAAATATTGCAAAAATGCTTTTAGGCTTGGCTGAGGTGGAAAAGTTAATGTATCCATAAATACGAGTGATGGAAGACTTGGTGAATAAATGATGCAGTACATGAAGCGTGTGACTCAAAGATGCATTGTTAACAAAAACATTAGATATGTGTGGACCAATGCGAAGAACGTAACATTCCTCAAATTATTCCATGCAACAAACACAAAAATCAGAGTAAGTCAGCCACTAAGGTGAATTTTGAAGCCTCTCCAAAGGAAAAACAAACAATAGTAGCTGAAAGATGACCAACTGGTTCCCCTTCACTTTCGAGCCAAAACTTGTTGCGTCACCTGAACCCTCTCTGATGAGGAATTGTTTGATTGATCATACAGCTCCAAAGGCTTTTTGCTTGCAGCAGAGTATTATCCAGTACTGTGATAGGATTGTGGGGTCAAACATGGGAGCCTGTGAACGTGTGCATGCGCACACAGCAGCACAAATAGATAATTAGGCTGTCAGATGTGATGTTGAAGAATACAGCTTGTAACTTGACTCCAATACAAAAATCTAAACATTCAAATGCGGGTTCCAGAAGAATGGTGCTGAAACCAACACTGTGCAAAGAATACAAAAACAGACTTAACTTGAAAGTAATGAAGAAATCATTTGCTTGTGTTTAACCTAATCTCAACACTAAATTATGCACCGACCTTTCTTTTGTTAATATAAGTCACTGCAATCATTATCATTTCAAAGTGTAAACATCGTCACATCTACAACACTTTAATCAAGACAAATTACATGTATTATTGGACTAGAGACAGATTTTATTCAGGCTTGGCATTAGGTTGTTTATTAGATAGCAGCAGTCACCTCCTTTCTGCTGTTATTCGCTTCTCAGAATAGTGAAGGTAATCTGCCTGAAATCAGTGTTACAGACAGTTTTATCAACATTGATATAATCTCAAACTAAACACTAGTGCTGGAATGGAAAGTTTTCCCCTTCCAGCCTCCTCCTACCCCTTCGCATCTTTCTTTTCACTTTTCATCAAAAACAAAACTTTGGCACACACTCAAAAGGAAGGACTGAAAATGAGACAAACAGACTGAAAAAAATGTTTGCTTTATCTTTAATTTAAAGATAATTTTTATTGAAAGGATAAAAATTATTCGGTTCTCAATTACTGCATACCTCATTATGTGTCTTTCCTGTAGTGGGAAGACTACAACATTTAATTGTTGGGTTTTTTCATTAACAGTAGACACCAAGTTTTACTCTTTAGTGAATCAGTTTCAATCTCCTCCCACCTGCCTTTGCCTTTTCCAACACACCATCTATTTTTCCCAATGTCTTCCTCAGTTATTTCACTCCTTTCCCCTCCACATGTCCCACTCCCCTCTACATTTTGTTCTTTACCACATTTCCATTCTTGTCTCTTCTTTCTCCATCTCTGCTCCAATATGTCTCCCCCTCATCCTTTTCTCCATCACTCCCACAGAGCCATCAGTGCTTTTCTGAATCCAGGCTTGTATATCCATTAGTCAGTGTTATCTTCATGTCAACAGTTCCTCTCAAATATTTACAATAGTCGCTGGTGGGGAGACATCCAGCCAGGGGTGAGATGATTCACCCTTTGTGAACACAATCAGCCCAAAATAACTTTGTACCACTTAGAAACACATGAATGTGAATAATAGGCCCAAAGTTACCCAAAACATGTTTGGTACACTGATGCACTTGACCTTTGAGGACAGGTTTTAAAATGTAAATTAAAGATGAAAGAGATCATGCTGGACAGAAGCAAAAAAGTGATGGGCGGCTTTTTTCAAATCACACACTGGATTCAACAATTTGCTGAGCTTTCGAAATCTGCTGTTTTGGAGTGGGAGCTCTCCATGAAGAACAACAACAATCATCACAGTATTGCTGTCGTTACAGAGGCTGAACTGTCCCCACACAAAAACACACACTTAAAACCTAACTTCACAAGCTTTCCTTCAATTGCATGGTTTTAGTGACTTTTTCCCCACTTCAGTTGATTTATCAAAGTGGTATTTATAATACGCAACTTCCTAAAAAAAAAAAAAAAAAAAAAAAAAAAAATATATATATATATATATATATATATATATATATATATATATATATATATATACACGTTTAGTAACATTGAACAAACTCAGAGAAACATTCATCATCCATCCATTCTCCTTAGGGAAAGAGTGGTGACTATATTTACCCACAATGCATCAGTAACACTTTTTTTTTTTTTTTTTTTACCACAAGTCAGGCAGCAGCAGTAGCTGTCGCAAGAAAACAAAACTAAACATACACTTTGAAACATATACCAGCAGTGGCAGATGGGCCACCCCAGGTTAACCACAGATATGTTGCACGTGTACACACCATAACACTTCCATCTGGGGACACCCACTGACAGCATATACAAAAGGCGCGAAAATAACCCTATATTGCAAATGTACATACAAATGCACACGTGTCACACAAGCAAACGTGAGCTTGTGCTTACACACACATACACACAGATGCAAACACATACACACGCAAGCAAAAAAAAACATATTTAGAGTGAGTCACCAGTAAACTCTGATAGATAAACAGAGTTGTTGGAGGCAGCAAGTTTATTTGACATTTCTCTCTCTCTCTTCTCTTTGTGGTGTCTCTCTTGGCCCATCTTTAACCATGGCCTCCTGCTGTATTTGTTTTAGAGCTGGGTCTCTGTAGGGCTGTTCAGGGAAACACACGCACGCAGATGGACATACTCATGTATGCATTCATACGCATGCACACTCAAAAGCAGATATGCTAAGCCTTGCTCAATCGGAGGAGAAATTGTAGTAACACAGTCTGACATTAGTAAAACACACAAGCGTTTTCTCATGGAGTATTTTTTTTTACAGCAGTTCTGTCTCTTTATCGTGCCGTCTCAGATCTTAAAATTCCATTTCTGGCATTGATTAAACCTCTAAAAAGTTTTCTCTGTTGATCAAAATTATATGTCTTGAAAATTCTTTTCATGAAAAAAGTCCCTTCATGCCTTTGAGGTAACTCAACACCTTTGCCTTCATTTAGTATGCTTCGATCTAAATAGTCCCCGCCTCTATCTCCACCCACCCCTCTGTTCACCTGCAGCTCAAGCATACCTGCTCACTTTCGACTCTGCACATAAAATACACAAAGCTTTGCCTGTTTTCTGTTTTGCTAACTACTGTACATTACACAGTACTAAGTGGTAATATAGAAGTAATTCAGCCATACATGTTCAAACCAGTCATCGAAGTTTTAGGTTATGTTACTGTGTCTGCATGTTATCGCAGCCACAGGCTAGCACATTATTATTAATATGCTAAAACTCTGACTGTGATGACGGTATTGCAAAATCCATGTTGGTGTGATTGTGACGAGGCCGGTATACTGTCCACCACTGCTGCAAACACGAGTTTTGAAGGCCATTTCTCCTTTTGCAACTTTGCAAACCAGTAACAGAACAAACCTCTGCCATTGTTTCAAAAATGTGAAATTTAGCTTGCAAAATATTGAGTTTATTCAGTGATTACTTTAATGAAATACAATGTTACAGTAATACAGTGTTATCATAAAATTAAAATGGCTAAAATTATAAAAATAAGACTCAAACCGCAATAAGGTGGCCGAAAACAAGGCCGTTATGTCCTCCAGAACCTGGTAGTATAAAACTTATGATATGAGTGGAAATAGGGTTGTAGGACCACCCCTCAAAATGTCCAATAGAAAAAATAGACATATTGACAATGATTTGGTGGAAAGACGGATAAACTGCTGCATAAACAAGAAATGTTTTTATTACATGCAGTAAAGGACGTGGAAAAGAACACAGAAACAGATGAAGACTGATGAAAGTATGAAAGAGCCAGCATTTTATATTCCTGTCATCATGAACTCATCAGTTCACTTTTGATGATGATGATGCACCTTCCAGGGTAGTCTTTCAGCACATGCTGCACTGGTAGTTATCCTTATACCTCCATAGAATACAGGGTAATCAAGGAACACCCACACATCAACACACACAGCCTGGTGATGAGCTGGCATGTATAGCAATCCATGTGCAGGCTCTGGTGTAAAGGGTAATGTTTCAAAACACACCACCAATTCTGCTCAGAAAGCGGGGGGGGGGGGGGGGGGGACTTATGTGTATTATTTGGCATCAAATAATACACATCAGTCTTTGACTATTAAACTTATAAGTCCTGAGACAAATAGCTGCATGCATTTTGCAGACAAGAACACAAGTTTGGAACGCATCATACATCATTTGAGCCAATGTACAGTATGACAAAGGACTCATCTTCTATTTCATTATTAATTTATTATTATCCACCATAAAACACAGAGGAGAAGAAACAGCACAGCACTCTGTTGTCATGCTCATGATGTTAAACTGCTGCACCTGGGTAGAGTGTCAAACATGGAGTTGGAGTTGGAGTTTCAGAGGAAGAGAAGACAACCGCAATTTGCAATACATGTTCCACAAGTAGGGATATAACAATACCAAAAATTTACGGTATGATAATACCATAAAAAAGGCAAGGATACAAATTTCATTGTCATATCACAAAAAAAAAAGAAATTACTTGGGGGAAAAATGTCCTTTTTTGATAAATTAGTGTATATAGCATTTTCTATTCATAGAAAATTTGTTTTTACTTAAAGTGCTTCTGCTTTCCTTCTTTCATAAAATAAAATAAAAGTAGCCAACCATGACTTCAGCATGTGCAAAAAATTGGTATGAATTGTCTTTGGCAATGAATGATATAACCATGTACAATTTCAAAACACTTTATGTGTGGGGGGACAGTGCTCTAATGACAGCAATACCGTGATGATTGTTGTTATTCTTCATGTGGAGCTCCCACTCCAGAACAGCAGATTTCAAAACCTCAGCTATGTTGAGTCTAGTGTGTGATTCGAAAAGAGGCCGCGTCCGTGGGACAAAACTTTTCATTTCCCATTTGCTGGTCATAACATGAGCTATGACTGTAATATAGCTCTGAGCAGCTTGTGAAGTCTACCCATCTGTGGTTATTCAGATCAACTCTGCTTCTTTGAGGACTGTGTGTCACTTTAGCTTTTGTCTCTTGGTACAGAGCTGCTATCACTGTGCCACTGTGAAGTGTGGAACTGTATACTTTGGCTTCAGCATGTGTTCTAACCTCTGAAATCCATCTTTGTCGACCACAGACCCTGTCGTATTTGGCTATATATTCACCGATGCGTCTTGTTATCTTTGCAGCTCGAGGACTGTTTGTCCTTTGGCCTGGCTGAAGTTTTGTTGTTGTTGTGAGTTCAGCTTTTCTGGGTGGCAATGTGCCAAATGGCTTCTCATGTTTGATGCGTTTCCCATCGCATAGTTGACCATTGTCCGTCAGTATTTGCAAGCTGTTTTGCGTTTGTCAGTTCCCTTTTTGCTGTTGTCAGTTCTTGAACAGGAAAACCAAAATGTTGCCACATATCATCTATAAAAGTCAATGAAGCATCCTCAGTCTCTTTTTCATTATCAGCACATTCATCCATAATTTTCTCATTGGGTTCATTTTTAGCAGTGTTTGGCTTGCGCTCAAAGGATGATGGGAGTCTGTCTTCTTGCTGTTCTTCTGCTGTTCAAACAAAACAATAAAATGTTCGACAAGGAGAGATAAATAACCACCCTACGTCACGGTAGATAGCGTCACTGTCCCACAACAGCATCGAACTATATTTCTTCGCAATATTGCGAGATGTGGTAAGTCGTTGCATCCCTATCCATAAGTGTTCTGAGAGGAGGGATAACATTTTAACACAAAAAATCTTCTACAGGTATAGTGACACATTTTGGTTAAGTCATAGTCATATGAAATCATCATAAAATAAATTATCTTCACCTTTCTTGCCTTGAGGTGCACATAAACTACAGGTTATGAACTTCTTTTTCAAAAAACCAAAATGTGAAAATATTAGCATCGCCTGCAAAAAGAAATACATATCGTGCATTCCTAGTTTTTTTAATTTTTCAATCTTTGCTATAGTTTTTATACTGTAGAGTACAAGCAGTGTAATTCCATATTCCTGTTTGTTACACAGATTCAGTGTCTGTTTCTTAAAAACATTATTAACAGCAGGGCTGACATATTAACAGTCAGCTGTCCAAAATCATCGTAGTATGACACAGTCTCTTTAGGGGTGGATGTTCCTGTTCATACGCTCATAACCTGCTTGAGTGTCGTCACTTTTAGGGGCTGATATGGAATGAAAATAAACTGCTATAGAGGTAGTCCTTACATGGCCTCAAAATGGCCTTCTGACTTTCCTGTGACAAAACATATGTAAGAGTGTCAACGTATTTTTCATGTTAGTATTGCTTGCTATGTGCATTGTGGGTGGTTTGCATGCAGACTGTATTGAATGCAAGCTTGACCACTTCCGCATCTGGTTTTGAAGATTCAATAGCTATTTTTGCTCAATCTGATCTCCATGCCTCTAAGTAGTCATATTGAAAAGACAAGTGTAACTGTAGCTCTGGTCTCAAGAATTATCCTAAGACCAACAAAAACTGAATGTGGTCTCTGTGTTCAGTCCATCACTGAGAAAGACACTGGAGAGAATTCCATGATTTAGTGCATATTTTATCAGGCACAGAGACAAACCACACTCAAAATCAAAGTCAAATGCACACCCATTGTGCTATAACAATATTCCAACTCTTGGGATTAACTCCAAACGGCTGGAAAATAATGAAAAGAATTTTCAGCTGAGATTCACAAGCTTAATGTTTCTCACCATATACTGTACCAAAACACAAATGTTAAGGTTCAAATTAATTAGGTCCAAGTGCACTGCTTTTGTAATTGGCCCACTTGTGGCTCTCTCTAGATCCAAAGCTCAGCTCAACTGTTTCAGACACATTAAACACCTTAAATGATATTTGTAAATATCCTGTATGCTTGCCCTGAATTTAATGCCAGTAACACGTTTCAAACAAGTTGGGACAGGACAGCAACAAAAGACCTGGAAAGTTGTGGAACACTCTAAAATACCTGTTGGAAACATTCCACAGGTAAACAAGTTTGCAAACTGGTGATAGTATCATGATTAGGTATCAAAGGGGCATCCTCGAAAGGCTCACTTGTTCAAAAACATGGATGAGGTGAGGTTCACCACTTTGTGAACACATGATAGTATGAAGGATTTTACTGCATGGGCTCAGGAACACTTCATAAAACTGTTGACCATAAACACAGTTTGTTTGCAAATGATTGCATTGTGTATATTTTTTTTCCATTTTTCACAGCACCCCTGTAATCAGGGTTAAACATGGTAACCACAGTATGCTCACGGTGACATTGTTAACATGCTTTTTTTTAGCAGGTACAATGTTTACCAAGTTACACTAACCAAAATGAACCTTCTAACCAGAGCACTTGAAACATGGACACAGGTAATCATTTTTTTCTTTGAAACTGCTGGACTGAATCACTTAGTTTAGTGTTTCAGCATGTTAACATTTGCTAAAAAAGCCTTAAACAACCACAGCTGAAGTTGATGGAATGTCATTTGTTTTGGACAAATTAAAAATTTGACCTGATAATGCTACAGGAGGAAAGGTTATGGGTTGAATAAAATCTCATGTCATCCATCCAATACCTGCAGTTGTCGAGACACTTCACTCAATACCAATGTTAGCCTTGTGGTGGCGCACGTGGAAAAATTAGGAGTTCACCAAAGCCAGAGGGATTCATCCTCTGGGGACCATGAACAACTGCATAAAATTTCATGGCAATCCATCCAATAGTTGTTGAGTTATTTCTGGACCAAAGTGGTGGACCAAGAGACATTATCATCCCTAGAGCCAGAACTCAATATGTACATTGACAAAACAAATGTGATCTGGATCTGAAAGAATCTTAACCAAACCCTTTTTATGTGCGAGTGAGGGATTAAAAGTTAAAAAGTTATATAACCCTCAACATTGCTTTGCTTTCCATCTGTCTCAAGTACTCTCATAGCTCAGTATGGTGTACATGGTGTTCTTTGTTCACAATCACACATGCCAAAACAAGCCTTCCTCTGACTAGACACACTTTCAGTATTTCTGACTCAAAGGTTTTACTTGCGATTAAACAGACCAATGGCAAAAATAAAAGAAAAAAGATGTAAGGCAATAACATGTAATTAAGCATAATAAAATAAACAAGCTCTGTCCTTTAAATCTTTGTACAATTTAACTCTCCTCAGCTCACCTTCATTACGACTGCCATGCTTCCACTACAACAGCTGAGGAACATCTTGCAGTGATGCTGTAATATACATATACACACACACACGCACACGCACACGCGCACGCTTCCAAACACACTTACACGCATGAACGCACACAGGCAGGTCATGGCCTCTTACTGATATTTCCTATTCTGGTGTGTTCTCTTGGCAGACTGAGCTGTGTTGCTGTGGTGTGTGGGCCTGGCAGCACAAACACATCAGAGCTTCACAAATAAATCTCTAAATGAAAGTTTTATTGCTATCCCAAGGGATGAGTCATCGGACTGTCACGCTAATGAGGGCTTCCCCTACTTCCATCCCATTTTTTCCGCCTCTCTGTTTATTTCTGCGTGCGGATGCTTCTCTGTTTAAACCTTCCTATCTCTTAGTCATCATCATCATCATCATCATCTTCACGACCATGCATTCTTTCAGTGGCACACAATGTAACAATGTTGTAATATAATTAATTTTAAAAACCCCAAAAGTCACCGAAAAAAACAGCATTCATTGTTGATTGAAATGCTCACTTGATCTGTTTACTTCCTCCTGTCAAGTACATGCTGTGGTCATGCAGAGAATGACTGTCCTCTCAAAGTAGCAAAGGGAGAAGTAGTGTGCCACTATACCAGGCATGTCCAAACTATTCCATAAAGGGCCGTGTGGCTGCAGGTTTTCGTTCCAACCAAGGAGGAGCACACCAGGCCAGCCAATCAACATCAAGGGATCACTGAGTTATCAGCTGAAGACTGAGCTCAGCTAATTAAGCTGGTGTGCTCCTCCTTGGTTGGAACGAAAACCTGCAGCCACACGGCCCTTTATGGAATAGTTTGGACATGCCTGCACTATACCTTCACAAGACTTTATAGGGTAGAGGTCAGGGCAGATAGTTGGGTGTATAAAACACAGAGGTCATATCCTGTCCCCTAGATTGCTAGACTGTAGACACTTTGTCCAAAAGTCACATAAAAATGGGGTACAATCCAAGGCGAGGGGGATAGAGAGAGAGAGAGAGAAAATACTTCAAGAAAAATTTACTTTGAGAAATAAATATTTTAAAAGAATTGCTAGATGACAGTGAAAAGCTACAGACTCTATTACGACAGGGACATGCAGCATACTTAACTGCACAACATGTGATTACATGTCACAAGGGACACAGCATTAAAAAAAACACTGAATGTGACAAATAACTATCATGATATTATACATACACATGGTTATCTTTATCTCATCCATTGATTGCTATTGTGAATGTCATTGTATTGTGCATTGTCTTAATTTAATACTTTAAACTTTCATGCCAATAAAGCCTTTGAATTGAATTAACTGGGAGGGATGGATGGATGGATGGACAAAACCTCTGGGCATTCAGAGCGAAACATTAGCGCTGCATGAAAAAAATTTAGCCGTTTCATTCATTTCAGTGAGACCACTGCAGTGATGCTCTGGCAGAGAGCTATGGCAAAAACAATGGAGGGTCATTCACTGGTTTTCACTTATATGAGAAAACTCTTGTTGGTAACTTTTATATCATGAGTTTTATATGAGAGAAAACTTACCAACAAACCAGTATCAAAGATTATTTTTGCCATCTGAATTTGATAACTGGTAATGCAGAGGAGCAAAAATTGTAAAAATGAGAAGGGAAAAAAAAAGCTCTTTTGTAAAGCTTTGGGATTGATCAACACAACAATCCAAGTGACAGAATACAGACTGACATATGTTTGCTGCTAGACGCATTTACAAAACAACTTTGAAAACATGTGCACAGCATCGCTCCTATCTGAGTGATTGCTTTAAAATTAGTTTCTTGTCTGGCACCATGTGACCGCTGTTATTTTTCTCCGCCTGTAATCTGTTCATTGTGCCGAAGTCTGTCATATATTATTTATGTCTGCTCAGCTGGCAGGGCATCGATTGCTCTCTGTTATTACTGTCTGTTTGCAGTCAGTCTGAACTGTCATAGAAAATTTATTCATACATTGGCTAAAAGAGTCCTTGTCTGTTACCACCATGTAGTGTGATTATTAATGGGGGGGGGGGGGGGCATGTCACATCAAATGAAGTCTGCAAACCTACTTGAAGCACTACTCGGTGGATAAGCTGATGTGGCATCAAAATAAGTGGAGCCGTCACCTCACCTCAGGCTTTGTTGCTGCTGCTGGTTTCTATGCATCTCTTCCGCCATGCAGCACTCAACTACATGTCTTCATGGTTTTCAATACAAGGTTTTAGTTAACCTCCCTTTGCATTTTGTTTTTGCTAGCTGTACATAAAACCTCATACAGATGTTTTACAAAACAGGAACACTGTGACAAAATAAAATCTCAATCTGTACAGAACAGAACTCATAGTGCCATACTTGCTGTCAGCACTTTCCAGTATTCTCACTTAACGCAATAAATCCCAGATGGCAATTATGTTTTTGCAGATTAAAGTATGTGAGATGTGGATAGAATGAAAACAAAAGAGACTTAGATAAATTGGAGCACTTTCCAAAGTATTTACCAAAGTTTCATTGACACAATTATCTTCACCATGTGATTATTTTATCTATGAAAACATTAATCTATATAGTGCAGTAAGAATAGAGGTGGAGGATTGCTCTTTGTTGTGTTTTCTACAAATTCAAACCGTGCAACCCTGTACCATCTCGTTTCCATCTTTTCATCCTTCTTCTGTAGTGGCACGGAATATCTATTATCCATCCCTCACACAAATACATGGAACAACCACAACCACAACAAGTGCTTTTCTGTGCTTTAAAAACATCAGAGTGATATGGCTAGAGTGATGATGTGGGTTTCACAAGAGTTTCAAGGTTCTACCACTGCCACCATCATCATCATCAGCCACCCACACTAGAAGTCTTAAGACGTCACTATTGTAAGACACTTCCTCAGGCTTGTCATGGGACTTTTTCACAGCAGACATTTTGATTTGAAGTGTGAAAAAACACAGGAGTAATATATATCGCTGTTTTATTCAGTGTATCAGTAAGCCATGTCAGTGACCCAGGGATGCACAGCAGCAGGACATTGAAACAAGCAAAGCTTACTAGAATACAACCCTGATTAGGGCTGAACGACGTTTTTTACATTATTTTGACAGATATTGGGACTGTGATATAAGTTGTGATTTGTGCTGGAATGGTAATTTTTGCTTTCCGTTTTCACAGGAAAAAAATTATGGTTTATTGTTTGCTAGCATCTGTACCAAACAAGCATGTCCCCTTACATCTGGATGGAGAATATGATTTGTAGGCCAGTGCACCTATGGAGCACCACAACGCTTCATTAATAATGGTATATTGTGACAAATTTCACCTTGATCAAAGAATTGCAGCTTCTGTCATTTGGATATTGCACTTGGCCATATTGCAATTCTGACAGTATTGCATTTCACTATTCGGCCCCAAAACTGACTATTACTACAAGTCACACCCATCTTTTTCCTGTGATGTCATGTCAAAATGACAGTCGTGTGATAAGGTCTTTCTTAGGCTGATAAAGTAGCCATATATTCCTAAATAACTCCACTGTGTCCAGAGGCAGACTGGTTATATCTGGAGCTGTGGCATTGGTGGACTGGTGGGTTGATAACATATCTATACTGTTGCACAAAAATGCTGTTCTCTGCTTGATTTTGCACTGTACTGGCTGACTAAGATAATTCTGGTCTTACATTTTAAATCACATTCACCTTAGCATTCCTCTCAAAAATCTCGAAAATACCAACAACACCTGTTCCAAATGCAGACAGAATATATGACTCTACGCATACAGCCACTAAGTCTTCAACAAACTCACGTCTTACATCCGTCTGTCTCGGTCTCTGTCTCTCTGTGGACCTCATCGACTGGCTGTTGCATGTTAGCGGTTTCCCTGTTTCCAATTTTAGGTATATCACTCCAAAATATCAGCAAGCCAACACATCAGTCTCTGCCTGGCTGACAAACAGGCTTTATCAGATATCTACTCAGACTGCGTGATCAAACACTTTATGTGAGCCACTGATCATTGAATGGGCCACCATACAGCTGGTGGGTGTTCAAAGACTCTCAGGTAGGTAGGCAAGTGAGGTATGCTGGCTGCTGCTGTTTCCCTCTAATCCAAAGACCCAAACAGACCCACACAACCTCACAAAGTGGCACATTCCTTCTATGACATAGTGCTGCCCAAACAAGGGGCTCAGGTGTTTCTCCCTTTGTAGTTTAACAAACACTGAGAAATAGACAGAAAGTGAGTGAGACAGAAAGAGAAAGGGAGGGGAGATATACCTTTTCTTTCTTCTGCCTCGGCTGTGAAACCCCATCCCTCTTTCATTCCCTCTTTCATTGTGTCAGTCTCTCTTTTGTGTGCGTTGCTGATGAGGCCCCCTTGACACTGAAGTGGTTATGCAGCTGATACCTGACTCCCATTGAAGATGCTTTTTACACACACAGACACACACACACACACACACACAGACACACACACACACAGACACACACACACACACACACACACACACTTTGTTCCCGGAGTCTTTTAGTCACCACTCTGCCATCCTAACACAGATACACAGGTCAAACTACAAAAAGATACCACAGAAGTGTTGGAAAACACATTCGCCCCGAGAGGCGGAAAGAGTAGGTGGAGTACAGAGGCAGAGATATCCTCTCTTCTCTCTTCTGCTACCATCTATTATGCCCTCTCCCATTGTTCCTGTCTTGTCCTCACCCTTGAGTGATACTGTGGCACTGAAAAAATGATGATTTTTTCTTAGTTGATTACATTTTTCAACTGAAATAACTGAGGTGGAAAGTTTCATTACCTTGAAAGTGAAGAAACTCACCAACAACCCCCATACAACCAGATACAGGACACCACACAAGGTCAGATCCCAAAGGATTCAAGCTCCATTCCAGACCTTGTTTTTGGTTGTTTTTTGGTGACTCTCACAGAAAACTTTGGAGTTTCCCCCGAAGAGAAAAGACACCTCAGATGACAGACCCAAGTGGCCACCATGTCACAGATAAGGCTGGGTGTGTTCTACAGTGCTGGGCTGGGCTGGGTACGATGAGACAGAGGGAAGTAGTGTCTGTGTGTCTGTTCAGCTGAGTCATATGATACAAAATTAATCAATACGGTCAATTTTTCCATATTGATCAATATCAATATTGATCAAAACATAAAATTTTATATTTTGCTAATTTGAAGAGTATCCTAATAATGACTGATGCCAGAGGGCTCATTAGCTGAATTTTAGAAAATAGTTTTTAACAAAAAAAATTATAAAGTAATGTATGTATCTAAACTGTGCAAACATGGCTTGATTTAGAATATTTTCTGTCATAAAAGAATATGTTGAAGAACAATGTAAAGTGCCAGCAGTAGAAGCAGGAAATTGGACAAAACGTGGGGCCAACTTATGTCAGAGGTCAATTCATATTCAGAAGAATTTTTTATGTTTGTACAAGGGAGCCCACAATTATTTTTTTAAGTTTAATTAAAATTTTAATTATTTATTTCTGCATGTGCAGACAATGTTTTTAATCTAATTAAGTGCCAATGTTTATGTTTTTATGCTGCAGTGTTATTTTAGGCAGTATTGGCAGTTTTTTGCCACCAGGTCGTGCCTGTGAGTGAGTAGCAAGATAAAAAGTAGAGGTTGGAGAAGCAATATTCTTCTGTTTTTGTTACCTGTCATTTTAGCAAGAAGATAAAGTTTTACTGACAGCAGAGGAAATGTGCAGGCAGACTTAAGGGTGGGAATATATGTTGGTTTGTTTTGTTATGTACAGAAATAAAATTCACACAAGTCAAACTGCATACCAGCATCCACCGTGCCCCCATTTTCACACTCTCTGTTGTCACTGGGATGGTACTTTTTAAGATGATGGAAAAGATCTGATGTGTTTCCCACCTTGGTTGGCACCAACCAACGGCATACTTTGCAGAACATCTTTATCTGCGCTTTGTTGTTTTTGAGTTAACCAAACCAAAAGCGAAGTGAACTCGCATTATCCTCAAAAGCTGAGGAAATTGTTGAGAAAAAAGGTAACACAACGTCAATTAAGTGGACTTAAGCAAAAGGTAGAAAAAAGGCAACACAATCAGTTCCACTCACTTCCATAGAACATTCACTTTCACATCCACTCTCTTCACCCGTAGCTAAATAGATGCTTTGGAGTAGGAAATGGGCACTTTGACAAATTTTATCATGATCTTGGCACCACTCAGCCCGATCTGTTTGTTTGAATAAAAGCGTGCTGACAACTCTTGAAAAATTAAAAAGCTGGCCCATATACCCTCTATCCTCCTCATTCTAACCCACCACTGACAAATTATTTGATAATCATATGTGTCTATTTTTCATATTAAATTTTGTTAACAGCACATTCCTCCCTTCCTCAAGGTGAGAGTCACATCGCCACAGACAAGTCTTTTTTAATGGACAATAATGAATTATTGGCATATTTTTTCCTGATTTGCTCAGAGAGTTCAATTTAAAGATATTATAAAATCAGAAAACAACAACATTATGAAGGAAGCCAATTCATGTCTTTTTCTTTTACTCATCTCATTTTAGATTGTACAGTTTTTATTTATTTTTTTTAATATATGTCCTGTCACAGAGGTTGAAGAGTAACACAATTTCAATTCTCTGTTTGTCCTGTACATACTGCAGAATTGACAATAAAGCTGACTTTGACTTTGACTTGACTTTGATCTATACGCCTCACTCAAAAAGCTATAATAATATGTAACAAGGAGCAGGTGAATGAGCAAAGGGGTGAACAAGCGGCAGCGACTAGCGGAAGTCCAAGGAAAACACGTGAGAAAAAGAAGATGAGAGATGTAGTTATGTATTTGTAAGATATCGCCCGCTCAATTTCATTCTAACGAACCCTTAGGGGAGTCCCGGGGAACCTTTTTATTGTTAGGGTGTCCTCGACTGCCCTGACGCAAAGGTGAATGCATTCTGTAACCAAGCCCACTCAAGTCCATATACCAAAACATGTAGAATTAGACCACAGCCAGAAAAAGCTAGAAAAGGCTTCATAATTAATAATTACGTGAACGTTTTTCCCAGTGCCATGTGATCGAGGTAATTTCTGTCCATAAGAAACCCATATCAAGCTTAGTGTACAAAATACAGTCTCTTGCTGTTAGAGGCATTTTGCCACTGTCTGCTGGAACAGCTGTGAGTGTATATATGAGTTATGTTAGTCTGCAAGCAGGTTTAAATCTCATAACTATGTGTCGTGCTGTGGCGTCAGATCATCCAGGATCAAAAAATATTTGAACAGACCAATGACACGGGCTGCTCCAAATATTGAACGGGGACCAGCTGGACCACAGCAGTAACTACTGAGCCTGTGTTTCTCTCTGTCTGCATACATCAATAAAAACAGATCTGTTCTAGGTCACACACGACCACCCTACAGATGATCCATTTTACAACCGGACTGGCCCATGTTCAGAAAGTCGAAGTCAGACTCCAGCCTCAGACTATCCTATGTCTGTGTATGACTATGTTTTGCTTTGTGGGTAATTTTTGATCTTTAAAGCAATGACTATAAAATAAAAGTACGTTCCCTCAAATGAAACAAAACAAGTGAATCAGTTTGATAAATATTAGCACATTTAGCATGGAATACAGCCTTGATAAACCACAAATCTACATTGCTATTGTTTTACTTCTTCACATTATAAAAATATTCATCTTTAGCCAGCATACAGGATACAAACAGTGCATGTCTAATAAAACAGCTAGTAAAACAACAACTTCTACCACATCCACTGTATATAGTATGACACTGCAATGACAGCTGCTTTCTTTTCCAGCTCACTCCATAGACTGTAGGAAAAACCCACAAAGAAACACACACACACTTCTGGGTAGGCATGGATATGCTATGGAGACACATACAAGCACATGTTCGAAATAACAAATACATCCTAATTGTGTCTCAAGACCTTCATTTAAGATCCTAATGAGTCAGAAGTCTCACAAACTGGGTAGGTCTTCTTTCACTAGAGTGAACTTTCAAAGGAATTTTATGAATGTTTGACTTTTCCACACAATGCTGTCTCATTCTTTTTCATATGTGAACAATTCAGTCATTACTGTTATATTTTAATGTCTATAAATGGGCTTAGGGTGACCAATATGAATCTGACCAAGAACACTCATGTGTTCATAAGAGAAGTTAAGAAAATGTCTTAAAAACACTATATGTATAAACAGTAAACACTCAAGGAAAGACTACTAGTCACTTCTGGTCACTAGTAACACTGCAGACAAAGAGCAGCTGATAGAAAGAGATCATATTATACAGAGAAATATTAGCTTTTTCTGGGTAAATAATTGTTAATGTTTAAGGGAAGGTAAAACCAGGGCAATGAGAATTAAGTTTTGAAGTTTACCAAGTGTTTCTGTGGAGGTGTAAAACTCAAAAAATATATATACAGTATTTGAATTAAATGGAAACTCCCTTCGAAGGGGCATTATGGCCACATGTCAGGGCATGCATGGCACTGGCTGTTTGGCCGAGGTATAATTCCTGCCCTGTGAAGATTATGATTAGTTGCAACCCTATTCAACCCATTAAGTATAGTAATCCCAAGTGAGGGGTGAAATAAGTAGAATTTATGCTGTCAAGACAGACAGACAGACAGACAGACAGAGACACAGACAACCTATTATGATGACAACTTGCTGAAAACAATAAATGATAACAAGCAAATCAAAAAATACATACTGAAAGGCACAACGGTTGCATAACAGACATGTTTTCAAGGATTTCCATTCCAGTGTTTGTGTCTGACAGCCACAGTGAGGCTACATCAGCTTCAAAGCCTTGTAGTGTGATCCCCCTTAATTTGCATAGGTTGGGTTTCCTAACCATTCTGCATAAATACAATTTGTTTCTTTTTGCATTTCTTTTTGCCTCACAACTCTCGCCTAGCCACAAGACAATAACAAACTGATGCCAAGTGGTCTGAGAAGATGTTTCACTAAACATTTTGTTCCTCTGAATTTTGTGATGCTATGCTTTAATGATACATATGCACAAACATACAGATGCAGGGAGATATACAAACACAGAAGAACCACTCTAAATGATTCCTGCCTTACTTCAGAGAAAATCTCATCCCCTCACTACTTACCACTACATTAACCACCCCCTCACCTCTTTTCACCCCCGCCTTACTTCCCTCTTCTCTCATCCTTCCATCCCAACCTCTCAACAATTTACATCCAGAGGTTAAGAAGCAGCTGGACAATAAAGGCAGCTTAAAAGGACACACTCCCACAATGTTTATGTTAGCCAGCCTTGAGCAGCCATGAAACTGAACAGTAAAGAGGACAGTTGTGTTGCTTGCTGGCCAGGTTAGTGTGTCTACATTTATCTCTGGCTGTCACAGTCAAAATGGCTTTAGGACAGTCTGGGGCAGACACTGTGTATGTTTGTGTGTGTCCATGGCACGATGTATCCAAGAGGCCTGGGTCTGGGGGCTTTTAAGATACCGCTCAATAACACAGTTTCTCCAAACAAGCTGTTAGGACGATCAGATTAGACACTAAGGGAAGGAACAAGCTTGAGATCCAGGATGAAAGAGATTCTTCTCGTTGAGAGGTCCACCATTCTTACTACACTGATGATACAGCATCACTTTACCTCTGGATACAAGACCAGTGCTGTAGTGATAGATTAGGATAATGGATCTCCTATTTGATACATCTTATAACCTTTACTCAATGACACTAAAACACATCATACAAGCAAGAAGGCTTTATTTTCAAAGCTATACATAAATGCACTGTTTTATTTATTTTTATTTACCCTTTTTTTTAAAAGGCCACTTTTTGTCGGAGTCCTATTTAGCAGGGGAAATCTGGGAAGAGAGCAGCATAATAAATCTTGGACAAAAAAACATGGGAAAATAGAGTCCATAAAGACAGATAATATTTGACCAAAACTTGTGTTTGTCCAGGATATTGAAAACTTCCAGCAAACTTCCATTAGTTGAAAATGAAATCTGGGTCAAAACTGAAATGAGCAACAACACGGTTTAGCACATTCTTTTATTTGTATATTTTTTAAAAATGTTGTTTCAGTCATAATATTGCCATATTTAAGCTTATGATACACCTATGCTTTTACTGTGTTTGATTTCTTCAGCTATGGTTACTGTAAGCGTGAAACTGAATTACTGGGCCTAATCCCATCAGCTGTGTGCATATTTTTGTTGAGTATGAAAATAAAGAGTAATAATGAAGTTTAATGAGCCTGTGCCATTGGGTCACAAGAATAGATTTTTATGATTTGGGACCTAAGTTAGAAACATTTAACCACGCCCCCTGTGGTGAGGTCAGGCTGTATGTCTGTGGAGCAGCAGGTACAGGATGTAATTCATGTTTAGACTGACAATTAGTAGGAAGACCCGTTAACCAGATGTTGATCCTGGTATAAAGGCTTACTGGAAAGGTTTCATCTTGTAGTGCAGCCACATCCTCTGGTCTGATTTTCTTTTTTGCTCACGCACACACACACACACACACACACACGCACACACACAAGCACGCACGCACACTCACACACACACTTGTGGTGGGGGACCCAGCTACAAATCTCTCCAATCACACATAGTTTCATCTGCACGCCTTTCAACAGGGATTACTTCATGTACACAAGGCTGTGTGTTCTCTTGCTCCCTCGCTCTCTCTCTAACACACACACACACACACACACACGGCTAACTAGGGTCTGTGGGTTTGGAGATGCAGATAGTTTGAGGGCTGCGGGGTCTGAGGTTGGCACTCCTCACACGATCAAACACAATGCAGAGACTCAAGTCTGTCTGAGCAGCACTGATTTAAAATGTGCTTTTTGAACTACCAGTGCTGGAAACAGCGTGGTTCCTACAGTGGTGACTGAGGCAGAAGATGAGATGTTGCTGTAGCATTCTATACTATTTGCCCACAGTTTTAGGGGACTGAAGAGTAAGTTCTGTCAGCCATCTCACAAGGAAACCCATGTTTTTATGAAAATTCAGAATGTGCACATACTAGATATTTGGTGTCTAGGCTATAACCTTATCATTACCCACAAACACACAACAGACTAAACACAGAAGAGATTGGGGGGGAGAACAGAATACTTCCCCCTGTATGTGGCTCATTCCCAAACACAGCACCTGCCAACACTGCATGACATATACAATCAAGAGAATTGAGTCAGAAACATTTTAAACCCAGCAATCTACCTGCTAGGCAGCATCTGGTAAGACAAATCAGTAACATAGCAAATCACTGGCTTGGAGCCAACTACCCCCTTTTGAAACTGCATGTGAAATTACAAATATCAGATTATCATCAGTAGCTGTATGCACTTAAAGGTTGGGATTGAGAGAAATTGAATGTAGCAGCTTAAACCTCAGAAGAAGAGGTCAGCATAAGAGGAAGTGAAGTGAAGCAAATTAACAGACACAACATTTCTTCCGAAGTGAAAGATGTCACCAATGCTCAGCCGCATATTAAGCATACAAACTAAAAAAAATTAATGTGAAAAAAGCCATGCTGAGTCGTTCCAATGAAGCAAAGGGAAACCAACCGGCCAAAACAACAAGGACAAAACCAAGTAAGCCCATCAAATGTATAATACTCAACCACTATGAGTATTTGTGAGATCAACTGCGTCATAACGCACACATCAAACAACAACCACAGGAAAACTGAAGACTACTCCACCACAAACGAAACCTCCATACATGAAATTAATTCACAATAACAGCATTGGCAGCCAGCGGGTGTACAGAGCAAACACACGTTAGCACAGTCTACAAACAGCAGTTAGCTTACCTTAGCTAGCTACTTAGCTAGGTGACAAGGAGGGTCTTTGGCATCTCAGGTAGCTTAGAAATCCTTCCGGAAGGCTTCAAAAAGCGGGACAAGGAACTCCCTCGGCACTTGACGTTACAATTGAGGCCCACGACGGATAATATAAACTGTGTGAAAAATATTATTTATCTACAAAGTCGTCCGTAAAGCAATAAAAACCAACGGACGGAATCTGACGTCCCGCGTTAGCATCTTCACTGAACGCTACTGGAGCTGCTGCGTAGCAACATTAGCGCAGTTTCACAGCGGATTAATTAGCTACAGGACTTCACGCGCAATTCAGCAGCACTGACCCCAAAAGAGTGGGCGGAGCAATGACGGTTTAAATTTGCCGCCTTTTTGCAACAAGTTAAAAAAACCTAAGATGTGTTTGAGAAACACACACTTTTTAACGATATTAGTAGCACCTATACAGGCAGCCGTAAACACATATCTATGTACTACAGAGGTCTAAATACAATAATCTGAAATAACATTGGCCCTAAGGCAGGTTCTTGGTTGTTATCTGTCTTGTTGCCAGGGGGAGCCAAACAAGGAGTCAATAGGAGCCCATAGAGCATTTTTGCCTCAGGCCCCCTATCATGTGTAGAATTTAATGAGTATTTTTTACTTTCAATTCTCATGTATATAGCCAATAACACTGTACTTTATTTCATTTTGAATGCAGGGCGTATTGTGCCATTTCTACTTTTTAAGCAAAATAATCTCAACACTTCATCTACAACTGCATATTTTCTTCACACACACATTCCTGCTTATTGACCTTATCAGACATGAAATCCATGTGTGTCTCATCATCAAATAGATTCAAAAGCATTCACTCACCATAACACGCCCTCGTCATAAATAATTAAATACCAAATTGCATGCGAGACCAGGCAAAACAGTGTTTTTTGTTGTTTTTCTTTCAGAGAGGACAGACTATCCCAGCAGGCAGGAGGGATGGAGGTTTATTGTGGCTGGAACATGCTGGCTATCCTTTAGTGCTCTGGGTAAATACTGGCAGTGTGACAATAGACCAGCTTGAGCTGAGGAGGCTGTCACCTCAGCACTTATCAGACCATGGATCTTCATGCTGTCTTTTCCACTTATCACTCACTCTCTCTCTCTCTTTCTCACACACACACACACCATTAGGACATACATGACCGTTGTTAGACCTCGAAATCCTCTAGATGCATGTTCCACAAGAAATAAATATCTGCAAGTAGTAACTTGGATAAAGAATTTACTTGTACTCTCATTCAAGAAGGTAATCATTTGAACATAATTTGATAATAATTCCTCACTCTTTTGTCACTATCGCTACATCTTGCCTCTGCTGTGGGAGTGACAGTTCTCCTCAGATCTCCTCCAGCCTGAGAGCTGATAACAGCCTGTCTGAGTGCTACTTGTTACAGGATGAAGCCACCCTCATCGCGCACGCATGCAATCCCCATCCTCATAAATCTATCTACGGTCTAATCTACTCCATCTCTATAGGCACCACTCCCCTTCTAAGTACCTCCAGTTCACTCTCCGCTGATGAAAAGCAATCAAGTGCTGCTTGTAGGTGAAAATGTTGCCCAAACAGATATTTGCGTTTGAGTCATTATCACAGCCCTCATGACGTACTCATGCAATCTCATTCTGTTGCACAGGGACACTTTGAGGTTTCAGCGGTGGCTTTCTTAACCAGCGTGCGCGTCTTCTCCCCACTATCCCTCATCAAGGCAGAGCTATTGTGTCCATTGTCTACGTTCATTTTTGGAATAGAAGAGATGCTCATTGCATGACACTGGTTGCAGGAAGGCAAAAAGAAACCCCCTCCCAGGTGTGCTTCAATGGCTTATCCGTGACTGGCTTTAACCTTAAGTTTTGGTATCTTTTGGAAAAAAAACATGCTGTAGTTGTACAGTTATCTTGAACACTTCAGCTGTATTTAATTACTGTTTCAGTGTGATAACAATTTGGAAACAGGAACATGATGCTATACAGTGGTTCCTACAGATAAGCCTCCCTGAAATATTTGGCCTTTGACTGTATTTCCTTTCTACAGTTAAAATAATTTATTTTTCCTAGCAGATTCACCTGCACTTTTGGCATGTTTTAAACCCCATCTTTGCCTCATCTTCTCAGCTTTGAAAACTCAACTATCAGAAGCACTGATTGCCAAATATAGCTCAAATTCTTTTGCACAGTATTTATTGTATAAAATCCCTTTCCTCTGTAAAACATCACTGCGTAGAAAAAGTATGTGTATGTGTGTATGGGTTGGGGCACAACTCTTTCCCCTCATGATCATCAAGGTAATTGCTGCAAATATTTGTGTTTTCAACCCCACCGTTTAAAACTGAACTGGTAACATTGCCATCAAAGCTGAGGTAGACCTCAGGGAAAACCTTGCAGATCAACTTGTTTATCATCAGGGATTTCAGTTGCACCTTTAAGAGTGTGAGGCAAGGAATGAGAACCTCAGGCTACATCTAGTGTAAATACACATTTATTAGGGATGAAAATGTTCCATGACAAACAAGAGGGGGGAAAACATTCACAGTACATCTCATCTCCCTACATGGTGCATTGAAACGTTGTACAACTTCAAACCCCCTTTGTTGCTCTGCACAAATAGCCTCTTTACAGAAAAAAGATAAGGGCACAGCGGGGCATATTGGCCATTGCAAAATTTGATTTTCCACCTCCCTTAAATTGATCAATACCTATACAATACAAAAAAATGGCAAGAATCTACAACTATTAAGCAGACATGCCAATCTAATAATCCCTAAAAACTGTATTTGCTTGTGTTAATTGACATGTAAGAACAATAACCCCTCGTGAGCAGTAATGACATCTGCAGCTCTTCACTTGCACAACATACAGTAAACTAGCCAGCAGCAAACTGAGGTCTGATGGTTTCAAACACAACGTGAACACACAACAGGAGGCAATTGGTCAGGTTAAGGACACGTTAATCAAGGTGTGTGGTGGTCCGTTACACATTCTGTGGTAGATTTCAAAGGTTATTGGTCAAATGAAGGTCCGATGGAAAGTTATTGGTCATTTTATGGAGAGGTAGGATAGTTGTCACGGTCAATGTATCAGGTCCCAGAATTAAACTATAATAACTTTCTTCTAACAGTACTGACTTAGTTATTATTAAAGTACTTGAATAGATATTAAAAGGTGTCAAAGACTGCCGACCTGTCACCTCATGAGCTATTGTTCCTCAAACCATATACCAGGAAAATGTGTTACCAATTCATTTACTGTATCATGATCATAAAAACTCACAGGATGTAAAGTAATAAAAAGAATGGCAGAAATCCTGAGCCAAGAAAAATTTCACTCGATGGACCTAAGTCTCTGGTGTTTTAGTTCGGTCGGCTCAGCTGTGTAAAGACAGATGTAGAATGGAGCTACTGCTATTGTGTCAGTGATCTTTCAAGAGTTAGCCACATGGTTATACAACAACCAATCAATCTATATTTGTGCTGTGGAATCTATCAAGACTGAGTGCAAAAGGGGACGTTTTGGCACACGTTAAGGTTTATGGCAAATGTTGGAAGGAAAGAAAAGAAAAGAAAGGAAAAAAACATTTAGGACTGCACACATCATAATAAAGTTGAACAATTCATGTATTCTGAAATGTGGCAAAAAAATGTAATTAACTGCATTGTAGCGCTAGACTCTTAACTAACAGTCAGGTTAACATCTGGCCCTACTTTACAAACAGTAATCCTTCATTTCTCTCCAGAGCAGTAATGAGGACACACATATTGGAGTGGATGAGCCACATTCACTTTAAAAAAAAGCCCCCTTTCTTTACCGTAAAGGCCGGCGGCTAGCTTCACATGTACTGTGATATCAGCACCACACAGGATGATGGGACACACCTGGTTCAAAAACATCATAAAATCCATTCAGCTATCAGAGCTACAAGAGTGTTTGTTTGTAGGGGTAGTGCAGCCTTTACTAGCCTCACAGGACAGCTGTGGCCCCATACTTAAAAGAGCCATTTGGTTTATTGCATTAAATGCTTGATAGACGAGGTTTGAATGGATTTTTAACTGTTTTTGGATCCATGTGTGATTGCTGGACTAGACTCATAAATGGAGGACACAAGACACACTCAAGTGAAAAGAAAAAAAAGCAAATAGCATGACTAGATTTCAATAACTGGCTATGGCTTCTAAAATGTGATCACACTAACATTTTCCAGGTTTCTGATAATTACTAGACTGTATACAAAAAGCTCTTAATACAGTATAAATCTGGAACTGAAAGAACTTTACAAAAACTTTACATAAACTATTCTGCTTTTTTTCTTTTTACTTGTACAGAAATGGAAGGCATGACTTTAACATTTCAGCAAATAGATCTATCAAAGGGAACATCAAATAATCCTACTAAAATAAGAGCAAACAGGGGCAAAAAAGGGGAAAGAACAGTCTTTACAGTGTGGAAAAAAACATTAGAGCTTAAGTGTCTCACACCGGTTCACCTTTACATATCTCTGCTTTTGTTCCTTTTCAATTCCAATGCACCTAAGATTTACTTTTCAACTGACTATTGACTATTTCCTAAAATGTCCTAACAGTGAAATTTAACACATCTAACATCTTAATGCATCTATATTTCTGATTGTTTTCCATTAATATAAGTGCCTAAAATGAAGACGACACTGTCAGATGCTCTCCAGATGACTGACCACATGTGCATGGTTGATCTACCCTTCCTTTGATTTCTAGAAATAAAAGACGTGTCAGAGAAAAAAAGAATCTGTATTTAGGTACACTGGGGTGGGAGCACTAATAGAAAAACTGCTTTCTGCATTGATTTGCTCCTACTGCACAAGTGTTTTTTGTTTGTTTGTTTTTTACAACAGACATTACAATTTCTCTTATCTACAGGTGATGGGAAGGGTGTGCCAAAAACCTTTTATCTTAGTGATCATCTTTGCTCAATCGGCTGACTCACAATCGGACAAAGAGGATCTTCATGCTGAGATATTTTTGGAATAACTTTGACTGGTTGTTTTCTACCTCCATGAGTGCTCTAAACGGAGGCATCTGCTAGCCCTGGAGTCCCCAGCCTTACTGGCTCTGGCTCTCGCGGACCTTGGCTTGAAGGGCATCGCAAGTCTTCTTGGCGTCGCCAAGCAACATAGCAGTGTTGGGCTTGTAGAAGATGGGGTTGTCAACAGCTGCATATCCCACACCCAGGGAACGTTTCATCACAATCACCTAGAGTAGGGGGGGACAGTCACATGCACACACACGTACACTCATTAGCCTCTAACTGGATGATCAGAAATGACAAACTGAAGAAGCCTTTTAAAAGAATGTCCGGCAGATGCAAACTAAAATAAAACCAGAAATGTAATGCAGATAAAGATTCTAACCCGAAAACCCTTTATGGTTTTTCTGTCAATCATTTCAATAAAAATTAGTTTTACTTTAGTTTCACTTCAACAAAAGTCTGAATGTGGTGTATGTGGAAGTAGTACATGTTCGTGTGTGTTCTCATGTGACTCATGCATGCATCACAGGGTACTTATAAATGCCTATTTAAAAGCATTTCATATTTCTTTTTTCATACACCCAAATTGTTTTACCCAAATAATCTGTGCACGTATCACTGTGTACATCTGTACGAGAGCGTGTGGTTAGGTCCGCTTTGATTTCCCCGGGGGGACAGTGGGTGGAATCTAGTGGGAGCGCCGTATAAATCCCAGATCTCGGAGCGGTGCCAGTGGGATGCTCTGAATGTCGTCATTCCAACAGCGACACAGTCACCGCTAATGGGATCAGGATGGGACTGCACCTGCAGCTGGAATTGTGTCTATGTATGTGAGCCTGAGCACATGTGTGTGCGTGAATGTGAGTATGCATTTCTTCTGTGCCTTCGAATGGAGGCCCCTCCACGGGTGTGGACAGCGATAAAAAGCAGTCCAGTTGTTGTAAAATCCTCCATTCCTCTTATCTTTTTGGGCTTCAGGACAACCTCATTATCACACATGAATGCACCAGATGTCTCACCTGCTTAGACTTCCAGACCTCCAGCACAGGCATACCAGCAATGATAGAGTTGGGATCTTCCTGGGCGGCTGAGTTCACTGTGTCATTGGCACCGATCACCAGGGTCAAGTCAGTGTCTGATTGGACAAAAATTAGAAAACATATCAAAAATCCTTTAACCTCATGTGCATTGAGTTTAATTAGTCTCAGCCTTGATCTCCATGATGTTATATCCTATCCAGTCTTTCGCTTTTCAACTCACATCTTATTTTGTCACACATGGGCCAAGCCCTAAAATAACAGTGCCTTTTAATCCTTTGAGAACTTCGACAACATGCCAAATTGCTACCGCTAGCAGCCACTTAGCTAAGCTAATTTTAGGTTGTGATGTTAACTTTGCTAAAGTAGGCAAGCTAAACTAATTCCATCTTCCCATCAGCATCTCTAAGGCTCACAAATAAATACGTTATATCTTGTACAAATCTATACAAATCTATACACAAAACCTATACAAATCTAAGTGCTAAAATGACAAGTTCATGCTAAGCTAACTGTCTCCTGACACTTTAGAGTGGACGTGAGAGTGGCATCGTCTCATTTAACTTTTGTTAAGCATTTCATAGCAGGTACAGTATGTAAAATGGAGAGAGGACTGGATCTTACCAGCGAAGTCTTCATTAATCTCATCCATTTCCAGGACAATATCATACGGGACACCAGCTTCAGCCAGAAGAACATTGAGCTGACCAGGCATACGACCGGCCACAGGGTGAATACCAAACCTGTGGAAACAAAACTGAATGAGTCCTGTAGAACAGTCCCTCCTCTAAACAGCAGATCAGGTTATTGACCAACATTAAGTAAAACCTCACTTTCTTAAATCAACAAGAAAGATGTGAAAAAGAGAAAGAAGGTCAAAATAACCAGTTAGAGAAAGAGACAAGAAGATGGGGATTTTGGAGAAGTGGAGTTGAGAGATGTTGTTGTGATTTAAGTCTGGTTACTCACACTTCCTACTGCACTACTCCACCATGTATTATTTCTCAAGTGTGTGCACATGTGTGTTATTGGGTGAACATAGCTCTCAAACTCAATTAACCATGTCATGTAATCAGTGTAGGAAAATTAACACCAGCCACTGAATCCTGGTGGCTGTCTCTCGCTCGAGCACTCTCGTTCCTTCTTTAACCTTCCCGCAGCTTTGTCGTGTGACCGTCAGACAAAGCTGTTGGAGATTTATTTTCTATTTGTTTGACGAGTTTAGGAGGATACACAGTGCAGATGGCCCGTCAGTTCTGGGATCTATTTGTGACTGTGGCTGCCGATTGAAAAAGTTAGTTTCTTCCCTTCATGTAATCCAACACAGTCTACAAGCATCTACAGTGGGAGGATGCAGAGGCTTCGGTCTTGTGCTTCCAAACTTCATACTGCTAATACACGGTAGTGTCCGAGGAAGAGGATTAAAATGGTGTGTAGTTCATTACAAAGGTGGAAGAGGTATAGAATGATCACACAGGCAGGTATGAAGAGTAAGAAGCAACAATCAAGAGAATGCATTGGAATACAGAACAGAGAAAAAGAGAAAATAGGAGAGATCAGGGTGAAGGTTTTTTTTCTGACCACCCACTTTCCTCTAATCAAGCACAAATGCTCTAAGTAGCAGCAGCTGCAACAGCCAGGATCAAACGACTGAGGCAGGACAATTACACAAGCTTCCGCTGTACCTTGTCCTTCCTCTCCTCTCTTTCAATTTCCCTTTTCTCATTCTTTCATCATATGTAAGTCTCTTCCTATCTATACTATCCCATCTTCTCCTCATCAAGCCCTAAAACCTCTTCTTTTCTGTCCTTCATGGTGCAGTTTACATCTTGTATTGAATAAAAATGTTTTACTTTGTTTCCTTCCCTCTCTCACGTACATGTGCATTCATCTATACTGTCTATATCTACATGTATACATACTGCCTATATCTATCCATCCATCTGTATTAATAATAACTTTTTTTATGGACATGTCTCAAACTACATTTATCACAACTGTTTACCTGAGACGCACTAGTTGCTGCAGTTTCTTTCCATTTAATGCGAACGACTACATTTTTATGACGCCTTTACCTGACTGTCTTTCCAGCATCTGTCAGCAACTTCACCAGCTCGGCGATGGGGTACTGGGCCTTTGCAGCACAGAGTCCATAACCTGAACGAAAGTTTAAAACAACAACAGGTGAAAATGAGTTCAACTTCTGCCACGATTTGACTGTCCAAGAAAATTTTGAGATGTGAGAAAAAGCACTTGTGTTGATGCCGATTTGACAGCAGGTTGTCTGGTGCCAGACATGACTGCTTGACCTCAGTGTACCCCACTTTAAAATATCTTCATGCAATGCAGTACAGTGTCTGAGCTGCAACAGTTGGTGATTAATCGAGTTGTTGATTGACAAAAAAAATAAACACCTTTTTCTGATAATTGATAAATCATTGGCTAAAATGCCAAATATACTCTTGTTCCAGCTTCTGATATGTGAAGATTTTCCTGATCTTATGGGACAGTAATGCCATTTAAATTTGTCACCTTCAGTGCGGAAAATCTGTGATGGACATTTTGCACTATTCTGTGACATTCCATTGACAAAATTAATTAAGAAAATAGTCTGGGGACAAATCGATAATGAAAAAAAATGGTAGTTGCAGACCTAGGCTGCACTGTTGCAAAGAAATGGGGTAAAACGCTCAACAGCACACAGTGAGCAAGCACATAAAATAAGCATAGTTACAAATGCTTTCTAACCTAAATTTAAAATGCTATCTTGAACAAATGCATTGTGATATGCAGCACAGCAGTCTGATTGACAGAAATCAACTTTCAACTGGACAACCAAGGTTGAAGCAGTTGTTTTAGCAAGGATTTAACCTACTGATGTGTCCTTGAGTAGAAGCTCAGGAGTCCTGTCCCCTCACTCTTTGAGCCTGCTCCGTGACGCCTCCTGCACCTTAATATGTTTTAATCATCACGCCATCGCTTCTGCGTCCGTGGAGCTAGACAGAGCTAGTGTGTGTCTGACACTTTACACATTTAACACATGATCCAGCTGGCTTCAAAAGTTGGGAAGTAATGTCTGTTTCTAAATAAATAACTAAATAAATCCTTCTCAAATATATATTTATTTCAATGAACTATTTATTAAATTATCTATTCATTTTTCTAACTTTATTTTTGTGATTTTGGTTATGGCTGCTTTCATGTACTTTTAAACACATATTTCATATGAAACATTTGGATTATATACATACATAAAATCATGCTACTTGCCTTTTAGTATAAAGCTGGCACTGAATTCAATACACAGTATATGTGTTTTTTCTCCAAGCCTCAGACCTCTTTCATGTTTAATAATGCTGGTGTGTGGTACTTGATTTTTATCACACATCACACACACAAACACACGTCAAACGGTCCAGTGGTGTTTACTAGCCTTGTCACAACAACCAGTCAGAAAGTGTCTTGTTACGACACACCAATCAAAATGACAAGGTTTCAGACTCGGCGCGGAGAAAGAAAAAAAAACAAAACGTGGTTTCAAGCACAACGATTTAATGGTTTTCACTTTTTTTCCCTCTCCATCATCACAATTCTTTCATTCCTTGTGCTTCCAATATTCTCTCTGGAGTTTTTCTTTTCTACAAGAAAAACAAGTGGACCCAGACCATGTGGAGATGGGCCAGACGAAGCCAGGAAAACACTTATGTTTATCAGGCAGAGTCTTAACCGTTTCCACAGATGTCAATCAGGCAAAGTGACTGTGACGGCTCCAATTAGGGCGAATGGTCAAAATGGAAACAAGGGGACTGACTGAAAGTCGAAGCTGGGTAACAATAGCATAGTAGAACTTAGCTACAGAGAAGAACTACACATTTAGATGGTACGTACTCTGAAGCTGATGTCATTTGCAAAGATTGCCTGTACACACCTTCTGATGTGATGTATGAACTTTTAACAAATATGCTTGGCATGTCATTGTATCAAAGACTGTGTAATGTCATATAAACTTTGCACTGACATTTCATACAATTGTTGTGACTACAGAGGGAAACGTCTCGGTAAAGTTATAACACTGCTGCACCCGGATCTAATCCCATATCAACAAAGTCTTAAGACCAAGTGTGTGACTTTCATGTCCTGCTTTAAAGGCTTTGTGATGCCCTGACTGACCTTCAGAGCCTGGGTAATTCATAAAAGTACTTTGACAGGTTCTATTATGATGTGTTTCTGCTTATTCTGATTCTCATATTTCACTGGTTTAAGTTTTTCTATAATCCTTCAAAAAAATGTCTGGCATTTTATTATTGGTCTTGTCTTGGTGTGGTATTGTTTGTAGACCATTTTGAGAGAAATCTTAAAAAAAACATAATTTTTCATTTCCACTCTTTCATTTCTCCCACTCTTTCCAACTCAACATTTCTTAGGCCTATTTTCTGTGTTTAAGCTTTTGTGTTAGTCTCGCAAAAGTAAGAAGGGAACAAAATGTTATCCACATTGGATGGTGTTCCATGCATCACTTCTTCTTCTCAGTCACGTCACCACTTTAAGTTTGCAATTCTTGTAAATTGCAGAGGTTTCCTCTGAAGAGTTTTTGTATATAGGCACTCAGCACTGTGACTGGAATCACCAATTTGCAGGCCTTTAGTCTGTGTTTACATGTACCCACGTGAGTCAAACAACTCCATGGAACTGCTGGGGCTAGTTCACATCAGTCTGGCGAGAGGACTGAAATGTCACAGGGCCACACAATGATGATTTTAGGACAGCAGCACCAAGGACTTTCGTCATCGTCCGAGTGGGAGGTTCAGACATGTATTTATGGTCAAATACTGAAAACATGTGAAACGGGGAAAAGCATGAAGCTGGAACAAAGGTTGGACCCTGTGCTGTAACCCCCAAAAAAGGAACTAGAAGCCAATTTTGAACGTAGTACTTGAATTGTCAACAAAAACCCAGCATGCCCTCATTCCATCTAATTTTCCCTTGACCTTGCATATATATGCTGCACTGTAGAATGTCTATTTACCAGGGACTGACGACCACACAGAGACCCAAGAGGGTGTGTGTGTGTGTGTGTGTGTGTGTGGCCACTCTACCCATGACTTGTCAATTAGCCTAGCAAAATGGTGATGTAACATGGTTCAGGAAAAGGTTAAATAAACAGAACACACACTTTGCTAATGCTGGAAAAAAAAGTGACTGGCAAAGTCAAAGTGCCATGTTTTTCCACTTGCATACAAGACGTTTGAAGTTTGTGTGTGTGTGTGTGTGTGTGTGTGTGTGTGTGTGTGTGTGTGCGTGCATGTGTTACCTGGAGTGATGATTATGTTCTGGGCCTCTTTAATCATGTCGACGGTCTGATCCACGTTGACCTCTGTGTGTGTGCCCGTGATCTCCATTGGTTTTCCTGTGCCAGTGGAGGATGTGCCGTAACCTCCCAAGATCACGTTAGCCAGTGAACGGTTCATAGCCTGAGAGGGACAGAGAGGTATTTTGTATTTCCTTTTGTTTGACTGTTTCACCTTTTGCTTGCACTTTATTGACTGTGTGCAGCAAAACAAAGCAATCAGAAGAAATTTGAGAGGAATATTTCCTCAAAAAAAGTGGGACCTGAGATTTTACTGTCCAGCTTCCAAAAACGCTGGGGCACTTTTGAACAGATTGTACAGAATGCAATCATTTGCAAACAAACTGTGTTTACCGACAGTGGTAGTCCATGAAGTTCTATCCTTTATCCACAAAGTGGTGAAGCTCGCTCCATCCTTGCTCGTGAACGACTGAGCCTTTCCAGGATGCTCCTTTGATACTATCACCTGTTACCAATCAACCTGTTCCAGACAGGTGTTTATGGAGCATTGCACAACCTCCACAGTCTTTTGCTACTCCTGTCCCAACTTGTTTGACATTAAATTCAGATAAGCAGATATTTACAAAAATCAATGAACTTGATTAAATATATTCTCTTGGAATGGTTTTCAATTGAGTATATGTCAAAAAAGGATTGGCAAATGATCATATTCAGTTTTACTTATGTTTTACAACAGCGTCCAAACTTTCTGGAATCAGGGTTGTAGTCAGGATAGGGGCTATACTATGGCAAAGTTAGAGTCCCTCCTGGTGGACAGCAGAGGAACAACCGCACAAAACTGTGCGCTGATCTACAAAACACATCAAATGCTTCACTTTAGAATTTTGAACAGTGTTGCTGAGCCTCAAGGCAGCGGCACTACGATGTATGTTCTTCAAACTGAGACTCACCACACACATAATATACGACAGGATGGCTCCAGATGAACCAATGAGAGCTCCGACGATGGTCAGCAGGTTGTTGTTGAGCAGGAAGCCTTCGGCACACAGGGCCCAGCCTGAGTAACTGTTCAGCACTGTGATCACCACCGGCATGTCAGCACCTCCGATAGCTGCTGTCAAGGTTATGCCCTAAAAGGATAGAAGAAGAAAACAGGATCTGAGTTTTCATCTACTGCTGTAATCAGATTAGCTATAAAAGAAGAAGAAGAGGAAAGATTAGCAAAAAGTTGAAAGAATTAAGAAATTCTCCCTCCAGTGATGCACTGGTTGACCTTCATAAGGATGCCTTTAAAAAAATATTTCTCTTCCATGAGAGAGAAATCAGCCTCTCCAGCTTCACTTACATTTTTCATAATCAAATCCACTTGTTCTCTGTCCCTCCATCATCTGTACACTTTTTGTTTAACGAGGGCCAACTGTAGTTATCAGTTACTTGTTTCAGTGCGCACAGGTGCACATCATCGATTGCTCTCCTTGACACACTGTAGACTTCTTTTTAGGAACGTGTGCAAGTAAAGACACATGCACGCACGCACGCACGCACGCACGCATGCACACACAGTGGATGATACATTATACTGCAATCTAAAGTCTGATTAGAGATCAGACAGCTATTTTAAACCAGTTCATTTACAACTGAACAACACGTGGGAATATGCAGGTAAGCAAAATGCTGAAACAGCAACACATTACTGCATATTCTATTTTCAGAGGCTGTAAAAGTCAAAAATTTAACATGAGCAGGGATAAACTACCAACGCACATCAAGACTACAGAATTTCGCAAGAAAAACCTTTCCTGATCTGGTCAGTTGATGTATTTTCTTCTGATCCCACAGTGTAAACTGATGGCTGAATCACTGATGACCTGTCATGTTCAATGGCGACGTGACTGCTATATGCAAAGTTAGGAAATGTTGCTTCTTTTTAAAATTCTCTTTTTTAATGTTAATGTATAATCATATTTTTTGTATTCTGCAGATGCCATTTTTAATTGTCTACTGCAGAAATAGGGCTACATGTCAAAAGTGGCTGAAGTTGAAGTAGCAGAATTGCAGTTTAGTACTACTGAGGAAAAAATATCTGCATTGCAATGTTGGATGTGGACATCTTTGTCCGTACCATGTTAACAAAAGTTTAAGTGCCCCACCAGTGGGAAATGTGTTTTTTTTCTTGTTCCTACAGTTGTTTAAGCTTCACTGTGCAGGTTGATGTTTTTGCTGAGTTTGACACTAGAAGCCTGTTGTCACTGTTAAAGTCCAAATTTTCTTTGTGCTCATTGAAATTCTGCTTTCAAGAGGCGGGCCCACGAGCATGATTTGTGACATCATAAATGGTTTGGAAGCCAATCCCCGGTCCAACATTCAGCATATGCAAGTATGGTGTGGAAACATGAGGCCTCCACATAGCCACACACACTGAGAGTGCACTTCACAGTGAAGCAGGAGACTTGCTGTGCCCTGCAGTTAAACTTGTGAAATGAAAAATATTTGTATATTCATATATTCTGGAATTTTTAATGAAGGAGAAGGAGTAGGTGTCATTTTAAGGATTTTAATGTGGTGATAATACTTTTTTTTATGCAAAACCCATGTCAGACACACATTGGACATTTTTATGTGTGTCTTCATACATGTGTGGAGGGGATCTTTAAGCATGACTCAACAAGGGTGGAGACCAATATAAGTGTCAAACACAAGCAGGAACTTGGCAGTTTTACAAAGTCCAGCCTGTTTGCCACCATAGCCACCAGACTATTAACAGCTCTGTGCTCAACTGACTGAATTTCTGGGCAGCTACTGTTACCGTTGCAATAAGCCTCTTGACTTGTTTTTTAGTTTTACTGTCGCTTTTCTCACATATTACAACCTGGTCTGTCTTCCAACATAATTTTTTCTGACTCTTTTATGCCTTTTCCCCTTCCTGAAGTCTTTTAACAACACATGTTCTGGCTGTCAGCATGTAAGAAAATTCCAATCTGCAATATTTACTAAAAGTTCAGATTTTTCTATTGACGGGTATCACCGAGTGCAAAAACAGACTCCAGACACACACGCCATACCATGACAGTGGAGAGAACAGAGACAGATCCGAGACAGGTGAGGCCTGTGGTGTAACTGGGATCCAGCATGTAGGGAATCATCCCACCAACGCTGGCTGCCATAAGGGTGGCGTTCAGAGCATGACGAGCAGGGAGCATCAGGGGAGCGCTATTCAGAATACCTGCATGGAGAGAAGAGGGCGGGAGAGCAAGGATGAAAGGGAGACAAGGGAAGAGACTAATAACTGTGAATAAAAATGTTTAGCTATTTAGCATTCAGCTGTGAACCTTTCTTTGAAAGCTATAAATCAAAACAGATGACAAAAGCTAATTTAGCTTGTACATTGAGCATTCCTCTTCAGATTTATCCTTCAACAGCCACCGCTTCAGACTTCTCATTACCTGCATGTCAAGTTCATGCATAATTTGCCCTTGTGAAACACTTGCAGCCTACATGGAAATTGTAGTGTGGATGGCCAGGACTGGTGCCAGCACATGAACTTGATGAACCCTTTTTTTTTTTCCTCCTTTTCCCTTCACAGCAGGGAGAAGTGGGTATGAAGCATCAGACCTTCTCTTTTTGATAACTACAGTGTAGTCAAGCTGATACATCAGCCGTCTGCAGCGCTCTTAAGAAATAAAGTATGTACTTTAAATCTAGTTTTGAGGCTTCACATTGACAAAGATAGTATGCTGCAGTTATTACCCCTAAATATTAAAGTATGGTGATCTGTACAGCTCACTTAACTGCTGGTAATGGACTGGACAAAGAATCCAAAGATTACACCAAATAGATGTTTGCAATTGTTCAGACAAATAAAATACAATGAAATACCAAGTTGGAATGAGCTACAACCATAACCAAGGATGCATCACACTAAAAAAAAAAAAACTGTCTTGGTTTGTGAAAACACAACTATAGTAATGAGAAGAAGAGAGACAGACATTTTGAGAATTTCAATCGAATTCCCATCAAAGGTTTTCCCAATGTGTATCACGCAATGTAACATCTGTAGTATATAGAGTCAAACAGCAAATTTATAATGGGCTATATTTGATAAGCACTTTAGGCCTTCTCTTTGTCTTCCTGTGTCATCAACTATGTGGTGAATGTGCCTCAATACATGTTTGTCTGTATGTCTGTATATTAGTATACTGTAAGTGTAAAAATGTTTGCTTTCAGGGGAATCTGAAGTCTGTACAACTGCGATTCACCTTGCAGTTTGCCATATGCCACCAAAGAGCCACTGAAAGTGATTCCACCGATGTAGGTGCCGAGGTACGCGACTATCTTGGTGAGGTTGGCTGCAGGGTCGGTGGCAAAGTGCGGGTACTCGACCATGTATTCGGCCACACAGGTGAGCACGGCAGCCAGGCCCACCAGGCTGTGGAAGGCGGCAACTAGCTGGGGCAGGTCAGTGATCTGGATCCTCTTAGCAATGGCCAGACCTAAAGTGAGAGAGAGGGTGAGCGAGATAGCAAACAAATAAAGTGCAGTGGCCCTGAAGGACACAAATAACATGCAAATCACAAGCATGTGCACACACACTCAAGAGGACTGCTCGGAAGAGGGTCCGTCTGAGGAGCCAGGTGTTGCTGATGAAGCCTGTTCGGGGAAATTCCATGTTTGTGAGTGGGTCTGCACTTTGTGCGTGTGTGTGTGCTGTGGGAAGCCTTACAACATTACTGTATCTGGAAAAGAGCATTATTATCTGTGTGGATAGTTTCGTCTAGGTTTCAGCTTTGTTACTGGAACAATTAGCATTACAATGATCAAACTGTCCTGTGCGAGCGAGAGAAAGTGAGTAATACATGATGATGACCATTTCAACAGACCTCCTGGGTCTAGCGGCTAGTTAGTCATGTTGCGTTTGATGAAACATCAGAGTCTCTGTGCTCTGCACACCTGTTGCTTAATCTGGCCAAGATTGGAATACATGCACACACACACACAAACTATGCAAAACCAGCATCCATTAATTTACATCTGCTGCAACACATGTCTGGAAGTATTAGAGTTTGCCTGTAAGCCTGCCTTCTCCTACGTTCGACATGAATCCATACAGACTCACCGGCAGAGCCACCTACAGCCATGGCTGCACTCATCTGTGCCAGGAGCTCAGGACTCGGCTTGAGGGCGCCCAGAGTGGCAGCCAGCCCCCCTGCAACTCCCATCATACCCAAAGCGTTACCCAGGCGGGCTGTTTTCTGGTTGGAAAGGCCAGCCAGGGCACCGACACAGAACAGACCTGAGCCCAAGTACATCATCTGGTGAGAGAAAGAGACAGAACGGAAAAAGGGTGATTGCAGACAAGGATTGAGGGACCACAGAATGAGAAATAAGGCCAAATGATTTACTTGGATGTTCTTGTACAACATCTGGGCAAACAAAGAATACATTTGGAGGATAATTAGCTGACTTTTAAATAGTCGTGGGCTCGTTTGCGCCAATTCTGAGAAACTAAGAGAGTATTGGTACGAAACCACAAATACACACACAATATGTGGACACGGCATAAACATCCTCTCACACCTGCTCAATGTTGTATCCTGACTGCAGAGCAGCAGCGTAGCCACCGACAAAGACACCACCAGGAAGCAGATAAAGGTAGTTGTACTCTGGAGGATCAGTAGGACGCTTGAACATGTCCAACATCTTCTTAGTTACAAGGAAACCACCTGGGTGAGAGAAAGAGAAAATGAATACACCTGTATGCACAGTGGCACTAAATCAGGTTTAACGCTGCTTTACAGAACAAAAGGAGCAGCAATATGCAAAAAAAGATTAATGATAAAGTGCAAGATAGCAACAAATGAGAGTAAGAGGTGTTGAGGCAGAGATGTAAAGGCCGGGAGTCAAGGCACATGAAGGACATGAAAAATATCTATTTTTAGACAACAGGTGTTTTAAAGCCAATGGCTAAAAACAGTTGCCAAGCTCAATAACCAATGTTAGGAATTTAATGAGTCTACTTCACGTCAGTGTAAATATTTCAAGAAGAAAACCTCAAAAGTGTCAAACTGGGACCAGACGGTGTCTCACTGCTTTACAGGAGGAGATCACATTACCGTGTGTATGTCTCTCTTTTTCCCCTCTGGCACGACTGCAGCCTCGTGCGCACACATGCACCCATACGTACAAGGGTGAATCGGAGGCTAGCACCTGTTTCTTTCCAGTTCGTGTAATTTTAGTACTAGACTGTTAAAACATGTAATAATAATAATCTGAATATTATTGCAGACCAATCTGAGTCAATATATTAATATGGAGGAATGTCCACGTATTTGAACAACGCAAAGGCAGTATACTCTCATTTCTTTTGGTTATTTATTTATTTATTCTTTTAGCTTTACCCAGAATGGGTCTGTTGACACTTTGTTTGGAAAGTTCTTAGTTTAGACTGGTCACATGCTAACATTAGCTGAGGTGAGGGTGATGGGGATTACCTGATTAGTTTTCATCAGGTATTTGGTCATAAAACAAAGTCACCTGACGTTAAAAAAGTCAGTGCTAAAATTCAGCTTGATGGTGACATCAATGTCTGTAATTAATGGCATTCCATTTTTTTGTTAAGACTTCTCCCTCAAAATCACCAATGTCAATCTGTTGGAGGGTCACCAAACTCATTAGCATTAGTCAGCTGCAAACTATGACTAACTATACTAAATAATGTCAATGTGTTTTTTACGGTTATTCAGTTCATATTGTTTATTCAGTTCATTGGGGATATTTTAGAAGTACTCCTTTTCTCTCAAACTTCTGACGTTATCGGTGCATCTAATGGAGTTTGATTGACAGTAATTTAAAAGTTTGAAATGAAATGATTTGATTGTAGATTAAGATCATTTTATCCTATAACCATAGACTGAGAACTTATGGCTTTTCATGCTATAATACACAGTGGACGGAACCACCGGGGCCATCCATTGGTTTGTGCACTACTGTTCTGAAGCCTCGAGGTTGGCATAATGGCTGTCACCATCTTTTGGAGCCAGATGTGAACATATTTGAACAAGAGGGCGGAGATGGGGAGGATATGCATTGCTATACCTCTAGTCTGATTGGATCTGACTGAGAGGCTGAGAACACCTTGTCAATCACAAGGTAGCCACAGTTTTATTAGGGTTTTTTTGCTCTAAATGGAACAACAACTTACAAATGAACTTCATGTTAAGGAGACTTGCAACTGAGACCATAAACTCATTAGGAAACTGTTTACTGAGTAATAAATCAGGTGAGATGTTGGGTCATTTTCTCATAAGCTTACATACAAGTAAGACTTCTTGTTGCAACCTGTGGAGTCGCCCCTTGCTGGCCGTTACAAAAAATGCATGTTTGAGGCATTTCCGCATTGACCTGTATGCTACGTTCACTTTTTCTACTGTCTAAGCATAAAATATACAACTCTTCCTCTGAGGTTATGATTTCTTCTCAAAGGAGAGCACAGGACATGTGATTTACAGAAAACATGCATGCTGGAGCAGAAAAAAAAAACATGCAATATCAAAAAATATAGACTCTGATGAGACCTGATAGCGCACATTGACATTTGGGTTATGAGAAACTGAACATATTTAGCTCAAGATATTCAACAGACCCAGGTGTTTTCCATGCATTCACACATCTTACTACTGTGGAGACACGGAGGGAACAAGAAGCTATGGCCAGGGACCTGTTCCTCAAAACAGACACAAACCGAAAAATGTCAGGGTCTGTTTTATTAGAGCCAAATTTCACTATTGTGTTTTGTCAATTTCCATGGAATGAATTTTTCTGTTCCCAGGGGTTTATGGGTAATGTGGCAAACCACTTAGAAATGTGCGTGTGGAACCAAACCCATGGAGAACATCAAAAATGAAATTAAACCACCGGTAAGAAACTAGGTATGTCTATAAAGGCTGCAGTATTTCAGCATGCTTTTGTTAACGGTAAATTTAAAGAAAACCTTAAAAAAAAACTAATAGGTGGTTTGTAACGTCACAGAGCTTAGAGGGCCAAAGACTTGCGGCAGGCTTCACAGCCTTGTCTCGAACTTCAAACTGCAACACTCACACATAAAACTCAAAGACGCTTTTGGTGCATTTTTAACAAACAAGCTGAACTGCTCGATTAAGCAAGTTAACTTTGTTCGCTTACATCAAAGTCTCCCCTGGTGTCTAGCTGTGAGCTAATAGGAGAAATTAAAACAAATTTGTGGCTCGGCCCTGGAGGAACACTTGGTTTCCCAGGACCATTAGAGAGTGATGAGTATTATAATGACTCCAGGAACACTTTGTCATTATAATGGGAATTATTCAGGGTAATAGCAGGAATGAATGTGTGTGGTCCGAGCCAGAGCCACCGACTCTGGTGGGAGCAGGTGGGTAAGACAGGGCAGCTGCAAAACTTGGGTTTCATGTAATTTCATGGGTTTTTTTTCGATCAATATAAAACCCTTCAATCTTCAGCCCAAGTTGATATTTTGCTGGCTAAAGGTTGCTGTAACTGGCAGGGATCACTGTGAGGTGTCTATGTGCAGGTGACTCACCAGCAATGTTGACTGAGGAGATGAAGGCAGCCAGCAGAGCCAGTGTCTCAGCAGTACTTGTTGGGGTGTAGCCACCTCCCATCAGGGACAGACCACCCACAGCTGTCAGACCTGCAGAATGAGGCTATTTTAGTATTCATGAACCTCCACTTTCCTAATTTATTATACAGGACATTGAGAACTGTGGTGAAGAGGTTACAAAATCAACACGGAATGCACATCTACAGACATTTTATAGTTGTCGTCTTAAGCTCAGAGGACTCTGTTTGTTTCCCAGATTGGAAACAGAAAGAAATAGGAAGATTTAGAGATAAAGAAAAAGAGAGGGAGAGAGAAAGAGAGGGAGAGTGTTTACCAAAACAGGCTTAGGAAACCTTGATAACATCAGCCCTGTAATGACTTACAGGCAGTAAGATGCAATACACAGCACCCTGGGAGCCTGCATTCACACGGAATCGTGTTTGTGTACAATTTAGGTTGACTAGCAGGTACATAGCGTGTATGCATGTTTTAGGTATTACACATACCTTTATAATGAGGCAAATGTGAAGTTTGACCTTCTCTCGCTAGTTTCCTTTTTTCAAGCTTTAAAACCATGTGTGCATCACAACTCCTAAGCAAAGAAAGTTTCAAATCGCTGCCAAACATCATTTCACAACTTCTACTACGTGAATACCATGCAACATGAAGCCAATTGAAAATTCCTATTGTTCAAAGGCAAAAGCAGCAGGAAACATGCATATTATTGTGATGAGCATATAAAAAAAGAGACTTCACATGAAAAACAAGTTTTCATTTTGTTTCAGTTTGGTTTCTGACATTAAAACACCTGAAAATATGTCCGGATGCCATCAATCCACTCTTTTCTCCTCTGACTACTATTAAGTGTGTTTTGCTCTTTTTCTTTGATACCAAGTTCATACAGATGCTAGTGTGCCAACGTGCATTGGGTCAACTCTACCTGTCTACTCACACACAGCTCACATCCCATCTGCAGCTTGTTCAGTATGCTTTCAAAAATACAAGTGTTTTTTGGTGTTCAGTAGCTGTGCTGCCTTCATTTTTTTTCCGGTAACTAACAACCTGTTTGTAAAAGCATCTAAAAAGATTTTAAACATTTACAGATGCCCATCCAATTTCAACTTTAATTGCATCTTAAAGATCAAGCATCTCCTGTCCAGATATCTCTTGTGTTCTAGTTAGAAATTATCTTTATCCTAAGGCATCTTTGTGCTTTTATTAGATAGGTAACGACATGCAGCAAAGGTCCCCTCTGGCGAACTAAGATAGTACCTGCACCTTAAACCCCTCAGCAACAGACTCACTGTGTTTTTATCTGCATTGTTTTCTTTTCTTTGCTGATTTTTGTTGTCAATGCAACTGATGTCAGTAAGTCAGTCCCTATGTTAATGTTGAAGCCTTCAAGTGTTGGACAAAGAGCTGTGCTCTGTTGAATAAACACAGTAGACACATCTCAACAAATGTGATTAATAACGTTGCACAGACAGATAAATGGCCTCATAAAACTCAGGGCTGTGGGCTTGGACATTCGGATCTTCATGTTCTTTTTGTATTTATTTTTGCACCTCTGATCTCTGAATACGCTGCTTGCTTAATAAATATCAAGCCTTTTGTGTACATTTTAAAGTCACATCTGTATATACTGCTAAACAATTCTTTCTTTAAGCCTCCTTTTGCTAAATGATAGGGAGTTTAAATTAACTGAGAAGGTTTGGCTTGAAAAGTGTTCTGACTGAAGGGAAAAAAAAAGACTAGAGATATCCTGATCCAAGTTTTATTAGACCCTGACCTCCCTTTCTGAGTCCATTAATATTACGGGTCTCTGATACAGAAACCAATCTGATACTTAGATTTACCTAAATGTTGAATAGATATGTATCTGACTCCATAAACTAACAGGTGTCACCACCAAATTTGTCACATTTTATTTTTCACGAGCTACTTGATCCCAAAGAGAAATAAGGTACAGTTACAACATTTAGGAGGAGATGGAGACAAGGCTGGCCACCACAACACACAGACTAGCCAGAAAGAAAGCCAGCAGGCATCAGCGGTCATGCACGCACACACCTACTGTGACACATACACACATTATTATACTGGGTGGGCCAAAGTCCTGTAGGTGCGCCTCTGTGACAAACATCAGCTGCCAGGCTGCAGGCGGACCGCCACGGTGAATCAGTGCTCTCAAGTAGATTAAAGCATTTCTATCAGACACCAGATATGAAGCCACTGAAGAATTTAAGATGACCCACCGGTCACAGTCGCTACTGCTTGTAACATTATAATCTCCCCATGAAGAATATAACTGTCCCTCACTCAAACCCTAAATTCCAAAATGATTCCCTAATGTCTGAGTGATTGTGTGCGTCTTTATGACGCCTGGCACAACAACAACAGAATTCTGTTGGCCTCACTGTTTCCATAACCACAGTCAGTCGGTGACAGACATAAAAAAGGGTAATAAAGGCCATGCCAAGTATAAAGGAAAATACCTGGACAGGGAGGAAAAGGAGAGGAGGACAGATGGAGGGCAGAGAACACAGAGAGAGGAAAGGAAAACCTTCAAATGAACTTCAATGCATCTTCATTTCTTCAATTTGTTGTTTCAAATTCTATTGATTAATGATGATCTAATAAACTTGCGTATTTTGGAGTGGAAAAAATGTGTGTGTGGGGGGGTCACGTTTATTGTTGGAATTTGTCAAATTTAACAGATTTGCAGACAGTGAAATTTAAAAAGAGAGAAAAGAGGGTATAAGAGGGTGGAAAATAAAGGGGAGCAGACCCAGAGGAACAAAAAAAGTTGTTGTGAGGATGGGAATGTGAAAATAGAGTCTAGGTGTAAGTAATAAAGTTTTAAAAGGATGTGAAAACTATCTTAGTTGTTGTAGACCTCTTGTGTCCGGCTGTGTGCACGTGTAAACGAGCAGAAGACTTCCCTGACCCTCAAAGATCACCGACGGTGTGTTACTTCCTACCCCAGAGTGTGATCAAAGCCAGAAGAACACACACGCGCACACACTTACATCTCTAACCTCTTAACCCCTCTGTGTTAAGCAGCAGCCGACAATAAGGACACAATCTTTAAAGTTTTTATTTGGCCTCTGACTGCACAGACCTGCTGGACTGACATGTGACATGTTTGATCCTCTAGCTAGATCTTTGATTTATTGGTTTGTTCTGCATTTTTTTCTACAAGCGCACTATGTGCAATGCTGTTTTGGTACAGTATTTGTTCAACATGTTTCATGTTGCTGTGCTCTTTTTCTGTTTCGGTGAGACAATTAAGTTGCATTGTCTTCTTTTTGAAGAGGAAAATGATGCTATGTGTAAGTTTGATATAATTAAACAGGCCACATTCATCCTGAAGTCCAGAAACTGGACATATTGCCATTAATCCAGAGGAATACATAAAATTTAAGTAAGCAGGAGAAAGGGAATTCAAACTGCTGATGTATTATTAAAAAATAAAAAAAAAACTTACTGATATAAAGACCAATGTGACACTTCATTTCGATTTATAACATACCTTGTGCCTGTGGCTGGCAGTATTGGATTGCATTATACTGAAAAGTGTTTGTAAAACTTTGCCCACAACCCTTTTGCTCAGAGTGACGCATTCATGTGGAATCACTACTCAAAAGCTGAACCGTGTAAGACGCATTAAACACACAACTAACCTGAGATAGCGTTGGTTACAGACATGAGTGGAGAGTGCAGAGCAGGAGTGACTCCCCACACTGTGTGGTATCCCACGATGCCGGCCAGGCCGAAGGTGGTGACGATCTGAGTGAAGGCGGCGTTAGGAGCGCACAGACCGAGACCCAGCAGGGTGGCAGCGCCTGGTGCAGAGAGGGAAAGTCTTTAGTGGCTCTTGTCTCAACTTGTTTGAAGCATGTTGCTGGCATCAAATTCAGAATAAGCAGATCTTTACAAGGATCAATGAAGCTGATGAGGTAAAGCATTAAATTTATTGGTTGTACACAGGTCTCCATAACACAAAAGAAAACATTTACTTGCAACACATTGTCCTGGTTGAAGTCATCCATGAATTCAATAAAGTAAAAGTAGCACTTTAAACAGTATAAATGAGTTTGGATATAGTAGATTTCCCCAACCCAAGTTGACTATAAAATGCGGTAGGCACTTGACCACCCATGTTGTCCTTACTTCCTGTTGTGAGTATAGTTATCAGTCAGACAGCAATTTGTCTGGTTAGACTTGCAAGACCGGTGACAAACGTTCTTTTACAATCTAACAGCTGTAGCAAAAGAAGTTATCTATGTCAATCACAGTCAATCTAAAATGATTAAAATGACTACGTTAAATGACACGCTAATAAACATGCAACCAGCATGAAGCAACTTCACACTTGAGCTGCTAACTTGAGCAGCTGTGTGGTGGTGATAAGTAGGAAACTACTGGATCACCTAAACAATGTGTGAACCACATTAACTGCGTGTGGTGCACTTACACAGAGCGCCGTGTGGCACCATGGGAACCACTCACTCCAGCACGACTTCAAACACACACTCAGTGTGACACTGTTTTTACAACGCACACTTCCTGAAACTAACTGAGTGTCTGTGTGTGTCACTTCTCGCCTCCTGTGCACATTCCAGCGGTGACCTGAAAGGCTGATTATTAACCTGTCCTTCACCTTATGGCAGACCTCAACCCCCTCCAAGACCCAATGTGGACAATTAACGAGAACACACCTTGTGAATGAGCACATTTCACAGACAGAGCAGCTTCCTGATTTCTCTCCATAACCAGAAAATCAAAATTTAAATGGCACATTTGGTTTCAACCACATCAACTAACCTCCGGTGTACGCGCTAGCAGTGGTAAGTGTAGCCTTGAAGGGGGAGATTTGGGTAGCCTTCTCCTTCTCCAGCTCCTGGACGGACTTGGGTTTAGGAGGAGCTGCAACGGGCAAATTGTTGGGCTGAGGAGCGGGGAACAGATTCTTTCCATTCTGGAGGTGACACAGTGTGGATGTGAAGGGAAGAACAAACAAAGTTTATATCAATGCTTCCAAACCATCATGTTAACAGCTGGAGCTTTGGTTATCTACACCTTACAAAGAGAGAAACACAGAGGAGAGAGAAACAGCTGCAAAAAGTGATAGAAATGAGGGTAATTGTCAGTTATATCAACTAGATCAAATGACACTTATTAAGAGCTGATTTGATGTCTGCTTTTTTTCCCTGATCTCATTGCCGGCTGATGTATGATGACCTCTGCCGCATTCATAAATCTGTGAAATATTAGACCATGCTGTCAAGATCAAAGTCAGCAAACTAATGATCCGTAGGTACAGTATGTAACATCTGAATTTCGGCATCATTTATAAGATGAGTGACCATCATTGTGATCAGATATTGGTCAAATTACTATTTGTAACCTCAACAAATGAACACAGCTTGAGTGAGACTGATTAAAGGAAAAATAATCTCCCCAAAATACGATGAAGATCTATGACCGATATGAGGACTGATAAATGATATGTCTCCACCTTACCAAAAAAAAACAAAAACAAAAACAAAACATGTTATTAAAGAAATGAAGCCAACAGTAATACTACAGTAGCTGTGATGGTGGGCCATCGCTGCCTGGCACACTTAGTAATGATGCTTTGCTTCTATAATTAACAACAAGTTTCATTTTTATATTACCACATAATATAAAAATGAACATTTTGATGAGAATCCCTTTAATTTGATTAACTGTACAAGATCTGGACTGAGCACAACATTTTACAGTTGAAACTTTATACAGAAAATGCATCCATCATCTATAATCGCAGATGCTGAATTTGTTGGCACATTAACAGAGTAAAATTCAATGACTCCCTTGGCAGCTGTTAAGATTATCTAAACAGAGAGAGTGAGAAGAAAAGTTTGTCCTTAGGGTGACATCTAGTGACTGTGAGAGGGAGCTGCAATGCATTATGAATGATTTCCTACAGGACAGCATGGATACTCAGGTGGACATGTATGTATATTTGTTGGGCTGCTGGCCACGTGAGACCTCATACCTGCATGACAACACTTCCTCTGACAACGTGGTCCATGGTCCCGTAGTCAAACACCTCCTTGACATCGAGGTAAAAGTTGTCCTTGTCGGGGCTGATTGCTCGTACCAACTTTGTGATGTTGTTGGAGTACAGAGTGCTGGACTGTGTCGGCAAACGGCTGGGCAGGTCTGTGTAGCCAATATGGGTCACTCCCTAAAAATAACAAATAAAAAAGACAGATTACACTAAATTGGAAGAGAAGTTCAGTGACTTCTTGGCATGGGTGTGGGCATGTGTGCATGCCCTGACCTTGTGTACTGAAAGCTCTCCAGGTACTGTGGTCTCAATGTTTCCTCCAGCCTCAGCAGCCAAGTCTACCACCACTGACCCATCTTTCATGCTCTCTACCATTGGTGTGGTGATCAGGATGGGTGCCCTTCTACCTACGATGTGACAATGGAAACACAGACTTGAGCCACAAGAGGTTAAATACGTTCACTAAGCTACTGCAGATAAATGACCCCAGAGTAATGGAACAAATGTGAAGCTGTTGAATATGTTCTGGTACATTCCGGTAAAGTTATTTTTAATGTTTTTAAATTCTGTGACTCCTTGTTATTTCTAAATTCTCCGAGTACCTGCCCAGAATTCATGTCTCACATTCTTTGATATTCCAGATATTCCACGACCATGTGACCTTCAGTTTGAGGATGGTCTGCCTGCATTCTTTACTTTTTACATATATGGTCGGTGTCTATGTTTACACATGAGTGTGTGCTTCTGTGCATACCAGGGATAAGAGCAGTGCTGATGACAATGTCCACCTCCTGACACTGTTTGGCGAATAGCTTCATCTCTGCCTCTATGAACTCCTTTGACATTTCCTTGGCATAGCCTCCCTGGCCCTCTCCTGACTCCTTTATGTCCACCTCTAGCGGCTCTGCGCCCAGAGATTTAAACTGCTCCAAAGCTGCAGCTCTGGGAGAGGAGGGAGAAGTGATTTCTTAGTCAGGCAGAGGGAAAATATCTCTGACAGAACAAGAGAACACAAGCTTCAAATAATATTAAAAATCTCCATTCTCCTAGAGTCTCCCGACTCCACCAAAATCACGGCTAATGCAAAAATGGGCAAAGAGATGAAGGAGAATGGGTGGAGCTGAAGCAGGCTGCTAAAACTAAGCATTAAGGCTTAAAATAATGCATCATTTTGAGCCTTAATATAACTTAAACGAGTGAGTTAGATAAAAATTCACCCCTGTAGCCCATCAGAGACTGCTGCTGCAGATGTCTGTCTGTCCTATGTAATTTAACAAAGCTGATCATATGATCTGATGAACAAGACAAAAACCCAATTCTGCACTTTTGCTCAAATACAATCTTTCAAAGCCAGTGATCAGTTCAGTCGATTCAGACATGCAGTATAGAATCAAAAACAAACCTGGTGTCAAATCCTCTGACAATGGCTCCCATGGCCCTGGCAGTACCAGCTGCTGCCAATCCAGCCACACCGCCTCCAATGATCAGAACCTACTCACATGAAACAGTTTGAGATGGCCATTACAGTGATTTAGCAGGTTAAAACTGGCACAGATACATTCACACGCTCTATCTACAGAAAGACACACATGCATACTACACACCTTTGCAGGTGGCACTTTGCCAGCTGCTGTGATTTGTCCAGTGAAAAAGCGACCAAAACTGTTAGCTGCCAGAACAACTGCCTTGTACCTGAAATGAGAGAGAAACATGAGACAGGAAATGACAGAAAAAAATGTATATCAATCAGTAAAACATGTCCAATTTGGACATTAGGAAATCTTGTTTTAATATTTGAATACACTTGGAGGTGGGCAAGATATATGACTACAAGTTGTGTTTACACCATCAATGCCAAGCAGACTCACTAGAGTATGCACATGTACAATAGATACAGTATGCCTGTGTTTTCATGCATTCTGTTCCCTCCTCCTGCTAAACTTTAGCCGATTGCATGTATGTGGCTGCTGCTGCCTTCAAATACAACTTGTCACTCAAGAGATTTAAGAGGGAACGGGTCAACAACAAAGTCAGTTATTGAAAAGTCCCAATTTAACTTCTACGCACTCCAACATTTGTAAGACTTGAGTCATGACACATGAACTTCTGCACTTTGTGAAGAAAGTTGTGAAAATCAAATCAGTGAGTAACGCAAGTAGACTTTTGGTCATAAACACAGTCAACAAGACACCTCTTTGAAGACGCCGTGTACACACCCTGCGATGTTTGCCATGGAGCTAAGTGCATCATAACCCTGGGCGATGGTGACTCGGGGCACCTGGTCCATAGCCAGGACGGTGGCCTTCTTCTGGGACAGCATGTCCATCAGCTCTGGGTTCTGAGCTGGGTAGATGAAGCTGATTAAAGTGGATGCATCCTTCATCATGTCCACCTCGTGGACGCCCAAAGCAGGGTTGAAAACTGGAGCGCGGACCTGGAAGCAGAGAAATTGGTTGAAAAAGATAAGGACATGGGAAAGCATGAGAAAGAAACCTTCATATTCAGCTAAAAGCTGTACATGTTAAAGCGTATTCTGTTCATCCTGCTTTTCATTTTCTGCACTTTTCATTCCTGTCCCTTTCCCCGCTTTGACCACCATATTTTAAACAAGTCCTTTTCACACATGCACTGCAACCCTGAATTTTATCTAGAAGTTAGATGTGACGACAGTGAGAGAAGCTACTGTTTGTTTGAAAACAACAATGGCGGCTCCTACAGAGGTCAGTATAGATGTTGCTATAGCATCAGTTATATCAGAACTGGAGAGTATTTCTTCAAGAGGAGCAAATACCAGCACTAAAGGCTTTTCTCAAAGGAAAAGATGCTTTCGCTCATCTCATGTTTATCACTGTGATAGACAGATGACGAAAGCGCTTGCCGTTTTCTGAGCAGTTCCCATGGATGACTGTGAAACAAACATGGTTTCTGTGTAATAAACCATTTGCCGGGTCAGATTACCCTGCCAGCTCCCTGGTACAAAGTCCATCTAATGTCGACTGAGCCCACGTGTGAATAGAGCAGGTCATTATCTGGAGAATTCACAGTGAGCGAGAATTAATAAATGCAAACACAGCCATCATTACAGATGAGTCCTCCTCATCCTCCTGCACGCTCTACCCAGATGCAATTCCTCGCTTAAGCCAAACAGAGTATCTCCAGTAGGCCAGAACGCATCTGACACAAACAGTCTCCTGTCATGTCCATCCAGACATGATTCTCTGGACTCTGGATTCAGGATTGCATATAAAAAAAGGAGCTATGGAGACATACTTGACAGTTAATTGTCGTTCTGTTCTGGGAGCACTGATTCTATCCAACATTTCAGAGTTTTCCTCCTGCACCTAACAAGGCAAAAAAGCAGACGAGGTGCAAAAAGCTGCTGCTGTCTTCAAAAACGCTGACTGGCCCACCCTGTACCTTCCTTCCCTTTCCCTCTTCCGTCCATTATTCCTCATTATCTCGTCTTAAACCTTAACCAGCCCTTCAGAACAAGAGACATCTGGCGTTTTCAACTGCTTGCAAGGTTGTTTGAATCATCCAACCACCTAATTTACCTCCTCCTCCCTCTCTCTGGCCTTGGTGAACTATTAAACAATCCACTTCTCATTTCCCCTTCCGCACCGCACCTAAATCCTACCTTCACCACCACATCAGAAGAAAAGACATCTTTAATGTCTTTAATTGTTGCTCCAGCCTGGGCGTACTGTTCGTCTGGGAACTTGGAGGGCTCTCCGGCTCCGGACTCCACGACGACATTGAAGCCCTGCTTGATGAGCGCCTGGACACCAGCGGGAGAAAGCGCCACACGACGTTCACTCTGGAAAATTTCTTTGGGTACACCGACTGTGAGCTGTTTGTATGGAATACCTGCAGAGGCGAAACAATACAGGAGCATGTGACAAAATGTTGGATGCTTTAATGATAACTAATGAATTCATGCCAGGCTAACAAACACTAATGTTTTTTATAACAACAGCCTATAAAACCAAAGTACTGTTAACACAGTCTGGGTTATCAAAGGGTTTTCCACAACATATTATACAAAGTGTTCTAGTATATTTTAAAGAATACCACAGACATGATAGAAATGTGCGCAGTGTTTTGTGTGTGTTAAGTGTGTATCTTGTCCTGGTCCAAAACAATAAAAATCTACACAAACATTACTCAGGATAATAAACTGCTGTTTTACTGAACGAATGCATCATCACATTGTTTGTTTTATTAGAAAGGTCACCTCAGCACAGAGCACAATACTTTTTCATGCAAATCTGTCCTCTGCAGTGTCAAGGAGAGTCAACACCATGTTTACCATAAATACAGTACAGTGTATGCATTGGCCTTTGTAGACAGACGGACAAGGTCAGTGTCCTGTAACAACACCTAGAGATTACAGCTATGTCACTGGCTCTGTGAGGCTGTACTTCAGCTGGTTAGCGTGCAAACACTTGCTATCTAGTACTAAATACAAAGCACAGCTGAGGCTGATGGGAATGTCTTTAGTTTTGGAGGTATTTGACCCTAAACCAAAGTAATGGGCAAAGTGAAACGTCACCAAAGTCATTAGGCAATGATGAATGCCTCTACCAACCTTTGTGCCAATTCATCAGGTAGACATGAATATTTTTCACTGGATAATTGAAAACTGTGAAAGTCTGACCTGCTCTTGGCAAGAGAAGAAAAGTCAGACAATCATCAAAGTCATGAGGATTTATCCTTTGAGGACCACATACAAAATTTAATGGCAATCCATCCAATAATTATTAAGATATCATAGTCTTGACCAAAGTATTTAACTGACCGACTGACATTGCTCTCCCTCAACCCCACAAGCAGCAAGAAAGGAAATATTGCAGTTCTGCAGAAGCCGAGTTTGCAATTACTCTTTTTTAGTGCCATTATCTCAAGATCACAAGTTAATCACTGCATTATCTCGGGTTAACGATCTATGTTATCTAAATATAACAAGATAATCAACCCATTTTCACCAGAAAACAAAAGAGTGCTTCCTCTTATTACTTCTGATGTTTATCAGAGATCTGGACTGTCATGCCAGCATGCATAGATGGCATCTCGACAACTGCGGCTACTGATTTAAGATAAAAATGTTAGATCAAGGAATATAATTATTGATCAATGCATCAGACTGTACTTCAGTCTTATTTATATACATGCTTTACTACACATTCAAACACCCACCAATATGGTAGTTTCTTTTCCAGTTTCTCTATACCAGTAACATCTGCTTCAAGTTGACCACTGCATACAAGCCTATCTCATACAATAACTAGCTATTATGTAAATACCCTCATATGAAATCACTTGGGAAAATGTTCTTATAATAAATGGAAAAGGTTCATAAAAAGTTCATATGGTTTGTTTTGAGACTTCCAAACCCACCCACAGAGCAGTGTGTGTACGTCATTGGTCCACTGTGATGAATCTTATGAAGTCTTTTTCTCATAATAAATTATTTTGTTATCTCAAGAAACTGGCCTTTTGTTTTCTCAGGGAGAAAAGAGCTTTGTTATCGAAAGAAACACAGAGTCCATGAATAGCCAAATAGAGATGCAGTGGGTATGACAAAGACACTGATCTATTATTAGTCTGTGTCTTTTTGTAGTGCTCTTAATCAAGACTAGTGTCCGAGCGACAGGCAGGTCACATGTTGCGTCCTATGGAAAATTCCACTGCAGCTCTTTCCCTCCGTCTCCTCGTCTATACATAAACACAAGAGCATCTGACAGGCTGCCTCTCCTCTCACTCTGCTGCGGTGGCCTGTCCTCTAACAACCTCTGCTTTACGATAAGCTCTGCAACACAAGACAGCCAACAAACTACAGCATAGCGCTGTATGTGCCGTATGGCCCATTTGTTTCTGCCAACACATCCAGCAGTCAGGTAACAATCAAGAGATTAGAGCCAGAGAGCTGGGCATTCTATCCCACGGCTATCATATTGCTGAGCAAAAATGCAGTTTAGATTAAGTTCAAAATGAGGAGACAGCAGCAGATACACCCGACCACCACCATTACCCTAAAAACCCTCCTCTGGTATACTCATTAATACTGCAGTTATTACACTGTAGTTATATATATATTGTAGTATGATGCAGATTAAATACTCTAATTGTTCTTATTTTCTATTTGCTGTACTTTCTCTATGCTGTAATATCTTTCTTCTTTCTTTTTGGTTTGGCTGGGAGTTTGGTAGAGTCAGGCACTGCCAAGATGACGACGGCCGGAGCCACTGTCACTGAGCTTTATAATGGGCATATATTCCTGGAATATATTTCTCTGCTTTACCAACACAGTTGTGGTGCTGTTTCCAGCGAGCGTTTTGACACAATGTGAATATTGACAGATCTGTGTAGGTGGCATCTGCTAATCATGAAGCATAATTATATGCTAATTATATTATAAATGTCTTAATACTCGTCCCACCAATAAACATCTTCAGCACATCTAAGTTGGTAATGCTTCAAAGTTTGAGATTGCCAATAACACCGTGTTCAGAAAGCACCAGCTATGTGTCCAGGTCACAGTTCACAAATCCAGTTTCACATCAACACGCTGCCTCAGCCTATACTGTACTTCTATAGGCGCCCCAGAGGCCACGTCCATATGAAGTGTGTGGTGTGGTCCTCCTCTCGCCTGCAACCCTATACGCTGACACTCCTCTGTCCAGAATAGACGCTGCCAGCTGTTACTGAAGCCAGCTGAACTGCAGAGATGTCTCCGTGAACCATGACACAAGCACCAACACCCTCGACATACAGAGAGACCTCCAGCACAACTGTGACCCAGCACACCCAGGCATGAGGCACCTGCAACCAGCTGGTACTGGTTTTCAAAGCTCTCACACATGTAGACACCCACACACACACTTCTGCCTGGTTACTGAAACAGAGTGAGGGCATGGAAAATGGAAAATAATGCCTGAGGGCTGCAGTATCCTAAATGTGACCTTGGGACTGAAAGCAACAGCAGCTAGCAACACTGACCTCCACAATAAACTTTTAAGACAAGTTAAAGGAAAAGCTACAACATGGAGTTACAGGATGTCCTCAGTTTGGTTTAATTTATCTCTATTTTACCTAAACAGGAGATTATCTTCTTCATAACAATATATACTGACATAAAAAAGGAATAAGCATGCAAAAAAAATTGAGATATTAATGAATGTGCAGTGCTCTACATTGCAGCATATTCAGATCACAATGACAGATTTGTTTCAACAGCTGCCAAGGCCAATGATATGAACAGATTACTTGTCTGTCCATTCTAATGCTAAGTAGTACCACTCCATCAGTGTTTATGTAATGAGTATGTTTGCACCTGCCATGTTGCACCTGATGTACACGTACATGAGAACGCACACAGAAGCTACAGGTGGTGTTGCTATCAGTAGTAAAACCTTAATCTATCAACCTCAACAGCTGTGTGTCTGTACAAGTTATTTAAGTTGAGATCCCAACAGGAGGAAAACCAGACTGGTACTCATGAATTAAATCATTCCTTCAGGGTCTCATATTTGTCTATGTTAATACTTCCGCTATAAAAAAACATAGCGTGAATACTGACAAGTCAAACTGCCGTCAAACTGGGACAGAGTGTGTTACCATCATCACCTCTATGCTTTCTATTAGGGCTGAACAATTAATCGAAATATTGTCAAAATTGCAATATGAGCAAGCACACTATCCAAATCGCAGGAGCTGCAAAACTTTAATGAAGGTCAAATTCACACTTCACAGAAACAACACTGTGCTGCTTTCTCATGAAAGTTTGATCCCTTCAAACCAGAATTTTCATGCATTGTCTTACTTTTACTTACTTTACTGACCATTTGTAAACGAAATGTTAAATTATCACTTGCACCAACTGTAGCATTAGAAGTTTCCTGCAAATTACTTATTATTATTATATACGCTCATGAAATCACCATGTGTGTACCGTGCCTTACCTGGACTGGCACAACGTCCAAGAGCTTGATGGGTCCTGAAAAAGCGAAGGCATGACGATTTGATAGCATGGCCGCTCTGCAGCTTCACACAGGGAACGCCGCTGAACACAGGGGCCGCGCAGCTGGCCGCCACAACACGTAGGAGGCTTGCCATGGTGCACACACACCCGACACTCACACACCAGGAGGAGCTCAACAGGACAGACAGCACCCCTCCTAGGGAAGAGACGGGTGGGAGATAAGGGCACCAACAGACAGAGGGGGGAGGGGGTTATGGGTAAAGAATATCAGGAGGGTGAAAATGGGAGAGGGAAAATAAAGTGTGTCAATATTTCTCCTTATCATTATCAGCTAACAGTTCCACTGCACATAATGTCACGTTTTTAAAAGTATGTACTAGAAGATGTGGCTGAAAGTTCAGAAATATGTCCTACCCTGTTCCCTGGATCAAGCACCCACTATGGCCTATGTTTATGCAACAGGTCACTTTCACTGAGACAAGACTTTCCTCCATGCATTTGTACCCAAATCAACACAAATTCTGGCTGTTCGAGCCACATTATGACTCATCCATAGATTTTTGCTATGATACAGGCATACGTGCATGTTTGCCCATTTTCAGCAAAGATCATTTTGAACAAATCTATAAATGAGTAAAATCATGGCCAACCACAGCCACCTCTTTAAATTGCAGCCCAGTGAGTGACTCTGAGGCAGTAAACAGCATGAGGGACACTATGTTTGCTTTCAAGGGAGATAATGGAACTGGGATAGACTGGGACAGCTGGGTTGGTGTAGTAGGGTTTAAACTAGAATTGGCTGGCAATAAACTCTGCCAAGCTGTGAGCACACAGCAAAGAGATCATTTTAGTTGAAAGGTCAAAAGCATACACCGATTTGAGAGTTGACTGGAATGTTCCACAGTAGTGCAGAAAATAGGGCTGAAATGAGTCAATGAATTGAATATATTAAAACAAACTGACTGACTTTCAGCAGTATGTGAAGGGGACTACTGAGGACCGTTATCATGGAAACAAGTCCGCTGTAGACCGGACAGTGTGCTGTGTTCAGGACTCAGGAAAAAAAAAGAAAAAGAAACTACCACGTCACCAAAATTGATCCTTCCTCAAAATGTGGAGTTAACATTTAACATTAGCACATAAAACCCTTGCTTAAGGATGACCACGGAAAAAACTGCAAACCTTTGTTACTTGAATATGACGGGTTAAACACGGGTCAGGACTTCAACGACTGCCATCATAAACCGCTGGCATCATTACCGTAATGACCCAATAAATCACCACTAAAACAACGTTTAATTCAATGACGTTCATTCGACATCAGTCTCACAACTTCGTGTCACCCGGAGAGGCTGTAACGTAAAAAGTGAAGGATTAAATGTGTTTTCCGTAGGGCCAGTGCTCAGTGCAGTTTCTCTATGAGTCAGACACCAAAAAGATTCATCCAGGCGGGCAGCACTTCTCTCTTTTGTCTGCGCTCACAACAAAAATCTAGCGGGGTGAAAGCTAACCTCAGCTAGCTAGCGCGCTAGCAGGCAGCTAATACACATCTGTTTTGTGCGGGAGGGCGACGTATGAGTCAAAAAGCCCTCACACACACGCAGGGAGATGCACACAGAGACAAATGCATGTTGGAAAGTGGGAGCAGGAAAGTTAACGGCACTTAATTCGACTGACCTTTGCAAATAGTCCTGGCTCTGTGCAGCACAGGCGAACTCCGTTAACCCGGAAGATGTCTGGACAAGCGGCCGGCATAGGAATATTACTGGATCATATGAGACGCATCAGAGGATATCCGATGACTTTTAATGTGCTGTCACTGAAGAGGCATGGCCGGCCATGACAAAAACATAAACATTGCATACATATGTGTCAGAGTAACATTCATCTCAGCATTTTTTAGTTGACAGAAATATTAATGTTTGTATTTTGTATTTTTTTATCCGATTTCCTTTCAGACTTAATTAAAGCACACGTTATGTTTGAAGCTTTTTGTCGGAAGCATGCACACCAGTAGATTTCCAGGTTTACAAGCTACAACTACACACAAACGCATGTGCAATGATAAAGAAATGAATTAATGAGCACATTTACGTGTCCACTGCTGTATCAGATATGGCGTCCCAAAACTGAAACACACTGGAGATGCATTTCTGTATACTTTCCACTGAGGGGCGCTCTTTCACCATTTTATATCCACCATTGCGCTGCTGGATGAAAATGTGGTCTTATTGTGGATCTATTCAGGATTAATTTTCCCTCTACGCCAACATTACTTGCAGGGTACCAGGCCCCAAGTTCGCAGTGTGCTAATTTGATTATACAAGTTAATTTAGGAATATACAACATCCACATAAGCATTATTTATACCAGCTTATCCTTTACAGAGTTACAGGGGACAGGAGCCACCTGACACAGTGTGTGGACAGGGCCTAAGGATTTGTTAATATTTCGGGGTATTTTTTTAAATTCAAATTAACAGTGACATGAGGTGATGTTAAATCTAATCTAAATAAATAAACATTCTGCTGTGATTATTACACTCATTCCCTTTTTCAGCATTGCTTTCATACACACATTAACGTCTTGTCGTAATAAGAGCACGATACTAATCCTTGAACGACCAAAGCATTATGGTGTTTGATGAGTTCAAGTGCACTATTTCATTTTGTTCCTTCCTAATAGAATTTATTTTCTGTGTTTCTTCTCTGTAAGGTCACTGGAAGGAGCCTTTGTATCAGTAGATGTTAGGGTTAGGGTCTGTGTAATCTCAAGCATCACGTCATAATAAACAGATGTGGGCTAAACTGCCTATAGTCCAGGATTTCACCCCTAGTTGACCTGTGGTTGGTCCCCTGTGGCCCTCCTCATGAACTAATCATCTCCTTTCACCATACTTGCAATAGCACATGGGACACATGTGGGACTCACATTTCACATTTCATACATATATATATACACACACACACACACACACATACTGATCATCTGCTTCTCTTTATCAGGCTCAGAGTGGAATGCATTGTTGCTACGCCTGGTTCTCATTTCAGCATTTCACCCTAAAAACTCATCTAATTGACTTTCCTTGTACATCTTTCTTCTATAATCTCTCTTCGTTTCTTCTTCTTCTTCAGTGATATTAAAACTATAAAGTTAACCAAAATTTGTCATTTTTAGGTCAGGAACAACATTTCAAATTGTAACGCCACTTGAAAGACATTGTTTTCAGTAGTTGCATATCATTTTTGTTGAAAAACAAAAACAACCCTGTCTGCTCTCTCTTTCAGGATGTGTGTTTTTCTCATGTTATTATTTTGAAAATTAAGAATGGAATAAAGACCCTTTACACTCGTCAAATGTTGTTGGAAATACACTTAAAACTGCCACCCTGTGACGAGGCTAGGGAGCTGGACCCAAATGCAAACAAACAGACGTTGGAAAGGTGACTAGGTGAAGGTTTATTGAGGCTGCGGTGAGGAGGGAAGCGTAGGTAGAGGTGGTGTCTCCAGACACAGGGAAGACTGGGGAGGCAAGCAAGCAGGCGGCGAGGGAGGTAGGCCGTGTGGCACAGCGGTGGCTCGAGCAGACTGGTACAGGTGCTGGGTGGCTTGAGGGTAACGAGCTGGATCCTGAACATAGAAAACACAGGTAAGTATGGGAAATCGCAATCGAAAATTCTTTTGAGCACTAGCATACGATCTACCACAAAGCGGTGACAATCTGGCAGCGAGAACACAGGCAGGCCCGCCTTAAGTAAGCTCCTGATGAAGATCAGGCACAGGTGTGTGCAGCCAGCTCCTCCTCCAGCCCGCAAGCCACACCGATACTGTCAGAGAGAGCACACACAAAACCCAACCCCCAGCCTCACCTACACACACACCACAGTACCCCCCCTCTAAATGACGCCTCCAGGCGTCTTCCCAGGCTTATGGGGAAACTCACGATAGAAGTCCTTCAATAACTGTGGGCTCAGAATGAGTCGCCGAGAAATCCAGGATCGCTCCTCCGGACCATACCCCTCCCAGTCCACGAGGTACTGAAAACCGCGCCCCCGACGTCTCACATCCAAGATCTTGTGCACCACGAAGGCAGGATGGCCATCAATGGTCAGGGCGGGGGGAGGGGGTTCGGCCGGAGGGCTAAGGGAGCTGGAGGATACAGGCTTAAGCAGAGACACATGGAATGTCGGGTGAATGTTCATAGACTCAGGTAACTTCAGTCTCACCGCAGATGGGTTAATAACCCTCTGAACTTCAAACGGACCAACATAGCGGGGTGCGAGCTTCCGTGACTCCACCTGCAGGGGGAGGTCCCGTGTGGATAACCATACCTTTTGCCCAGGCTGATACTGAGGAGCTGGGGAGCGATGTTTGTCTGCCAGCAACTGGTTGCGCCGGATAGAGCGAGTAAGTGCTGCTCGGGTGGCTTTCCACACCTCTTGAACTCGGCGGAGGTGAGCACGGACCGAGGGCACTGCTACCTCACGCTCCTGGGTGGGGAACAGAGGTGGCTGAAAACCATTAGCTGCCATGAATGGTGACATACCTGTGGCCGAGCTGACGAGAGAGTTGTGGGCATATTCAATCCATGGCAGCTGGAAACTCCATGAAGCGGGATGTCTGGCAGAGACACACCGGAGGGCTGCTTCCAAATCCTGGTTGGCCCGCTCTGTCTGGCCGTTAGATTGAGGGTGGTAACCAGAAGTTAGACTGGAGGTCGCTCCGATAGCTCTGCAGAAAGCCTGCCACACTTGAGAGGTAAATTGGGGGCCTCTGTCAGAAACCATGTCCACTGGGATACCGTGAATCCTGAAAACTTGTGACACAAGGAGGTCAGCAGTCTCGAGAGCAGTGGGTAACTTAGGGAGGGGAACAAAATGAACAGATTTAGAGAAACGGTCTACTATAGTGAGGATGACAGTGTTACCTCCAGATGGTGGTAGACCAGTGATGAAGTCCATGGCAATATGTGACCAAGGACGGCTCGGGATGGGTAGAGGATGTAGCAGACCAGCTGGAGGACGATGAGAGGCTTTACCTCGGGCACAGACAGAGCAGGCAGCCACAAATTCCCTAGTGTCCCGTGTCATGCCCGGCCACCAGAAGCGCTGCTGGAGGAATTGAAGGGTTCGCTGAAACCCTGGATGGCAGGTGAGTGTAGACGCATGTCCCCATTGCAACACTCGGGAGTGAACTGCCTCGGGAACAAATAGACGATTAGCCGGGCCACCACCCGGATCAGGGTGGGTCTGTTGGGCTGCTCTGACCACGGACTCAATCTCCCACTGCACTGCTCCCGCAAAACAAGAGGAGGGAAGGATGGGTACTGACTCTTGTGAAGATGAATCTGGGGAGAACTGGCGAGAGAGAGCATCAGGTTTGAGATTACGGGAACCTGGACGATATGAGAGCATGAAATTAAAGCGGCTAAGGAACAGGGACCAGCGAGCTTGACGGGAATTGAGACGTTTGGCAGAATGAAGGTAAGCCAGATTCTTATGGTCTGTCCAGATGAGAAAAGGGTGTTCAGCTCCTTCCAGCCAGTGTCTCCACTCCTGTAATGCCAACACAATAGCCAACAGTTCCCGATTACCAACATCATAATTTTGTTCTGCCGCAGAGAGTCGCCTGGAGAAAAAAGCACAGGGATGAAGTTTGTTAGTCTCTGGATCTCGCTGAGAGAGGACAGCCCCCACTCCTAATTCAGAGGCATCCACTTCCAGCACAAACTGTCTGGAAGGATCAGGGTGGAGGAGCACCGGAGCACTGGTAAATAATCTCTTGAGTTGAAGAAAAGCCCGTTCAGCTTCAGCAGGCCATGTGAATGTGACATTGGAGGAAGTGAGTTGGGTCAGAGGGACTGCTACTTTACTGTAATTTCTAATGAATCTGCGATAGAAATTGGCAAAACCAAGGAAGCGCTGAAGTTGTTTGCGAGAGGTGGGGGTTGGCCACTCTGCCACTGCTCTTATCTTGGCTGGATCTGGTTTGAGCTGACCTTGTGCCACAATGTAACCCAGGAAAGTGACTGCCGACTGATGAAATTCACATTTCTCTGGCTTTACATATAACCTGTTCTCCAGGAGGCGCTGCAGAACGAGGCGGACATGCTGGATGTGATCTTCCTGTGTGCGAGAAAAGATGAGAATATCATCCAGATAAACAAAGACAAAACGGTTTAGCATGTCACGGAGGACATCATTGATTAGGGCTTGGAAGACAGCAGGCGCATTGGTGAGGCCGAAGGGCATCACCAGGTATTCAAAGTGGCCTAATGGGGTGTTAAATGCCGTCTTCCATTCATCTCCTTCACGAATCCGGACCAAATGGTAAGCATTGCGGAGGTCGAGCTTGGAGAAAACTCGGGCATGACATAACGGTTCAAAAGAGGGATCAATAAGGGGAAGAGGATATTTGTTTTTTACAGTTATGTCATTTAACCCTCGGAAGTCAATGCATGGGCGTAGAGTTTTGTCCTTTTTCTCCACAAAGAAAAAACCAGCTCCAAGTGGGGAGGAAGAGGGACGGATTAGACCAGCTGCCAGAGAGGAGTTAATATATTGCTCCATGACCTCTTTCTCAGGACGGGACAGGTTGTAGAGACGGCTAACGGGGTATTTGGCACCGGGGAGGAGGTCTATAGCACAATCGTAGGGTCGGTGGGGAGGGAGAGACAGAGCCAGATCTTTACTGAAAACAGCTGCCAGGTCATGATACTCAGGTGGAACATTAGATAGATCAGGAGGAGCTGGTGGGGGTGACTGGGGGGAGCTGGAGGTAGGGACGGCAGCGTGGAGACAGTAGGAGTGACAGTGTACACTCCAACTGATGATGGAAGATGTCTGCCAATCTATATGGGGGTTATGAAGTTTTAACCATGGGAGACCTAGAACCACTGGCGTGATGGGAGAGGGCAGAACATGCAGCTGAATTTTCTCATGGTGGTTGCCAGAAATAGTTAGCGACACTGGCTCTGTGCGGTGAGTCACCGTGGCTAACAGCTTGCCATCTAGTGCATTTGCAATTAGGGGCTTGACCAGAGGCTCGAGAGGGATTTGCAACTGAGTAGCTAATTCACAGTCAATGAAATTTTCATCCGCTCCAGAATCCACCAAGGCTTGGAATGGGAGGGTCACACCTACACAGGCAAGAGAGGCAGGCACACTTACTCGAGGAGGAGAGCTGTGCTGGGACGTCGTCTGGCTCACCAGGGCGCTCTCGATCACTGGTGAGCCCGGCCTTTTGGTGTCTGGGGGCAAGAGGCGATAAAATGTCCCGCCAGGCCACAGTAGAGGCAAAGTCTGGCTTGCATCCGCCGTTTACGTTCATCCGGGGTTAGACGAGCTCGTCCAACCTGCATGGGTTCCTCAACAGAGAGAGAGGGGACTCTGCCAGGACTGGAGGGACTGACTGGGGAACTTGTAAGAGCCAGAGATTGGGGAGGAGGGGGGGAGGGGCAGGCACTCACTCGGGCCTTGCTGGTTCTCTCTCTGCTTCTTTCCCTCAGCCGGTTGTCTACCCTGATAGCCAAGGAGATAAGCTCGTCTAATGAGTTAGGCTCATCCCGAGTAGCTAATTCGTCCTTTACATCATCGGAGAGTCCTTTAACAAAAACAGCTTGTAATGCCCTGGTGTCCCACCCACACTCTGCGGCTAAGATACGGAAATCTATGGAGTAGCTAGCAACAGATGAGGACCCCTGATGTAGGGACAGCAGACGTTTTTCTGCTTCCCGGCCCTGGACAGGATGGTCAAACACTCTGCGTAGCTCGGAGATAAAAGAACCATAGGACTCTAGGACACTGGATCTGCCCTCCCACAATGCAGTTGCCCACTGACCCGCTTTCCCTCTAAGTAAATTAATTATATACGCTATGCGAGATTTATCAGAAGGATAACTAGAAGGTTGCTGATTGAAAACCAAAGAGCACTGTAAAAGAAAGCGGCCACATGAGCCTACATCGCCTGAATAATGCTCTGGGGGAGGAACAAAAGGTTCCTTAACGGCTGAGGACGGGTGTGTTTCGGCTGGAGTGGGGGCAGGGTTACTCACTGCTACCGGGGGAGTCCGAGTGGACAGCTGAGAGGCAATTGAGGCCACGCTGGAATTCAAATCCTGCAGGGAGCTCATGACATCAGCAAGTAATCGGTCATGCCTTCCAAGCAATATTCCTTGGGTGGTGAGGGCTTGCTGAAGAGCGTCTTGGTCTGCTGGGTCCATAGTTGGCCAGATTGTTCTGTGACGAGGCTAGGGAGCTGGACCCAAATGCAAACAAACAGACGTTGGAAAGGTGACTAGGTGAAGGTTTATTGAGGCTGCGGTGAGGAGGGAAGCGTAGGTAGAGGTGGTGTCTCCAGACACAGGGAAGACTGGGGAGGCAAGCAAGCAGGCGGCGAGGGAGGTAGGCCGTGTGGCACAGCGGTGGCTCGAGCAGACTGGTACAGGTGCTGGGTGGCTTGAGGGTAACGAGCTGGATCCTGAACATAGAAAACACAGGTAAGTATGGGAAATCGCAATCGAAAATTCTTTTGAGCACTAGCATACGATCTACCACAAAGCGGTGACAATCTGGCAGCGAGAACACAGGCAGGCCCGCCTTAAGTAAGCTCCTGATGAAGATCAGGCACAGGTGTGTGCAGCCAGCTCCTCCTCCAGCCCGCAAGCCACACCGATACTGTCAGAGAGAGCACACACAAAACCCAACCCCCAGCCTCACCTACACACACACCACACACCCAAATGCAACCGTGATCATTATAGATACCTGATTTTTATGCTACAGTAAAAAAAAAAAAAAAAAGACAAATTCAACATGGATACAATACCTTCTATTACACCCCACATAAAAACATATTTTCTTTTCATCTAAGTCTTATTCAACTATAATATGGCTGGAAAAAGACAAGGATTTTTATACATCAAAGGCCATCAAAAGGTGGACTTCTGGACATTGACTCTGGGCTTAGATCGAATAAGAGTAAACAACAGGATAATGAATAAGTCCTGTTCCCATATGAATTTTATGAGAAGTCAGTTGATAATCTGACTCTAATGAATGCTGCTGGCAACTTTAGATGTTTTTGGTTTGCTTCGTGTTAGGGTGCTCTTGAGATGCTTCTATTCTTCTATTGGTTACAGAATTAATTCGAGGAATTTAAAATGCAATGTAAATATGGAACATTATTCATGTATGTTTACTTCTGTGCCACTTGATTAACAGTTGTTTGCCTTGCAGGCCTAGAAAGCACCACATTTTGGACATCCAAGTGTTTGAGATTACTAACAAGCATCTTGGCTGGAATTAATTATTTTGTCTGTCAAATTTATGGTTACATATGGCCAGTTTTGTGGTGCCTCGTGGTTTTATGGCAATAACAGCTGTTTAAAGGGACAATTGGTTTAATGTGGTTCAGATTTTAGTCAGTGCAGGAGGTAGTAGGAGTGATGAACACCTCAACCTTGGCAGAAGGTCTTCAGGGTTTCACACCAGTTCAAAGTTTCACGACTTTGAAATGTGTGAACTTTCCTAACCTGCAGCGTCTGTCAGGCTGTCTGCGTTATTTATGGTTGCTGCCATTTCCCTTCATTTAAAAGCCTTAACTCCTGTTGAGCAAATGGCTTTGAGCTGAACTGCTCTACTCCTAAACTCCCACTTTTACTCCCTTATTCTGTCAACACCCAATGTTTTTAACCGCTTTGCTTAGTTGTTTTCCCCTTCATGTGTGAGGTAGCCTGCAACAGTTTGTGATTAACATCACTCAAGTTGGAGTCACTCATGTTACAACTGTCAAATACAATCAAACCTGGTATAATAATGCAAATTATTTGATGTTGTACTAATCCTCGCAAGGATATTTCTTCTTCACTTGCCCTTTACTAGAGGCAGGTATCACAACAGTAACCCTGATGAGGGTAGAGATTTAGTCTGTTCATCAAAGACAAAGTAGGTCAAACTGTTCTACTAATGTTATGTAATGTAACAATGAGTGTATTTTTGCATGTGTGTGTGAATGCACACAGCTGGGTTCACTGGCATCCATGTGCGTGTCTGTATGTGAGCTTGTGCTGTTTATATGTGAGCGATTGTTTTTCTATTGGTAGAGCACACCAGAGCAGTCAGCTGTGAGACAAAGCAGCAGCACAAGCACACACACAGTGAATGTGTGTGTGAGAGAGAGAGACAGACAGAGAGAGACAGACAGGGAGAAACAAAGAGATTTTTCAGCGATAAAATGCTTTGAAGTCACAGAAAATTCCAGGAGTTTCCTGTTAACAAGCCTGGGGTATAATGTGAACCAGGAGTGTGTGTGTGTGTGAGTGTGTGTGTGCGCACACACAAGGAGAAGAACTCTCTCCAGTCAGTCTGCTGTGCTGGTGAGAGGGGTTAACATCACTGCAGTTAGTTGTCCTTTTACCTTTGAGATTCATGGCAGATTTAGTCCACCTGTTTTCAGGGATACACAACACTTCTACCTTTAAAGAGGTTTTCAACATGGATTCAAAGTATGGAGACATCTCAGCTGGGAGTTTTCTGACTGACGATCGAGATCTTTTTAACTCTTAAATCACTTTTAAACTGCTGGCGGTTCCATCTTGTCTGTTTCAGATGCAACGCTGCTGCCGGAGAGTGGTGAACACAGTGCTACAAAGATCCAGGGGAGGATTTGTGAGCTGCTAGCCAGTTCCAGCTAATCAACAACCCAACCCCTCAGCCGTGTCAGTGAGGATGTTTCATTTCTGTAACTCACGCTGGCCTCTGCTGTTGTTTGCTGCCCTGTGGAGCCTCAGCTACCCGAGTTTGCTCACAGCCTGGCCGGGCATCAGTCGCAGCAAGCCCAAGGATCATCTGGACCCTAATGTCAGGGACTGGGGGGACTACTCAGACCTGCCTCCAGGAGTCGAGCAGGGGTTGGGGTTGGACAAAGACGGGGAACATGGAGACAACAGGGGAGCTGGAGAGTCATTATCAAGCCTGGCCCCAGAGATGGATTTCCTGGCTGACTTTGCAGGCAAGGCGAATGAAGTGATCAGCTGATCTGCTATTTGTCTGTCTACCTCCTGACAGTGCCCACACGACCCTTCTTCCTTCCAGGTAAAAAGCGTCTGTGGGTGATAACAGCCCCATCATACAGTGACAACTACCTTCGTATGATGGAGAAACAGCTGGAAGACATGGAGCAGGTACTCTATATACACCATATTGATTCAGAAGCAGATTTCTTGGTCATATTTGTTTATCAATTTGAGAAAATATCAGGAATTTCCCTTCTATCCCTCCTGTTACTCTTTTTTTGTCTTTTTTCTCGCGTTTCTCTGTCTCTCTCTCAGAAAGGGCTGAACTGCCGTCTAGCAGAAAGAGACACATTTATCATCACCATCATCCAGAACGCTATGATGGAAGGTCGAATCCAGAAAACAACTTTCCAAGGAGAGGCCACAGTAGAGAACCTGGACCCTGACACAGTTACCAAACTGCTGCACTACCTCGAGCTCACTGACCAGGTAGCCATGTTTATCTCTCGACAAGATACAAACAAGTTACCGAACATTTGGATTATTTCTTTCAATTTAGAAATTCCAACAATTGTCTGTTTCTCCTCTGTGGGCACCTTGACTTGTAGTTTTTATACCACACCAACTGTTTCAGGAGCAAGGGTTCACCATGCTGGTTCTGAAGAAGAACCTTCTGGTCAGTGAGCGCTTCCCTTATCCGGTCCGGGTGGAGGCAATTTTTGAGCTCATTGATCAATTCCCCATGAGGAAGCTGGAAAAGATGACCAGAAAAGGATCCAAGTTGAGGTTCCATTATGTCCCTGTGTTGTTCACTTTACTAATAGAAAACTGAGGCAGGATTTCACAAGTTCGTTCAGCCCACTTTCAATTTAAATGGTGTTTTTGTTGCAGGAAGAACAACCAAATTTTCAAAGAATATAAAAAAAGTGAGCAAAACTGTGCTAAACTATAAACATTTACCTGATTGTTATGCGTGGCTATGGGTGTACTATTGGGTGTGATACGGTGTAAAATTACATGTCAAGTCACGTGGGGCTTCACAATCAGAGCAAAAGACACCCCTTGATTTGGAAAACTTGTGTTGTATGGGTCCTATGTTATAAAGCACAGGCTCAAACCAAACTTGCTCCTTCATGTCTTTTTATTCAGGTGTAAAACCACTAAAAAGAAGGTTGTGGTGACAAGGAAAAAGATGAAGAAGAAGATGGTGCTAAGTCCTCAGAGGCGAGGGAACGTGACATCTGTCATGGCATTACAAAGAAAAAATCCCCTGCACAAAAAAGCAGCCCTGAAGAGCAAGATCCAGGATATACTGAGTGGACGGTCGAGGTTTGTTATTCGTAAGGTGCCTGCAGTGGGGTCCACTAGGGGAAAGGACTCGAGCGGTGGTGGTCGGGCCTCTTCTGACAGACAGGAAAAAGTGCACAGTCCTCCACTTGTGTCGAAGAGCAGTGACGACATGAAGAAAAACAGGTGCAGTCCTCATATGTTTTGTCAGTTTTTGTCAGTCAAATGAGAGTGTGGATGTCTGATTTTACTCAAACCCATCTTAGGTTTTGTGTTCCCATCTGGTGCGTCATGCCTCCTCATCCCCTTACACAGATGTATTTTTTTAGTGCTGGATGAACATCAAAGTGTTTTTTTTTTCTGTTCTACCGCAGGCCTGAGTCCACTGTTGAAGAGGGAAAGAAAAGACATGGGGGGAAAAACAGTGAAGATCAAAAAGCGGAGAATGTAAAGGAGGATATACAGGAAAAACAGAGCTCTAAGAAAAAGGGCAAAGGGAAGAAAGGGAAGAAAGGGAAAGGCAGAGGGAAAAAATCCAACAAAGAGGCCAGTGAGAAGGATAAAACAGCTCTGAAGGAGTTTTTGGACAGTTTGAGGGGAACGAGAAGGTTAATGGTGAGAACTTTCTCTTTTCTTTTGCCTGCATTATCCCTAATCCTGATGTACAGTATGTAATATATTACAACATGTCATACATCCACATTATACTAAATGCATGCAAAACACTGGACTTTTGACACAAATCTGCTCCTGATCTGCTACCTTCCCATCATTGACCTGGAGCGATGCATCTGCTTGTGTGTGTGTGTTGTCCTGGTACCAGCTGATGTCAACACCCAGCAGAGATGCAACACTGTACATCCAGCAAAAAGAGGAGAACGAGAAGCAACACTGTGACCTCGCTATCAGGAAGATCACAGTGGCGACCATTGTGGGTGAAGGTGGCGACGCCACGCTGACGCTGCAGCACCACCAGCTTGGTAGGGAGTGTTTGTACGTTCCTGTGTGTGTGTGTGTGTGTGTGATGTATGTTTGAATATTTGCATCTGAAACATTTGGTTAGGTTCTCTCCAGGGGTGATCCAACTAAAATATTGTGCAGATATTATCTTTCTTTTACTACTGTTGGAATAATTTAAACCAAAAAGAGGAACACATTGTATTTTTTACTAAAGCATGACCAAAGGCAAACATAGTGCTTCCATAGTTACAGCAGTGGAGGTTTAATGCATTGTGAAGTGCAACAGTCTGTAACTGTTTTAAAAAGGATCATGCTGGTGTTTTTCATGCTTTATCCTCTTTACTTATTCTTTAAAAGGTCTGCTGCAAACTGCTCTGTGATTGTGTTGCCAACATTTGTTATTGTGCTGTGTTGAGTTTATACGCTGTGGGTACCTCTGACTTCCAAGACTTGAGAGGCAGCGGCTGAACAGCAGCTGTTTTAATGAAAAACAAGACTGAGTCTAAAGCCATGCTAGAGGCTCTATGAGGTTGTCCTTTGGCACTACAACCACAGTGGTGCTTGAACTAAATGGCACCACATCTTAGTTTAGCGTGTCAGCATGTTAACATTTGCTAATTAGCGGTAAACAGGGACTACAGCTATGGCTGATGGGAATGTCAGGTCGTTAACCAAAGTATTGGAAATCCAACATAAAATTATTGCAATAAATACTGTTCTTGAATGTTCAAACTTTGTGCAGAAGTCATTCAACTTTCTGCTAATTTTGCAGTTGTTGTGGTTGTTCTAGGTTACACTACAAGGTGTGGCCGTTATTTTGTCTGACCCATTGACGTCTATTCACACACATTCATTCATATATGTTGTATGGTGTGTGTGTTTCAGAGTCGGAGCGTCCACTCAGCGGCCAATCAGAACATTTCTCAGATGGAGGCCTGATCTCTCTGTTGAGAGCAGAGCTCGGCCTGTCGTCATCAGACCTCTTTTCCATGACTGTCTCAGACTACGACATGAAGCCCAATGTAAGAAAGCCTTCTCTGCACTTGTTCTTGTCCTTTTATTTGAATCTGATAAGCGCTAATAAATGTATATAAATATATATTAGTTATAAATATAAACTATATAAACTAAATAATTGATAAACATGTCTTTTATTCCAGCTGTCTAATAGATGTGCTTTTACAATGTTCCTTTCTTGTTGTTGTCAAACACTCTGTCAGAAACAGTTGCTGATGTAGGCTTGCAAAGACCACTGAAATGTAATCATTAAATAACAGGAACAGAAATAAACTTGACTAGGCTTGTTTCTCTGTTTTTTTCTTGCCTAATTAGCTTTTATCTTTCCCCCAGAGAGTCTTTGAGGCTCCTCCATCAAGTCCTGCTCTGTTCGAGTACATTGACAACTTTCCCTCAAGGCGCTCAGAAAAAGAAAAGGAGAGGAAGAGTCCTCCTGCTTGCTCCAAAGGAACGCAACAGCCTGGAGCAGAGAATTCACTGCTCAGGTAGAGGACTGTGATTTAGTGCTCATTACTACCAAATACTATATGGAGACTCTTCAGAAATCATATAACAGATTTTTCTCTCTTTAATATGCCCCGATGTTATTATTTTCCAAAATTGAATTCCACGTGTCCTCATTATTTGTGGACTATTGATTAGACCTTTTTTGCCCTCCAAAGCCAAAACTAAAACTACATATTTAGTTAAGACTGACTTGTTGACCTTTATTTTGCAATATAACATTTTTTTCATGCCATAGGATAATTCAAGAATGTGACGTTACATCAAAACACAGCTAAAAAACAAACCAGACGGTCAACTACTAAAGCCAGTCCTGTTTAAGATAGCTAAAGCTAGCTTTGATTAAGCTGGCCTAACTGGTGTATATATATATATATATATATATATATATATATATATATATATATATATATATATATATATATATATATATATATATATATATATATATATATATATATATATCAATCTCTCTGAACATCTTGGTAATTTAGATTGATATCCCAAATAAGTAAAGCAGAAGTTGAATAGCTAAACTAATCTGACTAAAAAGTTAAAAATATTTCATCCTACCCACTTATCCAGTTAGCTTAAACCTTATTCTCTCAACTTCAGCTTTCCTGGAGTTAATGTTCTCTGTCTTTGTATTGGCTAATAGTAGTCATAGTAATAATAATAGTAAGATACGTTTAGCTTTTACTTGTTTATAGATATTACTACACAAAAAGTGTCACATCATGTCTGAATAAAAGCCATGACCTTCACCGACTCAAGCCACAAACACATCACCCTCTTTCTCACTGTCAAGGTTCATGTCTAAGAGAAGACTGCTCCTCATCTCTGCTCCCTCTGAGGACGAGTACTCCTTCCAACAGCAGCTCTCTGCACTCAATGGACAGGGGTGTCACCTGGGTCAGTAACATACCACACTTACATCTACAGCTATTTGTCACTTGCATTTACCCAATTAGCATGTTTGGATGCCTCCTCAGGTATTCGCCACTTTGCCATGTTGAAGCTGACTGGAGTTGGAGACAAAGCGTCAGGAACTGTTGAGCTTTTTCCCCTAAATGGTGAGTCCCAGTCATGAGGGGCAGTCCAGGTGCATGAGACAGTGATGGAAACTTTATTGCCATTGTTGTGCACATCGTAACTATACTACTACATAACATAAATACATAGAGATATGTCCATCTTTTGAAAAATCTAAGGTTGAACTAGTCTATTTTAATCACTTTTTACTGTGTTTTGCAAAGTGCACTACATAGTTTTCCTGCTGTTGTTCTTCTTCCAGGTCGTAGTCAGAGTGAAGTAGAGCTGTTATCCCGTGACACGGTCAACAACCTGAGAGAGCAGCTAAAGATCAGTAAGGACTATTTCAGCATGCTGGTTGTGGGGAAAGACGGTGATGTGAAGGCGTGGTTCCCATCACCCATGTGGTCCCTGGAAAACATCTACGACCTGGTGGACTCCATGGAGCTCCGCCTCCAGGAGGAGAAGCTGCAGAAGAGACTGGGCATCCACTGCCCTGAGGACAGAGGGAAAGGAGGCAGCGAGGGGGGGCATTATGGCGGTTATGATGAAGATGGGACTGAGGAGACGTACTTGTACCACCGGTCAGAGAAATGATGAGAAAGAAGGAGGAAGAAGCTGCGGATTACAAACTAATAAAGACAGAGGAGGAGGACACAGGATTCAATTTATGCATAGATGGTGATGATGCGCAATGATAAGTTGAATATTTTATGTTTGCAAGTAATAAATATGAAAAGTAGAGCAGAAAATATCGGAATGTTTCATTCAAGAACATTTAATGGAAGCATATGTTCACCTGTCCACTGATTTGTTTTTTTAATTTTGTTTTTCCAGATAAGTTGGTGCTCCGTTATTATTTGTTGATTACAGCATCGTTGTAACAGGAACAAAGTCCATCCATCCACTTCTATCCTCTTTTTCAAACACAGTCAGAGTATACAAATGGAAAGTTCCTCTGTTGAAATGTTGTGACGCAGAAATTGAAAGTGTATTCAAAGGAAACAAATGTTCTTTTCTTCAACAATGAGCTAAACATCTGTTTTTTAAAGAGCTGCAGTCTTCAGACACCTCAGGGTCAGTAAAACAAAGAGTTATTGATGGTCGACTCACTACATGCCTCAGGACATTCTTTTATAAGAGTTCTTTAAAAAACATATAATTTAACTCATCTGCAAAGGCTCCAAATGGTTGAAAAAAAAGCCCCATACCATCTGCGTACCCAAAAACTGTACCAGATCTTCTGCAGTCACTTTAGTTTCACTGCCCAACCAGGAAAGGTTTGGTTTTAAAGCAATGCTTTAGTACAACATCAAGATGAGAAGATATGCAGACTCAGTTCAGGGGAAATGCATCTGTGTGAAAAAAAACAACCACACATACGCATAAAAGTGGTTGTTAGTTTCTGCATGTAGAGCAGCATCTTAAAGTAAGAAAGAGGGAAAGAGAAAATCTACATTTTTTCTTTTTGTAATTACAGGAAAATATGGAATCTGTTTGTCCAAGGCATTGACCTGTACAACAAATTTTGCAAAGTAATAATTATGAAAAATTATTATCTGGCAGCTCCCCCAGATAACTGTAATAATGTTGTGTGGAGGAAGGTAAGCAAAAGCATAACTTGGAGTAAATGTTTACAGCAGAGAGTGCAAGAACTGATGCTAAGAAGGAACAGGGAATGTGTGAACATGAAATAAGAGAGAGTAAAAGGCTTCAAATACAGGAGAAAGAGACAATAATAGATGTCTTCACAATAACGCATGCATGTATGCATGAATTCTACTGCAGGCTTGGCTACTGACATTCAAACAGCTTCGTGGAGAGTGACGAAGTGAGAAGTGGAGACATGAGTGAGACTGGATAAGAAGAATTGAGGGGTTGGAGTGAACACCTCTTTGTGTCAAATTTGCATGCTGGTGTGATGTACCTCCCACAGTCCAACTAAATGGCAGCCGGGCAGATTAGAGACTTCAGACTGTGTCACGTCATGGCCCCGGTGAGTACTCTCCACCCAGTGCATTCTGGGAGAGTCTGCACGCTACAACCTGCTGTGGGCCACAGTCGGTTTATGTGGCTGGCAGCTGCTCAGCTCTCTTTAGGTCCACTGAGGTTGAGATAGTTTCACAGAAAGCATCTGTCAACAACTGCCCTACTGTTGTCTGTTTTTTCTCTTCATTCACAGGCATCAAAGCAGTCTGATGCTGATGTATTTTTGTATTGATCGTTGCCACCTGATTTCCTCTTGCCCATCCTTGTACCAAATATGCAATTTAAAATCCCAAAATATAGAAACATTTTCCTTGATAGGAAAGAAAGTTTTATTGAGTTGCAGCATATGTCGTCATTTGTCGTGAGTTAATGGTGCCTGCTCACAGTGTGAAGAACCGACAGCACTTCAGCCCTTCGTGTTTCTTTTGCTCAATACCGCTCAACGTGAGGGAGTCAGATGAAGTTTCAGATGTGCTACGTGCAAACAATGCAGGCATGAGCATAGCCCTACTAGTTACTGCTGTGTACTGCCGGAGCCAACCAACACTGAAATCTATCTTCCTCTACGTCATTAAACTTGGATTTGTACCCACCATAGCTCATTCCTAGCTTGTTTCCTTGCTAGCAACCATGACTGAAGATAGCTGAAGGTAGCCAACAGAACGTAAAACTTTTAAAAGCAGACTTTAAGACTTTTTAAGGAGCTGCGAACCCTGAGACTGAGCGCCAGATTCATAGCTGGCCCCCAAAGGATGAATGAATCTCAACAACTATTGGATTGACTATTGGATGGATTGCAAAGAAATTCAACCCAGACATGCACATGCTGGTCAGGAAGAATCCTAATGACTTTGGCGATTCCAATGACTCTTCAACAAGTGCCATCATCATCAGTTTTAATTTGTCAAATACTTTCATTTATGACCACCATCACTTTACAAAGCTTTCCCATCAGCTGCAGTTGTACATAGGGCAGAGTGCTAATTAGGAAATGTTAGAAAGCTAACACTCTAAACTAAGATGGTGAACATGGTGAACTTTTTACATGCTAAACATGAGCATGCTAGCACTCTCACTGTGAACATATTGCCATGCCTGCGTTAGCATTTAGCTCAAACCACTGCCGTGCAAAGGTACAGCCTGACAGAGCCGCCAGTTCTGTCACATTCGTGTTTGCCATAATCGCTTAATCATATTTACAGTGTTTAATGTGGTTGCTAAGGAACAATTCTCGCCGTGGTTTGTCTGTCGATCTGAAGTGAGTGAGCATCAGTTGTTACGCACGGAGCGGGAACTGCACGGAGTTTGCCAGGGATAGGCAAATGCATGAGATGAAAACTCACAGATAACAGAAAGCTGTGGGACTCACACAGAACACATACTACTAAGAGAGGAAGTTGTCAAGCAGCCTGCTTATGTCACTGACAGAACTGGAGTATACATCCCCCTCTCTCGCTTACAAACACACAGACTCACACACTCAATGCTTTGTCACGCTGTTTGTTATTTGCAACCCCTTGTCACCTTTCTCTCTTCGACAGAAACTCACACAGATACGCAGAACAAACACACTCTCCACCACTTTTTACACCAGCCATTTGGACATAGCAGAGACGCCGGGGAGCGTCGTCCTCAATATGGTGAGTACAACTTAACAGCCAGCTAAAACTATGTGAAAATCAGTCTCTAGATATTCAGTCATTCATTCCTGCACACATGAATTTGACAGTACCATTTGTTTGAGCAAGTTGCTGCATGTGTGATAAGAGTGAAAAGGCTGTTAAATTTGTACCCTTGCATTCAACAGAACATTAGCGACTTGTGGGCTGGCTTTTAGTCACCAAGGTTTACCATACTGCTTAAAAGCCATGACATTGTTTTCATCTAATGTTTGATAGTCAAGGCGTTTCTTCACATATATTGTATGAAAACAGGAAAAGTCACCTTCTTTCTGGTTTTGTGATTGAGCAAGACAACTGATCTCTACTTTTCATCACACTGGAAACTGAAATCATGGTTCCTCTTTGCTCTGACCAGAAGACGCCTCTCAGTCACTTCAGAGCAGGTCATTGCACTTGAAATGTACTTGTACTGAATAACTGCAAACACATCAGCATTAAAAGCGAAACAAGCTCAACATCTCAGGGGCTGACAGTGTGCTGTGGTTTGCGCTTTTACCAATAAAGTTTCACATGATAAAACTGACCCTGCACTAAAACACTGGTTTGTATGCATGTAAACCCTTCTAAACCTATACTGTACTTACACAGAATGTACAGTCAGTTGCCAGGTTGTTGGGTGCACCCAGTTAAAACCGATGTAGTCTAACACAACAGCCCTGCGAGAAATCCTACGTTTATGAAGGTTATAATGGTGGAGTTTTGAAGTGTTGATTATACTTATGACTGTATTTTATGGTACTGTTGAGTTGTTTCGCGTTATTCTGACAGGTGTTTCCAAAAAAACATTTAGAGAAGCAGTAATTGCAGCTGCCGGGACAGAACATATTGGGTAATTTTTAGTTTGCTGTGGTTGAGAAACAGAAGCGTGATGAGGGAACTTTCCGCAGTTTCTTGACCACTGATTTCATATTCAGCAACATGTCAGGCTCCTTGTTAACACACTTCGTTGTGCCACAACTGCAAAATGTTACTGGCACCATTAAAGCGATACGCCGTCCAATCTCACTCAGTCTCAATACTGTGGTACAATCTACTGTTTAGAACAAATACTCATTAATGGCGAGGAGTCAGCGAAATAAGTAACATGATTCTATGAGTCACCCTGCGGGACAGTGAAAGAAAATACAGCTAAAATCAAAACAGAATGGGAGAATGATGTTGGTGTTGAAATTGAAAATGAGGAGCGGGATGATATGTGGCTCAACTTGTCTGGTTGTTTTACCACTCATAGCGCAAAGGAACTACAGTTTAAGATAAATCATGGACTACAATTTAACCAATGAGACACAATAAAAATTAACACAGATCTATGAAGATCTGTTCTATGGACTGTGTATATATTCACAAATCCTGGAAAGATTCAAGAAATCAGTGTCATCCAGAAATGCATTCAGCAGTGGTCTTTGCTCTTCTTTCAATGAAGAAATACTCAAGTTCTGATAGAACTGATGCTATAGCAGCATCTACACAAAACCTGTTTAGGAGGTGGCATTGTTGTTTTCAAAGTAATAGTCTCACTATCATCACATCTAAACAAGCCTGCCCTAGCTGCCAGTAGTTCCTCATTGGACGCTGTCTGGTCCAAACAAGGTTCGGCCATAAGTGCAGAACTTCAAGCCTGGCGAGAGGGATTCTCGTGTCACGAGATTTTGCGTAATGTTGCAAGTCTAGAGGCCTTGCAAAGAAAATCTTTTAAAAAAAACAAATTCGGAACCTCAGTTCTCTTAAATTGGCTGTCACCTGCTGAACGAAGTGAGCAGCTGTGGCTTGTACAATATTAAGTGAATGCATGACGGTTACAATGGATTCAAATGGTGATAATCAGAACTTCTAAAACCGACATTATCCACCTCTCCACTATCCATTCATTTGCCCAGTATGCTATAATATATTTTGCTAAACTATGGCAAAAATAAATAACTTCTGGGTTACATCAATGCCCATACAAAGCTCAGACACTGGTTTAACGTGCCACTTCACTTCATACACTTTGTCCTTTCCGTTGTACAGCTTTCCCTCACTTTTACTGCTCTGCTGTTATGTGTCCTCGTGCTCTTATCTCCACTTCCTGGTATGGCGTCTCTGACTCCAGTCAAACCAGCCTTATTAAAATAGGTGTGGCTGCTACTTGGTCAGCCCATTGTAACACTCTCCTGCTGTGTAGTACTGGATCAGACTTGCTGTTTTGGGCATATTTGGGACGTAACTTGTAGCTAGTGGTGTAACTCTCCCAATATTGGGCCATTTAGCACACCTCTCGGTGCTCAAACTTTTAGATGCCAGATGTTTACATAGCCCATCTATTCATTTTATAGACAAAGCAACTCTACAGACTTTTTCTATAGATTCTATAGACTTCTTTTCAGTGTAATGCACTGCAGTACACTATATACGATTTTGTTGCCAAGGTTCACCCTCAAAACAGGAAGTTATAAATATCCATTGCCCTCTTCTTAAACAACAATCACTTGAGAAAAAGCACTGTTTGTTTACTGACACTGGAGAATGTGCACAAGGTATATAATCAACCAGTTTGTCTACAACAAAGATAAACAAGAAAGTCAATACAAACTGTGGTCTGAAAGGTGATCAAGCTCTTTATGTTAGTTGATTGCACAGTAGTAAATGCTTTCACTCCTGAGTTTATCTGTTTTATGATACTGTATAATTATTAGAATTTGCTTTATGGGGTCTTAACTTTTATTGTTCCAAATATCACATTCACTTTTCATTACACGAATATTCCCCGAATAATTTCAAATGTTTCGATATCATAGAGGAGAGCTAGTTCGATAAATGACCAGACTCTGAAGAGGAATTTTTGCTCCTTATGGTGCTTTGAATGATTTAATTCCAGGTAATTAAGTAATGAAACATAATAAATTCTGTCATTTGTTAGCATTATGGGAAGCTCCTATTTTATACAGTCATGTAAGTGGTGAGAATATTACTTTGCTGCTAAAACCAAAGAGAATGTAATTAAAATTGATAAATGACCATATTTTTCTGATAGAGGCTAATGTGGCAAAAACACCAGCCCAAACATTTTTCCATTATTACCAGAGTGACACACACATACAATTTACAACTTTCCGTTCCTGTGTGAAATTTGAAGTCAGTCTAACGAAGTGTGTACTCTCTTATTCCTCTTTTGCTTTTGTCCAGCAATTTCTATTTCTGTTGTTTGGGTTTTGTTTGCTGACGTCCTTTTATATTCTAGCACGCACAGCACATCGTATCTTTATTTTAGATTTTGGTTTTGTATCCTGGTTATTAACAATCTCTCTCGGCCTCTTCCATTCTTTTCAGCAAAACAAAGCTGATGTAAAGGCCATCATGGCTCGCTTCCAAGCAAGTGGGGCAAGCACTGACGAGACCTCTTCCACACCTGCTGGACGTACCAAACAGCCCCTGCACTCCACCCTCTCCTCCGGCCCAACCATACCGACAAAGAAACCTGTATTGGAGAGCCTCTCAGGCAGTGCTATAAATGTTCCTCCTAAAGCTAATTTTCTGAAAAATACAGTATCAACTAAAAGTGACACAGACGCCCATGAACCAAACAAAACTAAAGCCCTGGCTAACAGGTTTGCAAACAACCAGGATGACATCACCAACAGCAAACCCTTCATTGCTAATAAACAGCACATAGCCTTGAAACCACCTCTTTCACCAGCTCCTGAAGATAAAGGCCCTGGACAAAAACCCCCTCTAAACAAGCCCTCCCTCAGCTCTACCCTGTCTGACTCCAAACCTGCTTTCCCTAAACCCTCTCCAGCAGCCATCTCCAAACCCAGCTGGGTGAAAGAAGACAGTAGTGAGGGTGGAGCCAGCTCCATACCACCCAAAATACCTCCTTTACAGCAAAAACCGAGCAGCAGCATTTCGAAATTGCGTCAGCAAAATGAAGAGCTGGCAGGAGCTAACACGGACAGCACAAGCAAACCTTCACTTCCAGCAAACTCCACCTTTAAGCCCCCCTCCAACTTCAGGACTGCTCAGAATATGTTCAAGGAGAAGGACAAGACTGAGCAGTCAGATAGTGGCATGAAAGCCGATGGAGCCACCAAACCGGCCCTCACTGCTACTAGCTCCATCCCTCCACCCAAACCTCCAGCCAGTAAAAAACCTAGCTTGAAGAAGCCAGCAAAGCCATCTCTTCAGACCATCAGCGTAAACGGTGATGTCACTTCAGGCCCCAAGCGCAACCCCCTGCCCAACAGCTTAGCTTTGGGCCCTGCTCCTGCCAAACCCAACCGACCCCCAAAAGTCAACCTGGAGAACTTTAAAAGAGGTGCTGAGGCCTCTGATGAGGGTAAGTTGGACTTGTATTAACAGCTTTGTTTGTATAATAGTGACACCACATGCTTATGACCAAAAACTGAAACTGATTAAAGGAAGGTGAAACCACAACCAATCCAGTGAGTGAAAATATATCAGTATTTACACAAATTAAATCAATCATCAGTGTGATGCAATGCAATGCGAGTGTCAATCAGGCACAATCAAAATAATAACGGCTAGCCATTTGTTTATTTATCTGCCTAATTTCACTGAGTCTTTTTGGGTATTACTGGATTCTAAACAGGCACAATGGTATAAAGTTCAGGCCTTGAAATTTAACAGATTTGGATAAAAAAAAAATGATTTCTTAACTGCAGAGACACGTTGCAACAGGAACAAACTGCAACACACTAGAAGTTTGTGACACTAAATCCTCTTGAAGTGATGGTGTCTATATGTAATTTGTGATGACTATGTGCCATTGAGGACACTGAAGACAAGTCCTCTGTTTTGTTTCAGGGAATTTAGGGTTTTCATTAACCTCAAAAGACTGATTTTTATTCTTCTGATCTCAATGGCAAATTTATATCATATTATATTGTGAGTTTAAATAAAATAAGTATAATATTTATACGTATAAGTATATTTTATGGGTTTTTCAGTAGGAAATGTGTTGAACAAATGACTTAAGTTGCTGGGAACAGCTGAAAGATGGAGGGTGAGACAGAGAAAGTGGGTTTTAGGAGAGGAATTCTGGCAGCCAGACGGGACACACATGTGGCCCCACAGGCAGGAATACTTCAACCTAATCTGGCTGCATTTACATCATTTGTTTTCCATTTAGCATGAGATGTCATTGATCCCCAGCTTCCAATAAGGATGCCGAAAACACAGTAAATCACACACTGCAAAACACGATGGCGTGATTTCTTTTCAAATAAACAAGCATCAACATTTTAGATAATCAACACACTCTCTAAGTTACGCCAGGGCCTTGTTGTCAAGAGGATTCAATGACAGAGGGCGACAAGCAGGTCTTGTTACAGTCTGAAAAAGAAGGGGTTTCTCTTTTTTGTTGTCTCAAGTCCATTTCCTCTCTATCACGAGCAGCACAACTTTGTACAGACTGTGAAAGCTTGTCAGAAGTGTGAAAAACACTGTGAAGCCAATGTGGTTAAGTGACATTGGCAATGTGTGGCCAGCAGTTTACTTTGGGTTATCTAGCCAACGCAAACAACTTCTGTTCTTGCATGATAGCACTAAAAGTGCATTCATTCCAACCATTTTAAGATATATATGCATGCAGCATTGGAATTTGTATCTCTTACATTCTGTGCAAAACTAGTGTGAGTTGAGGAAAAGCTGGTGTACGGTTGTTTGGAGCTTCAGATAAGAGACCAAAGTCGCACAAACACACTTAGTTCCTCTATTTCCCCCAGCCAAGTTCCCTGTCCAGTTTCTCCTTTCTCCTCCCCCCTCGCTTTCTGCACTGACAGCTGAGTTTGCCTCATGACACGGGGAAGTAAGTCTAAGCAAACAAGGATAGTCTTGAGTGAGAGGCTCTATTTTTAATCATATACCTGATCTGAATTGTTGAACTGATTTCTAGACACAGGTAAGGATGACTGTTGGCTGACATGCATCATAAGTGTTGCACTTTGTCTCCAATTTTTGTCTCCAATTTTTTTTTCTCTGGACCCATACTGTTAAAAACACCTGTTTGGATCATTCCACAGGTAAACAGGTTGATTGGTAACAGGTGATAGTATCATGATTGGGTATCCTGGAAAGGCTCAGTCGTTCACAAGTAAGGATGGAGCAAGGTTCACTTTGTGAACACGATTGTATAAAGGATGTTACTACATGGACTCAGGAACACTTCGTAACACCATTGTACGTAAACACACAGTTCGTTTGCACATTGCATTCGTTTTATTTTTCTTCCCGTGTTAGACAGCATCCCAACTTTTTATGAAGCCGGGTTGTATTTTCTTCTTTATTGGGTTTTTGTTTTGGGCGCATGACTTGTGACTTGGCATTTTACTGGTGGGAAAATTGTTATGGCTGCTAATGTAGAATGTAATAAAGTAAATTTACAAAAAAAAAAAGTACATTTTGTACATTTTTGAAGTACTTGAAGAGTCTGAAAAAAAACAAAATGTGGAAAACTTGAAAGGGTCTGAAAACCTTCCGGATGCACTGTAAATCTATTTTAATGCAAAGCGTCTTTGTTACAGGTCCTGGCGCCTTCAAGAAACCCATCATCCCAACTCCTCTGGCCCTTCACCCCAGTAACCACGTGGCCCCAACTCCACCCCCTCAGACTGCAGTTCCTAGTCTGCCCCCACGACACCCTGGAACCATGCAAGTCACACATTCACGCACACACAAACACATTTACAAATGATATATTCTGTATGTTTCCTGGATAAAGCTACTCCAGTTAACAGCAGAAAAATCCTGTGCTTCTCAGGATTCAGCAAGATGACTTCTATGATGACGTGGATGAATTCAGCAGAATTCCGCATTCTCCTCCACCTCTACCACCATCCACAGGTTCAGTAACGTCACTATTTGATAAAATAGGTTGTGTGTTGTCTACTGCGTTGCAAGCCGTTAAAGTTTTTAGCATCACAGGAAGACAGAAGAAGACTGTGTGGTGCTGAACCTTGTACCATATTTACAAATTGGTTGGTTATGGTTATTTTGGTTTGTTACTTATTATTTTTCAATAGTTGTCTAGACAGCCTAGTTTATTTCTCCCTGTATGCAATTTATCACATAAATGTTACTTTACATAACTCAGAAAAATGAAGAGATAAAATGTTTGAGCAACTAAAATACTAAAAATAGTCTGATCTGAAGCATGAGTCAGATCATGATGGCTGTAGCTATTCCAAAAGGATGACATTCTCTTGTAACATTGATTCATTGTTTGTCTTTAGGTCACCCGAGTCAGAGGGCCAAGGTGAGACATGCTGAATTATTTTCACTTACATAATAACAAGCACTCAGACAAGAGCAAGCATGTATAAAGACAGATGTTCAGTACATGTACGAACAAATCTCTGTCGACGGTTTTTCAAAGTGAACCGTTACTACTGAATCACCGTTGACTCACTGACCAAATCCATAACTAACTAACTTTATTGCTGCTTTCCCTCATGTCTTCTCTGGCCCAGGAGGAAAGTGATGATGATGACGGAGAGACGTATGAAGATCTTGATGAACGATGGTGAGACAGTCTTCCTCATTAAACATTGACATGTTCATCCCACACCTCACTGACTCTGCCACTGACACTTCTTAGATTCAAACTTATTTCTGCATGTATAGACTAGCGGAGTGCTTACTCCATATTTATGCATATCTATGTCCAAAGCTGAAAATAACTACACTTTCAATGTACTCTTCACTGATTTTAATACTGTAGGCATGTTAGCAGTCCATGTCTGCACTGAGCTCCTTCACTTAAATAATGGTTTTAATCCCAAATCAGATGTATTTGTGTAAACCTTTACTAACACTCCCCTCCAGTGGTTGTTTTGTGACACTGCAACAAGTCATTCATTCTGATTGGGGGTACTTTCAATAGCTGACTATAGCGAAGCAGAAAAACTCTTTCAAATGGCTTTGTCTGTTCAGGGAGTCATTTAGGGATCCTCACTGGGATATATCCTAGTTGAAACAGCTTTTTAGTGATGATCAGGCATGTAATTGTAATTTTTTTTTTTTTTTTTTTTTTTTAGAAAAGCCTGTGTTGTGATGTGCTGCAGAATAGCTTTGGCTAACATACTATGATATTTGCCATTTTTAAAAATCAATACAAATAAATGAATAAACTGGCCATTTTTAAGAGAGTGTAGTTTGTATTTTGTCAGTCTTTCAGCCCATTTGTCAAATCATAAAAATGAGTTTTGTAGGAGTGTCTGATTTCTGCAACAGAGGAAGCTGCATCTTGCAAATGCATTTGATTATCTATCAGTCTCTCATTACTTACAATTTACTGTCTATTTCCAACTGTCTGGTGCTGTCTTTCGCTCTCTCTCTCAAAAGGGACGCAGCAGAACAAAAACAAGAAAAGATGAAAGATGAGAAGGAGGAGAAAAAACGACTGGAGGCTGAGAAGAAGGAGCAGAAGGAGCGTGAGAAGAAGGAACAAGATGCCAGAAAGAAATTCAAAGTAAGTAAACAAGACTGGAACTATCAGTGAAACCTGCTACCACACCTTGAAGGAATAGTTTGACATTTGGGAAATATTTTGGGCTCTTTTTTTGCCAAGTGTAAGGTGAGCACAGCAAGGTGACTAGCATAGCTTAGCAAGCAGGGGGAAACTGCTAGCCTGGCTCAGTCTAAAGAGTGAAAAAATCCAACTAACAACACTTGTAAAGCTCATTAATAATTTGTTATACCTTATTTTGTTTAAGCTGTATACAAACAGAAATGTGAAAATAACATGTTTTTTTTAAAAAGGAGTTTGTGCTTCCAGCGTTCATGCTAAGCTAAGCTAAGTGAAGCTTCATATTTAACAGACTGGTATTGCTCTTCTCACCTATTTTGCAGAGTATCAAACAAACTTTCCTATTGTCAGAGGTCTGTTGTAGTATCCATTAGTTATATCCATTTTGTACAGTAGTTGTGCACAAATGAATCCACTTTGTCTGCTCTGGTTTTTATTTACCTCCATATCAAAAAGTAACACATTTCTTTTATCTATGTCTGTGTGTGTTTGCGTGTGTGTTTGTGCATGGCTGTGTGTGTTAGTTGGTTGGCCCCCTGGAGGCCGTCCACCAAGGGAAGGCTTGTGTGGATTGCCGGGGCGGTAAGACTGACCTTGCTCTGAAGCAGGGAGACTGCCTGGACATCATCCGTGTCCAAGGCAACCCAGAGGGAAAATGGCTGGGACGAACGCAGGATGGATCCAGTAAATTCACATTTTTATCCCTCTTTGGTCTCACTTATTTTGGCCTTTGCTTCCCATCATTCACATGTCTTGTTGTTGTTTGCCATGACATCCTTGCAGTCCCATCTGTAAATGTATGACAAGACAATGAGTTAACCTTGTTTTTGGTGTATTCCCATTTTTCATTTATTGGATGCAATAAATTCTACCAAGAGTCCTCATCAGGGACAATGAATCCAGACAATATTTCACTTTGCTCTTTGTTTCTAACAGTTGGTTATGTGAAGACCACTTCAGTGGAAATTGACTTTAACAGTCTGAAGAATCGTAAAACTCAGCAGGCGTACGACCCTGAGGTATACGATGACATCGATGTGGCCTCTCCTCACAGCAGGTAACAAAATTAGATGTAGTAACCAAACAAAGAGTAACTGACTAAAACTGCTGAATTAATCCAACATGTTCAATTTACCCACACCAGCAGGATGAAAAACATTTTTGTACGACACCACTTTTACGATCAGTTGGCTGCTTTTGAAAATTTGTGATATGATTCAGTCTCATGTCCCACCAAGAGGAAATACTAAATGGGTGTTCATGTGACATTATTAGTGGAATAAATGAATAGGTTTACTTTTGGAGCCAGTTTAACTCATGTTACAGTTCTCCAATGTAGTGAGAAGTGAAAGGTTACTAAATTCTTAAATTTTTATGTTAAATTCTCCTCTACAGTGTGATCAAAGGACCAGGAGGTATGCTTAAAATCTTACATCATAGAATTGATTCAATTATATTCATTGCATTCAATCAATACCAAGGTTTTTTTACTGAGATAAACATGCCATCAATTACGTAATGTATTTGCTTTTGTCCTGCAGTTGTCCTACCGCCGCTGCCAGGAGAGGGAGGAGAAATATATGATGATGTTGTTGATCCAAACCTGGAAGTCAGGTAGGAACTGATTTACATATTTACAAGAGATGGATAAATGGAGAATGAGTTTTTCAGTACAATATGCTACTCCAACAAACAACAAACTTTGAATACCAAATTTAAATGGATACAAGGGAAAGATTAAAAAATTAAACAGAAAAAGCAATGCGGGTCTTTTCATCCTTGATTGGCTCTTCAGTCCCACGGACGCCAGGTCTTCTCCTACGAAGCCTCGTGGCTTCCTGCGGATGTTTGACCGGAACAGACGTCCTGCCAGCACTAAAGTGTAAAATACACTCATTAGTAAGACTGATCACAGATCTACTGTCCACTGTTTTTAATTCCCAATCTTTCAGCTGTCACTCCCTTTCACTGCCTCTTTCACAGTTCCTCTCAGATGAAGCTGACCCCCCCCCCCCCCCCCCCCCCCCCCCCCGCCGATCAGATTAACCACTTTACCTCTTACTGAATAACACTGAGGGATGCTAATTTGAAATCTTGGTGCTGTTTCTGTGATTACAATCAGCTGATTATCTGTGATGTTACTAATCTTCTCGAGTCATTTGCATGCCTGTAACTCATGTGTGACTGTTGACTCAATCAGAAAATCAAGGCATCATCTGCTAACACCATCAAAGCATGTTTTAACGAATATACTAATTAAGATATTGTGTTGCAATTCATGAATATGATTATTAATTTGGGCTGCTTTGAATCATATTATGCTAATTTTAATTGATGATATAAATTATATAACATTTTAGTATTTTTTCTTCTGTTGTGCCAGAGTGCCTCCACCCAGCCAGTTTACTGCAGAGGGGAATTCAGGTATCACTCACTGTGGGAATGTTTTGAATGGATATTTATTGAAAAAATAGACACTTTTTTCTCAGTATTTCTGAGTCCTTCTTTGGGTTTTCTTTTGGCTTCTCTGTCAAAAACAAAGTAGACATGTGCTGGTTTGAATCTCCACGCTGACTATAAGAAAACATACTCATAACCTATGTGGTCGTGCCCTTTAAGAGGGCATTTAGTCACTTAAAGTACTTGGTCGGCATTATTAATTGTTATAATTGAAAGAAGATAAAACACATTCTTCCTCTTAGAAATAAATGTGTAAGAAATGAAACACAATCTTGTACTTGGTCTCGTATGACCAGTAGCTCACAGTGGCTAATGTTAGCTACTAAAGTTGGTTTTCCCAAGTCATTTTACTGACTTTACTCTTCTACTTGTGCCTCAGTTATGCCACATTTGAGCTTTCACCATTATTCTGTCACTGTAACTTGTAGCCACAGCAAATGTTACATATCCTCACTTTAAATAACATTCCCTCAACACTGCGTTTTCTCTCTAACAGCAAATGTTTGTTTCTAAATTCATTTATGACTTCCATTTATGTTAAGTTTCACTAGCCATTGACTTCCTCCATGTGTTATTACAGATCAGCTGGGAGCAGCAATTGATGAAGAGATATACGATGATGTCGAGTCTCAGAATGTGCCTCCCCTTCCTCCCCTCAGCAGGTACAATCAATCAATCAATCAATCAATCAATCTCAAAACTAGAAAAAAAATCCCATCTATCTAGATTCATGATTTCCATTTTATTTATTAAAATACTAAGCAACAAAAGAACCATTACTATACTTTTGTATTGTTTTAGTTTGTTGGTTATGTTTTTGCTTGTTTTTTTTACTCTCCAGCCTTCCAACCTTGAGAGGCAAAAGCAAGGCAGAAGAGATGGACCCAAAGAAGCAGAAGAAGTTTGAGAAAGAGGAGAAGGAATTCAGGAAAAAGTTTAAAGTTTGTCTCTTCATTTTGTCTTTAAGCATCTTTGTCAATCAATTCCTTTTACTGTTACCAGGATCACACCTGCAGAAAAACTTGAAACAGCTCTATAGTGCTCTCTAATTTGAATATATGAATACATAAGAATCATTTTCAACATAACGTTAAACTCTTTTTAACGACTTTTGTGTGCAATCAAGGATGTAAAATGTATGTATTCCTGTTGACAAACTCGAGATTGACAATGTAATTTTCAATCTCTTTCAGTATGAAGGCGAGATACAGGTGCTGTACCAGGTGACCATTGTACCGACACTTACTAATAAGAAGTGGATTGGGAAAGAGCTATCAATCAAGGCAGGAGAAAAACTTGATGTCATTGTTAAAGCCGTGGATAACAAACTGATCTGTCGGAACGAGGAGGGCAAATGTGAGTATCTGCTGCTTGATATTGAGGAAATGAATACATTCAAGACTCAGACAATGCTGCTTTCTCATTCACTGATCCACACAATTGGACCAATTGGACTCACATTTTTCTGTATTTTACAGTGGGTTATGTTTCGACCAGCCACATTGTTATGGAGTAAGTACCAAAAGCATTCACACACACACAGAGAGAGACACAGACAGACACACACACACACACACACAGACTAAGAAAGAGACTTAACAATCTACTGTCCGTACTAATTATTTGGTTCCTGATTACAGCGATGGTGATATCTACGATGATATTGGAGATGGTATGTATCCCAGTTAATCTTTCATAATTTCATTAAAATATTGTCAGAGTAAACCTAAATCACTATCAAATAATATTTCTAATTAATGTTAAAATGTCCTTTCAGACTGCATCTACGACAACGACTGAGAAACATCCTCCACTGTGTTTATGGGTTTACACTGATATTATTCATGTTATTTATTTTGTTTAATGATGACGATGCACTGGGAGCTGCTTATGGTTACCCTGATAATCAGACTGAAATGTCATGTTCACTTCATTATTTATTAATCAAAATTGAAATTGAGGAATAAATTGGACATGTGGGCAATTATTTGGAGATCTGGAATCAGGCTGCCTTTAATTCCTCTAAACAATGTCATCCTTTTAAATGTTGATTCTTCAAAAAACAGACAAAACTAGTGTGGTTACGTTACTTGCAACATCTCAGAAAATATTTGTAAGAACAGCAGTATTTGCATATTTCTGTTTCAAGTTTTTTTTTCTCTTTTGTACTGCCTTTGGAAAATCCACAGCGCTTTATTTACATTTGCGCTTCCACTGTGTTTTGCAATTTTCTAAGAATAGCTACATGTTTACAGTAAATTAAAGTTGTGTATGCTACTTGCTGTATTGTTTTAATTAATGCCCATGATGTGATACTGTGTGTATATTCCATTGCTATCCATCTATCTATATGTTATCAGCTCCTTAGCTAACTCTAGTGTCTTTGTGTCAAGTTTCAACATGTTGGCTAAACAACTGTTTTAGTGCCAAAGTGCCTCTAAAATACTGTACATACAATTATGTTATACATACATATATAAAAGGATAAAGGGTGTGTTTAATTTTTCTCCACACATCTTATTTTTTCCTTTTATTGAAGTAAGAACATATCTGCTATAGAGTGCTGATGTTCAGTAAGCACAGTATATCTCACAGTAACATGAAAAATACACTGTTGGGTGATGCTTGTGAAGTTGAGTGACATCTGTGCAGGTGTATGATGTGTGTACAATTAATTGAAGAGAATCTTAACTGGCTTGTTTTTCCAAGTCAATAAATCAACAACAAAGTCCTCAATTATGACCTTCTCAGTTCAGTTTATGTTTAGGTGAGAAAGGAGCCGGTAACATCTAGTGGCAGCTATTAGGAACTACAATTGCAATTTTCACAATGATTTGGATTTCAAGTAGAGGTTTCATTTTTGCTATCAGGTTATTGATAAATACTATAAAGATTGGATATTAAAAAACGTGTTTATCTACCCAGTGTGACTAAGTTTACATTTACCTGTAGAGCTGAAACAATTGGTTTATCAACAGAAAAATAATTAGCAACTATTTTGATAATTATCATTTGTGTCACTTTTTTGGGGGGGAAATGCATGTCTGCTAATAACAGCTTCTTACAAGTGAGTAGTTTCTGATTTTCCATTGCTTTTGCATGTTTTCATTGTAAACGGACTCTCTTTAGGTTTTTAGTTTGGAGCCAGAAAACTGTGATGGACTTTTGTCATAATATATTTTTTGTTAGTTGCAGCTCTATTTGTATACAAGTATTTACCAAACTCAGGTGAGGTGACGTCACAGTTCAGGTGGAATCCAAGCCATGTCCCTTAGGCTGGAAGCACAAAATTGTGACCTAATGAGTGACATAACCATCACATCACTGAATTCAGGGGTGCCCATCAGTGCCAAATGCTAAATGATTCAGGGGCCCTGAAACATGATTGGGATGATACATATGTACTGTGTTTGAGCTGTTTCCAGCAGAGGCCAGCTTCCTAGCAGCACACCTGCATGGCTTTAATACAAAAGTGTCTCAAATAAGAATTGATAGATGCATTTTTCTGCCAAGTACGAACAGGAAGTTTGTATGGAGTAAGGCTAAAACTAGCTTATCGACTGTTGTTCGAGTAATTTGCAATATGTCCCTTATTTGAGTAATATAATACTACATATTGATATGTTAGTATGACACCCAATTCTTCTATCTGGCTAAACTGAGTACATTTCGATCTCTACTCTTACAAACTGTTTATTTCTGTCTTTATTTTGCTAATTATAACGTTAACGTACATTTATTTGCTAACTCAGGTCTGGCGTCGTTACCTTGAAATTGTGCTTCTATAAATTGTTGCTTTAGTCCATTGTTTGAAGTAAAAAAATAAAAAAACATAAAATGAAAATATCAGAAAACTACGTTTGTCTAACAGTGATATTTAGCTCCTGTGACTTCAATTGTGGCTTTTACTGGGCTTTAACTTTTCTCTCTTATCAAGAAAAAAGTAAGCAAATACAGAATTAAAAACGACTTCCGCCCGATCCGGAAGTCACTTCCTCGAGTCACAATGGTTCCTCCGGTTGTAGTTTCGCCGCTTATCAAGGTAATAATACGACTTATTTTCTCTCACGATTGTTACTGTTATAACTTAACTAAATTGAAAGTGAATAAATTGACTGTGAACACTATCCTTTCTCTTCAACCACCGGCGAACTGGCCGTTAGCGTACGTTCTTCTAGTGGCATGTTAGCTACTGTTAGCTAGCCCTGACATTGAGAGGTTGTACAGGTGAACTTTACTCCTCAGAGACAGCTTTAAAATCTCGAGAATCTTCCACATCTGTCTGATGCGAAGTTCATGATTGTCATTACCAGCTAGTTGTAGGGCTGCTATTATTCCAATATGTCATTTTAGTCAACATCTGCTATATTAGCGTTAAGGGTCAGAGGAAAAACTCATCTTCGCCCCTGTCACGGCTAACGTGACTTTAGCGTGTTTTTATGTACAGTTATCTGTTGTTTAGGTAAACGGTGACAACACCCTTAAAGACAGAACTGTTTAAAAAAATCAGAAATGTATTTATCTTTCAGTTAGTGCTCTTTTTAAGGTCACAGTCACCCTAATGAAGTATCGCTGTGGAAATATGAAAAAAAACTGTTGCAGCTAAATAACTTTATCGACAACATTTTGCAGACATGTATCAGTTCATTAAGTTCTGTCGTTATTTTTAATTGTTTCACGAGTTAACACGTTTGAATCACTGTTATTTCAGACGGCCAGGTGGTCTGCCTTGCTGCTCGGCGTGTTGTATGGCAAACAGAGGTTCGGTAAGTTCGTGTCTGCGCATGCGCCAGCCAGTGTCTCTGTCAGTGACCACATTTCAAGGGCAACATTGAGGGAATCAGGAAATTATCTTCATGATCTTTATGTTTTTACTGACACCTGTGCTTTTCCTACTATGGCAAGTCAAATGTCTCCTGTGAAAAGGGCCCATTATAAAGTTGCCATGTTGTACACTATAGTGGGAGCTGTGTACACTGTGTACACATGTTACTTTGACAAGTTAAGATATGCAACAAGTCAGGAGACACCATTCAAAACTACAGAGTAAAGGTTAGACGCAAAAGATTTTCTTCTTACTCAAAGTAAATACCAAGGTTACTTCATAAAGCAGATTCACCATGACCATAAAACCAGAAATGCATTTAGAGTACTTGAACAGTCCTCCTATTACTAAAGTACTGTATATATGAATTTGTGTATATGAAGTATACTGTTAATCTAGGTGTGTGCATGACACTGGACCCATAAGTTGTCACTAGGATATTCTGCACATTGCATTAAGCTAAACAAATATGTGCAGTGTTTGTTCTGATAATAATGCCCAGTTGTTGTGTTATTCTTGTTCAGAGTACCTGAAGCCCATCGCTGAGGAGGAGAGGAAGGTTGAGGAAGCTGAGAAGAAGGCTAGAGAGGAGCAGGAGCGCATCTACAAACAACTGTCTGAGGGTAACAGAGGACCACACACTCTTTGTCAATGTTTATTGTTGTTTATTGTAATGTGGCAAAACACATTTTAACATTGCTTCTATAAATGTCTTATTGACATGTTTTTCTATCTTGTTCTCTATCCTCTCTGCAGCAAATTCTGACACCATCCTCAAATGAACAATCTTTGGACCTGAGTTGTTATGCCCCAAAATGAATAAAGAACAGATATTTTTCATGCAATAATCAAAGTGGTCTTGTCATTTGTGTTTTTTTGTGCCCATTTAACTTTATACTACAATAGAAAAAACATCAAACCTGTATAACTAAGGTGTTCTTTCAAACAATTCACAGTTCTACATGCTAGTTGCATGTAATCCAAAAACAACACAGTGTAGTACACACATTTGACTGTGACTGGAGCGCAGGTGTGGGTGTGCGTGTGCATGTGTGTGTGTTGCGTACCTGTCCTTCAGTAGGAGATGAGCCTGGGGGAAGAGCATGGTTGTAATCCTGGCCTAGTTTAGCAGCAATCCCAGGATTGGGGTCAGGGACCAGTAGTAGAAAGTGCAGTGTGGACAGAAGTGTTCCCTCAATACTCTTGTGTGTTGTGTAATATTATAACCTTTATTACGAACTCTACATTGCCTTATAGCATCATATAGTACATGCTACTGCATTATAATTGTGATGGCTAAGTGACTGCAGATAGTTGACACAAACTATGGTAAACTTTTTTTAATAAATGTGAAGCTAGTGTCTTATAGAAGTGAATTTCCTCAAGTGGTGAACGTACTTAATCAGTGAATAGTGAGTTGTCAGACAGTAAGTATCAAGTTACACAGTCATTTTACTGTGTTAGCAAGTTTCGGAGTCGAAGGCAATCAATTCACTCAGCTCGTAAAAATACATTTGCTTTATTTAGGTCATCGTTGTACACATGGAGCACGTGAAGAGGCAAGCTTTAAAATACTGACCATAAAGTAAATTAAGTCTATTTAAAAATGTTAATGGTATATCCACAGCATAGTAAAGTACATGTATTACCTAATGGTGCGTGGTCATGTCTGATACACCCACTCTTTCTTTCCATATGTGGAATACTTGTACATCATTAAATCGAGGCAAGCATAATAAAAATCAATCTCAATCATTTAAGGGAATAATAAATTACTTGACTCATTTGCCAGTACTTATAAATCACACTAATTTCACTATTTTAAAAAATAAGCATCTATATTTCAACTAGAAAAATATCTTTTTATATTTACAGGGAGGAAGGAAATATGTACAAGTCATTATTACAAAAAGTTGTTCTTTTGCCTCACACAGCTTCTCTGTCTGTCTGCAGAACTTGTTATTGCAGATACATTTTGGACTAGTGGTTTAACAGTGCTGGTATGTGGAGTCTTCCTGTTCTCCACTTCTATGTTTGTGTGTTTCCCGATTCCTCTCACATTAAACATGCCTTTGTCAGCTATTATAAATACTCCTATCATCGCCCTTGAACAAGACACTAGCCTCAGAACTGGACTCCTTGGGTGGTGCACTAGGGCAGACCCCTGCTCCTGTTTATGATGGGTCCATTGCAGAGGATGAATTTCCCATCAGGGATTAATAAGTGATATCTTTCTGCAGCAGTTGGAGGGAGACGGCTGCTCCTGCTACCATATAATGCTTCAAAAAAATTGCAATTACCCTTGATGTCCAGTCAATCAGTTGATAATAATATGTTAATCTTATCTGGTACCCACTAATTTCCAGAGTAGTAACTGTTTTTCATTGTGCTCTTATAAGACAGTTGTATATTCATAAAATATAACATTCTCAGCTACTCTCTCAGATGTATGTACAGTATGAAGGCATCATAAAGGAAGCAACTACAGGCTTGTCTGCAGACAGCAATATTACACTTCTATGCCATCACATAAATATTCATACTAACCATAACCATAGCCTTAAATACAACCAGATTCCAAAAGAGTCAGGATGCTGTGTAAAACATGAAAAACAGGATGCCCATTTCATACCCAATCGTGATACTATCACCTGTTACTGATGAACCTGTTTACCTGTGGAATGTTCCAAACAGGTGTTTCTGGAGCGTTCCACAACTTTCCCAGTCTTTTGTTGCTCCTGTCCCAACTTGTTTGAAACATGTTGCTGCATCAAATTCAGAATAACCTCCTGTTTTAGTTGTGTTTTACACCCTGTCCAAACATTTTTTTTGGAATCAGGGTTGTAACATGTATCTCTTACTGCAGCAGTTTTGAGCTTGTCATCTACATTTGGCTCTCTGCAATCAAGGTAAACAAACTCTCAGTTGTAAATGGTAAGTGACTGGAAGGAGTGAACATAAAATTGCCATTCTGAAGTATTGGAATATATGTACACTAGTTCAGTAGTAGTTCTAGCTACCCATTATCTGCATTTACATTCTGAAATCCTTATTGAATGTTACATTAATGTACAATGTCAAGTTTGTTTGAAAACAGAGCTCCAAACATAATATACAGTCTACAATGACTTGGGTTTAGCAGCAAGAAATTACTTGGGTATCACTACACAGATGTATGTACACATTTTATCTCCTCAATGAAATTGTGAAAGGATTTATATACGGTTGTCCCACAACAAATAAGCACACACTCACACACACCTTTCCATCTGAACTAACACAAATCTTCAAAATACAAGGAAACTAGTTCTGAAGATTTAAAAAAAAAATCAACTTGACTCTTGATCCTTATTTAAATACAAAGGGGTGGGTAGCTTTGCCTTAAATGTAACATGAAGTAGAAATAGTATTGTTTTTCCAACTTGTTGCTGTCTTGCCTTGTTTTACATTCATTATTTGGCTTAAAGATAAGTCACTGCTCTTCTTAGTGAGGATTCTCTCCTTGTGCAGGTGTTTTCTGATCTGAACCAGTTTTTCTGAAGAAATACTACGGGGCTGTGCATTCACTCATGTAGCCGTCTTCCTGACCTTATTGCATTTTTTTCCTTGGCGGTGAGACTGACTGACTGGGCCGGTGAAGTCAGACGGTCATGAGCCGTCAGTGTGCACTCCCATCGTGTGCATGGCTTTTTGACCTTTTAGCACACTGAGCAGGTCTTGGAGCCTGAGCCTCCGCCACTGGGGTTGTTTGCAGGAGCTGGTGGACAAAGACACATTAAACAGAGAGTCAGTATTTTTTGCATCATGGGAAAGTTGGTACTTGCGCCACAGAGTCACAAAATAGCATGCAGTGGCACAAATGATTGGACAAATAATCTGATACATGTGATTATTCCAAAGAATCACTGCACCTTTACTGGCTGTAGCTGCCTCTTTAGCAGCCTTCTCTTCCTCTAAGGCTTTGAGCTTAGCCTCATACTCCTCTTTTTTAGCATTCCACTCCTTCCTGTTATTCAGGATGCCATCCAGCATGGGCTGGATTTGAGGGTGGAAGCGAGAAAACTCCTAAGAGAGAAGAGTCAAAGACAAACTACATTTAAAAAGTTTGCAGAGAGGGTTTAAGGGATTTGTTCACACTTGTTGATGCTCAGACTGTTTTTTATTTTTGTCACACCTATAATCAAGGTTTATGTGCAAAAAGGTTTAAACTGTAAAGAATCATCTACTGTTTAGTTAATGAGTCAAAATGCAATACTAAACATTACCTTGTAGACAAACGTGCAGACAAAGTCAATGAAACCACACTGTAACTTTGGAAGCTCCGCTGCCTTGTTCCTGTCCATCATGGGCTGGTGGGAGAGACAGGAGGTGTTTGAGCCACACAAAAACATCATATATCATCCAGGAAATCAATAATAACAGCTGCTGCTTCAGTGACCGGGAGCAAGAAGACTTTTTGTTTGTTTCTACATCAGTGCTGTTGCAATAAAGCTTTCAGCCATTGGCGGCAGCACTGAGCACAAAGCTGCCAGCCAGCACTCCAGCGAGTGGGTGAGGAGGAAAGTAAGCGCCACTTCTAATTATTACATATATTATTATATGTTGAACTCATGAATGTATTGTGAGATTTGGACAGGGTTCTGTCCCTCAGCATGGTCTCTAATCTTTTCCAGCAGCCACTATTATTATTGCAACAGAAATCTCCTCCTGAAGCCAAAAGAATGTTTTCCCCGTAGACCACCACTGTAAAAAAGTCTGTAAAACTGTTGACAGGACACCTCCTGTTGTAAACATACTCAATTATTACTAGAAGCGTCTTCTCCAGGTAGGTTCACATAGCCTGGCTGGGCCAGAGGCATGATGGGATTAACACTACTGTGCATGGTCAGTGGGTTGCATACCTCCTGAAGCAACCGGGAAGCTAGAAAAGATTTTGGCGTATGAGGCAGGCAAGCAATTCTTACTGTCTGAACAGACACCATCTTTGGGTCCACTATTCAGCTCTTACAATACGCCCCTGGTTGCACTGGCTTGGAAATCGCCTGCACAATCATGTTTCTGTTACTAATCATCTGACTAACATCAGCCATCTTCTTCTGGTAAGTTGCTGAGATATTTAAATTCCCCCTGGTGAGTTCATGTTCGTAATATTCTTGGGTTAATAAGCTTAAGTGCACAACGCCTGAAATGGTAGAGTCTGTTCAATCCAGGGCTCCATCAACACTTGATATTTGTGCAGCTGTAGGCCAGTTAAAGATATTACAATGAGCTGAATATATCGGGTTCTGTCTCTGCAGAATCACACCAGATTCATCAGATTTTATAACACTCCATATGTTGACAAGGCGATAGTCTGAAACTGAAAGGCTTGAATTTTTGTTAAATCAAATGTGCAAAATATTTCATTTTCTAATTGATTTATCAGAATCAGGAACTACTTTGGTAAACAACATATTGTTTAAATGACAAATGTGTAGGATTTAGGAGGATCTATTGGCAGAAACAGAATGTAATATTCATAATTAGATTTTCAATAGTGTATAATTAGCTGAAAATAAGAATTGTTGTTGCCATGTTTCTACAGTAGCCCAGAACAGCCAAACCGAACACCGGCTCTAGAGAGTGCCTTTCATGTTTTTTAGGCGGCCACCACAAGGGACAGTGAGGTGTGATGTGTCACAGCTAGATACCACTAAATCCTACACACTGGTCCTTTGAGTACATCTTTAAGCAAAATTGCCCAAATCTGGTTCCAGTTTCTCCAGTATGAGCATTTGCTACTTTTCTCTGTTTTATCTGAAATATTTGGGGATTCTATCAGTCAAAAAAACCCTAGTTATTTACTGACACATGCTTTCACATTCACAGATTCGACCACAGATGCAAATACACACATATTCACTACTACAACTTGTAAACTCACAATAGGTTGCTGTTCCAGTACTGTCCTCTCCAGGTCGCCCTGCTCCCAAAACTCTGCTGCTACGGACAAGGCAACCTGAAAGACACACAATCACACACATCTGTAGAAATGCACATCACAAACACTCAGCGAGCCACTAATCTATGACATTTGTGTGCCTCCTACCTTGCTCTGCACCTCCCAAGGCTTGGTGATAGCTGACAAGTCACATGCGGTCATCATCATAGCCCTGCAATCCAAAAGATTCAGGGGCTCAGAGACAACGTAAAAGAAGAAAGAGCTACGACCATGCTCGTTGTACTCACATGACGATTTCTTTTCTGGTTGTTTCTAGAGACATGAAGTCGACCCACTTCTTTTCATCCTCATATGTGTGTGAAAGGTCCACGATCTTCTGGAACATGGTTCTTTTCCTGGCAAGGTACGAGCAGAGGAATTCTTATTACATTATAGTCATAACACAAAGAGCAGGAACCAGTAAAACATGACAATGAGAGATTGTGCTGACTTGAAATAAAGAGCCAGGTCAGTGGCAATGATGGCGATGTCCATGAGATGAATCACATGGTCTACCTGTCGCCTGTGAAGGTTCTGGTAGATATTTAGTGACTGCAGGTGGGATGAGAGGAGAGAGACGGACATCAGCTGAAGTTAGTGACTACAGATTTTACAAGTTATTTTCCAGGTCACCTCGTCTTTCTCACCTCGTCAGCCAAGAGGAACTTTCCAAACTCCAAATGGTGTCGTTCCAAGATGGAGGAGCCGTGCAGCTTGGCCAGAGGGTTGCCAGATCTGTTGGTGGAAATAAAATTCTTCAGATATGAACAAGAAAAAGTAAACAGGAGAGGATCAACAATCACCATCAGTTTCAAGTATAAGGCTTCGATATTGACACGCTGAACGACTTTCATACCAAAGTGTTGTTTGTTTTCACCCATTTCCTACAAATTGTCCCTCACTTTCAAAACATAAGGCTTCAAGTGTGGTAAACCTGTTTTCTTCCAGGCAGCCAAAGAACAAAATGATATTTGAAAGGCTTGAAACTTAAAAAAGGTGATTCACCACAGTGAACATTATGTAACATTATTTATTGCTATTGTTATTTTCAGTGGATGGTTGTGCAGCTTAATGGCTTCAGATGTATTCAAGGGCATCGCAAGCAAGTTTCAAGTCTTTGTAAGTTGATTGCCCTGCTGTGCCAAAATGAATGGAAGCTAATGGCACCCTGGACTCTCAGAGATAACTCAGAGATATGAAACACTTATATGAGAAGTCCCATCTTAAAAAAGATTCCTCCTTTTCATTTGAAGACTATTGCAATTGAGATGGGGATTATGTGTAAAAGGAAAGTGACAAGTGTGTACAAGAGTATTACATGATTGTATGAAGCTGTCCCAGTGCATTCTGGGTAACATTCCATTCCTATGTAAACAGTGCAGACAGTATTCTAACATTATTGCAAGTGTAATACCTGGTTAATGAATTCTCAGTAAAACTGGAAGTCTTTGCACTATAACTTGGATATTATAGTAATATATACACACTTTCTTAGGTACTCCTGTACAATATAACGCAATAAAATACAAAAGCTTTGCCATGAATTCTAGTTTTATGAAATGTATAATTTTTCAGGTTTGTTTCCACTGTACGAACAGAACACTTAATTACTGATACACAATTACAATTATCATAGTTGTCGGTGATGTTATACTAGGGTGCATTACATTGACAGGTGTTTCTAACACTCTGCCCCTCTCATGTATGTAAATGGTGTGGCCAAAATATTGGGAACACCTCTCAATATAACGCAGTCCAGTTGAACAGGGCACTCAGACACAGCAGTGTTATTATTGTACCTCCTTGAATGGGACTGATCTTCTGTTTACCCAGCTATGGACATTGCTGTGCAAAGTGTGGTTTTGGATTATTTCTTCTACTAAGTCATGAAAAAGCTTCCTAACATCACTTACTTGACTTGGTACAAGTTGTTGGTCCCTCTGTGATCAATATCGTGGAGGAAGCCTGCAGTTATCATGGCCATTACCTCCAAGTCAGTGTAGTACCGCTTCAGCATTCCCGTCTGAGCACACAGAGGACCGGCACACATAAGGTGGTCAAAACAAAGAAAATATACTCAATTTGTATATATACACTTTCCTTATTTTTAGGCATAGAAATGTGACATAATAGTGCTTTCAGAAGTGTAAATAGCTTCTACTGTAAATAAAGTACAAAATAATATGAAAGAGCAATACCGTTAAGAGTGTGAACATGGTCTGTCCCACGTTGAAGCCATGACGCCAGTTGTGGTAGGTGATTCTTCTGTAGCCTTTACTGACTGAGTACATGAACCGAACCAGCACCTGAGAGGAAGAACTGATTAATCACACAGACTTGGTGCTTTATAATGATATATAATAATGATGTGTGTCTGGATCACCTCTTGAGGGACCTGGAACTTCTTGACCACCCCGACCTCATAGTACATCTGGATCCCGCACCTCACCAGGTCCATCTCTGTGCAGTTAAAATCCGAAAAGCGGAACTCATAGATCTCAAACTTTTTGATCAGTGGAGGTAGATCTTTTTTCTAGGAGGGAAATGAACAGAACAAAAGCAGAGTCTGATAAAACAACAATACGAGGCACAAGGCACATTCATGTCGCTGTCTGAAGTTGCAAATATTTGAAGAACTCAAATTTAGGCCACTAAATTACAGACAAGTTTCAGTGTTACCAGAATATCTAGGAGCTCGTCCTCTTCACACTCTCTGGGTTCACAGTCGTAGACCTCTCTGGTGTTCTGCGAGACATGACATTGTAAGTATGAATTCACGTGCAAGTGCAGGTACAGAGGTAGTTATAGGTAGTTAGAGTGAAACAGCCACACTGAAAACAAAGTGTACTGTAACATGGACAAACAACAAGTATCCAACACTGACCAGGATATTCTGAATCTCGTCATCCCGACATTTGACGTGGTACAGCACCATGTCTTGTGCAATGTCTTTCCGATTCTCCAGCTTGTTCATCTTGTCGTAAGTGTCCGTGTTCAAAACGGACCAGCCCAGGAACTGGGTCAAAGCCTGGGAAACAGGGATCGGGATCAGGATGAGTATTTCATCAACAGTGAGGGACTATATGATGTAGAACTATTCAGTGCACACAAATTTAAAAAAAAGCACATTGAAATGCTGTATGTGATGGAATTCAGCGTTAGGAGGGTTTGTTTACTTCCATGAGCTGCTCATCCTGCTCATCAAACGGCTTTCCATCTTTCCTGTTGTAAAACGTGGCCACACCCACTATCTCTTCTTTTTTGTTGACGATCGGCAGCGAGAGAACATTTTTAATGGTCCAGCCACTGTTGTCAAGTGGCTCACTCTGCAACATTGGCACAAGCAAGCACAAACACGCAACACCGCGTGAACATCTCTGTCATTAATATCCCTGAGCTGCTTTTTGTAAAGTCATCTCTTCCTCCTTTTAGCTGAGCTTTCTTACCTGAAACTCGAACGTCTCATCGGCAGCTGCGTTCATAATGTTACAAATCTGAGGGGCATAATGAAACAGGCCGATTGAGGTGGAAGATGTGCACATTCATTTGGTTGTAACTCAATTCAACAGCTTGTAATGTAATGAAAAGAAACTCACAAAACCACTCTCTGCAACATAGGTGGGCAGGCCGCTACTTAAGGCCCAATGATCTGGAGTCGGGTTGCTGTGTGACAGAGGGGCACATAGACATGAGAGCAACCTGGGACTGAACTACAGACCCTCTGCTTTCTGATGTATTATTAATGTTTCTTTAACCTATCCTAACAACCCATAACAAGGAACATAAATATACTAGTTTTTCCTCAAGCCATGTCCTGTAAATTACAATAAATAATTAAGGCTGTTTTTTTGTGATAGAAATCCATGACAATATTGTCAATAAAAATTCAGACTAAGGCAAACTGTCAAATGAAAAGATTTACTTACGGTATGACCTTGATGTCTTCTTTGCCATGCAATATATAATCAATCACTTTGTAGAAAATGATTTCCTGGAGGACAAATAAAACACAGAGATTTGATTTAAAACAGTCATACGACCCCAATTCCGTGTTGGGACGCCAGAATGTGATCATTTGCAAATCCTTTTTGACACATACTTTTACTAATTTAATTTACTAACTTTTACATACTAATTAAAAACAGTACAAACATAATTTAGTGTTTTACCTCATCAATTTCATCGACGTTTTGTAAATATCAGCTTATTCTGAATTTGATGCAGCAACATGTTTCAAACAAGTTGGGACAGGTGCAACAAAAGACTGGGAAAGTTGTTGAACGCTCTAAAAACACCTGTTTGGATCATTCCACAGGTAAACAGGTTGATTGGTAACAGGTGATAGTATCATGGTTGGGTATGAAAGGAGCATCCTGGAAAGGCTCAGTCATTCACAAGCGAGGATGGAGCGAGGTTCACCACTTTGTGAAACATATGATTGTATAAAGGAGATTACAATATGGGCTCAAGAATACGCTGTAAAACTGTTGTAAAACTGTAAACACAGCTTGTTTGCAAATGCTTGCATTCTGGTTTTATTCATGTTTTACACAGTGTCCCAACTTTTTCAGAATCAGAGTTGTGAAATCAAGTTCAAACTGTAGATATCCACAAAGAAGCGGAGTGTTGATAATAATGTTAGACAAATGACATGAAAGAATGTACCCTGCCATCGGGAGTGACGGGGCCGGCGTACGGTGCCTGCTCTCCCATCAACACTGGCCAAATATCAAAGAACTCCTGGAAGAAGGATAGACACAAGGATGTCAGCACTTCATGGTGATGAATGCATGAACACAGAAGATGGGATATTGCAGAGAAACACGCAGAAAGACACAGTACCTTCTCCTTTGTCATGTCTAGCAAACCGACAGAGTAGCGGTCACAGTTGAGGTAGGCTCGGACTGTGTACAAGGCTTTGTGAAACTGTCGCTCAATGTCTGTCAGCTCTTCAAATACCTTGTTGGCAGACCACAGCAGCAGCTAGGAGGCGTAACACACACACACACAGCAGTCATGTCAAGCGTTCAGCTCGTGCAGCGTGAGTGCAGCATTCCTGTATTCACATCAAATAAGCAGAATGAAAAGCCAAACTTCCATCAAAGCATGTGCAGGTAAGCGTGCTTCACCTGTCCTTTACGCGTCTCACAGTTGTGGAGGTAACTCAGGTGGAAGATCTTCAAGTTCAAAGAGGCAATTTTCAGATACTTTAAGAAAAGCTAAAAGAGGGAATAAAGCAGTAGAAAAACATGACATGACACAGTGTCAGAACAAAACCCCTGATTAGATTACATAAAGGACCCATTATGACACAGTATAAGATGTGGTGGTCATGTGTGAAGATGTACAGCATAATCTGATCACATTCAATGACAGAATGGGCTTTTGATTACATAAACTACTGACTATATAGAGTAAAGGAAGATAAAGCATTAAGCTAAGCATATTTCCTTCCTATGCTACTGCAATACTATGGGGAATGGTTAACAGAAAATCATTTTTACTCATGCTTAGTCATCCACTATCTTACAGGTAGATGCTGCTCCTTTTTGAAGCTTAGTTCATTCCTAAATGGGATGACAGCCTCATACACGATGGATTAATGCCCTTAATAATCTACCCGTCAGCTTGTGGGGAATTCCCTCCCAGCTGTAGTGAACCGCTTATGTCAGATGTCTTTTAGGAAACATCATCACAATTTTAGGTTTAAGACACTGTGACTTTGTTTTGAGGTCCATGGCATCGCCTCTTTATATGTGCTTTGTCTGCGTTTGCTTTGTGCGTCGGTGCTCCGCTCACATCTTCATCCTCAGCAGTGAAATGTGGTCCCGTGGTTTTATTTAGAGCCATGATCACAGCCACCAAGTCTTTGCCATTGAGGATGGGCGTCGCCAGAACGTTTCGGGTGTTGTAATCTGTGAGTTCATCGACGAATGAGCTGAAGTGCTGGCTCTAAATGACAGAAAATACATGTTTTATACTCACAAACCAACATTTGTATTTACTCCATTTATTGTCTCTAATCTTAGTATTTTAACTTGGCAGGCAGTTTAGGCCTCTAAAGTATGTGCTCTACCAACTTTTAACAGAAATCCAGATGACCAATCACCTGACAATAATGTCTTTGGAAAACTACTTCAAATCACTGAACTGAACTTTGCAAAGAAGGAAGTAGCAGGCATGCCTTGGAGGAATTATGTTTTTTTAAACGATTTACAAAAGCAGAATGTCTGACAATCATACAGGACATCAACCCGCTGTTTCCCACTGCTTGATCATTTGCAAATCAATCATGAAACTAAAAAATTTTAAAATGGGAACAATATATATTCAGTTGAATAACTGCTTGTTAAAAGCCTGATATAAAGGCATCCTGTGGACACACTGTGTGGAGGCAGAGTAGTGTAAACTAGTTTTGATCTGTTTTAGATTCCTGCTGACTGCTGACTAAATGCCAGAGGCATCTAATCCACAGCTAGAGCAGAGGCTGATGGGATCGGGAAATAAATGGATTATGTCTGACAAGGGGATTTACTCACTTGGTCGTGTATGCATACGAGTTACCAACTCCTCTTTTATTTGTCTACGGCCATAACTGTTTTTAAGCATAATATAACATAACATGTCGTTGACCTTTATCAGAACTTTACATTCATTCAGTCTGATGTAACCATACACCAAAACATTGATTTATTTTTACTTCATAAACAGAGGAGTTGGTGCTTGGCTTGGTTGGTTGATGCAGTGCATTTCACACAGCTGCATTGTTAAATGGTTTTCCAACCAAGAAGAGCTCATTTTCTTTAGCTATTTTATATCTGTTTTTTTTTAATTGTATGACATTAAAACCATGTCCCACATGAAATGAACATGTCAGTTGTCATGGATACTTTTAAGCAGGACCTTTTCTTCAAAGACAGGCCGGCTGAATCTATTGAATGAGTTAAAATCATTGCTCTGACGTTGCTCTTACAAGCAAAAATGATGTCCAGATACTAAAGAAGATAAACATTTAATTATCAGTTAAAGCCGCCATGTGTGGGATTTGAAAATTGAGGGCTACGGCGTCTCCTGGTGGTGGTATGATGAATGACACTGTGACAGACACGTATGCTAAACATCTGCATCCAGATAGAGCTTCACCATTAATCTTAGGATTACTGCTCATGACAGTGTTTTTTCCCCACTCCACGCTTACCTCTGTAACATCTTTCACATTAACAGTCTTCTTGGTCAGGGCCACGTGGCCGACTATTCCCAAGTCCATAGGATAGACGATCTCAGAGTCCGGCGGCACCACGCAGTCGTCCAGCTCTGCCTCTGTGCTGACATTGAAGAGCCTTGTGGCGAGCTCTCCGATGCCGTTCCGCTGCCGGTACATGAACAGGCTGCACCGGTCAGCGTGGATGAGTGCGCCGATCCTCTTCAGGATCTTGAAGACCACTTTTTCCATGTTGATGTTCTCCTGCATGTCTTTGATCAGGTCGTACATGATTTGGCTTTCTTCAAACTTGAAAAACATAGTAAAATAGAGAAGAATAGGACTTTCATTGTAAATACAGACGTTTTTCAAAGGTCATACTGTATGTAGATGACTTTAGGTAGCCTACCTCTGCCCGCTCTTTGTTCTTAATGAACAGGTTGTGAAATAATAAAATTTACCTGACCCAGCTCCTGGAACTGGCTGAAGTCGATCTGTTTTTCTGGGAGTCCTGACACCTTCGCTATGGGGGCAGGGCCCATCTTCTTGGCAAAGTACTGCTTAGCAAAGCTTGGGTTCCCTTGGAGGAACTTTTCCACATCTGCCTGTTGCACACCCATGGTTCCTTCTTCCCGCTGCTCTCCCAAATGCTCCTGTCTGCTCCCTCTTCAGCTCAGTGATGGAGCTCCCGCTTGGTCCAACGCTGCTCTGCACGAGATACCTCCAACTTCCAGAGTACAAATAAAAGAAGAAAAAATTAAAACAATGCATGCAGCTGCTTGTTTCTCAGTTTATCCACTGGAGAAAAAAACAATCTTACCCAGGTAATACACAGAAAGGGGGAAAACAGAAGAGGACACATTCAAATGCAGGTAAAAAATAATCCCCCCTGTTAGTGGGATGAGTGGACTGAATGAGGGAGAGCCCTGAGGAGAAGGCAGAGGGCTGAATCCAAACAATCCTTCTGTCATCAGCAGATAGTGCTGAAGGTTAGCAGGGATCTGCCCATGCTAAACTTGTCAGCTGATCATCTAGTAACGGATACGTGGGCCAAATGATCCAGTCTGCAGTCGGCTTCAGTGCATTCAGTAACTGTGCCACAGTGCAGGTGGAACAAATAAATTATAAGAATAAATTCTGCAGGAAAAAATACTCATGTTTTACACCAATAAACACTCAAATACCACGATTTCACACAAAAGCTGCTTTTCAACGCAATTTTGAATTCTAGTTAATCCAAATTAGCACTTCTCTTAGATGAACAATGTATAATAATGTAGATTTACATTCCTTCCTTTGGTCTGAAATAAAAGCACACAAACACATACAAAATGACCAATGACACACAAATAAAACGAATCAAAACAACAAAAAATACAACAAATGTAAAATAATCTTGGCTTGGTTACTACCAATTTAAACCCTTAGAACAGACAAGAATACCATTATTAGACTTGTTTAATAGGTAATAAAAATAGGAGAAATCTGAGGCCGGCTTTGTGTGAGGGATCAAAATGTAGTAAACTTGTATTCTGATAAATTTCCTGTTTTATCTGTGACACAAATACAGAAATTTATGAAATGTAATTGTATGCCTGGTATTTTTAGTTTATCCTGTTCCCCCCGTGTTATATCTCAAGTGGTTCTGTGTCGTCTACAGTAAACTGTTTCTGTGTATCTCCCTCACACAGGCAGGTCTACCTGTACAAGCTCTTTAAGTCCTTATTAAACAAGGCCTCCTCTGGCATAAGCCCTATTTAGTTAGGACACTAGCTGATTATCTCAGCACCCCGACTCTCCACCTTTCTCCACATGCAATCTTTAATGCAGTGTCCCTGCGGTGCCTTTCTGCGTTTCCCACAGCAACGACTGTCATTATCATGCCTAAGAGACTGATGGGCAATGACATCCTGCAGGGCTGAGAGAGTCGAGCCAGCTAGAACATTGACACTAACTTCACATTCACAAGGTCGTCCTCTCAGCAACAAACTCACAGATACACACAAAGTGGAAAAAGAGAAATGTTCTGCAAGAAAGTTAATCCTTCCACCCGGAGCAGGCAGGACCTGTCTATAATAAGGTTCCATAAACACCTTAAACAAAAGGTCAAATAGATAATCTGCTTCCACTATAATAGATTACAGCAGGTCCAGAGTGTGTGTGGTGCTGATTGAGGCTGGTCACTTTGATAAGAGTGTGATTTTGTTGTCTGAGCAACATGTGGTCTTTACTTAAAGCGGATTTATTTTTGCAAGTAATTTTGCCATAGCTTAATGGGGAGGCCTAAATATGTCATGTTTTCATGTATTAATATAATATCTGTATATCATAGTGGATCAGCTAGCAGAGCAGCCACGCTAGCAGCTCAGTGAGGCAGTATGCACAGTGGTGCTTTGAGCTAAAAGCTAATGTCAGCGTCTTAACAATGACAATACTAACACGCTAATCATAAGAGGGTGAAATATTTGCCATGATCACTATCTTTGTTTAACATGTTAGTATGCAAACATTAGCTAATTAGCACAAAGTAATGTGGCTTCATGGCCGCCATCCAAAAGTATGGAGACATTTCATATAGAGTCAGAGTCATTTGGATTCATTCCCTCTGAACTATTAAAGTCTGTTCAAAGGTTTGTGGCCATCTGTCCAGTAGATGTTGAGATATTTCTCTCTAACTCTGATAAGCTGATGGTATTGGAGGAGAAAGTCAGGGGATCACCACCGTAAGTTTATCCTGTGGGAGTCATTAATATCTGTACTAAATGTCATTGCAATCCATGTAAGATATGTATCTTGTTGAGATATTTCAGGCTGGATGCAAGTGGTGGACTGAACGACAGAGACTGCGATCCCTTGAGCTGCTTACCATGGCTAAAAAATACCAAGTTTTTGATGTTTTGATGTCTTCAATAACTGAATGCGCACATATTTGATCTGCAAAGTTTGATCCCTGCTCCACCTCCGCAAGCCAAATTTCCTTGACACGCTAACTTGGCGATGAGGATTCACACTGGCAATTTTGATATAAAGGTTATCAAACCTCTTTTTACCATAAACACCACACTGAGTTTGACTTTTTTCTGCTGAACACGTTTGACTACTCTGTTTTCAGTGATGTCTTTTAACTAAAATTAAGTCAGTGCTTACTGGCATCCAGCCCTTGCTGGATGCCTATGCTGTTACTCTCCTGCATACAGCTGATGGCATATAAGCATTGTAAGGATCTCTTCAGGGCAAGCATGGACTAAAGGAACAACTACTATAACAAATATATCAGTGCCAACATACACTGAGGCCAAATCTTCTATCAGCTAACTTGGATTTATCGATCCCCATCACTGCTATACTGAATGCTTACTACTAGCGATGCTGACATTAACCACAAGATGGCAGCAGACCCACAATTTACCAATTGTACTCATTAATGCTCTCACACTCCACCCTATGCATGTCCTCTGACTTAATTTGCCTGATCAGATCTCTTCTCAGGACTGTGTGGTCCCGCACAGAATACATGAAAATAAAAACATATGTCACATGTTTAGCTGACTGATGTTCCCCCTATTTTTGGCTTTTATTATAATGGATGGTAAATGAGGAATGACAATGCAACAAAGGTGCATTAACCCCTGTGGGTCACCCGGGCTCCCAAGAAACTATTTGACATGCCAGATATAAACGTAACAATCAGTGTGGATATTTAAAATATAGCAGACAAGGTTATGGATATGGGCAAAGAATCAATACAGGAGGAGGCTCTGTGTTTGTGGCTAGAGGTCAACAAGAAGTGCAAACACACATGTTTTAGTCAGATCGTCCAAAACCTTTCTAGCCTTAAAAATATATTTTTCACATCACAATATACCAAACAAAGGGCCACAACCCAAAATACCAGGAAATGTCTCCATATTTTGTGAATGGGACTTACAGTATGGTACAAGCTGCAGGTTTTAGGTGGAGGATGTTTGCACAGTCCCTGAGGGTGACAGTTCTTAAATAGATGTAAGTACAGTAGTTGTGATGGTCAGCAGAGGGTGTGACAGTTGTGTTGGCCCTGCCCTGCGTCTATCCAGGTTATCGGCCAATCAAAAGCTGCTGATGATCATGACCTGAGGCTTAGTCAGTGAAGCCACATTTGGGCTCATGGGTGTCCTCTGATCAAATGTTTCGAGATTATATAAATGGTTTTACGGGATCAATAGAACTACTTGTCACCAATTCTTTTAAAGTAAACAACCTCAAGAATGGAGGTAGGGTCACAGAATGACTCAGAATGGCATTTTGGTATGCTCTCACATTTACCTCCATGTTTTAATATGCAGAATTTTTCACACTTAGATCTAGATATAAATGTGTATAGTGAGTCTATTTTTGTCGATGATCCATTTCAGGCCAAGCAAGTAGGATTATAGTACTGAGAAGCACAGTCGGTGGAAAAAATAGATCTGATTGGCTTGTCTGTCTGTATTCTCACTGAGGGGAGACTGCTGTCAGTGTGGGATGAGTCTGCAGGCAATAACTTACTCTTTTATTCTATGAATAAAAGCCAAAGATCTTTAAACAAGCAAAGAAAAACGCACAACAGAAGAATAAAGCTGCACATGGTGAAGACTGTGGATGTTATGACATGATACATTATGCCAGCAGTAATCTCAGGTGACCGAGGTTAATCCATGAAATGAGAGTTCAGTAGTTCACAGCAGATTTGTGTGTCTGTGCGTAGGTGCGTGACTGAATGCATGCGGGCAAAGCAATAGTGACTCTCACTTCTCCAATTTGATCTTTTCTATGGTAAAATCCTCCTCTGACACAGTATAGTGTGTATTGTAAGCCCTTATCAAACTGTACTATCAGTGTTGATGTTATCATAAGCGGATCATTACGTTATTTGGACATTTTGGACTTGCTTACAGGCTGCTTCTTAAAAGATTACACACTGATTGCTCAACCCGAAGGAAGACAAAATCACTAGGCAGTCCAATTCTATTTACTCTATCAAGTGTTTACGTCATCCAGTACAAATTTTAGCACCAACAGTGTATGTCTTTGCATGTGTGTGTACACGTAAGAATAAAATACAGTTGTGTTAACATTATCAATAATAGCAATAATGAGATAATCCAATACTTTTTGAATTGGTCATTGTTTTTGCTGGTTTAAGCCATTCTGGAGTGTTAATCTTTTATGGCACTTTGTGTGAATGCTGTCCGTTTGGATGTGGCCAATTTTATGTATGTGGTGAGCTAACCAACTGTATGTTGCATTTACATTCCCCTGTAATTCAGCTGGACTTATGATGGTGATTTTTGGTCTGAATTGTTTGCCAAGAAAGGCCATGTAGGTGTCAGGAAAATAAAATGTAAATGAACTTTATAATTGAACTTTGCAGTGTTTTTTTTTTTTAAAGATGAATATGGCAAATGGTGAGCAATAAGTTAAATCTCTGTTGATTCAAGATGTGAAACGAACAAAATACTTATCGTTTGGACGCCCACATTATCATACTTCTAACCGACAGTGGCTTTATATATCGAATTATATGTCGACTTTGTATTTTTTTTTCTTTTGTCTGCTAAAGTGACAGCACTATAACCTGCAAACTCAAGCAATGAGAATCCCTCTCTTGCTTTGTCACATGTAAGTTGAGTTGAATATCAGCGTTGCAGCTTATAACTATTCTAATTAGTGCACTGCATTTAAACACACTGCACCCTTAGACACTTTTTAAGGCATGTATAAATCCTATTATCTACGATGTTGTGCTCAACATTTGTGAGTGCTTTTTTCATAAGCCAGACATGAGAGAACAAAGGTCAAAAGGGTCTGTTTCTGTCGCACTGGCCATTAATAAACAGAGATTGGTTTGGCTCTACTGATTCTTTTTTGTCCAAAATAACATAAACCCTAATTTTTCAGAAAACTCCCTCTTGAGAAAAGCTTGTTCTTCCTCAGATTCATTCTCTATTGTCTCAGATAGTGTTCTCCTTTAAAGATTCAAGCAGCAACGCTGGTGAAACAGGACTCCTCCAAATTCAGGGAAAAACATAAATGACCATGTATTGATGTACAATCAATCCAATTCCAATACACCTTTTGTTTCCATGCTCTATATTCAAATATTATTTACGTGTGTGCACCTGCATCTGCTCAGATATGCATGTGCCTGTTTAATTGCACTTCCAGCCAGTTACATAAAGGACTAATTGTTTTTATAGTAACTCTTGGTCAGGTTTGAACACAGAAGACAGATTACGGTAACTTCAACCCAACAGGATTACGATTAAGTTACGCATTTCAAGACAACAGGATTACCTCTAGATTTAAGCACCTTATTTAGTTCCAAGCAATGAAAATCAGCCATAAGCTTGTCTGTGGAGTGTGTATATAAAGGCTGCATCAAGCACAGGACACAGTCTGGTGGAGAACCACATACAGTACTACACTCTGATTCACTGTCACTTCTTTGATCCAAAACAGGTAAGATACTGAAATTTGGCTCATTTTAAGACTTCTTTCTAGTGATTTGTTCTCAGATTTCAGAATTAATCAGCAGAACATATGTGATTTTATGTTCTGTGACATATGTAAACTTCCTGCTGTGTCAGCGGTGACTTTAGGAATAAGAGACTTAATGATCTCTGTACTGTATAATGTGGTGCTACAGTTCAAAAATGTATTTTTGTAAGCTTTTAACTTTAACAATTGGTGCATTTATAGAATTTTAGAATACAAGAGATCAGGGGTTGTTGAACAATTTAGTCCTGTGTCAAGTAATGATGCTTAAACTTGTATTCAGCAACCACAGCGTATTTCTGGTCCTAATGTGTATGTTACTATGTATGTTCAGTACAGAATGGGATCCTCTAAGCTGGCCCTGCTGCTGGTCTTGCTGTCCTGCGTAGAGCGCTGTCTGTCTGCCTCCTGTGTCGTCGACAGCTTCACAGTCAAAGAGGACTTTGACCCCAAGAGGGTGAGTGAAGAGAAACACACAAACAGCATGCATGTTGGAAAAAGTCAGAAAAACAACTTGTGACTGTCTTCCTCCTCATCGCAGTATGCAGGGAAGTGGTACGCACTGCAGAAGAAAGATCCAGAGGGCCTGTTCCTGCAGGACAACATCTCAGCTGAGTACACCATTGATGATGACGGGTCCATGACCGCCTCCTCCAAGGGACGCGTCACTCTATTCGGGTAAGCCTGAGGACCAGCTGGGCAGTTTTTGCACTCACAGGGATGACAGACTTTTTTCCATTACTAAAAAGTTATATAATTCGCTTTAACAAAAGCGTCTCTTTAAACCCCTCCTTTTTAGGCCAAAGGGTCATTTTAGTCACAAAGACCCTCTTGGCTCTTTAAGTTCAGGGGAGAGAAGCTCAAATATTCAGTTTCCAGGGTCAGCAGTTAAGAAAGGTGCTCAGGTTCTACTTGGGTCCACTGAAAGGTGTAATTTTCCTGAAGCACATTCTGAACAGTATTAGCTACAAGACAGGTTTTTCCTGGATTATGGAGGATTAGGATGAATTACAGGTTGGAGACGTGGGTTTTTACACAGGGCTTCAATACACTTTTACTAACAAACTTAAAGATTTAAAAGTTACTTAAAAGTTCTTGTAATTGCAGGCAGACAAAGACTGCTGATTTTGACATTTTTCACTTTGATGCTAACATGTGTGTTCGTATCATCCTGTTGCAGCTTCTGGGTTGTGTGTGCTGACATGGCTGCCCAGTACTCCGTCCCCGACCCCAACACCCCCGGCAAGATGTTTATGAACTACCAGGGACTGGCCAGCTACCTGTCTAGTGGAGGTGAGCCAGGCACAGACACCACCCTCACAGCCCTCTTTTTTCACCTCACACCGCTTCGCTAACCTCCCCCTGTCTGTCCCACCAGGTGACAACTACTGGGTGATCGACACCGACTACGACAACTACGCCATCACCTACGCCTGCCGCACCCTGAAGGAAGACGGCAGCTGCGAGGACGGCTACGCCCTCGTTTTCTCCAGAAACCCCCGCGGCCTGCCTCCCGCCATCCAGCGCACCGTCCGCCAGAAGCAGGAGGATATCTGCATGGCTGGAGAGTTTCAACCCGTCCTGCAATCCGGAGCCTGCTAAAGAGAAAGGAAGAGGAGAGCAGGGGAGCTGAGAGAGCCAGCTGGTTGCAGTCTAGGAGGCTTGAAAGCAAGAAGAGGGAGAAGAAGAGGGCGCATGTGACAGAGGGCATGTGTGTTGTGTATGAGAGGGATAATGTGCAGTGAATGGACAGACGCAAAAAGCATAAAAAAGGAGGGGGAAAGATATTAGAAAAAATGACATGAAATGAAAAAAGTGTTCATGCATTGTTCGTTCAAGGAAAATGTTACTGTTGCATTGCTGTGTTGAGTGAATGTGAAAGCGAAAATAAAAAAATATTTTTCTAAACAAATATGCAGTTTTGTCCCCTTTTTGCTGTAAAAAATGATCGTGTGCAAGTTTACTTTCCAAACATGCATTTGTGAACGTGCGCAAAGTAAAGCTCCTTGAAGCATAAAAACACAACAACTCAAGCAGCTCAGGCTTGTTGCACTTTGGCCATGTAACGGGCTGTGATCCCTCCTGAGCTCAAGAGAACGCAGCCAAACCCAACACAATGTGCACTGAGCAGTAATGGGCTTACTGGTGGTCTGACGTTCAAAGACTTTAGTCCTATTATACTAACTCGACTGTTAGGCCACTCAGCGTGCTGCAGGGGCCAAGGATCATACAAGGAGCTTTCTAAAGCCACGTTTTGTTTGGATTTCAAAGATGACTGGCTGCATACTCTCGGGTTAGAAAACAACCTTGCGTCTCTTCTTTTTCTGTCAGTAATCGATTAAATATTGGCAAATTTAGGTAAAAGGAAGTGAGAGGCAAGATGGCTGACGGTGAGAGACTGAGAGAGAAAGACAGATGGAGGCTGTTTGTTTGTTTGCTGCATAATCCTGTTGATGTAATGCAACAAGCTGCAAAGCAATATGCTAAAACCAACAACAGCATGACTGTAAATCAATACGCCTGTTCTTCATAATACACAACACTGATGTAATATTTTACTGGACTTTGTTTGATTCGAATCATCTTATTCCATGAATGTCCTGATTCAAGTCATTTTAATGCTGCTTTTAGAAATTAGCTCTTTTATTTCGTCTTTATATTATTATTATCATTAACACATTGGAAACATGTTGAGTGAATTCATTTTAGTTCACCAGGGATGATTTAAGGCTGTCTGTCTAATGCTGAAAACATTATAGTACAATATGGATTGGGCAGCACATGAAAAGCATATTATGTATATGCAATGGGGGGGTGGAGGGGGCTCACTTGGCGACCCCGGTCACACTAAAATAATTGAATACAAGAATCACACTCACCTCTGTACTGACTGGAACTGCTTCTCTTTGGCGAGGCATCTGATGTGAGATGGTAGTGAAGATGGAGATGATGATAATGCTTGTAGGGGGTTTTCCAGGTTTGGGTCAGTCAGTCATGAGCAGAACTGAGTCAGTTTTGAAAAGAGCAGCTCTCAATAGCAGGTTGTTGCTTTGCAGCTCATTGACATTTGAAAGCAGAGAGCTGAGAAGCTGCTGAAGCTTGAGGTTCAGCTCTCAGAGGTTCTTGGTCATGTCCACCATGAAGGTCAAATCACACACACACCTGCTATCACTGATTTTCCATGTTAGGTTTTCCTCCATGAATTATTCCAGACAGACTGACGCTTTGAAACAGTTTTTCTCTGTCTGGTATTAGCAGCTCAGCAGCAGCAACAAGGCTCACCTTTGCAAGTTCTCCTTCTGGATGAGGTTTTAACTTCTTAGCTATTAGCTCGCTCACCACAGAACTTGCCTGAATAACAGCGTCTCTGTCAGGATGTGATCTTTGGAAAGCTGCTTGTTGGGCCTCCAAACTCCATCAAAGAGAGTTCACTTTATCCAAGCACATTTGTCCCTGCAGCTCATCCAGTTAGCATGTTTGTCATGTTTGATGACGCTCAAGATTAGCCTTTTTCAGCACTGACAGCGTGTCCAACTAACTTCAGCACGCTGATTTGTCTTTTACTTCAACAACAACAACAAAAAATTGTTTGTCTATTCCTCTTGGACAGCAGACACTCCACATCTACTTCCATTTTGTTGACAAGCATTGCGTTGATGTTGCGTTGCATTCAGGGACTACTCGGAAAAATGTGTAGTTTTGCAACATGGAAGCACTGATTTTCCTTTTTGTGTACATCTTTTCATCAACAGTACACCATTAAAATGATCAAAATACCTGATGAGTAGCAGCATCAACGCCCAACCCTTCTCCTTCTATGTACTGCATCATAAAACCTCTTCTGACTTACTGGGTTTTGTTCAGTTCATTTGGAGGGCATCACAGTGGTGAAATAGGGATGTGTGATAGAGCATTATGGGTAATGACACTGTTTGGCGGGACAGCGTGTAAGTGGCAGCAGGCCAAAGCTTTAGTTATTCTGCCTGTAAACTAGCTTAACTCTGATTGGATCAGCTGCTGGTCCTTACTGGAAATGAGACCATCACTATGATGCAAAAACTCATTAAGCATCTGTCCTAGTGAGTCCTAGGATCTAGGACAAGATGGACAGTAAAGGAAACTAACATCACGTAGGCAGAACTTTGGAAAAAAAAAACAAACAAAACAGAAATTCAGAAAAGACTTTAGACTTACTGTTAAAACCCAGACTGTTTTCTTGTAAATAGCTGCAAGCCTGAGGTAAGAATGTAAGTGGAATTATGTGCTTGAGTCAGGAGTTTGGTCTGTTCATGGTCTGCCTCAAAAAGTGAGTCATTCCCCATAGACCCCCATATTAAAATGCCAAACTTCCCACCTGAAATAAACATGTTCACAACTGTTTTGGTTTCTTTAGCTAATTTCCCTGTTTGTGATAAATGTGAGGGGTTGAATTTTTATATAACTCACTCATTTAAATTATATTTAGGCTTAAAGTTATGCAGCTCGTGGTTAGGTTTCAGCAGCCAGGCTTCATTCAGACTGCCTCAGCTAAGCCCATGCTCCACCTCCTTGTCCACTTTTCCTGAATAAATAACTTGTCAAGTGCTATAACATGATTTGTCCACCAGGGAGCAGCCAAACCCCACTTAACATTGAAAACCTGTCACAGTTTTTAAATAAAGACAATTACATAAATGAGTCATAGTCACACATCTTAAGAGCCCATCATTTTCCTCTTTGGTCAAAACTTACTTATTTCATAATTTCGCTCCTCTCTCCGCCTCTAGTGGATCAGGGGTCTACATGACACACTTCGGTGTGAGACTGGGCAGAATCACTTTAGTAACAGTACACAATGATCCACCATGATTTTCTAAACACGCACTCTTAATGTTATCATGTGTCTAAACTGCTGCTTAATATTTCTAATAGATCTCCAATCTGTTGACTACTGAAATTGCAAAAACTCAATAAGCAATAGTTTTGAGGGTTTTTTTTTTAATTTTATTTCATATATCTCTTCAGCTTTATGCTGAGCTGTGTTTTGTATTATACTGACTAGGCTGTAGCTGCTGGCTATAGATGGCAGAAGCCATCACGGAATCTGAAGCAACATGGCACAAAGTTATACTTGCTCCATCTCCCTGAAACTGGGACAGCGAATTATATAAAGATAATTTCTGGGAGACAGAAATGATGTTTTTCTAAGTTTGATAACATGGCACCATAGCGGTGTAACAAAGGGTTTACCTTGCTTCACCAAGCAGCCAGTCAGCCATACAGTAACAGAAGTTCTGCTTCTGTGTCACTGAAGGATAATTGGTGCTATTGTGTTTGTGATTGTGGGTTCAGGGTGGGGATGAGACTTGATCTGACTGGGGGATTTCTGTGGCACCTTTAAAATGTCAGCCTGTTCTTGTACACATAACCAATGAAGGAACAACACAAGAGAGCAGAGAGGAAAACAGGACACTGTGGTACAGTTTGATTTAAAATCTCAGCATAATTTTCTTGTGTGCCTCTTTTGCTCAGATAATTGAAGACAAAGACCTACAAATATTCTGAAGCATTGTGTTGGCATGTGATTTAAAAAAAGAAAAGGTGCCTGAACAGTCTGAATATCTGAAGGCGTGGTTGTTTTTGAAACATGGCCAGACCACTTAATCCAATGATCTGTCTGGCTCCAATAATGTGCTCTACAGAGGAAAAACCACAAAGCAAGACTGAGCACAACTACAGCATTTACATACTGTAGCCTTTCTCTCTCTCTCTCTCTCTCTCTCTCTCACACACACACACACACACACACACACACACACACACACACACACTGACAATTAAGGTATTTACACATACATAACAAACATAACGAAACATAACATCCACATAACGGCGAAAATGCTTCAGTTCATTTCTGGCTAACCTGAGAAGGGTTTTACTCTGAAAATCTGTCTTCCTGTGTGGTTGTAAATAACACATCAGTGTGCAATTCAACAAATGTGGAGGAAAAGCTTTTTCTACTCTTAATAAATATTTACTTGGTTTACCAAATGGATCTGTGTGACTGTTTCCAGTTATTACAGTAAGACCTGCAGCTCTTTCTAGGAATTCCTGCTGTAAACCTATTGTTTAGGAAGCAAAGCACGGAAAACGAATGCTGTGACAAAATGTTGCATATCTGCCAGAAACACCTCTTACTGCTGCCTCAATATGTACCAAGGTCTCTAAATCTAATATGCAATTATGTGCGAATGAATGATCCTGTTTCCAGCCTCGGCCTTCAAGACTTCTTTCCATTACAATTGAGAAAAGGTAATAGGATGCTGAGTGAAGGGATGATGTAGTCGTCCTTGTGTCAAGAATGGGTGTCTGTATCTTGTACTGTAATAATAACAACCAGCAGATTGATACACTAATTAGATGTTAGATGAGAAAACCCAACAGGTTAAAGATTTCTCTCATTGGCATTGGATTTTTCTGTTCAAAATGTTTGAAATACATTTTTGGACTTCAGATAACATTTTTTGCATCTGTCTTAAAACTGGCTCTGCTTCATGGGCCCAGAATGTAAAGGGTCCTGAATGCTGTGAGTCCTACAGAGCAAAGACTCATTTTATGTTATTATGTTGTTTTCAGTACACAAATGCTTTCCACTTGAGGGAAATTGCATCTTCAGGGGTTACAGATTGAATTCTTGTTTTCTAAGATAGACACCTGAACATTAGACGTCAGGCGTCAGCTGGATAAAAAGGTGGATGTGCAGGCCATTAAAATCATAAATGCTGCTGATGCTGGTTAAATGACAGGTTATGATCACAGGGCACCAGCAACTGTCTACCTGTTGAGACGCTCGCTAACTTTGTTGAGCCCCTGCGGTGATGGATGGGTCTGTTATCTGTGTTCGGGCAGGATTTGCTTATTAAGACACACATTTTTTATCTGAAGCGAAACAGTGAGGAAAAATCACTCATAGAGGAGTTGGATCTCTCACCTATTTTACAACTGTGTCTCATCATAGTAATTTTCTCCGTATTTACGTCGTTATTACAGGAGTTGTCTCTGAAGTGTCTTTGATGAAAGGCCTGCAGTCCATTTTCTGACAAATGAAGACATTACTTCACACCTAACCTCAATGACAACAGATGTGTCCACCCTCGTAGCAACTGTGGGGAGTAACCGACGACACTAATCATAAAGCAAATGTTTGCCATCTGTTTTCTTTTAATGTCATGTTCTAACCATTTTTTAAAATCTCTGTAGGTACTTTGATCTTCCTAAAAAACAATGTCATGGACAGAGATTAAAACTTTTTCTGCAGTCCATTTAAAAAAGAAAACTTTCACCATTGAAAGTTTCCATTATTCATTACAAGAAATCCTAATGATATATATGATAAACAAGTACTTTTTTTTTAAATATGCGTAAATGTAATTTTCTCTCATTCTTTTCACACGTACAAACAGACACAGCTTAACATCCCAAACCTTCAGAAGATGTAAAGAAATAATGTGTAACTTATGTAGACTACTATAGCACTGCAAAATTCAAAATGTGTATCGTAAATAGTTAGAAGTTGGTTGTGAAAAAGTGAAAACTATTTGATGTGAGTTTAAAATTCTCTTCTAAGTGTGACCTCATATTCACTGTTTATGATTTCTATGTGTAGCATTAACAATAAAATAATGAAAAAGTTTTATTTTTCAGTGCAAGTACAATTTTAAGTGGTTTAATCACAACATTTCCTTTTACAGGTCACTGTTCTGGCACCACACAAGATACAAGGACAGAGGAGAACAACGAGAAGACATCCGATGGATTAAAGAAACTTTATTTAGACAGAGTACAAACACGAAACCAATACACTTAAATGATATTTTTGTAAATGGAGTAAAAGTATATATTGCATTTACTAAAGTAAACTTATCCACACTAAGAAATAAATATGTGGTGTAACTACAAAACATTTCATTAGTAAAACAGTATGAAGGCGGTTAGTCTGTTGGCCTCACACAAACACACACTCACACACACACACCTCTTTTCAAAGTAAGCATGCACAGCTACAGCAGTACTGGACACATGTTTGCTGCGTTTTCTCCAGAACCAAACAGCTGATCACAGCAGAGCTGACAGGTCAGCTGTGAGAAAACATTTCTCTGAAAACACAAACATAGTCAAGCAACGCCCCCCCAAATAGAAGATGCCCCAAATGATGATCCACAGCTCATGTGTAAGATGCTGACACTAATCTTTTAATTTCTTTTCTCTCTCTTTGGAAATCCCACTCTCTGTTTTCAATTCTTATTTCTTGGTCTCCTCGATCTGCTCCACCTCGCTGGACTCGTCCACCACTTTGCCGTTGACCATCGTCTGGGTCACCACCTTCACAATCTTCCTGGTGCGAACGTCAGGCTCCTCTGCACAGAAAGAGATGAGGTTAAATGAAATGGGATGAGAAGGGAAGCGAGGGAAGAGGAGAGGTGAACAAAGGGAATGAAACTAGAAAAGAGATGAGTTTGAGTGGGGTCGCATGAGATTTACGCTGGTGAGAAAGTAAGCTGCGATGAAAAGAGGTGATGCAGGATGAGATGGAAGGGAAGAGAAGAAGAAAAAAGTGGGAGGATCATGTGACATGATGTTAAATAAAATGTGAATGGCAGAGATGAGATGACGTGAGGTGGAAGAAATGAGAGGAGGAGAAGAGAAAAGAGAAACCGTGAGATTAATAAAAAGGAAGATTAGCATTAGACATTTTAATCTCCTTAATACTCCTCTGTAATTTGAATCATCTGTTCATTAGCGTGCACGGCCTGCAGGTCTGTTTCATCTCTCCTGATGCAGTTTGATGTCTATGAACTGCATCAAATAAGATGTCATGTCTCGATAGCTTCTGGATGCTGGACTTCAACTTCACTGTCTTTGAGTCTGTGTTTTAAAAACAGCTTGTTGATCCAGCAGCGTGACTCAATCAGATAACGACACGGTTGCGACAGCGGGATAAATGTTTTCACGCCCACATCTGTTGCTATCGGAGCTGAGCTGTCAGCGGTTTTTGCATTGTTTTGAGGTTCATAAAACAATCATTAGTCCTGGGCCTCTTGGGTGTGTGTGATGTGTCTGTGTGTCGGCCCCGCTGCGATGCTGTCGCGGCTTCACATCCAAATCCACGTAAGGTTGAATAAACATTTGTGAACAGTTTGCTCAAATTATCTCTTTCATCATTACAGCTTTTGTCACTCTTTACCTCCCTGACGTGGGCCTCAGGTTGGGATAAGAGGCATTCAAGATGAATGAATCACTCGTCGCTAATGAGTTATTACATAATTCTGTGCTTGGATGTTCTGTTATTCTGTACATTCAAGTACTGACTTCACTTTCTTTTATCAGTCACAAATCAAAAGCCAAGTACTCACTTTTTGGTGGAGGAGGAACTTCCTTGACTCTGAGGGGCAGAAAGGAAACATGTTACGCTTGAGTTTAAAACAAGAGGAATACATTTAAAGGAGCTGTTCAGCATTTTGGGAAATACACCTATTCGCTTCCCTTGAGAGCTAGATGGGAAGATTTATTCAATTCTCGTGTCTGTGGTTAATATATAGCTGGAGTCAGGAGCAGGTTAGCTTAGCTTAGCATAAACAGGGGGGAAACAGCTAGCTTGGCTCAGTCGAAGGGTAACAAAATCGACCTACTAGCAGCTCAAGGGCTCATCACTTAACAAGTTATGTCTCATCAGTACAAAAAGTTAAGCGAAATGAAACAAGTTGTGGTTTTACACAGGTTTTGATTGATCCAAGTTGCTGTTTCCCCCTGCTTCTAGACTGTATGCTAAGCTAAGATGATAGCCTCGCGGACAGATATGAGAGTAGTATTAATTTTCTCATCTCTAACTCGCATCTAAGTCCAATTTAAATAATGAAAGGTGATGAAAAAAAAGCAGAAACCTGAAGAGAAATTATGGTTCATGACAACCTGGGTCATTTTTGCAGCATTTCCCATCATTTCTCTTGGTTATGGCAAGAATATTCTTACTAACATAACAGGTGACATTCAGGAACACAATGCAAAACAGTGAAGCATGATGGGGTAATAAATAAACTGAATTTATATGCCCTTTTGTGTTTTCATCTATATGATGCAGGGATGTTCACGCTCAACCAGGCATCTGATTCTGACCACCTGACTGTAGTCACTTACTTAATGCAGGACCTACATTTTAAAACAAGTGGCTGCCTTTTGATGATTTTAGGATTCACTGTGTGCAGCCTTTTCTAAATGTTAGGGGCGTGTGAACAGCGGTAAGGGTGGTGGGAAAGCCTAGGGCGAGACGCTGGAAAATTTCCCTTATTTTCAAATCCCAGAGTTGACAGGTTTGGCTATGGCGCACCCCTGCTGTGGTAGATGCACCGCTGAAAGCCGTGCTGAGCTGTTGCAACACACATCACAATACTGGAGGAGGCGAACGCTAAAAGCTGTTTTTCTGAGACGACGTCAACACGCCTTAAGAAACACAAGCAGCCAGACTGTCAGATAAACAAGCCAGCAGTGTAACCAGGCTGTCGAAACCACTTTGCAGGTAAAACCAAAATTGAGCATGTTCTGCCTCACTGCAAACAAAACTGATAAGTATGGTAGTCTAACAATTTGTCCTGTAAACTGTGATGGGTTTTTTTAATGTGTAGTTTAACATTCTGCCTCTGTTTTCTCTTCCAAATGAGTTTGAATAACGTGCGGTTTGTTCAAAATCTGTATGATTGTTTGACTGGTTCTTGCTCCATCAAAGTGGAGCCACTTTTTAGTGGCATTCCAGCATTCCCAGATATTTAACTTACTCTTACCGATAGGAATTATGGGCTCACTTATATTGTATTTAACCATAATTTTTCTGATGCATTAATTTTCCCATCTCCTCATGATCCTGGTGAAAACTCACGTCTCTTCTCCCTCCAGCAGGCGCCTGTAGGTGGCAATCTCCATTTCCAGGTTCTGCTTGATGCGGAGGAGCTGCTCGTAGTCGGTCTTGGTGCGCTGCATGTCCAGCCTGAGCTGGGACAGGTCGTCCTCGAGCTGGCTCAGGGTGGCCTGCAGCCGCTCCATCTCGGCAGAGTACTTCTGACCCGTCTCACCCAGGTTACCTTCCAGCGCTGCTATCTGAGGAGAGGAGAGGAAAATAAGAAGAGAGCTGACCTTCTTTTTCGGCACACCTGGGTTTAATATCACCACTGCGTGCTTGAATGTCGCCCACGATCATATCAGCTTATCAGTTAAAAGACTGCAGACCTGGGACACTCATAATTCTGTGATTACAAACGTTTACCCATCGTCACAGTATCTATACAGACTGTATTACTGACTGTAGCCTGCTTACAGTAATGTAATGCTTCAGGTTGGCTGGTATTAGAAGCTCTGGCTTTTCAACCTCCTCACATTTCCTCACAATTTATTTGCCAGTGGAAATCAAACCTCTGTGTCTCCTGATTCTGAAATTACTTCCCAAACCGTTATCAACAAATACCTGCAAACTGACAAAGCCCTGGCATCCAAAACAAACATTCACTGCTCAGACAGGATTACTCCTCCAACCAGCAACTGGATCCTGTAAATTCTTGCAAGACTTACCAGCATGGGAGAACATGTTTACTGTCAACACTGGAGAGAAAAAGCAAAAAAGATTTTTCCCAGCTCTTTCCCAGACAAACGATGCAGCAGCACGGACACGTGCGCAAATCCAAAAACTGGTCTAACTGAGACCGAATCTGAAGCTCTGTGAGGATTTTCTTTGTGGTCATTCGACAAGTCTCAGATAAAACCAGCCTGCCTTTAACACAACACAATAACTCACTGTGGCTTTGTGAAAAGGTAATACTCACAACCGTAATGTAAAATCATGGTTGTGGTGTTTGCACAGCTTTATGTGCATTAGATGTTGTTTGCACAGCTCTAAATGCAGAAACATCACTCGCACGGTTATTTTTGAACCAAAACACGACCATGTCAGGCTTAGTCAGCAATTAAGTAAGTCCCTCCTGGCACCACAAGCACATTTTTTCAGTTTTCTACTTTCAAAGCTACGAAACCTCACTATGTGGATACAGGAACACCTCTGATAATCTCTTCCACCAAATTTAATCTCGCTGCATGCAGAATAAAATCTTCCTCTGGTGTCTTTTTGTGTGTCTGTGTTATCGTTTCGCTCCACTTGCCACCTCACTCCTCAGGTGCTGCAGCTCACCTGCTTGTGCAGACTCTCCAGCTCCACCTCCAGGGTCTGCAGGAAGCGCTGCCTCTCGATCAGCTCGCCCTGAGCTCCTCTCAGAGCCTCGTTGCTCTCCTTCACCTCGGTCTGCACCGTCTCCAGCTGGACACAAAAAATGAACAGGAATGCACACAATGAAATTGATTTAATGATTGTGTGTTTCCCCTCAATTACTCTTTCATTTCTCAACTGAATACAGTAATTATATATAATTACTATAATTATTATAGTAATAATATTCTAACTTTGTTTGGGCCATTTGATGACTTTGATACAACAGAATTAGCCTGACAGGTGTAATTGGCAATATATTTTAATGTAGACATGATTATACTAAATTGATCAGTTAAATATAAAAGAATAAATCACCAATTATTTTGATAATTGATTCATAATTTCAGGAATTTTTCAAACAAAAACTGAAAAATTGCAAACATTCTCTTGTTTGAGCTTCTCAAATGTGAGGATTTGCTGTTTTTCTTTCGTTTGGGGACATTTCAAGACTTCACTGTGAGTCTTTGGAGGTCGTGTTGAACACCTTTCCCTGTTTTAAGACATATCAAACACTAAACAATTAAACGCTTAGTTGAAAAAATGATAGATTACTTGCTAATAAAACATAATCATTAGCTGCCCTTCAATTTCAATGAATCAGTTGATAGAGGAAAGACGTGGCAGTTTCTCCCCACACCTTCTTGCGGTACCACTGCTCTGCTTGCTCCTTGTTCTTCTTGACGATCCCCTCGTACTGGGAACGCAGGTCAGACAGAATGGTGCCCAGCTCCGGCCCGCTGGCACCAGAGTCCACCTCCACGTTCACCTCATCTCTGGCAATGCGAGACTTCATCTGCTCCAGTTCCTACAGGGGCAGAATTACCAAATACTTATGGTTGCACCGTGTCGTCGCTAAATGAATTGTTGTAAAGTTGCACGTTTGTGTGAATGGACTTGTGTGTATGTCCGATAAATAGAGCCAGGAATACTACACTGCAGGGTGGCAGAGAAGATGTGAGGCCATCTTCATAATTTAGATGTTCTCCATCAATAGTTGATGAGGCAGAGCTCACCTTACCCGTGGCTTTTTAGTGAACACACACACACCCAGACAACCTATTCGCCTGCTCTCTACTCATGCATGCTAGCTGGATCTCTTTCACTCTCGTTTCTCTGTGACATTGTGCTCTGTCCCGTTTGTTTGAATCTAATCTAATCTTGATATATATTCATATTTATGCACAGTGGTTTTATCCTCGCCCAGGAAGTGGAATCATGAGAGAAAACAGTGTTATCCAGTTTCCCAGCAAACCCTAAGAGATGCTGCTTTTCTTATGAGCCAGTTTAAAGGGACCAACCACCATCGCATCACTTTCCTCACTCCAGGCAGGAGAAAAACCTTTCTATGACGTCAAATAAGAGAAACATGCAAATGTAAGATAAATATACATAGGTAATACGCATGCACATTTGGTACATGTGCCACGATCTATTACGAAACCAAATTCTCCTGTTTCATTTGGTGAAATGTGCCTCAACCTCTGCAGCAGGTCACGATTTGAGTGTAAAATTGTGGCCCTGAAACCTTAACTGACCAACACCAAATCTAAACTCTGCACCAAATTTTTGTTGTTTTCTGTGAGTAGCCTCAAATATCTTAAATGAATTGGATCCGTGGATCCTTGTTCACATGTTGTTTCAGTAAGTAGGAGATCAATCCTTCCTTTGGCGACAGAGAAATATTTTATCTTAGTTTCTCATCCTCCCAGAGGACCGTAGTCCGGACACCTCCGATCAGCTGATTGGGCTGAAAGAGCAGGTTTGGGAAACTAGATCTACCAGCTCCTTTTGTCTCTAGTAACCAGAGGACCACCACGATCATCCTCCCCCCTCCCTACATGTTTTTTTCTGCAGCTTAGCCTCTGAAAAGACCTCTTGAGTCCACCAAATTGGGTCAGTCCGATATCAAACAACTTGTTGTTTCTGAGGGCAGGTTGGAGAAGAGGAGAGCGGGCCAAAATGAAACCAAAACGAAGCAAATGTCAAGTAATGGAGAAGGCAAAGTAAATGTGATAAAACAGTGTTAAAAGACCTGCATACCAACACGCATGCGGGCGAAGGAGAGAAGGGACAAAAAACGAGCACAAACAGATGGAGGTAACAAACCTCCTCATGGTTTTTCTTGAGGAAGTAAAGTTCCTCTTTCAGGCTATCCAGATCTCCCCTCAGAGAGGCGATGATCTGCTCGTGGTCGGTCTTGGCCTTTTTCAGAGCGACACAGTCTCGCTCCACAGACTGACACATCACCAGCTCAGTCTCCCACCTGGTCAAGTCCAGAAAAACACACACTTGGTGCTTATTTACTTCATTTTTTTAGCTGCAGTAGAAGGTGCCTCATAAAGTTGCAAAGACATTTAAAGCTGAGATATATGTGCAGATTGATGATGGATTGCTATTGCATGAAGCTGATGGGGTAAAACCTTAATTAAAGACATGGATTAAACTCTAAAGGGCTCAATTAGTCTAGTTTCAGTTTGTCATCTTCATACTGTAATCACTAATCACTCACTTGATTCTGAAGTCATCAGCAGCCAGTTTAGCGTTATCGATCTCTAACATGAGACGAGCATTTTCCAAGGTCTTCTTCCTCACCTGACAAACATTAACACGTTATGTTACAGTCATTTGCATCCTTCATTACAGCCAGTCTTCACACTGCCTTCTACTACATTAACAGGTTCTTCAACATTCGGTGCTTCATGTACCACGTTCCTGTGTCTATACTTATACGCTTAGTGGTTGCAAAAGACAGAATTTGAATCCTGGATGAGATAACACATTCCAGCTTCATTAAACTGTAACTTTTTTCTGTTTAGTTAAAATAGCCAAAATAATCATTAACTTCACTTGGGCTCTGTTTGGTACAAGTTAACTCAAAGAGCAAGTGTGAGTCAAATTCTGCCTCTACTCTACTGACGCAGCTGCTGCTGGAAGACGTGACGTGTCAATGTTTGCATGAACGTTTTGTCTATGTAAAATGACCAAAGCTCTTATAGCCTTGAGCTTTGTTGACTGACTCCTGCAGTGCAAAACTCCAAGTGACTGAGTGTGCCTGTCTTTATACATGGTGCGGCTGTCCCCGTGTGGTCTACCTCTTGCTCAACAGCATGAGCTTGGGCCATCATGGAGTCGAGGTCATGACCTTTGGGAATGCGGTCGAGCATCAGCTGCTTGATCTTCATCTCCAGGTCAGCGTTGGAGCGCTCCAGTGATCGCACCTGGAGGGGGAAAAAAGAAAAGAAGCAGTATAATAATCAAAGTATCCCAGCTTGCTGCTGACAGAATCATTTCCTTGTCTGCATGGCGGGGATGAGAGTCATCACCCATTTGGCTGCCGACCAGCAGCTTAACAGTGCGGTACTGTGTCGTCTATCAGACCTTGTCCAGGTAGTTGGCCAGACGGTTGTTGAGATTCTGCATGGCTTCCTTATCGTTGGTGCTGTTGCCGTGCAGTCCATTAAGCTGCAGGCTTATCGGCCCGTTGAGGTCCTGGCTGATAGAGGCCGAGCGGCTCAGCGGGCCTCCGGTGGCGAAGGACACCGAAGCACGGGACCGAGCGCGGCCGGTGTCCATCAGAGAACGGCTGGAAAAGGAGGGCTGACGGCTCATGGAGTAACTCCTCACTGACATGCTGGAGTTCATGATGGGTGGCTGTGAGGGCGGAGGACACAAAGAGCAAGGGACTTGGTATTAAACGATGGCTGTGTTGGCGAACTTAAAGACAAAATGGAGGCGAGACGTGAAGAGAGAGGCAGAACAATCACATGCGTTACGTCCATCACGGCTCCTGAGGGTTCATCTCTCTGAAGACAGAGTGGATGGATGCTCAGATTACATATGTCATACAGAAAATGCATCACTTCAGATGCTTCTGTTTGACCTGGTGCAGTCATTTAAAGTAGTGTTACATGAGATCGGGCTGTAGAACAGCTCTTCTGTGGCGCTTAACCAAATATGTTTTATTCTAGCATTTGGCCAGACTTACAAGTAGGGCCTCATAGTCAAGACCACTGGACGCCCACTGAAAATGATAAAAGGAGTCTTTAAATGAGCGTACGTATGCCCGGCTAGTGGCTTTTCAAACTAACAGTCTGCATCGAAGAGACGACCGACTTTATGGTCAGAGCCTCTTCAGTCTGTCCATCTCTGCTCCATTCAAATACAACCACCTCAAGTCAGTGTAAAATCAAAATGTAAATGAGCACGGCTCAACCCTGGGTGGAAGAAGAGCCTCTCACTGGGACGGAGGACGGAGAACACTCTCCTGTAGTCTATTACTATGATAATAAGATGCATTTTGAATTCAAGGAGAAACTAAAACTCAGCAGGCTCCAAAAAACCGAAGCCTTCCTAAAGGTTTAGACGAGTGAAAACGTGAATAAATGTTTTTAAATTGTTGTGCAAAGAACATTTTTCAGCAATGTTGCTCTTCTACTTTTTTAGCCTCATTTAATGTGAAATTTAACAGGTGCTTTCACATTACTTTCTGGTCTACAAGCGTGACTGGCTGGTGTATGGATGTCAAATGTTCAGGACAGTGTATCTTTGTCTGTGTGTGTGTGTGTGTGTGTGTGTGTGTGTGTGTGTGTGTGTGTGTGTGTGTGAGAGACAGAGAGAGAGAGAGAGAGCTTGCTTTTGTGCGTTTCTGTAGATTAGCGTCCAAGGGAACCTCTCTGTCTCCCTGTCACTTGATCCTTGCAGCACCGTTCCCACAACACTACAAAGGGCCCAGCAGGACACAGACGGTCCTTGTTCAGATGAAAGATAGAGCTTGGGAAAATGATGGTGAAAATATTCCAAATGAATTCCAGTGACACAAGGAGGCACTTTGTTCAGCAGGAAATGGACTTTCATCTCTCTTTCACCTTTTTTTGTGTGTGATGACAACTTTGAATGACGGTGAATGATAACATTAATTCTACTGAGTGAAGAGGTAAAAACTTTTGCCTCCAATCATAATTATGATTTAATTTTTTCATAATCTCAACAATTAATCAATAAAAGAGCAAAGCAGAGTCAATGAAAATTATTTAAATCATCAAGTCGAATCAATCCAATTGCTGAGAATAAAGTAATAATTTCTTTAAAAAGCATCCAACTCACCAGGTTTCTTCAGGAAGAGGTGCAGTGGGATCCAGAGGAACACAGCAGGCTCTGTGCAGCTGATGCTACAGGTGTGCTTATATGCAGGTGTGCAGGAAGTGGGAGGGGCTAGCTCTGAACATGAGGTGTGTTTTCTGCACCTGAAGGTTTAGAGAAAGGCAGGTGAGACAGAAAAATGACTGCACTGCCTCTTGAATAACTCGCTTTAACCTTCATGCGCTCCTTCTGGTAAGAATAGTTTCTTTAAACATGCTTGTTTTGGATAACTGGTTCTGGCATGATGTTTAGATTATTAGATGTGCACTGGAGGTTTTAAGTTCCCACATCGCACACACATCCCCCTACACAGTGAAGGACAAACACTAGAGTAAAGTAACAATGCACCAGATGTTAACAGAACAATGGCATATATGAAGTTGATATGGTGAACAGTTAGCAAAGAACTTCCTATTTACACATCCAGCAGGCATGGACAAACATTAACATTGATTTGTACAATACTTCCAACATATTGTCTCAACAAACATTGTGACAGTACCCAGCTTCCACCCAGCAGCATCACCGATCCCAATAAAACATGCCCTCTCCTGTATCTGTGCTATTAAATATCTCATTACCACCTCCTTACTGTGTGTATCTGGGCGGGTGGAGCCCGGCCTGCAGTTCTCCTGAGCCCTCCTGTCCTGCAGTCAGTCATCCTGTCGTAACTTGATCCGCCTTCGACCTGCCGGAGATAAAATATTCAACGAGTCACTCTGACGGAGAAAACCAGCTTGGAAGCAAACATGGAGTGTAGAGGCTCGATTCATACAGGTCAAGATGGCCAGAATGTGTTTTACTGTATTTTACTCCCAAGCAGGTACAAAATATATTTAAGCTTAAATTCTACACCCTGAAACACTCAAACTATTTGTCATGTTAATAAAGTTGTGACTCTAAAGATGGGGTTGCTGTGTTTGAGCTACAGGGGCAATATTTATACCACTTTCTCTCTCTCTCTCTCTCTCTGTGTGTGTGTGTGTGTGTGTGTGTGTGTAATATCTCATAAAGATCTGTAACTAGACGTTGCTCTGGTCAATATTGACTTCCATGTATTGACAGCGCATACACACACTCTTATGCTTACACAGCACACACACAGCAGACCTGATGCTGTTGCTCCTCTCATTTGCCCTCTAACTATAACTCTCGTGAACTTTGTCCATGCAGAAACACGGAGTGACGTGTGATATTAAAAATGAGTGGGTGAGCCACGTGTTTCCCCACATATTGTCATATTCAAATTAAAGTGAGGTGAAAGTATTTCTTTGTATCGTTCAGCTTTGCAAATGACTCTATTTGCATTTAGTTCCTGCAAGTTGTATTTGAGCAGAAAGTGAATAGCTGTATCATTTTATATTAGTTTGAATATAAACTGGTCACTGCACTTTTCTGCAATGTATCTGTGGCCTTACAAGCTGCAACATTAGTGACAAATCAGCTAAAAATCCTCTCAATACTCCAGCCTCAGTTGACATTTTATATTTCAGTAATCAGGCAATGATCATATTCCAACAAAGTGATGACACCACTCGTGTGGTGCTCTCATGATGGCTGCTGTAGCTATTAGAGACATTAAAATGTGGACATTGAAATTATTGAGAGGCTAATCGTAAAAGATAAATTCTGCAGGAGTGATTTAAATGTAGTAATTTAAAAGAAAATCATGATCTTCGGTGGAATCCATTGTCCTAACCAGTGATGAAATGAACAACAGAGCAAAGTTAAAGTGGGATCACTGTCACTGATCTCCACTGTTACAGCTGGGATCTATCTCCTCTGTGTGGTGAAGGCTCGTAAATACAAGTGAAATGCACAGAAAAGCAGGTACCAGCACTTCCCAAAAGAGGGCAGCAACAAGCTGTACTAACATAGTGTTGCTGGAGTCCTGTTACCCTGAACTCAACGACTGAGTGGACTTCTCCATGTTTTTAAGTGCCTGGCAAATTAAATGTTATTTCAAATGGGTTTAGATTTCAGCAAGAATTTAAAAAAAATCCTTCAACCCTTAATATATGGTATTAACTTTTATGTTTAAGCTTCGTGTTTAACATATGCAATGGCAAACACTGTATTTTATTATCTGTGTCCTTACATGTGCAATTCCAATATTCAAGGCAATGTTATTTTTTATACTCTTTTTGTAATAAAATATGCATATATACAGTTGATTTTAATTTGCATCCCTTTTTATTGTCTATTAGTTTATTTCTACATCTCCTTTTGATTCTTTTATTCTTAATTTATATAATAAGTAAGTTATACTTTATCTTATTTTAATTTCCACTTTAAGTAGCTTTAAAGTTTGAAAGTTAACTTGATCTACATTATCTGACAGTATGATATATACAATATATTGTGTATCTTCTTGCTTCAGCTCTTAATTGAGGCTAAATCATGTTTACATCCCAAACTCCATAATGGCTGCACCAAGATGTCCCTTTACACACATTTCCTCCAAATCCATATTAATTTCCTGACATATCTGGAAAGTTTGTGATCTCCACCAGACTTTTAAAGAAAGTTTTGTACATTCGGCTTTACAGCACAAGTTTGTGAGATTCAGCCTGAATAGTCTGCTGCCTATCAAAGGGTTGAATAAGCTAAATACAAGATGCACATCCCAACGTGAGATCAATCATGATCATCAAGCTGAACCTTAATCAACCTCTCCTCTTACTTTCACTTTCTTTCTCGCTCTCTCTCCATTCGGTCAGTGTGGATCTGAGTCTGGTTGTTAAAAAAATAAACAGGTGATTAGACTGGCAGGATGTCAGGATGCTACTCGTGACCCCACTTGATCCCTCGTGACCCCTGTCACAAGCGATCATGTGACCACACCAGCAAAATGCACACACTCAGCACAAGAGGAGCACAAAAACACAGTGGCGCTGACGACATCCAGCTCAGGCCGTCACTCTCCCAATATTACGAGACGTGAAACCACACAGACAGAAAATTTTCTGGTTTATCTGGATGATGAAAGGTGGGTGTGAGTATGAAATCAACACGACAGCTTCGGACATGATCGCAACATAAACAATAAATCCCATTTGTGATTTATCAAATAAATGGGGGAAGCTGTAATGTAAGTTGATGACACAAAACCAAACCTCCTTCAGAAAATGCATTTTAAAAAAAGTCCTCATTAGTTGGATCAGGTAAAGTCCTGAAAAAAGATTTCTTGGAGAAAGAAACCTCAACTGATTTCAGCATCAAGCTGTGCAGCATCCTCGCTGCTCTGGCCGTGACTGATGCCTCTCAGTGGTGTTTGCTTCCTGCAGCAATTCTGCTGCTGGCAGGATTCACTTGCATTCATGCTGGCTGTGTGACAGACGGACAAACAAACACTAACACACAGACACACAGACAGACAGACTGAGCCAAGGATGAAACCTTTTCACTGAGTCTTTAGTCCACATCAGCAACATTACTGTCCTGCTCAGGAGCGTTTTGTACGAAAGCAGGGGAAAATTGTTGCTACCCAGATGAAAAGGGAGCTGCATTTGGAGTTCACTGGGGGGAGAAATGGCCTCCTTCTCCGATACAACACAATAACTCAAGTTGAGCACAACATTCAATCACAGATTTTTGGTGCTGGTCAAAGTGATGCAAGTGAGACGGCAGAAGCAAAGCATCGCTGTGCTGTGACTTGTCGACTTTTAATGAGCTAAGAGACGCAGCTGTGTGACGGAGAATTTATCAGATAATCAAGTAGCATTTTAAATGTTTCAATAAGATGAAAGGGAGTTCTCTTAATCCAAGGGAACACATCAGTTTTTCCTCAGGAGTTGCAATGATGAACACTGAGAACACTAGTTTGGAGTAAAGATGTATAAAACCTCTGAATACTTCAGTTAACTGGAGGAGAGTTTGGTTAACTGTTAAGATTTTTTTGAGAAACATGAATCATCAATTGCTCCATTAAAAATATACTGTATTCACAAAGCACATTATACTCTGGTTCTACTGGGACATATGATCACATGGGAAGGCCAAGAAGTGTCTATGTTTTAAAAAGTGGTAAGAAAAGGTATATTATAATGTTATCATAATGATTCTGTGTTTAATTTATAACAACAAAGAGTGTTGTATAAGTTCTCATTTGTTAAGTATATGAAATGTCTGGATATGTATGTATATATGTGTTTATATCAGCCAGTCCTCACCAAAAAGAAAGCTGTCTGTGCAAGAAGGTGATTACAACCCATATTTACATCAATTGTTAGGTGGCGACCTCTAGTGGTTGTAATGATTATGACGGCAGTAAAGGAGGAAGTCAGGTGACGTAGCATAAAGAGCAAAAAAGTCGTCATAATGAGGAAAGGGGATTGGATGGATAGGTTAAACAAACACATGACTTTCACCCAGAAGACTTATTTTATCTTAATCCATAATCTTTTCTTGAAACGTAAACAAGTAGATTTGTTGCCTAAACCAAAGCAAACTGTGACTGTTTTACAGTATTAACACCGTGAAGACGATGGTCTGTTATGCCTGTTGCTGGTATTCTCAGACGGCTGTATGAGTCGTTTTGGGAACCTTCATATACTCAATTTTGCGAGTCACTGTCAGTTTATTCAGTGGTTTAGGTATGAAGACGTGTTTATACATTATGTATAAATTTAATGTATGCATGTGCAGATATAAGCATTTACTGAAGTGCATTGCAAAAACAGTCTTATAACAAGGCAGTTTTTTGTCTTCTTGCTTTATGTGTGTTTGTTTTCAATCTTGTGTTGTTTGTATTATTTCAAATTTAAAAAATCAACGTAACCATCATTTTGGAGATACAAGGTTTTCACCGGACATCGATGATGGACAACAATGAATTTGGGCATCACGTGAAGCAACTGTTCTGTTACTGTGAAAATCAAATATGTAAATGTGTTATTATTGACTGCTCTCTGTCAGCAAAATGAGCCCTCAGGGACATCAATAGGAGTCGATGTATGCATGCAAATATTTACATTTTATTAAGAAAATCTGAATCAGATCACTGAAGCTGTTGTTAACAATCACTTATATAAATCTTACTGTATATTCTTTGATGCAAAACAATCCATGGTCTCAACTGCAGGCTGTTTTTTTTAAAAATATTTCTGCTGTTTTTCTACCATCGCTGTTTCGTTTCTCACAGTTTCCCATCAAAAGTTTAAATCTAAGGTATCGCATGGAAGTAGATTCGTTATTCCACCAATTTAAGGGACTCAAAGCACCGCTCCACTCCAGAGCCTGATTGGTGCAATTTGGGCCTGCGAGTCACTGTTTGATGGGGCGGACGTCAGTACACCAGCCACTCTCTGATAAGAAGATAAGAATCTGCAGCAGAGTAATCACACACAGATAACAACATATGTGAGCAACTCTGGAGGTCAGCACCTGCATTCGCTCCCTCTTTTCTTGTGCTTTAACTATCAGTTTTTTCTCTCTCCTGCAAGTCCCCCCCCCACCCGCCTCAGTGCAGGTTGTTTTGTGTGACGGAAACACGTCAGACTGCTCAGTATGTGTGTTGAGATTGTTATCAGAAGGGTTGGTAATATTTAAGATATGGATCTATATGCATAGCTGGTGAGTGTATGAAAAGTTGAAAGGGAAAGAGGTCTCTCTCTCTCTCTGTGTGTGTGTCTGAGTGTGTGTGTGTGTATGTTAACTCTTATTTAACAGGGGAAATGTCGCTAAGTAGAACACACTCTTATCCTGTTCATGGGGAAGTAGCAGCAGGAGGAGGGAGGGCAGCACCCTTGAGAGCTGCTCAGTGGTTCAGCTACAGTCCTGTTGACAGCTGAGCCACTGAAACAGTTATGGGAGTTTGCTGTCTTGCTCAGTGGCACCTCAACAGTAGTTGTAGAGGACGGTTTCAAACAAACTTCCAGCCGTGAGGGTTTAAGCTGCAGAGGCTGCAGTGACTTCAGCTCATTCAAAACTCAGCTCGGCCCTTAAGCCCAACCAGAAGAGGAGGGAGCACATCAGTCCAGCTTTAGCTGCTCTGCACTGGCTTCCTGTATCATTCACTATTGATTTTAAGGCCCTCCGCCTCGTATACAAAGCCCACAGTGGACTAGGACCAAGCTACATCGTTAACTCCCTTCTTCACTATTTGCCTTCAAGAACACTGTGATCATCTGTTGCTGGTTTATTGGCGGTTTCCAGCAACAGCCATAAGAAAATCAGGGATGCAGCCTTTGTCAATTACGCCCCAAAGCTCTGGAACACTCTGCCGACAGATATCAGGGAAGCCAACTTGTTAGATATTTTTAAAAGAAAGCCAAAAACTTCACTCTTCACTCGCTTTAACTAGCCTTGACTTCCTGATACAGGCCTAAAACTTTTGTTATTTGCACTGCTGTAGTTCTTCTAAAATGTGGTAATTTACTTTATTTTATTTCTGCTACTCTGTGGTTTTATTTTACTTCTTATGTTAAGCATTCTCTATGTTCAATTTTCATCCTTTTTTTAAATCTTATTTTTTCTATTATTACAAAATGGGTCTTATTTTGTCCATGTTATTTTCCATTTATTTCTATCCCCTTTGCTATTCTATTGGGGATCCCCAGAAGCCCTAAAAGCACATTTTTCAGTGTGTCAGTTCATTTTGTTAATTTGGTTTGTTTGAAATGTGTTTGAAATTTGCACCAGTAAAGTATTAACTAACACAGGTCCTGCATTATTAACTATCTCTGTGGCTCAGTCCTGTAGAGGGGCCATGCTCCAAATTCTAATTTTAAAGGCTCAACTTCTTGCTGCTGTATGAGTGACGAGGTCACTCCCACACCCACAAATGAGTGAAAATCATTTTGAATATCTGAAGTTTTTTATAATGACTTAGGCTGAGACTCTGAACCAGACAGGACACACAAGACAATAATGACACAGCTCTGTGATCCGTCGCTAATGTGATCATTGGATGTTTGTTTTGAGGGAGAGAGCTCAAAATCTGATGTTGCTCAGCTTTCCTTCATTTGGTCCCATTAAGCGCTGGCAGCACTCTTGTTTTTCCGTTGTTGTTGAAAGAAGCCCTTTCATATTCATATTCCATGTTCTGAAGTCGGCACTGCGCGTGTGTGTGTGCGTGTGTGTGTGTGTGTGTGTGTGTGTGTTTTCAGGAATGATTCCATAAAAAGTCGGCTCTCCAAAACATCAGTTAAATGCATAAAACATTAACTAAAAGAGGAAAACTTCAGTTGTCAGTGCTGAGGGTTAAATACTGATCGGGTAAGTGAAGGTGCTTATTAGCAGCATGAAAACAGGAAAAATACTTGTCATTTTAACACAGTCCCTAATGAATAGCTATTAGTATAATGACATAATTCTGACTTACAAAGACTAGTGATTCATGTTAAAACTAAATGAATGAACTGATCTTTACTGAGCATATGTGGTGATCTAAACTAGGAAAAAAAACATTAATATTCCTGATTTTATCCAATGTAAATCAACTGACAAAAGTCTGATAAGCATCATTCATTTTCAAGAGTATTTTCTAAGATAAAGACAAAACTTAAAGCTGCATGTCCTTATCGGGGGCAGTGAACTTGAAGAGCAAATAATTAAGTAAAGTACAAGCAGAAAACAATATTTAAATTAAGACTGTTTTCCAATGACTGGCATGTTTTGTCACTTCTTCTTGAATGGAACATATTAGCAATTGGCCTACCTGAGCCTGATTAAAATAAATACTTCTTAGATAGTCAAAGGCCTTGTCCTACTACATGCTACTATGTCAATTCTGGCAAAAAAAGAGTATGTTTTATAGCACTGACTGAGTGACATGATACATTTCAGTGCTTCTTGCTTGAAAGTAAGTTGTTGATCAATATGCCCAGCGGGTGTGATGAATATGCACGAGGCGTCCGCCGCAGCGGCCCGGTAATTGCCGGTCGTCAGGGGTGGCAGGCACGGTAATTTGCATCTTGGGGATCCTGCAATCAGCGTTCTATTCATTAGCGCGCCAGCCGCTTCATCTGCTGGCCACTCAGAGCTGCCAATCTCGCCTCGGCAGCCAAAGCATTTGAAAAAAACAGAATGGAAAAGTTTCAATTACAAGCCTGCGGTAGTGGTGTAACAAGTCTTAAACCCTATATTTAGGCTGTTTTATGCAGGTGATTGACTGTTACTGCATTGTGAAAGAGAATTGGAGAAAAAGCTCAATGAAACAACCATAATCTCATGTATTTTATATCATCTTTATCTTGGGGTGACTGTCTGCATTCGCAGGGGGAGAGGACAGTGGCTGCGACGTCTTTGCCCGTCTGAAGTGGGCCTTCAGCGCTTCTGTTGAAAAAGAGGGGGGAAGGGTCAGATGAAAGAAAGCTTATTATACCTCTATAAGTGAACACTGCCACTAAAGGCTATTGTCTCATGAAGATTACACACAGTTGGCACCCTATAGGCTAACCCTGGGAGTGTATCATTTTCTGTGCACTGTGCAACAATAGTGCAGTGATTTCCAGTCTGATGCCAGCGTATGGCTGCATATAACACAGTCAATCAAAGCAGGAAAGCACAGTTAGCTGATATATGAGGGCGACACACACACACACACACACACACTTTTCTATCATCTCATAAATAAATCTGACAGCTCGTACGTGGCCATACAAGACTTCTCACTTTTATTTCCTGTATCCTGTCTCTGCTGTTTCCCATGTGCTCTGTTTCTTTTTTTTTTTTGGCTTTACTTTTGAAAAGGGGATGCATGACCAACCCAGGGGATGTGTCATTCAGTGTGTGTGTGTGTGCGCGCACGCCCCCACTGCAGCTGAAGGGAGTTCCTTGTGGTAGAAGTGGAGGGGTCTCAGGAGAAGTGTGTGTGTTTGTGTGTGTGTATGAATGTGCGTGTGTTTGCAGTAGCACTGTGAATCTTCTATTGTTTTACAGTGACACACTCTCTGTTTCCTGCTTCATAAATCTACATGCACACACACCACACACACACACACACACACAAACAATAACATATGTTTATATGAACAAAAACACACGTTATATACAGAGAGCCTACAAGTATGCACAGATAGAAAATACAGGGATAATACATATACAAGTGCTATTAAAAAGGAATCATACACCTACACACTGTTGCAGTGGCAATAAACAGACACACACACCTCTGCACACACTGCTCTTTTGCGCTACCATTGTCTTACAGAGGAAGCCTGTGAGTGGAGGAGGAGGTCCGATCTCATCCTCAGCTGAAGGAGGACGCAGGGCAGAGGGGGCCCGGATGAAGAGAAAACACCAGGATGGAAAAGACGAGGCCGAGAGGAGGAAGAGGAGAAAAGTGGAGGAGGAGGCAAGATGTTATTTCCAAAAAGTCTGATCTTTACTGGCAGAGAGTTCGAGAAGCTATGAGTACCGCAGTTTGAATCTGAGCTGAGGTCATAGATGTATATTAACATAAACCAGGGGTCAAAATCCCAGAGAGGGTCCCCTCAGGTCTCTGGTTGTATAAGAAACACTTCAGTTTCACTGTTGATGTTGACATCATGGCTCAAGCAAAGCTGTTGCGGTCTTATACACATTTATTTGAAGATCATTAAAATGAAAACAAATGATTAACCTTGAATGTCAGTCTATATTTGACATAGCTCAGTGAAGTCTCTCTCACACACACAAACACACACACACACACACGAAGCGTGTAAGAGTCTGATAGCTTTATAATAGCGTCTGCTAACTGGATAGAAATACTTCTCACTGGCACGGAGCTATTTGACTGATTAAAGCCACCACAGCAATCTATGAGCGTGTAAACGTGCGTGTGATTGATCCATCATTTATATGCTCGTAAAGAGCCGACAGCTTCCACGCTTGATGTGTGGAGGCTGGAATCAAAGCAGACAGTAGTCTAATTAAAGAATATTTTTGTTGAAGGTTTCAGCGCCTTTCAGGGAAACAAAAGAGACCGAGCGCCTCCTTGAAGTTGACATTTGTGATTTTATGTGATTATATACATCTCAACAACAACAGTTGGTTGGCTGTGAAGTTCGGAACAGAGTTTCATCTCCCCCAGGGATGAATCGCAATATCTCTTCATCCGGCGCCATCACACCTGCAAAAACAAATGACGCTCCCATGAGCCTCAGCTGTACTTTGTTTAGTGATAATTAGCAAATATTACCATGCTAACACGCTAAACTCAGATGGTGAACACGGTTAACATTACCTGCATATTATTAGCATGTTAGCATTATCATTGTGCATGCCACCATGCTAACATTAGCATTTAGCTCAAAGCACTGTTGTGTATTGTTCTACAGAGCTATTAGATGCTGTTTGAAAGCAGTGTGAAGGATAATAATTGTCACATGATCAATTTTAATTTTGAAGCAGTTACTATTATTATTATTTAAATCCTATATAAACAAATCTTCACTGGTGTACTTGCTTACAAAACAAGTCTGTGTTTCTGACAAACCAGAAAACAGCGCTGTGCTTCAGGTCTGATTAGGTTTAGGCACAAAAAAAAAAACAGTTGGTTAGAGGTAAAGTCATGTCTTGGCTTAAAATGCCTGGTTTTGTCACCACAAACAGAGGACACATTAACAGAGGTCTGCACGGCAGTTGCTTCGCCTTGCTGTGACGCCACCACCATCCCTGCCTCCTGATGAGAAACTCAGCTCATAAACCAGTAAGTACCAGTAAGCTCAACTATGTCACTTTGATGCCTGATGTAGAAAATGATATGATGCATATGAAATGTACAAATTTGACCTATCCATGGTTTAAGTGTACAATGTCAACCTGCTATTCTGGAGACTGGGCTGCTTCCATAGTGCATCACAAAAAACATCTCATACATTTTCAGGAAAATGAGTATTAAAGATATCCTTAGGTTGCAGCAACTCACAATGGCAACATTTATTCTGGCATCTGGGTGGGTATAGCACCTGAAATGACCTAAGATGGTTTGGAAATTAAATTTTTGACCGCTACTGCATGCTACACGGAGACAGATATCTGCTATTCATTCATAAAAGTAACAGCTACCCCTATGTTGTCTTTGCACCGCACCCCTATACTATATCACTGAAACTCAAACTAAAAGCAGCCCATTTCTATAATCACTTAAACAACATCATTGACATGTCTCTGTCAGATCACCATGCAGCAAGTCCTCTCCCAATTCTGCTTCGATGCATATCTTTGCTGTGCTGTTGCATCTGGAGTCTCTCTCTTTCTATCACACACATGCACACAGTAACTCCTTTTCTCCAAATGACTGAAATAACACTATTACTCTTGCCATCATCGTGTCAAAACTCTTTTCAGTGTCAGTCTGTCCTGCCCGGTGTGGACGACCAGACCTGCAGCTGTCAAAATTCCACACCCCAAAAAAAAGAGAAAAATAATAAAGACTCCTCGTGACACAAGAAGACAGGAGGAGCAGTTGAAAGGGAAGGTGAATTCCAGGGGAGTAAAACGCTGGGAATTTGAGGACACTCCTGGTTTAAAACAACAAGCCCTTTTTTCTTTTTTCGCTGAGAGGTGTGAGCAGTACGCCAGCACCGTCGCGCCTTCCTGGACCTGAAAAGAAAGAAAACCCACGGTGCCCTCTGGAAGCACGGCAACCTCGCTGCCCTGCCCACAGAGGGACCTCGACACGCACCTGTCAGAGGCGTCAGCGTGGTCTGCGTGCATGTGGCCGAGGGAGATGCTGAGGGGGGAGACACAAGGGGAGTGAGTGGAGTGTGCAGTGCAGCTCTGTGGGTGGCAAAGGAGAGGGATCACTGGGTCTGACAGGAGCTATTTTACTAATCCAAAACAACAGCTGTAAGGTAGGGGTGAGGGGATGGAGGGGAGAAAGAGGGAAAGGAGCGGGGGAGAGGGCTGTCAGCTGAGGAGGATTTTAGGAGAAAGGAAATAATGGAAAGGGAATATGAAAATTAATTCCGCATGGAATCCCTGAGGGGGGGAAGAGACTGTAAAACACTGCAAATAAAAAAAAAGAAAGGTGATGTAAGATCTGCAGCATTGTGACTGGGAGGGGGAGACGTAAAGGGGGGAGAGAGACAATGGAAGATGGGCAGAAACTGTTTGGTCGAACCTATCGCCGGGCTGCATCCGTTAGCCTCCACACAGGCTATTGCAGCAGCACACACAGGTGAGAATGATTACGCTCACACATACACACACCATCTTCACACATACACTGGCCTTCATTAGGCATCTGGTTGAGTTTTGCGGAGGGAAGCCACGTTGGGGTGGTCCCCGCTCCTCTAACAGGTCTGTCCTGTTAACACGGCAGGCCACGCAGAGTCGCTCAGCCTGCGGGGCAGCATCTTAACATCTTAACATCTCCTCTCTGCGCTGGTCAGCAGCACTCACAGCTCGGCGTCTCAGGGCGGACAACTAAAATGGTTTATTTCAAACATGGCGGCTGGTGGAAAGACACTGTTTTGCCTTTTTTTCCATTTACACATAACAAAAAGCAAAGTCATAATTTAAAGTAATTGCTGTTTGTTGGGAAATGTGTTAGACGTGAAGATCGATATCACTTTCAAGTCCGTCCATTAAATATATAACTACCACCAGCAGCCCGTTATCTTAGCATAGCGATAGCCTGGCTGAATCCAAACATGAAAACATCCACTAGCACCTCTAAAGCCGATTTTATTAATTTGATCCATACAAAAACGAAAGTTTTTAAAGCAACAACAACTGAGCCCTTCAAGAAAGAGTCCTGCACATAATCCATAAACCACTGATTATACATAAAATGATCAAATGTATTAATTAGTGAGCTTTAGAAAACCTTTAGATTTTGCTCTCTGTGGTCAGAACCAGGCTAGCTGTTTCCCTCATGTTAATTATTTATGCTAAGCTAAGCTAACATCCTGCTAGCTCCAGCTTTGAACGGTCAGTACAGGTATGAGAGTGGTATTAAACTCATCTCATGTAACTCTCAGCAAGAAAGTGACCATCCATACTTTCCAACATGTCGAGCCACTATTTCTTTAAAGCAGAAATTATATCTTCTTTGACTGATTTATTGATATCATACTACGCTTTTCCCCCTCTCTATTATGTGTGTAAAGTAGGTTGTTATGTCAGTTATATATGAATGCATTATCTAATGGATGGAACATGAGAACCAAATCAGCTTCCTGAGTGTTCTGGCCCTCCCCGTCATTTGCTTTTGCTTTATTGGATAGTTGCTGATCTGTCAGAACCAAACAACGACCACCACAGGTAGATGTTGAAGCCCCTGAGATTCCAGGTGTCTTCAGCTGTAGTTCCTCTCACAGCAACTTGTTGTAATTGTTTCTTTATTTTGAATTGTTTCCTGATTGACTAGTTACTGTACAACAGTGAACCATCTCTATCGTCATGCATTCCATATTTATTTTTGTCAGAATAATACAGACCTGTTTTTAATGTTGATTTTACTTTTTTTTCTTCATTCTGCATTTTCAAAGAAAACATCTGAGCAACTGAGGTCCCAGAAATGTCCTAATAGCATTATAGCTTCATTGTTGCTAGTGCCAGATAAATAATTAAATTATTATTAATTATTATTATTATTATTATATTAATTAAACTCTACTCAAACAGGAGTAAACAGGGACTATTTTCAGCTGTGAAAAATTGGCCTGCCGGTGAGCAGGATGGCGTATGAGGGTTTGACCCAAATTAAACTACAGTCATGTCACCCAGTTCAATGGTGTGGCTCGTTAATGTGTTTTTAATAGAATGGAGGTCTTTGGCTTAGAGGAGCAAGCTATATCAGGCTTTGGCAGTATTGTTAGTAGGCGTAATTGATTGTTGCTTTTGTTTTACGGGATATATGCTTGGAACACAGATGAACAGTGCATCAATTTCCCTTGTCCCCACTGTTGAATATGAGAAAATGCAACCATAAGCATTACTTTATTGCTAAAGATCGAGATATTCCATGTTTCTTTATCCACAGGTGAGAAACGATGCGTCTGAATTCTCTTGTGTTTGAATTATCAAGTAAAATCACTTCATTTGATATGTATGTTTGAATCTTTGCTTCTCTTCAAGGCATAAATGTGAAAAAGCAAATGTGAGGTTGAACTGGAATTCAGACTCCTCTGCATACCGAGACAGAGGTCTGGAATCTGCGGTTCTGGGTTCTATTTAACCTGCTGAGGTTACGTCAGTTCTGCTCAGGGACTTGGCTGTGAAGCCCAGCTCCTGTGGCTTCAGACCAAACCAAGAGCACAAACCCCTTTCCTCACAGATCCTTTATGATGTCTGGCTACTCTCATCTCTCTGCTCTGTGTCTCCTCCATCCCATTCCACAAACCATGAGAGCAAAATGGGCTTCTTCTTCTTCTCGGCTTCCATCGCTGTGGTATCACTGAAGTATCACAGGGCTTCACTGAGGTATTCTGAGGCATCACTTTGATGGGATCAGGCCATGTTTGGTCATGAATGTGGTTTTGGGCAATGAGACGTGAATGAAGGGGAATGAAAACTGACAGAATAAAACACTTGAGGATGAAGGGCTGATGCAGTTTTGGCCAGACCAGTGCGGCCAGACGCAACTATGCAGGTATACTGTTCTGGCTTTGGCCAGAGTTCTGAGAAATGAACTGAACTGTCTGCATGTCAGTAATCTGATATATACGGAAGATACACACACATACTGCTCATGTACACATGCTAAGAAGAAGATAAGACAGCATTAAGTTATGGAGCTTTTATATGAGTCTGAATTCATTAAAATTCCTATTGCATTTTTTAGGGTATTTAACTGGTCCATTGTTTTTAAGGCTATAATATCACAACTTTAATTTTAACCTCTTAGAATAATGATCCATTATATGTGTGATACTGAATCAGCTGAATACAACAGAATCTTCCCTCTCTGACAGAAACAGAAAGGAACAAACCAGATGTTCTACACACATTTCCAGATCACATCTCCGCAAGTTGTCTTCAGGTTATCACTGAGTTCTAGTAATTCCACGCATGATAATGAAATCAATGCATTTATCCATGTTCTTGACAAGCATGTATTAATATTCAGTTTTTGAAATTGTTTTAATTGGCCCTTGTTGACTTTTGCAGAGGATGTCATCTTGGAGACAGAGCGCAAAAAGGAAAGAGACCCCAAACACATCCGCAGAGGAATCCCCTTCACCTACATCCAGTGTGGCCAGTTTAGTTGTTGTTTAGTGCTGTTGTATCACTGCGTGGATGACATTTATATTTTAACCTGCCACGACACAAAAAATAGCCTTAAACCAACTAAAATCAACGCACGTGAGCGTATTGATCTTCAGCTGAGGTGTGGTCAGGCGCGTTACCGGCGCATTGCCATCATGACGCAGCAGGTCTAAGGTCAATGGCGTAGTATTTTCCTGCAATTTGAAGGGCGCATTATTCATATGTGCTCCCATGCTGCTCCAGCCTCAGGGAGCTTTGGTGGATTCCTGCTGGTCCCACTGATCGTCTCCTGCGCGCGCTTTCACTTCGCGCACCTGCAGACAACCGGTCACTTCTTCTAATTGCCGGAACCGCCGTTTGATTAGCGATGCGTCAGGTGCAGGCACACCTGGTTTTAATGGGAATAGGAGACGACTCTGACCACATGACTTTACCACATTATTCGCCCTTTAATTTGCAGTGGACTTGGACACACCCCCTGCGCCATACACTTTAACTCATGCGCAAAACATCATTGAAATAGGATAGTCTGTCTTTATTAGGGAAACACAGAATAGAAAAGAAACTGTGTTATTTACTTACAAATTATTTTACAAATAAACTAGTAGGCAGTGTCCTGAGAATATTATGTCTAAACAGATGAATGTGCTTCTTTAAGCAGTGCATTAAAAAAGCAAAAGCATGATGGGGCTTGTATGAGGTTTTACAACAGAATCTGCATCATCTGCTTTGTCATATTGTATAGTCTTTATTTCACAGTTTAATAACTCACTCGTCATGTTCACGTCCAGTTTGGATAATCTCAACCTGTTTTCAAGAGCACTGAGTGTTAGAAATTTTCCTTGACACTAATGTCTTCAGATTGTTAAGGACCATTGAGTGATGTACCTCCATCTGGCTTGCCAGACCGCACACAGTGTCACACAGGTGCGTAGCTGCTTTTCCAGGTTCCCACGGAGGTTTGAAGCAGAAAATCCTGCACCAGCACTCGCACCTTTTCAGGACTGGGCTGTGAAATCTCATGCAGTCCAAGCCATAAGTACAGTCTGTGTACTTACTTACACCACCTCCTCAAAAATTGCCATACAAATGCCTCAGCTGCCACACTGCGCAGGCTGACTATCCTGCAGTCATACTTTGCATTGTAGCAAGGACTGGCATTGCATTTTAGGAAACTCCTGTAGGATCCATGGAAAACCTTTTCCACAAACCCCCCAACAGTGATGTGAGCCCTGCGGGGCCGGACTGGTGCAAACCAGGTGTTCAGGCTGGAGCCGAAGGCCTCAGGGACCAGAGCCTGCCGGTATTGAGGCACCTCCTGCCTGTAGAGGGAGCTGTGGCCCACACGTTCTGTCACCCACAAGTGTCCACAGAAGCCATGTGGCTGGTCTGGAAGCGTTTTCTTTCGCCAAAAGTTAGTGTGTGTGTTTATTTTGCCTGATGTGTGGAGGAAGTGTATATGCAGCGCTGCAGGATCAGAGTTCTTCAATCACACAATGCATTGCAGGACGAGCCTGAGATTGCTGCGTGTATTTTTTTTTTAATCTGCACTGATTTGCCTCATAATGGTTTCAAAGACAAGACAACTGCATCGGCAAAGACAAACAGCGGTCACAAGTGTATGCTCACAGAAACAGATTGAAAGACTAAAAAAAAAATCATCCCAAAATGAATACATCTTTAAACAATACAAATTAATACAAATAAGGCACTGGTTCAGTATGGACAGACACATTCAAACAAACACTGTCCGTAAATATGGCATCTATTCATGGTATGGACATTATGTGATCTAACCATTCACTGTAATTCATGCACCTGCAGAACAGCTGGAAACAGATGCTATATTAAGGGGGTGGTATCAGTCATGGCCAATCAATGAGAGGTCAGAGAATGCAGTTATATAATGCAGATTGGCTTCTCCAGAGGGGGAACTTACTCTTTTTTTATGAAGAACTAAGTAGTAAAAATAGTGCACCTTTATCTACGCTGCTGAGGGACATTTTGAGGTGATTTCACAAGCTTAGCAGTATTTTTGTCATGTGTTGTGGATTCGTTGGATGTGCTTCCATTCTTTTGCTGGTTGTCTGTAGTTTGTTTTGCTTAACAGATTACAGTTTTATTCTTGTAGTCCTATTTGTTGCACATGTGCACAATAACACATCCACTGCAAATCCTGTGTGTGTGCGTATGGGTGTGTATGCGTGTGTGTGCGTGTGCAAGTACTCATGACTGCATCTTGGACCTAAGTAGCAACAGATGCTGCGCTGACCTCAGAGGCTTCCTGGAAACGCAAATTTGTCAAAATGAAGCAGGAAAAAGAGAGAGCAGCAGTTTAGGTAAATGTAACATATAGGACACACACACACACACTCACACACATAGCAAGCATAGGATAGTGTTACATGGGATGCACATAATGAATAATCACAAAAACACACACAGCATCAAAAAGAGAGAGAAATATGTTAAAAAAAATATCCCAGTGGTTCTCATACACACACACTACTTAAGAAAAGTTGAAAAGAACATAAGCTAAAAAAAGATCTCTTCATCTAGTTTTAGTGTTTCAGGGGTGAAAAAAATCAACAATAATAAATCCCTGCCGCTGAAAAATGTTATCTCCAGAAGATATGTTTGAGAGGTAAAAATTAAGCTGCTTAGTTTAGCTTTTGATAAGGGACAATTTCCTGCCGATGTAATGACACGCAGGCAAGCATTTGAAACAACATGTAAAACGAATCATGTTCTTTCTTTGGCCTCGATCCGGATGGGGGGGCAGTTTTTGCACTCGCTGGCCTTTGAGCGATAGCACCAAATGATTTGACGTGTGATTTAATGCCGCAGTGCCTCAGTGAGAACCACATCGCCCTCTGATCCGCTTCTCCTTTTCGTTCTTGGTCTTTCCTCAGCACCGGAAGCAATCACGCTATCTCGGTGACGAACAAGCAGCCTGACCGCAAGATATCACCTCTTTAGGAGAGCAAGAGGAAACGCGTGCCAGTTGCTCTCACATGCGATCAATTATTTTACGGTGAAGTCGGGCTGGGGGGAAATTTTCAGCCATTAGCCCTTTAGTGCAGGGATCATACTGAGGGTAATAGTGACTAAACACTGAATAAACACATTTGGCTAATAGGTCATTCGAACCTGAAGGGTAGAAGGTGGGCCTGTTGATCGGCCACAAAGTTGCTGCATTTTAGCATCAGCAGTATGTGCACACACACTCGCTCAGACAGGCACCGCTGCACCAACAGGAACGGACAAAACTTCACAAAAACCTTATAATACAGCAGCTGATAGAGTTTGTTTTTTGTCAAGACTGTCACATGTGGTTATAGCAACTACTGTAAATCACAATTTGAAAGGAAACAAGTCACACAAGTGAGCCATGCAGCTGACTTTCAGTTAGCAGTGTGTGTGTCAGCTCGAATAGAGCTTTCAGAACAACGCAAGGGGATTTAAGGCTGAGGTTCTGGTTTGCTGGTCAAATGCTTAAAAATGGTGCAGTGTTGAAACGGGAGTCAGTCTCCAAAACTGGGTCGTTTGTTGGGAATTTGTCAATCAGAGTGTCATTTTGGCTTATAACAGATAATGGATCCGTGCTTTTTCAAAAGTTAAATGAAAATTGTATACATGCATATCGTATGCAACACATATCACATCAGAAACGCACCCACACACACTGCAGGTAGAAGATGCATTCATATCCTTTGTTTAAGTAAAGGGAGCAAGAACACAGTACAAAAATATTCAATTATAAGTAAAAGTCTTGCATATAGAATAAGCAGAATTTAATGCATTACTTTAAAATTGTAGCTGGTTGAAGCAGAGCTGTAACTGCTTTATGTGCAGAACATATTTTATTGGAAAATGTACCTCCAGAGCCGTGAAATAAATGTAGTGACGTAAAAAGTACAATATTTCCTTTTGCAATGTGGTAGAGAAGAGGTGTATATTATAGTAGCATAATAACACAAATACTTTAAAAACTGTAAACTGTAAGTAGAGACACTGTCAACTGCTGACATACACATACACATAATAATGCAGTCCAGCCCCTGAGTCATCAAATCTCCACATATTAATATCAGCACAGCATGTTTTTAGTCACATTAGCCCGAATCAATCAATGAAAGCTGAATACCATGATCTTAAACCAGATTTTTTTCCAGTGTTGTTTGACTGTATTTTACAATCTTTCCACACACACACACACACACACACACACACACACACACACACACACACACACACACACACACACACACAGCTTCAGGCGCTGCATGGGCAGAGTGAAACTTAACTACTCACCTAATTAACACAGGCTGAAGGTCCCCCCCTCTACTCCAGCACCTTTAACCTCAACATAAGAACCAGGTACCCGTCAGAGGAACCTCAACCCTGCAGCTCACTGCAGCAAATGCAGTTCAACCATTTTCATCCACTAAATGTGCTCGCTGTTCTTTTCTGTTTATGGTATACATATGTGTTTTTGGGTTTTTTTTGTCCATCCAGTGGACGATACCGTGTGAGGAGGATTTAGTCCCTCGTGTTAAATGCAGATTATTTTACATGGATTGCACTGGATTCATCCTCATATGCATGAAGTTTTCACAGCAGAGAGTGGGATTATCCTTTTTTTTTACTTACTTTTTTGAGGAACACACTGGCCATGCTCTCTCTCTCTCCCTCTCTTCCCATCGCCCTCTTTTGTCTCTCCCCGCCTCTCTCCCTTCCCCTCCCTCTGTTTATTCTTCTGGCGGTGCAACAGGCCCCAGAGCCCAAAGGCAAGTCATGTTCTCAGGGAAACGGCAACTCTCCACAGAGCTGATATCAAAATAGTTTAAAATGTGAATTGTCTGATAGTTCCCAGTGAGTGCGGAGGCGAGCCAAACACTTCCAGATCCCCCTGCCAGCAGAATGTAAACAGAGCCGGGGGCTGGGAGAGTGCGCGGCTCAACCTGTTGTGTTCAGAGCCGTCTGGTTGGCTGGGACCAAGCTTTCCAAAACTTTTTTCAGTTATTTTTTTCAAGTTAAAAGTAGTGTGTTGTTTTTGCTCAAAAAGTCATGGGTGTGCAGGTGGTGACTCTTGATGAGGAAATATTTTGTCAGAGCCTGAATACTGAGATGAACCAGACGTCAGCAGAGTTATTTCTCCGCGTCCAACATTAACATCAGTGAGAAAACAGCGTTGTATTTTATTCTGAATTCTATATATAAAAAATGCTTAGTCTGGAGTAGAAGATGCTGACCATGTAATTTCAGTGTCTGAAATGTCACATACAATATTTTCCCATTCGTTCCTCTCCTGCTCTCTACTATCTGTCTATTTAATACAGCAAAACGTCCCCCTCTGCCTCCAAACAACCACACACAAATCAACTCATCCACTTCATATAAACCAAATGGTAAAGATGAATTTTGTGGCAGCTGTGGTTGAGCGCTTGTTTCTGAGATAATGTGTATGAAAAAGATTTGAATTTTGATTTTGATTGCACAGTAATGCCTGTTTGTTATTGTCCAATTGGGAAACACTTCACATTAAGTCCCTTTATTTAGCATTTATAAGCAGTATACTGTACAAGCATCTAATTAATGGTTTATAACACATTTCAATGGAGCTGTATGCAGGTATAGGGACATTTTTTACTAACTGAACTAATGAACAGTATTTGTCAGCAATTATAACTCCACAATGCTCAGTATAATCTAATCATAGCTGTTGTCATTCAGTATCAGTTTATGCAGCAGCCTCCACCTACAGGTGCCCACAGGAGGAGTTACAGTAACACACTTATGTCCACTTAAAACTACATTACAGTGTGTAATAAATACTTTATTAAATGTTTATATACTGCTTATAAATGCTAAAAAGGAGGACTTAAAGTGTTTGGCCAAAATAGTAATGATAGTAAGTGTTATTTACAACAGTGATTCTACATTGTGTTAAGTTCAGTTCTATATATACTTACAATAGAGGAATTTTGCACATAAAAAAACAAACAGAAGTTGAATGAAAAAGTTGGTTTAGCATCCGAAGTTAAAGGTAAAGTAGGTAGAGGTAAAATTTGAAAGCTCAGATTCATAATCAACATCCCATTTTAAACATAACAATAATTTTACATAACAAACATATAACTTTCTCTCTGTGTTCATTAATTCCTCTTCAACCAGTGGGTAATAGCAGCTGGCATCATATAAAAACCGCTGAAGTGTTGATTTAAAGATTTCTTCTAAAATCCATATTGCCTCTCAGAGCATATTAAAGTTATTATACATGATTGCTCCCCACAGCTCTGAAAGGTGCACTGAACTACTTATGCAATAGTGTGCTGGACGTCTGGTGAGGGAAATGTAGGGAAACACCTCAGTTAGGTGTTTTTCTTTAGAGAAACACCAAACAGAGAAACCATTATAGAGCAGAAAAAAACACTGGCGTTTTATCAAACGTGAAAAAATGCGCATGTGTGAAAAAATTCAAATGAAATTTACAAATGAGTTTGACGACAGGCGCGCAGCAGAGGAAAAGTCATGACCTCAAGATGTAAATATTAAATCCTGTGTGTGTAAAATCTCAACCACCACATCTAACGCACATTAAAAACTCCCCTGAACATGGAAAATTCAATTATCTTCAAGTTTGCCGAAGAAAAGCGCCTTGAAAAATAATTTTATTCATTCCATGTGTTTGTGTGTGGAAAATATCTAAATGTCTGTATATTTTCAGCACATTTGTGATTTGGGGGTTTTATTGATGTAGTGGAAGATTTAATATTTCTGTGTATTTATGCAAGCAGGCCTGCACGCTGAAAGAAAAACAAATCTTGCATAATGCTTGATTTGCACCTTCATTTGTTTGCCTGCGTGTTTGTTTGCACTGGCCTTCAGTACATGTTTGTCAGGTAGCTGGAGATGCCAGCGTGAAGTTACACAATGTATGAAATAAATTATCAGCATCATGTCCAGGACAATGATGTGTGTGTGTGTGTGAGGTAGAAGAAGAAGTTTCTCAGCTTTGTTTAACCAGCATTTTTTGATTTCTTTATAAGCATTCTTGTAGTGATTTTAATCTGTTTATTTACTGATTCACGTCCGCAAACCTCGCTGCCACTCTTTCTAAATTTGCTCTCATCATTAAAAACGTCTCAATTTCACTCCTCTCCTCTTGTGTGGTTCCTCGCAAACAGATTTTTTGTCTGATTGACAAAGAAAAATGGTGCTCACTCTTCCTCAGCTGTTTGTTGGTGATCCAAATATTGAAATGTATCCCATTCATCTTTGAAATTACACTAGAAGTCACCCTGTAAGACACTTAAATGCTCAAAATGTCAAACACACGTGCTGTTTACATGGATGCAACATCTCTAATGTTTGACTCTCAACATGACCAAATGAAGATTAAATTTAAAAGCTACAAAAAAAAAAAATTGGTCATGAGTGTGTCTGCTTGTTGGGGGCGTTGTGGGCTTTGCCTGAATAAGCACTGGAACTTTCCAGCATTTCGTTTCCTTTTTATTTATTTTTTGTCTGTGTTGTTTTCTCAGTATTGCAATGCATCACTTGACATTACCCAAGCAAGTTTGAGCTGCAGCGCATCAGCTGAAAGCAATTTGGTCCGGAGCGCAGCTGCCAGGCGGATAAGACTTTCCTTCTTTCGTTTACTTTGAAATGTTCCTTTTTTTTTCAACATCCAAAATACACAAGGCAGCCAAATTGCTGACATGTGTGAGGGGGCAGTGAGACTCCTGCATTCTTTCATGCCCGGCTATGCAAAACTTCACATTGTTTATTTAAAGAACACTGAACACTTTAGCACTATTAAGAAACATGTCATATAGTAAACTAAAGGTTTCCTCTCAGGAAAAATCCCTGTCAGTTTATTTTTCTTTTGCAAAAAGTTATTTTAGTTTTGACTCACAAACTGCCTGCATTCACAATTAAGCAACAGTGCAGTAACACGGCTTGTGTGGTGCAGGATGCTAACGGGCTCGGTAAACCTGGAAGTGGTGTGATTATTTATGTGTCGAGGCGCGGACGTGCGAGATGGGAGGACTGGACTGTCTCTTTCTCACCAGCTCGAAGTGACCCAAACAAGGCAACGCTGCAATGACTTGGCTACCTAAAAATCTATAAAATACATATATTTAGAGAGAAATGTAATTAACTCTGTCTGAAAAAATATATTTGGGCTGTAGATGCAATATGTTTTAAGGAAAAAACATTCAATATGGTCTCAACACCTACAGCAATGAAATGTAGCTCTCCCTGTGGCTTATTGTGGACTGCAGACAGTTCGAGACCAGCAAGAGTTTGCTTTAATGCATGAAAGGTTGAGAGAAATATTAAAGAAGACAAGTGAGGGCCACACTCTGACACACCACGATCCAGGCGGAATAGAAAAGAGCAAGACAGAGGGGATGTGAGGTCTGAGAGACACAGACAAGGAAAAAGGGCAAAACCCGACAAGTAAAGCAGGGACGACGGCCAGAAGACAGCCCGTGCGTCAGCGCAGGAGAGGTGGTGGGTGGGAGGAGGTCGTGGAGGGAGGGAAAGAGGCTTCCAGAGAGAGGGAGAGAGAGAGAGAGAGAGAGAGACGGGAGGGCCCGGCTGTGAGTGATAGCCCACCAGGGCCTCAGAGCGGCCCGACACTGGGAACAGCTAACCTACCTTGACATGCGTAGGAAACCCAAAACTCTCTGAGCCCTCTGTCAGATAGGAGCCACCCAGAGGAGCCCCGCCACAACTGTGTAGCCCGAGCCCCTGTGCGTCCTTTTTAACTAGCTTTGTTTAGATGAGCGCACAGTGGAGGAATGCTTCAGTATACCTTGCAGAAACCACAAGCACAACAGCATTACAGCGACATCAGCTTCCCATCGCATGGGAATAAGTCAACTCTGGCTACTGCCAGGGTTCTAACTGCTGGGCTGGAGTTCAGTGTGTGCATGTGTGTATGTATGATGTAAAAGCCCCTTTGATGCTGTAGTGCTCTCAGGGAAATAAGGGTTGACTCTTTGGGTTTGGGTCATGTTAGATTTGAGTAAAGTGGTAGTCGTGAGAGGATATTAAAGGAAAGTGACAAGGAGCAATGATCCGATCATCATCCTTTGTTAGAAACCTGGAGTAAAAGCACAGAAGCCTCTCCGTACTGCAGGACCCCTCACTCCTCAGCAGAGCTGCAGCCCTGAGAGTTAAGACGTGGACTCAAGCTTGATTTGTCTGCTGTGAGACACTCAAGACACAGCCGACAGAAAGACATGATTTGAGACTTACATCCTATCTTGCCATTTGCTTGTAAAGACCTGATTTGGACTTACCTGGGAGGTGGAATAACACAGCTGGCCCTATTTTTCTCTAGTCTAAAGCACACAAATAAGCATAAAAAGACCAGTTAACATCACAGATGGAGCAGGAGGGAACGAGTGGGAAACGCACAGGTGTAAATAATAAAACTAATGATGGTTCACTGTCACACGCTGGGACTTACACCCGTGCTTCCCTTCCAAGTCAAAAGGTCTATTAGTGCGTAATAAAGAAAAAAAATGGGATAAAAAACCCTAAATTGATCTTTATTTTATTACCGTTTTTTTTTACCTAATTTGATGGAAGCTACAGTAATAGAAAATATAAAAATATACTCATTTAGCTAACATCCATCCACACAGAAGAATGATATTAGTTCACTTTATACATAGATACTTATATTTTTGTCTGTATGAGGAGCACAGCAAGACAAATGCACACAATGCGTAAACAAAAAATACAAAAAAAAAAAAAAAAAGGAGAGAATGAGTAAAGGTTGGAGGTGCATATACTGTGCAGTATGTTCCAAACTGGCCAGGTTTAGTCTATTTGGATGAGAGGAAGAAGAGTGAGACGGCGAAGGCTTCTCTGAGAGAGAGCGCTGAAACTCAGTCTGAGATAAAGCAAATGACGACAGTGTGAAAGCAAAAAGAGGGGAGGAGAGGAGAGGAGAGGACAGGGGAAGAAAAAAGGATTGGATGTTGGCACGCAGGGAAAGGCAGTCTGCGGTAGTCTTGTAAATAGCCGGAGGGACAGAGGGATGGAGGAATGGAGCTATCAGCGGAGAAGTGATGAAGGTCTGGGATCAGGCCAAGATAAACACAGGCCAGCCCAGAAGGGGCTGCAGCACCACACACACACACACACAGACACACATATGAACTTTACTCACACAAACATGTACAAATGCACAAACATACAAACACTTAAGGCTGCAGGCTCTTTATATTCATCACACAGCCACAGTGAGCATATATGCACAGACAAATAAACAGTGTACTGTACGGCTCCCAGACCACAACTTCTCGACTGTTAAGCGGTGTGACAACAGCCTGAGCTGTCATTTAGACATCTCATTTCATCACGTACTTCACATTAGTCCATTCGCTAAGATACCATAAACACGCAGTGAAAAGAAATGGCTGGTTTTAAACATGTGGAATAAACAGACTGAGGAGTTAGCTGAGCTCTCTGAAACTGATGTAATGAAGAGTGGAGCCATTTAATATAGACGACTCCATCCAAACAAAGGCAAAAATGTGTTAATGCGCTTGCTTGACTATGTCTTTTTTGCGTGTGTGTTCACGTGCGTTTGTATGCATGCACATGTGTCAGTGTGCTTCATTGTGTGTCGCTGACTGTGTGACTGAGCTTCACTAGCGTGCTCTGAAGCGAGAGCTCTCCTGCTCTGTCTTGTCTTTAACGAGCTAACACCTTGGGTGAAACCTTCAAATTTGCTAAATGTTATCTTAAGCGCTGCATTCAGAGGCGTTTGGCAAAACTGCAGCATGAAAGAGCGGCCGTGAAGCGTGTCTGACTGGAATGCAAAACACGAGTCATGGTCATCACTCTGTCACCGTGCAGATTTAGACTTTGAGGACCTATCGCCTCTCTGTGTGTGTGTGTGCGTGTGTGTGTGTGTGTGTGTGAGTGTGACTCACTAACTTTGTTTCCAGCCACAGCAGGCAGCTGTTTTCAGAAAAAAAGCTCTAAACGAAGACTGTATGCTACCTGTCCAGAGCCAAACAGCAGACAGATAAAGTTAGCCATGCGCTAGTAAACATCGTGGACAAGATGTTTCCGTCAGGAGTTGGTGGAGACCAAAAACAGAGCTAAAAGGAAAGTAAATATTGCCTTATATTTGTTGGGTGGATAGAAACACAACTCCAAATGAGTGCTTATGTGGCTCTGTATCTGCTGGGCCTGTAGATAGGCAGCTGTTTGCGAGAAAGTTTGCCATATTGATATTGATACTGTACTGCCGATACTGTACTGGAAGATTTTGTATTTGTCTTCAAATGCCCCTTAGTGGCAAAAATAAACTGCAAAATAAGTCAGATATTGCTGTTTTTTTTATTAAAGAACTAGTGTCATCTGAACACCTCACGCCTCTCCCCTATGGTGGCAGCTAAAAATGTAAAAGGCACTCTCTAGAGCCAGTGCTTGGTTTGTCCGTTCTGGGCTACTGTAGAAACATGGTGGTGCAACATGGTGGACTCTGAGGAAGAGGACCCACTTCATTCTGAGGTGACGAAAACAGTGATTCTTATTTTCACACTTATGAAAAATATATTCCATTTCTGCCAGTAGATCCCCCGAATCATACACATTGACCTTTAAACGGACATTCTGGAAATATTCCACTTAAATGTAATATTAAAACGTACCTTATGTATCTTAAAATTTGTGCACCGTCTTGACTCTCTCCTATCGAGTCTGTTTTGCAGCTCAACTCATGGTTGTGTAACAGAATTAGGAATTTAGGAATTCAGAATTTAGAAGCAGAACAAATAGGCCTTAATCACATGGTGAAAGACCATATATATTTCTCCTAATTTCTTCAATCATCCACCACATCTTTGACTTCAGCAGAGAGTGAACTTGCTTAGCGCCCGTGTGCACCAGATAGTGGCACAATGAAATTCATTTGCACAACCTTGCATAGGGGGCATGGAAGCTTGTTCAACCAATCAATCAATCAAACTTTATTTATATAGCACTTTTCATCCATTTAAAATGCAACACAAAGTGCTTCACAAGATAAAACAATACAACAACAGAGAGAATAAAAGCATAATATGACAATATCCCACTTCCAGATGTACACACATGCACTCACACAAACACTCACAAAACGCGCACACACATATACACACACACACACACACAGTGCTGAGACATGGCAGGGCACTGAGGAACCATGTGAGGAAACAGCTATGGGAGCCATCCACACTGGGAAGCGCCACAGCCTGCGGCCACTCGGGCCGGGCAGACCAGGCATACACCCCAGTGTGGAGGCCCCCCATGAGGAAACACTGAAGCTAAAAATTAAAGACTAAAGAAAAAATAAATAAATAGATAAATAACCAAATAAATTAAAGATAAAGGCAGGTATAATGCACAAAAATTAAAAGCTTTAAGAAAGTTAAAAATGTAGAGATAAAATAGACAAATAAATAAATAACTAATAAATAGTAAAGTTAAGTAAAATAAATAAAAGTAATAAGATTTTAAGATGTAATACTGATAAAGTGCATAACTAAGAACAAGTCATAAGAAATATAAGAAGTAAAAATAACATAATAGAAGAATTAAAAGTTTAAAAGGGGTCAGTTAAAAGACAAACCAAAAAGGTGAGTCTCGAGCCTCCTTTTAAAAACATCAACAGTCTCTGCGGTCCTGATGCTTTCCGGCAGGCTATTCCATAGTCGAGGGCCGTAATGGCTGAATGCAGCCTCCCCTTGGGTTTTTGTATTAACTCTAGGAATAATTAAAAGTCCAGTGCCGGAGGACCTCAGGACCCGCGAGGGTTGATATGATAAAAGCATGTCAGATAAATAAGTGGGCCCAAGACCATTAAGACATTTAAAAACGAATAAAAGAACCTTAAAATCGATCCTGAAACACACAGGGAGCCAATGCAGCGATTTTAAAATCGGTGTAATGTGAGCCCGCCCTCTGGTCTTCGTCAGCACGCGTGCAGCTGAGTTCTGTAATAATTGCAGGTTAGAAATTGTCTTTTTGGGGAGGCCAGAGAGCAGGGCATTACAGTAGTCTAAACGACAGGAAATAAAAGCATGCATCAGCACCTCCGTGTTAGCTGGAGAGAGAAATGGGCGAGAGAAATGTTGGCATAACGACTTCTTGCGCTGTTATTCTCTAAGTGGATAGCTACACACACAGCTAATTCAGGAAAACACATTAGGACTATCCACTTGTGTGTTATGGATCACTGCAGACCAAACTGCATCTCCTCTCGTCCATCAAAGCAAAAAAAAACTGATTAAAAGTGATTATTTTGGACTGTCCCATTCTCTGTTGACTTAAAAGCACTGTCAGGACAAGAATGAAGCTGAACTCTACTGAAAGCACTGTGCAGATTTACTTATTTACTGCAGGAGCACAAAGAATTGAAAGTTGTGGCAGTAAACCCAGCAGGTCCACATAAAATCTTACTCTGCTGAGATGTTCTGTCTTGTGTAAATGTGCCATGCATCACTCCTCTTAGAAAACACAAAGATTAAAAACATGCTGTGTGAGCAGATGTGCGTGTGTGTGTGTGTGTGTGTGTTTTTGAGGCTCTCAGATTATTAATCTTGATGAGTGGCGGGCGTGTGTGTAGCAGGGGTACTTGTGGCCTGTGGTTGTGTGTTTTATACATAGAGCAACCTGCATGGCAGTTCAAAGCCACCCTGTGCAGTATGAGGGGAAGAGAGGAGACATGAAAGCAGCACTCAACAACATGTACAGTCTGAAGATCACAGAGCCAAATGACAAGGAAGGCGCACCAACATAAATAAATCAAACACACCTACATTTTCAGAGTTTGTCAAACCAAGTGTACCCACATTTTGGGGGCTCTTAATGGCATGGATGCAGCAGACGTCTAATGGAAGAGAAAAGCAGTGCAGTGTAACTGATACAAAACTAATGCACTGGTAAAAAGTAGTCCAGAAAAGGGTCATTTAAGGTAAATTTTGTGTGGAAGCTCAGCTGATAAAAACAGACTGTGAAACATTAGAAATTAGTTTTATGTCTCCTTGAACTCAATTTCCAGCCTCAAACACAGGTGAATTGATGGAAGAGAAAAAAACAACAACAAACATCTACCAGCTATGACTGCTGGTGCTCATCACCACTTCACACATTCATTTTATTATGTCGAGCCTGAAGGTAAACAATGGGAATATTGACAGTCACGTGTTCTGAACAAGCCGGGTTGTTTGAGTATTTTAGCGCGTCGGGCTCCCAGGCGGGCTGTAGCTTTGTGAAAGGCCTGTATTGTATTTCTTTCCTGTGCCAGAGCCCGTTTCCTGTGGCGGTGCCGTGTCAAACGATGACCCTCTGCTTCCTGCAAGTCGCATGGAGACGGGCCTGCCACGAGCCCTGGGGCCTCACTGCCAGCCACTGAACAACCTCCAAGCCCCCACTCTGTCTGCTTTCAAGTCATACCCCCCACCTTGCCCTTTTTGGATCTGACTTTTCCCTTACCTTTCTTTAACTCACGATCTTTTAATTTTACACCCTTTCCCTTTATCCCTCTTTCTTCCAATACTTCTGTATAATTTTATTTGCCACATCCCACGTGTCCACACCTCCTTTGCATCCCTTCTTCCCTCCTCCCTTTGTCCCACTGTCCAGGTCAGAAGAGGGTCTGTCAGGCGTTTCCTGCACAAGCTACAGGTCCAGAGTCAGACCACACCTTGTGAGGGGATTTCTACAACTACAGTCAGTGACGCCCTATAGAAACAAGGAGACATGCATGCTCATGTCTGCATATACACATAGAGCTACTGTTCACACTGAAAACATATGGCTGTTTTTGGTAATAAACTGCAACTCTGAACTGCTGAACTGTCTGGCATTAGGATAAAAACAAACTTGTGGGAAAAATGTTGAAAACACGCAGTATAGAAAACACATTCAGTGGGATTATATAATGAATGCTCCATCTAGAATAAGAAAAAAAACAAAACAAAAAAGCTCAAAGAATTTTTACATACTTTGAATAAAATCACAGTGACTGTAAGCAGACAGCCGTTGACCTCCCTCATAAGTCAAGTCCCTGTGTTTTTGCGCACTGAAACATCATATTTTTACATCATATGCAAACACCCTGGGGCCACATCTCCGCTTTTGAGTATGAGAAAGCTGTCAAACCACGCATTACTATCGCTCCCCAAAGAAATCAACCACATGGCAGAGGTTAAAGACTCAACCTGCCTGACATCTGCAGCCAAATCACGACTGCTGCTATGAGTATAGTTTTTAAACAGCTGATAAGTGAAACAAAATCTGGGCTTTTATGGTATCTTATATGCAACAGAGCTCCCTTATCACATGATAGAGCAACTTCGATCTCACACAATGCCCCAGTGCTGTGTGTGTGTGTATGTGTGTGTGTGTGCATTGGCACAGTCCGCTATGTTCCACACGCCAGCGTGTCTTTGAATTTGCTCCTTCCATTCAAGGTCATGAGTGCGCATGCACACGTGTGCCGGCAGCAATAACATACTTTACTGTGAATCTCCGACATAACTCCTCCAGTCGTCTCCCAGCCCAGGTCAGGGGCAGGAAGTGAGCTGGGAGAAAAGGAGGAAGCAGAAGCAGCTCTCTCTGGCTGCAGGTAGTGACCCTCAACCTTGACCTCCAACCTCACCCTCCATCAGTCTGACAATACACACTCTGACAAAACACAGATGTGCAAACACAGTGGTGTGGCCTCCCATTTGCACATATTGAAGGAACTGCGTTTTAAATCTGTCTCAAGGCAACTGAGTCTTACAAACGTAAACTTAAATAAAGACAAGCAAATCCAGAGTTATAATTTATCACTTTATTGTATGACAGCAATAACATCATGTTGCATTTGTTCAATTATTACAATTACGTACGTGGTGAGGAAAGCTGCATGGATTCATGGACTTTGTTCACACAATCCTTCCCTTCTCAAACGTTTGACAATGCTGGAGGTACAACTGATGAAGAGACTGTTAGGACATGAGCCCTGTCCAAAACCAACCCTCAGACCTTACACACATAAAGATGCCAAAACCAGCATCCTTAATGCTTGTGTCTGCACCTGAGAGATTTAAACCATTTAAAGAACCATTGATACGCCAGTGGTCACAAGCGGCCAAGCTGTTTTTGAACAGAGCGCATGGCTTTGGGAGGTGACTGACTTTCTGGAGCTGCCTCACCAGTTCCAGAAGAATAACCTGCTGCCATGTTTGGCAGGCTCTAGTTTGCCCTCGATGACCGGGTTGGGCTCAGGACGTGGTCTAGAATGGTAGGGGTTCTCAGGGAGGGGCCGCGTGGTCGACACTTTGGTCACCTATGAAACAAAAGCAACATGCAGGCAATGTTTAAAGGGCTTGATTCTTCTTGAAGTTCCAATTAATACAACTGACTTGAAACACAACAAATACATTATATGAGGGGAACCTGGACAACATATCCTGTATGCTGTGCCAATACAGTATCTGAAGAGACAGTAAAATTTCTTTTAACTTAAATTATTAAGTCCGGTAAAGCCTGTGGCAGATCTAACAATCGAAGAATAAGCAGACACACTTTTCCCACTGTAGAGCAGAGTCAAAACCAGAACACCTTTATTTTCTTCCTCTGGAACCAATTGTGTGTTTTGGACCACTGTCCTGCTAGAAGAGCCACCTGCATCTGATCCTCATTGTCCTGGTATATGTCTCCATTCATCTTCCCTAATAATTTGGATTCTGCCAGTACCACGAGAAGAGAGAAAGCCCCATACCCTGATGCTTCCACCTCTGGACCTCACTGTAGGCATGGTATTTTTAGGGCCATATGCAGAGCCATACCTCCTCTATGCAACATGTTGCATCCCATTTTCCCCAAAAAGTTAAATTTTTGTCTCGTCTGACCACATTACATTCTCCCAGTAATCTACAGGCTTCTACAAATGTTGTGTAGCAATCTTCAGATGGGCTACCCCATGCCTTTTCTTCAGTAATGGATTTTTTTATCTGTTTATTGTTATTAAGTTAGTGGGTCTGGTCTCAATTTCATGTGAATAGCTGCATTGGAAATAATGATAAAAATGTTGACGTGTTCAATACTTATCCTGGCCACTGTATCGCTGAGCAACCAGAGAAACTTAGCAGTGTGTGCACAGTCAACCTGGACATTTTTAACAGTAATGGGAAATCAGATTTATGTTCTTATGTTTGCCTGCTGATGTTATTTGATTCCATGAACAGCAACTCTACCTGGCAAGAGCAAAATGACCTGACAGTTGATTACAGCCGTTCATAGGTTTGCAAGTGTCTTTTTAAAGACTACAGAAATGAAATGTCCAAAAAGCTACTGTCAAGATCCCTTTTTGGTCTTGTTCTGATTGCTGTTACCTAATTAGCGCTTGCAGGCAAGTTATGCATGCCCCTTAAAAATGTCAATCTTCCGAAAAGAAAAGCACAACAGAAAATACATGATTTGCCTGCTCAAAACTGTAGCTGAATGAGAGTACTACGCAGATGCAATCAGAGCCTCTTGCACAGCCCACAATCAGCAAGAATAGAGCCCATCAACCAAGCTGCTCACACTGTGAATGCAGTCAATCCCTCACAAGTCTCACCTTAGACAGGTCTCCCAGCTCAGGTCTCTCCCACCCCAGCTTATCAAGGACGCAGCTGTCGAAGGCTTGCTGCTGCTTACGGCAACGGCGTAGTTCCCCCAAGTTTGAATAATCAAGACAGGTCCAGTACTCAGTGAAGGACTCAGCACAGTTCCCCTTGATCTGCCTGCAAGGAACAGTGCAAACAGAGATGTGAATCAGAATCAAATATATAAAAAGACGGTTGGACGGTATGACAGTATATTACATATACTGTGATTGACGATTTAAAATAGACCAGAAACTGTTGTTATGCATGAGCTGGAAGTGATTCAGGAGAGGGAACAAAACCAATATTTAAAATGATAAAATCTAGGAGTTTCTAAATAAATCACTGTTCATCATGTGTGCCTGAACCATGTCAAGAGGTTATACTAAACTGTGGATTAAGATTTGTCAAGTCAAAAGATATTTTGAGGTTTCTAAGAACTATCTGGACTGGTCATGTGAATGAAATGCTCCTTTAGGTGGCTGGCAGTCACCAGAAGCACCTAAGACTCAAACCAGGTCCCTGGTGCAATTACAACTGATCTCAAATCTTTCCTCATTATAATAATTACAGGTATTGCTCTTTCACAGTAACTCTCAGTTAACTTTAGGTCAGAGTGTCGGTTGTTTGTTTCAACTTAAGAATCAGGCTAGAGGTCATCTATTTTATTCAGACACACACACACACACACACACACACACACACACACACACACACACACACACACACACACACACACACACATACATACATACATACATACATACATACATACATACATACATACATACACACACACACACACACACACACACACACACACACACACACACACACACACACACACACACCTTAGTTACTGCATGGGCATCAAGGTATAACCAACACTCAGCCATGGCAGTTAGGAGTGACAAACCCCAGACCACTTCCTCAAACAGCCCCCAAGGGCACTTTTATACACACAATGAACTCTGTGATTAAGTTATTTCTGTTTTTATTTATTTATTTATTTTTAGAAAAAGTAGCACCGAAAAATGACAAATGACAATGCCAGTGTTCTGAAAAACCATGCTTTAGTCATCAGTTGTGTTGATTTATTTATACTTATTTCAAGACAACAAGTGTTTATTGAAAGTTTGGAGAAGTCTGACCTCTTAATCAAAAGCAAGAAAAAAAAAACAATCAGTTGTAGATTATTATGAAATTAAAAGTGAATAATTTAAAAAGCTTTACCAGAATAAATACTGACTCAATAAGATACTACAAATCATCCAAAAATGCAGTCAGCTGTAAGATTAGTACTCTTACAAAGTACACGTACACAATGAAAAATAACTTTTAGGACATCTGGCAACATCCTGGGAAAGTTGAAGTTATTGAAAGTTTGACCACAAATCTGTTGTGGGTATTGTTGCCTTCTAAAAAATCCAGTTAAGTCATTGCATGAAGCATAAACCAGAAACAAGGAGATGTCCTTTACCATCTTACCCTCACACTACCCATGCTGCGTGAAAAATGCCTTTACCTTCATTTGTCCAGTTGTTTGCCAAAATCAGCTTAATACTCCATGGCATTGAAACTTTTTTGATAATATTAACACTTTTTGTACTCCAACACAACAATCTTTTCTCAGCACTCCTCTCTCCAACTCTCACTCACTTTTCCGCCTATGTCTTCCTCAACTCTATAGAGATTTCAGAACAAGAGCGAGACTTAGTTAGGCCAGTCGGATTTTGTTAAAATACAGCTGGGCTCCAGAAATGTAACAGATGCCTCTCCTGCACAAAAATGAAAATTACCTGCATAAATCACCATGTTGTGAACAGAAACATTACAAGCAAAAAGTAGTTTTGGAACATAAAACAGCTCAATAACCACTCAGTCCAGCACTAGGCATTATGGGAAATGAGGGCTATATGCTGCAATATGCAATAATGCAATGCAAAGTATGCACACTTGTCCTGGAGATGCTAACTGTGTATCTGCATCCATACTGTCTCCCCTGGAAATTTACTACTGTTGTTGTCACTTGGCGAAAATGTAGTGGCTTTGGTCTAACTCTACCGCCCGTTATGTTAAAGACAACAACATAACTAAACTAACACCAAGCTGGTAGTCGAGCTGGTGGCCGGGGAAGGATGCTAACGCTATATTGGCTAAGTTTCTAGAGTTCAGGTGTTTATCTTGGGGGATTATAACAGCTGCAGACTGGACAATGTTCTGCCATCATTTCAACAGTAAATGTGACATTACCACCAGAAGGGAAAACATGTTGGATTTGTGCTATGGTAACATTGTTGACGCATGTTGTGCCTGTTCATACCCATACTCACATTTTTTCTACAGCACCCCACAATGATCAGAGGGGCCATCACACAGCTCAAAGGCTCCCTGGCATCATTACATGTTGTTCTCATTTGATGCAGTTGTATTGTTTTATACTGAAATTGTGTATTTGGAACCAAGAGATTGAAAACCCTGGGTGTGAGTTACCTGAAGAAGTTGAGTGCACACTCGTTGACTTTCCTCCCTTCTTCTAGACACTTTCTGGGGTCCTTCTCCTCCCAGCGGCAGAGCATGAACTCTTTGTTGGGTTTGTCACACTGGGAGCCATAATGGTGTGCAGCAGCCTTCAGCACTGCAGATGACACATTGATCTGGAAAGAAAGGGACAGACACATGGAAAACAAGGAGACTGGGTAAGAATGATTTCCACATTATAGATACAGGAAGACAATTTCATTTTTTGAGGAACAGGATTACTTTTGTGTAACTTGACACTTGTTGATATTTGTGACCCTATTAAAAGAGCCAAAAGAAAAGATTGTGCATCAATTTAATATTCATCCAGTAGCTAGCTCCAATAGAGAAAAGTACACCTTCAAATGATTCTGAAGTGTCATATTTAGACCACATGTTGTATGTTGTCGACTAAACTTAAAACAATGAAGAAAGACTTTGTGATTTAGGAGGCAGATAAGAGGCCCTGAGTTTTTTCTTCAAGAACAGCCTTTTACTCTTCTGTCCAGCATCTCCTCAAATTATCTCCAACAACAGGGATGTTGCCAGATTTGTGAGGTCCTTGGCAATGCAACAACTGGTTATGCTTCAGGTATTACACCAGTATGAAGTTGGTAGTGGGGAGGTAAAGGCATTGTGCATTACAGTGTAATTCTAAAAATATGTCCAAAGTTACTCAGTTCAAAAGAAACTTGTATCTGCACACGTATCGTTATTAAATCCTTGATGAAGACGTACTATTGTTGGAAAGACTCAAGCTGCTGTCAACAAACACCTGACCTCCAAGGACAAGTTCAACAACCCAAATATCACTGCTGCCGGCATAAAGCGGTCAAAGATTTGTTTGGTCGCAGCAAAAGAGGAAAGTTATTGTCACCATTAGGGTAAACTGAAAAGGTACGTTAATGCAAACACAACAGCAAAGAATCCCTGTATAAATTACTGTGATTTCTCTTCCGATACTGAATACTGTCATGACATCATAAATATGCAGGAATTTTCACCAGCCTCATTTGCTATATCAATGTAGGTTATTTGACTAATTTAAACCACCGTGAAGGCAGGTAACCGGTGGAAAAAGTTATAAGCTATCGAGCAGATCTTGAACCACACAGCTAACGTTAGCTAGCTAGTTAGCTAACATGTTCTGTGTTCATATGATATTCATTCAAGCTAAACAATAACCGCTGCTCACCTCATCCACTTTCAGCTCCTGCACTGAAGGGATTTCCAGCGTTGTGGGCATGGCTGTGTGTCCGTACAATAAAACAAACGCAGAAAATCAAATACCGCTGTTGAAAAAACATTCAAGGTCCTCGCCTGGCTCCAGGACGAGGCCGCGGAGAAGGTCAGTTTGTGTTCCTGCGCCTGCCGCTGTCAGCTGGGAGGCGCGTTCTGATGACGCAACTGAGAGCGCGCCCGAGGACGGAGCCGCACGCGCATGCGCACATAAGGTGTTGTAAAGGAGAGTTTAACTTGGCATAACTAGTTATTTGCTTTGACAAATGTATTTTAGAAATTGTTTAAATGACAAAACTGTGACAAAGGATCCATTGCTCTTCAAGCTGAGCGGTTTAATCCGTAGTTCTCCATTTTGGCTCTCCGTTGTCACGTTACCATGGTAACGCTACGCTTGGCCGTTGTGTGTCGATATGAAATCCATGGTTTCTATGCTTGTTTGTTCACTTAGAGAATAAATTGCGCAAGCAATTCAGTGTAATGGAGTTCACCGGAGGCAGTTACAAAGGAGAAACAAAAAATAGCAGGTACACGAATATGTCTGTTTCCTAACAAACAGACTCACCAAATCACAATGAAGAGCAAAAGTTGACAGAGCTGTGTGGCCTCTTCTCTCCTTCAGGATGGACGTTAAAGGCGAGTACACCTTTCCTACGGGGACTAAATACGTGGGAGAGATGAAAGACGGGATGTTTCATGGCAAAGGAGTGCTACACTTTCCAAATGGAAGTAAATATGAGGCCACCTGGGAAAACGGCAGAGCAAAACAGGTGAGGAGGTGTGTGTGTGTGTGTCTGCATGCATGTCAGAATATATGACTCCAAATGCATGACTGTGTGTTTCACATTGGTTATAGTTCATGTTACATCTGGTCCCTTTTAGCAATTACTCACCGTTGTTGTCGTAGTTATTGGGTTTCTCTCCTTTTACCCCTGCATGAAGCTGCAGTCTCTCCTGCTCTCATGCAGTCTTTCATGGTCTTTTGCCACAACAGAGATCACGCCAATTATTATCATCATTTCAGTTGCGGTTTATTTGAAATGATAGCAGCTCTAAACCATGACTAACTGGCCCAGACTACCCAGCACCTGCATCCATGCCATCCTCAGAAAATCTACTTCCATTTAAAACAGACCTAAACCATCCAATAAACCCAGAAATTCAAAACCTGGAAATTATATCCTATACTACTGCCTCTCCCTTCAAACAACGATTCTCAGCCTGGGGGTTGAAAATCCAGGGTGTAAGGCTTTTCCCTATTTTATTAACCAAATTAAACAAGCATTTTAAAGGGTTGTGATCCAAAAAGGCTGAGATCCACTGTGTATGTTGATGTAGGTGTATAAGAAACTTCTAGTAATTTAAAGTGTATTAGAAACATTAGAACCAGAAACTTTATCAAAAAGTGCCTTGAAATAAAAGGGACAACAGCGACGACAAACATGAAATTAACAGTAACCTCTAACTGTGTCGGGTGCAGGTTAAGAGAATTTTCTTCCTCTAGACATTTTGACACAGCAGGAAAAGCACAGGTGTAATTAATGACATTAATCAAGGCTGCATTCCATGCTGCCTCACTGATTAATGGATTAATGAGAAACTTTAGTTGAGCTGAGGCCTTGACCGCAAAGTATACAGATATTTTTTTGAACAGATATTTTTCCCTTGCTTAAAACAAAAAATGTCCACACTGCCTGAATTTAATGAAGTAGCTGTTCAAAACACATAACGATTCCAAATGCTCAAGCATGTTGGGCCAGTAGGTGGCGATAAATCTACAGAGAAAAACATTCTGAGCATGCGGACTGAACATGTGTCACCCTCCGGGGTTGAAAAATTAAGCCAATGAACGAAGAGCTAAAAACTGCAGTTCCTTAAAGGGCCACTTGAGGCTAGTTCCAAAAGTGAGTCAATGCCCATAGACCTCCATACTTAAATGCCCAAATGTACAGCAGAAATAAACATGTACACATACAGCCTGGTACAAAAACTGTTTTGTCTCACTAATTTCCTTGTTCATGACAGCTGTACAGGGGCTTAATTTTTATATTAATTCACTTGTTAATTATATTAAGGCTTTAAGTCATACATCATTTTGGGCATGGCCGCTTGGTTTCAGCCACCAGGCTTCATCCCGCCTGTGTCAGCTCCTCCCACGCTCCACCTCTTTGCCCATTTTTGGATTAGCCGGGAACTTCATGGAGGCAGGTTCTGCCAAGATGGCGACAGCCGGAGTCACTGTCACTGAGCTTCACAATGGCCCTTCAGACACCTGTGTGTCATGTCACGGGGACTACGTTCATGTTTTATACAGTCTATGATAGTGAGCTTATTTTCCTTTGGTGCCAGTAACTTAAAAACACAAATTACGGTAGCTGATTATTTATTCACTTGTACTTATTAATGGGTTAGTTAACACCTTTCTGGCATGTGTCCTAGTAGTGCTAACCAATCGAAAACTAACCAGTAGTGTGCCATTGTTGTTGTTTTTGTTGTTGCTGCTGCTCATTACGTTTACGTTGGAAAATGTCTGTTTGGCAAAATATCTGTATGCATGTAGTCAAGGCCTGCACCATCGTTAACGTTATTAATTAAACCTGCACTTCTTCTGCAATGACCAGACCATGTGTCTACTCTAAAAGTGCCGTAAAAGAAGACAATGCTAAATCTTGCATGTGTCATCACATCAGGCAAAATGACAAATTTTGTTATAAAACCAGAATAAATGCCAGTCTCGTGATTGCAAATTATACTGTTGACAATGAAGTGAAAATGTTGTTATGTGGCCAATTTTTGCAACATTGCTCAACAACGTATGTTTATTTTTCATTTCCAGTAACAGTTGTATCATTTCTCAAAAAAACACACACACTCACACACACACACACACACACACACACGCAGTGTGTCGGCTCATCCAAAGCACCAAAAGTCATATTTTTCCACTTTCCCCTTGTGGCATATATCTGTGCAGACAGCTCTGGTTTTATCTGCTGAGGTTTTGAGATATCTGTCTCTAAGATTTCCGCCTTAAATCAGAGCACAATGATAGACAATTTAAATTCTTCTGTGGTGTTTAAAGCACTGAAAACTTTCCAGGAACCCTGTCTGGGGTACATACTGTAGGATAACCCCTTGACCTAGCTTTCAACAGTTTTCACTGGAACAGCTTTCAGACAAAGAGAGAGACCCAGAAAAAGCTGTCAACAGTGAGGTTGTGGATCTTCTTAAGTGACATTATTCCTGCTGTTGAGTTGTTAAAGTGGCATTTTTTTTCACTGTTTTAAGTAGCACAAATGAAACTCCATTGTATGGAGGTGGCAAAAGATAAAATTAAAATCAAAGCTGTCTGCATAGCCAGGCACCATGAGAGGTAACCGGAAATTCAGTTTTGTTTTGTTTTGTTTTAATTTGAATTGATTTATTACAATGCATGACTAAGGAACGAGGATGATTTTATCATTGTTCTTCCTCACAAGGGGTCGTTTACCTTTGCTGATGGTCTGCAGTACCAGGAGAGGGACTGGGACTACTGCAATGGTTATGACAGGCGCTTCTACAGTGAGAGGTGCCATGAGCTCAGACCTGCAGGTTGGAATTCATTTATTTGCTCTTGCATTTCATTAACTTGACAAGCATACGTTTTACTGACCAAAATACCAAAACTAAAAAAAAAGATCTTTCTTGTGAATTGTTTTCTCTGCGTAGTTGTATTGAATGCCTGTCTCACAAAGCTCGTGTTCGTTGTAAGTCAGAGGCAGATTGCCAGCCAATACAGAACAACTGCTTTGTTCATACAGGAGAATCTCAGCTAACTGATCTGCATCCACCACGCATCATTCCTGATGGATGCTACGATTGTGGAGATGGTTTTTATGACCCCAGTGCTAGAGTTGTTACTTCTTACACTGGCAGATTCCTCAGGAATGCAGGTGAGACTGAAAATATCCTGTTATTTTCACTGTTGTAGCCCTGTGACACCTCGGATGACTGGCCTATTCAAGAGTGGCCCCTTACTTTGATTCATAATAACAATCCTTTTCTACTCAATAATGGATACCTTTGAACCAGGACATATTTTGTGAACCATGTACTTACTGAGAGGTGAACAAACGTGGGCATTATTTGCTGTAGTCCACAATCCAGATATGAATCAGGGATGACTGACATCTCTATCATAATCAAAATCTTACCTGTGTTTCTTGCTGCTTATTTCCCTCTTGTTTGTGCAATTTTTTTTCTAGAGATTTGACGCCAAATTGGCTCCATCTGAGTGTTTAGTGATATCCAGGCATCTTTATGCCTGTTGTGCCAAGAAAAATTAGAAAGATTAAAGTCAAGAGCAAACACAAATTTCCATTTCACATTCAGTATACAAAGTTTTGTGTCCAATGAAGCACCTTGTCAGTGACGAGTCTGTTATGTTAAATGTTACATAGTAACTTCATAAATCAGAGCTGCTTGTTCGTAATTGACCAAAATTCAAGTATTCATGTTGCTACTGATTTAGCCTATGTTTCCAGGGCCAGCTGTACAGTGTGCTGTGTTCACCTATGGTCAATCTAGTGCAGATACTTAAACTATTCCAGTTTCTTTATGTAAACCCCTCATGTAAATGTTCCAGTTGTTGTTTAATATAGTTCAAGTAGTCAAGGAAAGAAACATCCACTCCGGTCTATACCTCATTCATTGTTGCTGCTTTGTCATGAAGCTAGTAACTCCATGTAAAATTATGTCTACTTTTCAACAACATTTCTGAGAACAGGCCACAGAAAGAGCCTTGTGAAATATACTTTGAAACATGCTAAAGCTCTCGTATTGAATTTGTCTCAGACAGGACCCCTTGTCTTTGCCCATGTTTTAATAACTGCTTCTCTGAAAGGATACAGTGTGGCCATATGGGAAGGATTTGATAACAATGAACCTATGGAGTGATGTTAAATGGATTATCCCTGCATTCTCTGATGGAAGATTATTGCTACAAGTCATCTGATAAGCATGCTTCCATATGCTATTGCAGTCATTTTAGAAGTTTTTTTTTTTTCCTTTTCTTTTGTTATTTGTCAGAAGTGGAAAATCCAAGACACATTTTTCCACTGAACCAGTGCCCAGTTCTGGAACTCCTGATTTGAAGTGAATGCGGTCTGTCAGGTGTCCAGATAGGAATTCCCAAATTCTGACATCCTGTGCTCATCATGTCTCCCATGATTTTACATCACTGGACAATGTTGTGAATTAGACAGCGGGTTGTGAATGCAGTTTCTAAATAGATAGCTTTTGGCTCGCTAAGGTTTAGTCTTAGCAAGCTGTGCTTCAAAGGTGTTTGACAATACCATTTTTATTGGACGTGTGCTGTACAGTACCAAAACACAGCTTTAATCACATGTACATGCATGGGGATGGTGTACAATCCTGCAGGACTCTTGTGCCTTTGCTGATACTGTTCTATTTTTTGTGAATTTGATTGTTTTTAAGCTTGCAAGCAAGTGTAAAGATATGGTTCCTGGCAGAAGTTACTGTATGACTCACAAGCTCCCGCTGGTAGAAATTTATTTTTGGGCAGAATAGTTGTATTCAGATGAGCTACTTGCAACATAATACAGATTAGTTCCACAAGCACATACATCTCATTTACATACGTGTAGCAGCAGCAGGAAACAGAGGAGAAGATCTACATCCTCACCAGATGACATCAGCATGTGTAAGATGACAAAAATATGTTTTGGGATTCTTTCCTTGATGCGGGTTGTTCATCATCATTACAGCTCTGGTATTGATCAGTGGAGCGAGGAAGAGAGAGAAAAAGAGAGGATGAGAAGGAAAGATTTTCTGGAGATGAAAAAGAAGAGGAAGTGAACACATTCACTTTCCAACAATCCTCTGACTCTGTTTTGATTTAAAGATCCCCTCTAGACATGTTTTAAGATGTATATAAACAATGCACATTGACTAATAATATGATATAGTTTTTCCACAAAAAGTTCTATTATCATTAAAATCCTTAAAATTACATCCATCTTTGTCATTAAAAAATCCTAAATCTATAGTTATGTAAATATGTGTCATTTGAAAAATGTAATTACTTCACAGGAGATGTCTCCTACTTTACTGACAAGTCCATTTTAGTGCATTTGATGATTCAAGTTTCCACATCACACTTGTGTATTTCGAATATTGGATCAGGATTGACTGACAAGCTCTTTGTGATGTCACACATCATTGTCATAGGCCCGCCTCTTTAAAGCTGGATTTTCAATGAGCGCAAACTTTCCACTGTCAGCAGATGAATGTGAAAACAGCCTTCTGTTGTGAAACTCTACACATACATCATTCTACAAAGTGAAGTTCAAACATTTCAGCTCTAGGAACAAGAAGAAAAAAACATATTTTTGAGTGGAGGGGGGCTTTAAGTAAATATAGAATGAAACAGGAACTGTTAAATTGATGTGTGCCTTTTTTTGGCAGTGTTTATGTGCAAGCGTGTGGAGGGATGTGTTGTGTACATGTAGCTTATGCGATACATCACATACACCACTTACGCCTCTGTGTGCTCCCCCTCTCGTCTTGGTATACAATTCTTGAGAAGAATGCCCCTGTATCCTGTATGGATTTATTTTCCAACCCTGGGAGGTGAAGACACATTTGTCAGTGTGGGTGTGAAGACAAAATTTATTGCCTCATGGCTTCCGTCCAGGATGAGGACTGCAAGGATGATGGGACACAGGGAGGGCCCACCCTCCCAGAAGGGACGTTTGGGCAGCAAGGAAAAAGGAAGGAGCTCCCCATGTAGCCGTGACAACTGGTGGATGTAGGACAAGGAGGAACTGAGCTGGTGAAGACAAAACCCTTAATCACGAAAAGTTGCAAATTATGCATATGGTACTGGTTTGAAATGCAGATGATTTTTCCTCTTCAGCTGAATGTTGTTGTCTGGCCAAAACTGTCCAGAACTGACCTATTGCAATAAGTCCTGCCCTGCTTAGTTACTGTTGCTAACTTGGACAAACATTCATTCTTGGCATCGTGCCAATTTAGCAAAAACAATAGGATCTGTTGCTCATATTCCCCAAGAGGTTGAAGATTATTTTTGGAGTTGGACCGATTTCTTGTCATCAAGAAGCTGCCGATACGGCTGCATGTATGGAGAGATATGTCCAGAACACTGGTGCATGGTGTAGAAATGTATGATGATCGGAGGAGGCAGAGGCTGGTATGCTTAAGTGTGCTATTAAGTGGGAGCTTTCTGTCACAGATGTGTCCGGAGAGTTCAGAAGTAAGCTGAAACACTAACTCTCACCAGTGATCCACACTATACTGACCCTTTTTTAACATTACCTTGTAAAAAAAATGTATGGCTAATAATTTGTGATTTCACAACAGGTGGTTGTAGCTCAGGTGTTCGAGCAGGTTGGCCTTAGTGTTTTTGGTTTGTTCCACAAGTCAGCTCGGATGAAAGTATGCATAATGCATTGGGCAACCCTCTTTGTGACCTGTTTAGCACTTTGGAAGCCAGTGTACATTAATAGATTCTAAACAGTCAGCAAGTCCTGCAAAAATACATCACAAATTTCACTTTACTCACTGGTTTTGGGCACGGACAAGGAAGCATTTACATGGATTAGAGGAGTCGTCAATGAGCATTGACCAAAATGACTCCACAAGAAGTCTTTTTAACCAATAGATGACGCCAAATGTCTTCCTTTACTGACACATGAACCCACTGGGCTGACATTGGTCCATGCTTCCTGTCTTCTTGTTAAGGAGAAAATTGTCTGGAAAAATAGTTCCCTCCTAAATCATCCCTTAAATTTCTTTTCCAATTGAATTCAACAAAAGAAATACCATTCACTCACAGACTCGTGCTTTATTTCATGTCTACAATTCCAAGTTTAAGTAGTTGCTCATTAGAGTTTACAGTCTTTCAGAGGCAGGGAGTCACATCCATCACATTCATCATCATCCAAACCAGTATTGCAGTGATTGGTTTGGATGATCTCTGTAGTTTTTATGAACCAACTATTGGAAAGTAGTCATGCCAGGAGTAAGACAGGTCATTTGGATACAAAATCACCTTCTGCAATACACTAGATGGAAAGAAAGGAAAGTCTGTGTGTGTGTGTGACTGTACTGTGTGTGTGTGTGTGTGTGTAAGCCATGAGTGATTGCAGGTGGTGAAAGATGAACATTCAGGGATCACAGACTTTGTTTCTGGCTGCTCTTCTTCATGAGCGTCCAACCTCTGCTTCACTACCACAAAAATTAGTCATTAGGGGTTACGCTGCACTCCCTCATCTGCTTCAGCTCATCTCTCACTAGGTGTATAAACCCGGGAAGAACAAGACAACATGTCAGTGCACTTCACACTGCTTATTTAGTAGCATAGCAGCTGGCATGAGCATGCAGACTAATCCATCATTGTCTTCTCATGTTGAAGATGACCTGTGCAGCAGATGGCAATTCGGGTGTTGGTTATTTGTCATAAACTGTAGTTTATGGCAAGACCTCAGTGCTGCCTGACATCAGGTGTCTTTTTATCTCTGAATTAAATTTAATTAAGATGAAAAGTTGGGATGGCTTCCAGGGTCGAAGTTTGACGCATTTGGTGTGTTTGTGCATGATGAACATAATAAACCAAACTGCACCTTCACTTCTATACATTTTAAAGAACAAAGCAGTGCTTGTTAAGCAACTAATGTTCAGCAACTGAGATTTGAATTGTGATTTGATTTGTTTATAATTTGCACAAACACGTGCTCCCACTTCTGCCGCCTCACTGTCACAGTTAACCAGCCCAACTTAAAAACAACCAGCAGACTGCAACACAAAGAAATGATTACTGCAACACCGGAAACATAAATCACATCAACAAACAACTTTAGAGGGCTATTTTACCCACTTTGCCCCATAATTAGACTTAATTTGTCACTGCTGATGAAGATTGTTACTTAAGTTTGAAGGTAAAATGTAAAACATTTGCATTTCACCATAAATATGTAATTAAAGAAGAATGAGGGGAAAGATACACAGGCCACATCTGCTCAATCAAATTTCCCCCACTGACTGATTGAGAGTGTTCTGTTACAAACAAGCATGCACACACACACACATACACACACAGACACGGTCAGTTGTGTATATTCTCTCTTGGCAACAGACAGCAACACTGGGCAGCGGTGCAGGAGGCGGCAGCAGCTCCAGCAGGGACCATGTGTTGCTATATTGTTTGTAGCACTTTCCTGTTTCTGGAATAACCGCTTCCCTTTGAAACTCTGCACAGAAAGAGTTCCACACCGAAAACATTCCACTGCCAAGGAAAGCACCTCTGGTGACCAAACTGCAGCCCCTCCCTTTGTCCCCATCCAGCCGAGGTGTTTCACAGACAGATAAAATCAGCCGGGGCCCTGGGGAGTGGAACATATCCTCACACTGCCTTTCCTGAAACTCTCATTTTTCATACATCTTTGCGACAAAAACTCACCATAAAACAGGACTCACATGTTAATCCTGTGAGCTGTGACAGATGGATTAGTAATTTTCAGATCATTATCTCTCCTTCAAAGATGGAAAAGGGAAAACCGCTGCAGTTTTTCTGTGATGTCACCAAGACACAAACCCGAGGGGCTGCTCCGCTTGCAGTGAATTGGAGACAGATGACTTGTGCATGTACATTTGAATGTTTATTTGAGCTTTCACATTTAGGTAAGTTGATTTCACTGTGGTGCCTCCACTTGGAAACCACAAAATGTGCTTATATTAGCACACATGACCCTGAATAAGCCCACTAAGGCCCTGTTTACACCTGGCATTAACATGCATCTTGGGTGAGCTGAGCGGTGGACAGCTCTAAGTACCTCAGTTCACACCTGGAATTAGAGCGCATCTCCACATACATTCTCGAATGACCACTTTATATCTCATTTCCTAACCCTAACCCTGTTTTATATGCATAGCAATAAATAAATAAATAAAGTAAAACATTTGCTGAATTAACAAGAAAGGGCCAAATAATTAAGAATTTTCATTTCCGGAAAATCAATAAAGTTTCTCACCAAACACACCAAATTGCACAATTTTTAATATGGGGACTTTCTTCATGGTGACAAAGAAGTAGCCTAGATTGGCTACTGTAAATCTGACATGTTTACTATCGATAATATTTTATAAATTCAGTGTAAATGGTGACATCATTTGAAACTGTTCAAATAGCGGCTAAATGTCGGCAGGTAAGATGCACATTAGACAAGGAGTAGCCGACAGGCCAGTGCAGTGATGCCATAACAAACTGGCACAATGAGTTTTTACAAGGAAAGAAACATCTTGTCTTGAATTTAATGCAGAATTTACAAGAAGGCATGAATGATTACAATTATCCATTTCACAAAATCACCAAATGGTGGTTTCAGCGATCTCAATGTGTCTTGACCACTTTCACACCTGTATTTGGAGGTGTCCACTCGTGATCGGATCACCCAAGATGCATGTTAATGCCAGGTTTTAACAGGGCCAAAGTTGAACTCCCTGTCACTGTCAGTGAACCAGGTTCAGAGTGTGTCTCTTGATGACATCACAGAGTCATAGCTGTCCTATTTCTGTGAATACTGCACTATCTCTCTATTTCACTATCAAATCCAGCAGAATGCAATCATCTCTTATGCAAATCACTGCAGTACAAGGAAGCTGATTTTTGCTTTTGGCAATTAAGCCAATGTGTCTGTCTTTGTGTTTATGTGTATGCATGTGTGTGTGTGTGTGTGTGTGTGTGTGTGTGTGTGTTCACCCCCATTAGGCTGGAAGGAAACACTTTTCCCTCCGAGTGTATTTTAAGGATTAAGATCAACAGACTTTAACAAGGTGCCATTATCGCTTCCACACACTCTCTCTGCTGTGTACACTGCAAAAAGGTCGTCCAGGCAGGTTGATACAGTCGAGATGTTGTCAACCAAAAAGTGTGTGTCGCACCTCACTGAAGATTAAGGAAATGATGCAGGTCTGCAGATACTTCAAGGAAGTAACACCATATAGATTTTGATTCATTTGTTTTTTATTAGTCTGACTGCAACATCTCAAATCACAGACACCATGAAAAGATTAATTAGGCAGGTCTCTAAGTTAAATGCACTGCCTCACAAAAACGGGCAAATCACAAAAATGTCCCGCTGTCCTCAGATTGCAGGAAATTGCCTTAATATACCAGCCACCTGTACCAATTACATATGACTTAAACCCTGAGATAAACGCTGCTATACAATCTCAAGAGGGCAGAATTACAGCAAATATGAAAATGTCCCAATATAATTATCATTAAGGCAGGTTGTGGTTTGTGGCTAATTGAGGTCAGTTTAGAACGGAGAAACGTATAGGCTTCAATAATTACCGTCTCCACTAACAAATGCGCCACAAAGACTGCTGGAAGTGTTAGCGTGGCAGCTGTCCGCGTGTCCGGTATGTTCAATTGACCTCCCGATCAGAACAGGTAGGAATGAGCGACAGACAGAGAGGAAGAAAGAGAGGAGGAGGGTGGTTGAGACTTGAAGTGGCTGTTAGTGTTGACGCCCGCTCGCTTCCAATTACACACAATCAGTCCACGCGCTGCAGACCTGTTCCTGTGCACAATGGAGCCCCGCGCGCTGTGGAACCTGCGGGTGAGGCCCGCGAGCTGCTCAAGTGCGTGCAGCTGCGGGCGCTCCAGAGAAAGCTCACTTCCCCTGCAATTAGCTACTCGTTTCAGTTGTAACAATGAAAAACTGGTTTATTTTCAGCTCTTCTGGCAGTCGTTTAGGTTTTAAAAAAAAATTGGCGTCCATTTTTTGGGGGAGGTTATTATTTATTGGTGTCTGAAGTGGCTCTGAGAAGTTATTTTCTCCTAATTGTCAGGCTTATCTTGATTTGACAAATTTACCCGAGACTTGAATGGCACTTCACTGTCGCAGCCTCACATACAAAATAACCTGTGGTTTGATTATGCAGGCTACTGGTTATTAGAGATTTGATTTGAGCGCTTTAAGTGAGTTCAACCAAATGAATGCAGCTCATTTCTGTGCACCCTTTAATCTGCCTTTTTTTTTTTTTTTTTTTTTTTTTTTTGTCTGAGTGAATCAAAGGTCAAACGGTCGTGAAAAACAATTTACTTTTGCTGCAGACTTTGTTTCTAATACCATAGAGAAAACTCTGAATAATTTCAAACGAAATCTTTTCAACAGATGACTCCGAACATGAGTGGATTGTGCGGACTTGTCGGAAAGCTTGGGATGAGATTGTTGGCGTTGATGCTGAAAAGTCTGTTGCAACCAGGCCTGAAGAGACCAGCGATATCAACTGATGCATTTCTTTAAAACTCCTCTTTTCAGCATTTTTATTTGCAGGTACAGGCTATTAAAACTGTAGGAAATGTTGATTTTTTTTGTCTTGTATTATATGAATGAAAAGCAATATGTTTATGATTTATATTGTATCTTTTTATTTTATGATTATCTTCTTCTTTAAATCCTCATTGTTGTATATTTTATGGGAGCTGTTACCACTGTATTTCAGTACATGCATCCTCATTTCCATGTACTGAGTGTTTGTGTGTGTTTGTGTGTGTGTGTGTGTGTGTGTGTTTAGGGACGTTTTAAAAGGGAAAGAGTCTGAGAATTTACACTCTTTATCTAGTCCTTCATTCAGTTAGATTAAATAAACCACAGTAGATTTAATTGTACTCCGTGTTGTTCTGAGTATTGTAGGTTGTGCAAACTTACAAAAAAATACAAATTTGTCCATTTTTAAAAAAAGTTTTAACCTCATCATGTACAACAAATGAAATGCATTTTTATTTCACAAAACAATTATCTGAAGCACACACAAGTAGCTTTCAGGGATTCCTGTTTGTTTAACATAAAGACACTGTCTCACACAGATGTTTAGTGGGTATCAGGACAGTTCTGATGCATTTATCAGATTGGAAGCTCGCTGGGCTAAATCTCTTACATGCACATTAAAATCTGCTGCATTAAGAGTTATAGATAATATTCAAAATATTATCATGGGTGACATTCATAGTCTACATGTCAATTTATGCTGTATATTTAGGTTTCAATGAAAGGTGCAATTATCAGTCATATTTTAGGACTAAGTGTGTGAGATTAGCAGGATTTGACCCTTGCATGGTCTCCAAAACAATATATTCAAAATGATATCTGTTGCTAATGTGTAGGTAATGTTGACGGGGCACAGTTCTGCTGTGTGAGGGCCATATACTCATTAAAGACCCACCTACTCTAATGTATAATCACCATGAACTGTCTTTAGCAGATAATATGTTGGGGTACAATAGACCCACTGTCACTTAAGCAATTTCACAAGATGAAAGTTGAAATCAGATCAATAAATAAAATTAATATGATTTGAGTTTTTATAATGTTGCCGCCCTTTGAGCAAACTTTCCCATGATGCATCCTTTCTGCTTCCTGACAAATACACATTCACAAAAAAATGCACACACACACACACACACAAGGATGTACACAATTATCCACAAAAATAAGAGCAAATATGTGCACCCACGACTAAAGAACTAAAGATGTACCAAACCACAAGCACGAGGAAAGATGAGACAGTAAAGCATGCAATGATTTTAACCCTTTAATGTCCACTCCAAGAAAAAAGCAATGTTAAAAAAATTGTTTTCTATTTTGTATGTTAAAAATTCACATACCCACCAGTTTTTAAGATATCTAACTCGCTTTATGCCACACACATTGTTTGGGAAAATAAAAGTGAGTTATTGCTTCATTATTATTATTTATTCTCAAAAATGATGCAGAACCACAAAATATCACATTCTATTTTATTGCATTTTAGTACACAAAACATTTATGATGCACAGTCTATCAAATAAAATTTTTTGTTTCATTTTATTTCATGTTTTTTAACGAAACAAAACAATTTCAGAGGGGAAAAAAAGTGCTTTACAGGGATTTACCATCTCAATAAATACAAGGACATTGAGGTCTTGTTGGATCCTGTTCTTCACACAATGGCCATGGCACGAAAATACAAATGCACACTGTCTACCCCTGGCAGTACACACACACACACACACACAGAAACACCCACATGTACAACCCCACTCGGTTTCATATTGTCCATATTGTACCAATGCACCAACACTCTGCCTTTTCCATCCTCTTGCAAAAGACACACACACACACACACACACACAGAGAGAGAGAGAGAGAGAGAGAGAGAGAGAGAGAGAGAGGCTGAACAAGCAACCTTAGAAATCATAAATTAGTGACAATATATTTGTTTGGAAATGTGAATGAAAATATGTAACTTGTAACATGTCTGATTTTGTAGAAAAGTGAAGTTTGAAGAGTGGGCTCAGACTTCCCTCTGTTTCTCTGTCAGTTTCAAGAAATGTAACAGCATTGTGGCGTCTTAAAATCTGTCAGCTCCTGCTTCTAATGTTACAGCCATAATTTAATAATACACAAGCCCAGACATTGTGCTTTATGGTTTTCCTTCATGATAAACAGTCAAGATGCTGTCTGTGGACAAATATTGTAATTTTCCTCAAATTCTCCTAATTGGTTCTACACAATTAAATTAAAAAACACTCAAATCTTTGTTAAGTGACGAATGACAGGCTGGAATTTTAATTAGCTGATTCACTGTCGTAAATAACTACAGTTGTGGATATTAATGGAAAAGATAAGGCACACAATATTTTCATTCTGTAACAAGAAATCTAATTCTACACCTCATTTCAGTGGAAAATTGACCAAAAATTTAACTGGGAAGTTTCTGTTTTTTGAGATGTCATAAAGTCACAAAGTCATTCCTAAAGAGAATATTTCAACAGTCAACATATTAATTTACATGTAGGTTTCCTTCATGGTTGCTTAGAGAGAAAAGAGGGAGGTGTCTTACCTCTAATGTGGTCTACTGTGTGTGCCTGGCCCTTAGGCCACAATGACAGTTCCCCCTTAAATTTTCCCCTTTGTTTATCTTCAGTATTCTGGCATCACTCAAGAGACTTCAGTCCTGCTTCCATGGTCAGTTTCATCCTTTGAAAATTCCCACCACCCTCAAGTCAGAGGGTGGATGAATAGAGTGGAGGATGCTGTACATGTGAAGCAAAATTGGTCCTTTAGGTGGTGTAAAATACAGTCAGTGAGTTCCTGCTAATGATAAATGCTTCATGCTCATTTTTGACAGAGTGGCTGCAGGTGAGATATTCCCGTCCTCATAAAGAAAGAAAACATAAGGACGGATGTGTCTTAATTTTTCCTCTTCCTTCAGTTTTTCTGTTTCTAAGAGGCTCCGGTAAGATGTGACGTTACTCCAAGCTGACTCCTGCGTGACCTCCGGGTCAGGTCTGCAGACGTCAGCGATGGGAGATCAAGGGTTAGGATCCGGAGGTTTAGGGGTCATAAGGGTTGTAATGGTGGAGCGCTAGCGGCTGAGGGGGAGCTGGGGCAGCGACATGGCCTGGTGAGGGAGACTCTGGGAGGTCAACACGGAGAAGGGGTGACCTGGAGAACACAAAAGACATCCAAAAAGGATTTTAAAATTGTGAAATAAGTTTAAAAAATGCCTAATAGCATTTAAATGTACTAACAGTAAGCTGAAAGGTTTGTGCCACTATTTTCCGCACAAAAGTAAACAACTTACTGTCAATGTACCCGTGAAGGGCCACCATGCGTGCCCGCTCAGGACTGCCAAAAGGGGAGTAATGCAGCTCATCAGGCAGGGACGAGGGTATCCTGGACTGGGGATGACCTTGGGGAGCCCCACTGTGCTGGGGCGTGTGCTTTTTATGTCTTGCTCTGCAGTTTTGAAACCACACCTATGAAGACGCAATGTACATCATGTAGCTACATTCTTGCAAAAGCATATGCTGATTTATTTCACAAAGAACATTTTTGCGAAATCATAAATGATGGTCACAAAAGACAGAACTGGAAAAATATCTTTATATGACTACGCACATCTGCACATTTTACTACTATGTTACTTCAATTCATACAGCTACAACCGCACCATAACATAAGAGCAGATGAGTGTGGATGTGTGTGCACTGACCTGTATAACTCTTCTGCTGAGGCCTGTCATATCGGCTAGTTTCTGTAGCGTCTGGGCATCTGGATTGTTGTCCTGGGCGAACTGAGCCTGCATGATCTGCATATTGAGACAAAACATAAGCATGAAATAAGATGTTGCTGAAATCAATTTATTACAAAGACCATGGATTTAGGGTTAAAATGTGGTGAGAGGGCTGCATATTTTCAAAAATAAGATGCAAATTGTCGTGGAAACACTTTGGTTTTTCAGCTGAGATTGGTGCAGTGCGTGTCTGACCTGTAGCTGCTCTGCAGTGAACGATGTGCGAGCCCTTTTGGCCGGTTTGGGTTGACTGTCTTGTTCTGTTGGAACCGCTCCTTCTAATGTGATACCATTGCCTGAAAAACATAACAGCAGACACGTGAGATGACAGACAAATGTGCTGGATAGCAATTTAAAATGACCAAAACCAAGAGACGTATTTGAACCAGAGGACCTGGACACCATAGTATAAAAGGTCTTTTTTAGTTTTTCCTCAGCTGAGGCCCAACTTTGAGCTCTTGCAACATAACCTAGTAATCCACTCATTATGTTGGCATCCATTAGAACCACTGAGAAATCAGAAAGAAGCAGGCCAGACATATTAAATCATCATTAGTGTTAAAATAAATGTTTTAAGACGTAGTAAATGGTGCACAGGCAAATTTTGCAGGCGATGTGAAATATATTAAAAGTCATAATTCAGATAACCTCTCATTTGGGAGGATTCCTGAGCAAACATCTGCACAGCCACAGAGAAACTTTTCAGTAAATTTGCCAGAACCACTACTCACCACTCTCAGCCGCTCGTTTGAGGTTCTCCACCATGGTGTCGTAGTGGATCCTACACAGGACCTTCTCCTCCACCAAGCCAAACTCCTCTCCCGTGGACAACTGCCTCTTACACGAGTAGCACGCAAAACATGCCAAGTGGTATGCATTTCCCCGTGCACGGCGCACCCAGTCGCTGGCGTATATCTGCCGCCCACAGCGGGCACACTTAGTACCAAACCTACTGCGAGGGAGAGAAAAAGGAGAACAGAGGCAGAGGAGGAGAAGCAGGAGAGAGAGAAACAGAACTAGGAATTAGTGAGACGTAGATGTGGTAAAAGCAACAGTGCAGTAGAGGAAATCACATTTTAAATCGGACCTGAAGGCCACTTCCAGATTGTACTCACATAGATATAAAAATGCACAGAAGAGCTTTTCTTAAAGAATATTCTGAGAGAGATGAAGTTGAAAATAAGTGTTTTTAAACTTAAAGTTTGGGCAGAACTCAAAGGATTTAAAGAAGAAACCTTGCAGGAGGATATGACCTTCAGAAAAGACTCCTGACTGCGGCTGCAAGCTGAGCCTTGAATGCAAACAAACCAACACCTGCAATTTCCTGGCTGATGCATGAAGGCCCTGACATGTACACACACACACAAAACAGGGAACACACCAACACACATGTAGACTGGGGTGGTTTTACACACAGTGGAGGATGAAGAAAGACTTGGATGACATCACTTCTGATCGCCCCGCTGTAACTGATAGCAACAGTGAGGTCAGGCGGCATATAAACCTAAACCACCTGACTTACTGTTCTCTATGGGTGGGTGGCGTTGAGGGTTGAGGGGCGCAGAGGCAGACGATGAAAGATAAACAGGCAGAAAGTTACAGACAGAGAGAGGAAAGAGTCAGCAAATGCTTTTAGACAACTCCTCCTGAGCTCCAAGTGAGATATTAATGTCTGAATAAACACGCTCTCTTCATTTGAAATATCTGAATGTGTATAAATGTGACTGAGGGCAGAATGAGACAAATAAAAGGGTGAAAGAGCACGAGGGCAGAGACAAAGACTGCCATAGGTTTACATTCATAATCTCAGAGATAAGTGTGTGAGGTGCGTGAAGGTTATTTCATTATTAAGATAAGGATAAGTCTGGTGTCATTCTGTATTTTCTTTACTGTCAGCTAATCCCATGAAAAGACCAAAACCAACAATGCATTATTCCCCCTCTCAATATTTTTTGACTTCCCCAGTCCCGTTTAATCCTTGTGTGAAGATGCAAATTTTTAAACTGGGTCACAAATGTGTGGTTTCATTTTTTTTTTAAAGGCAGAGTGGTTCCTGTAATTTTTCAAACGTTTCATTCATAGAGTGAACAAAGCATTTGAGGGGGTAGTGTTTCAGATGCCAATTAAGACACATTTGGTATTTTAGGGATTATTTACAGCACCGGGATGGTGTAGAAATGACTCAAAGTAAGCTACAGTGCCCATGTTCATCGTGATAAAAACAAAAACATGTGACCTAATGCGACAATATGGCTCATTTATGTGTTTTTAATAGTTTAAGTACAACAATGGAGGGCTACGGTAGAGAGGAATAAGATTTATTACACTTTGTCTACACAAACAGTACTTAGTTAGTTTTGGTCTTTAAATGGGATTTGTTAAAAATACGCAAAATAGAAAATATCACCAGCCTTATTTAACCGAGCAGCTGGCACTGTGGAGTATCCAAAAAAACAAAAACAAAAGCTCCACTTTAATACAGCCGAAATATAATCCAAATTTCCTGTTTACACCAGAAGCAAAAGAGATTACGATTGTCGTTTAAGGAGCACATTATGAGTTTAATGGGTATGAAACGCTTTAGGTTTGAGAAGGTTATGGTTAGGTTAAGAGCCATTGTTGGGGTCAACAGCTGCCAATTCTGGTGAAGGAGGCAGCCTGCGAAGAAATACTGCCTCAAGGGTAAAGCTGGGGACCAAGAAGAAGAACAGCCAAATCCACAGCCTGGTTTTAGCTTGAATTAGAAACGTTTCCATATTGGTGGATTGCTCTGTGAAACAGGCTCTGACACAGATATTAAGAACGCCCAACTCAATATTTTTCCTGACGCGTGTAGTGACTTCCTCTTCGTCCTATTTCAGCAGAGCCAGCAGAGATAAAGATTAACTCACACAAGTGCAGCATCACAAACACGAGCCAAATTCAAAGAGCAGTCAGTAGTTGAAAGGTATGAAGGAGGCAAGAGCTGGTGAGGGCAGGATGAAAAGAGCAGACATGGAGAGAGGAAGTAAGTGGCTGAGGGAAATGGCAGAGTAAAGAGCGTCGATGGCAAAGAGAGAGGGGGGGGGGGGGGGGGGGGGGGGCTGGGGGGGCAGAGAACGCGAGGGTTGCCAAGTGAGTGGGTTTGGCAGAGCATCAGTGCACTCAAGTCCACTCTATCTGGGATGAAAGCATACTATCGCCCTGACATCTCACAAACTCGTACCCCTCCTCATGTATATGAGGCTTGTTGGCCTGAAGCTCCTGCATGTAGTCTGGTAAAGAATATTTATAGGTCATCTTTAAACGCCTACTGTTTGAGGATTGGCTTCTTACGTCTCACCCCGCATCTTCCTTCCTTTTCCTAATTATCGCTGTCAGGTGACTATATTTCATTAACACAACGATGCCCAAATAAAAAACAGAAAGTCTATGTTTTGCCAGGCCTGGCATTCCTCACAACAAACCAATACAGTTCAGCATCAGAGCAGTGAAACCATGGGGAAAAAAGTCTTTGTGGTGACCTTGAAATACAATTAGCTGGCATAGCACTTACAGAGGACTTAAGTTGTCACAGATATGTGCAACTTGACCAGAAAACCTCTTATAACCCAATAAAGCCATTCCGGAGACAAATCGACTCCAGGGCTTGCTGTACTGTACGTGCGTATCATTTCAGACTGTTATGGAGAATTCCAGCCTGTTCCTACAGTAAAGAGGAAAACATTGTGGAACACTGCGGCTAATCTGGCATGACAGCTTGTCAGTTTCATGCTCCGAGACAGGACCCAGAAAAGCTGCAAATCATCCCTTGTTTTAAACCCCCCCCCCCCCCCCTCCATCTACATCTCCCATGACCCTTCCTCCCCCTCTACCTCTTTTTTTTTTTGCATCTCGTTTTGTCTTTGTACCAAAAACCTGGTGTTTATTTTGGAGCAATGTCACTCCTCACGGCCTCCTCTATCACTCACAGGAGGGAAAATCCTACACCGCAAGACTCCCCTTTCCCCCAGACCTCTCCTATTTGCTCCTTCTTTCGTCTAATCTTTTCTTTTTTTAACACTAATTCACCTGCTGCTGAAACTGCAGCTTGAGGAGGTACACGTTTTTTGCATTATTTCTGATGTGCTATGAGAATACTCTAATGTTTATTAGATTTGTCCTCAGAGATTTCTTGCTTGACTGTGTGGTTTTAAGACGTTCGGTTCCTGTTAGGACTTTGAATGAGAATCTAAGATGCCATAAAATACTTTACATCTTCTTTTGACAGATTTGTTATCAGCTTTAACACATTAAGTGCACAAAAGAAACCTTGAAATGTGTGTGCTCTGTTCTTCAAGGATGCAATAACTGCTAACACAGGCAGTTTTCTTTATAATAACCAGTCTGCTTTACAAAATGAATAATCTATTTCAGTGCTTTGCCAGAGCAGGCTTTATCTAAATGTGTAGCACTGTGTGACAGATGTCTTATTATAATTCTAATTCGTTCAGTTCTTAATAAAGCTCAAATCACTGTACCGGTTACTCATCTTTGTTGCTATGGTGACATAATCAGCTAACCAGAGGTGGGCTGATGAATAATTGTTATTACAATACACACACACACACACACACACGCACAGATATGCATACACATGCACACATGTACACATCTCACCCACAAAGTTCCCTACGTACATGGACTCTGGTTACACTGTCAGTATCCCAGGGTGCCCCTGATTAGTGCAGCAATGCAACTTCCTGTGTGGCCTGCAGCTCACGGACGAGGATGATGTTTCTACGGAGCGAGGCGAGGGAGGGGTGCAGAGAGGCGAGGGGGGTCAGGGGAGGAGGCTGATAAAGAAATGGCTTGCCTGTGTGTGTGTGTGTGTGTGTGTGTGTGTGTGTGTGTGTGCAAACCCCTGAGGCCTGACATAGGTTTAAGAGCACAGCGTTTGCTCTGTCCTGTGCCTCTTATGCCGACATATACACACCAGCTCCCTCCCCCCCATACAAACACACACACACACACGTATATGGAGGGAAACCCACTCTGATTTCCTGCTATTACGCCCCATTAAAGTAGCTGTCAGTCCAAAGCCAGATGAGAGGCTGACACAGATGAAGAAATATCTCCAGAGGTTTGAAACCAGCCCAGAGGATCTGGACTCGCAGTGGTGTTTAGCCTAGTTTAAATCTGGCCTAAACCCAGATTACAGTTTATATTTACAGAGGTAACCATTGTATAGACCCCGGTCCTGCAGCAAAGCTTCACTGTTACTACAAGGTTTTCTAAATAATTTCTCACTTTCCACAGTGATTTACAAGGAAATCAAATCTAAACCTACATGCATTATTATGTAAATGAGGGTTTTTCTCCAGAGATTGTAAACATATTGAGTAGAAAATGTTTTCTTCACTGACCTTCAGTGTATCCAGAGTATCAAATTAGAGCTACAGCTATTAATCAATTAGCTGTCAACTATTCTAAATTAATTACCAACTATTTTGATAATCAATTGATCAGTTTGTTTAATTTTTCAAGAAAAAATATCTGATTCCATCTTAAATGTTAATATTTTGTGGTTCCTTTCCTCCTTTATGACAGAAAACTGAATATCTTCGGGTTGTGGACAAGACGAGACATTTGAGAACGTCATCTTGGGCTTTGGGAAACACTGATCAACGTTTTTCACCCTTTCCTGACATTTTTTAGAACAAACAACTAATTGATTAATCGAGAATTGAAAATAATAGTTAGTTGCAGCCCTATCAAACATGTTATCACTCGTCCCTCTACATAGCAAATGGTGTATAGTCATTCCACAGAGAGGTTGGAAACTGAAACTGACTAAATTAACAGTTTTACATCTTTTGATGGTGGTTGTTTTGATGTGTAGTCCATGCATAGAAAAGCAACTGTAGTGCGTACCATCATATAGCATTCACTGCTCCTCTGCTAAGCTTGAATGGTTAGATTTGGGCTAATTTGTATGTTTTTTCTCCTCCGTTTAGATTTAGTTAGTACCTTATTTAAGAGGTATAACAAATTTAGTTATTATGATGTTTGCTCATTTAGCTTTTTCAATTACAGGAAACTGGCAGGAAAGTGGGGGTAAATTAGCTTTAGCCAAGGCTAGCCGTGGCTCAGCAGCTAGCTTGAGTTAGCCAGAGTGCATCTGACACAAAGCTGCTGTATGAATTTCTGCAGTCTGTGGTGTGTCTTTAATGTGCAGTAATCCTTTGGAAATTCATGGTGAAACTCATTCTGATCTTGGTTGGTCAACAACTAGTATGAACCGCTTCTTTATTCAGGCATGCTTTGTAATCACAATTACTGTATTTCAAATCATTACAGGGTAAGTCTCTGATGAGCATATAATATGTGACCCAGTGACAGCTACATCTGTACTGCTCATTACCGCTTTCTAATAATTTAGATCCACTGTGCATGTTTCATACTGGCTCGGGGAGCAGCGTTGAGGGTAAGAGGGGTGAATGGTGAGAGAGCATTTAAATGGAGACGGGTCAGGTAGAATATTATTATGATGTGGCAGAGCAAACACAAAAATCTCCGGGAAAAAAAAATGAGCAAAATGATTGGCAGCTGCTGGACATACATAAATAAACATAGATCCCAGTGTATGTTTATGTGTGTGTGGCTGTGTCAGCATGCAAGGGTGTGTACGTTCTTTTGAGCTGTACAAGGAGGCAATGTGTCCAGTGCATTCTTGCTAATTTGTGCATGTAAATGTTTCATATTCCTGCCTTCGTATTTAGGTGTGTGTCCATGTGTAAGTGTGCACATATCTGTCTCGGCGTGTGCGTTTTTAGTTTGGATAGGAGTCACATTCAGATCAGAAACATGCTGACCGGGCACTCGGGGCGGTCTAATTGCTGGTCTGGAGGCCTGAGGGTCTGGGGTGGAGGACGACTAATTGCTGGTGATTATAAACCTCAGTGCGGTGGCTTGGTGTCAGGTTTCGATCAGACAAACACCAAAGCTGACTTACAGGTCCAAGCACTCACACACACACAGACGTGCATGTGTGTCCATTCAATGGATACACTAGCTTCAGGCTACAGGACAGAATTGTACTATATGCTGTTGCTGGTGTGAACCCAATTTAACCTCAGATACCACACACACGCAAATACACTCTCTCTCTCTCTTTTACTCACACACACACACACACAAACACACACACACACACACAGCACACAAACACACAGAGTGAAAATTTGAATCAAAAATCTATGAGCAAAACCATCAGTCAGTCACTTATTCCTCCTCTGCTGCATACACACATGCACAGTATTGGTTGAATTAATACAACTGACAGTAAATTGAATCACAATAACTCAGCATAGTCTCTCTCTCTCTCTCAGACAGAATTATTTTTATCATTTTTGTTTTGTTTTATTTTATTTTACTTTGTATGGAAATTAGTAACAATGACGTGGCATGTTTTATAATTAGAACCGTTTTAATTTGAAGACAAATCTTTCTATTTTCACATTTTATGGATGATGATGCACCCAAGGTCATTAATGTACAGCACAATTAGAAGAGAAGAGAATTTTTTCTCTGTTCTATGAGTTTTCATTGCACTTAATGCTTTGTTTGCCGATAGGGACTGACTAAACTCAAAGAGCGACACACTCAAACGAGCATCTCTGTTGATTTCTAGCAAGTGGACAAATAATAACAGGTCCAGGCCAGTCTGATCTGACATGCTCCAGGGAAATGAATCACTAAAATAATGCAATGTTATTTCAGTTTGCTACTTAAAATCTGATAGGCTCTTAGTTGGTGACACATGGAAAAAAAACATCCTCCCGAAAAACACAGCATATATAACCTCCAAGAACTACAGTAATCCTAATTAAGTGTTTCATTATAAAGCAGATAATTTTAAAAACTGCATTCTGGTACACTGGATATTCTTCAGATTCTTTTTGTAGTTCGTGGAAATGTTGTGCTTTGGATAGCCATAACAAAATCGTGGATCTTTGAGCTATGCACTAAGACTTTTATTTTGTTACAGACTTTGAGAGTTTTTGAATAGGTCTTTCAAGAATACATGAGGCAACCCGCATCCATCTCAAAGGAAGTGTGTGTGTGTGTGTGTGTGTGTGTGTGTGTGTGTGTGTGCGTGTGTGTGTTAGAGAGAGAGAGCGAGATGCAGACGAGGGGAGGGAGGCCTGTGTTGGCAGAGTAGACGTGGTATTTTGAAAACACGGTCATAAACTTACCCTACCTGAAATAATCCATTTTACAGAAGATCTCTTTGTTTTTGATGTAGCAGCTGCTGTGCTGCCGTAGCGACGTCCTGCAGACTGAACACTCCAGACAGCGCACGTGCCAGATCAGGTTGTTCACCTGCAACCAGACAGCATCCATGTCAAACACACACACTGATGAGAAATCACTGCAGCAGGGACATACAGTGTGTGTGTGTATATGTGTGTGTGTGTGTGTGTGTGTGTGTGTGTGTGTGCGTGTGTGTGTGTGTGCGTGTGTGTGCGTGTGTGTGTGTGTGTGTGTGTGTGTGTGTGTGTGTGTGTTGCTGAGTAATGAATCTGCACATGCATGGCTATGATATTCATTATTCATAAAAAGCTACTGTGCAATGCTTGATTATGAGTATATATTGACATAATAATATTTTGAAAGTATTATCATCCAATACAACACAAAAAACATTTCTTTAACATTTCAATATCTAACTGTGATGCTTAATAATGATCTTACAGTCATTTAGCCATAATTTATACACAGTGGCAAAAATTTATATCAGTATATGGTCTTCATTAAATTGTTTACCTTTTATTTAAAAAAATGAAAAAAATATATTATAATAATAGTTGCAAGGCATAGAAAAAGGTGACCAATCTGTAATAATGATTTACAGGTAACAACAGTTAACATTTTCTGAGTATTTAACATGATGATTAAAGTTGCGAAGGCTGTAAAAACACAGTTAGAAAAGGTCATGAACAATATGAACATAATCACAATACACGTTTGTGCTGTGTTCATTTGAGTTATTGGTTCATATGAGCTCGTTTGATTTTATTCAAAGTGGAGCTTGTGACCTTGTGCTGCTCGATGAACTGCTTATAAAAGCATTCATAACTTTAGTTGTAAAAATGGCGATTTCATCCAGGCCTGGCGAAGAATCATTTATTGTAAGAAGCCTGATTTAGGAATCAGTAGGTGTTGATTCATTCACATACATTTATTCACAGCAGCGGCCAGCGAGAAATACGGAGCCACAAGAAAATAAGACAAGAAAAAAAGAGAGCTTATTATTTTTTAAACGGGCCAAAAAAATGCTGCGCACAGGAGATTTTAATGTAGTATGTAAGATCAGAAATGATCTATTTTCTTACATTTTTTTATTTATTTATAGTGTACAAATTCTTACTAAATATTTTCCATGGAGCGTTTTTTCAGCCAGTTGTAAAAAAAAAAAAAAAAAAAAAAAAAGTACAGTTTCAGATATTTTCCTAATAGGCCTCGACTTCGATACAACAACAAAAATAACATGTTCTCAGTTTTAATTTAATCTTGAAAAGGAGGATAATTTTAGAGAATAAATATTTATTTCGCCTAAAATTAAATCTACGCGGATAAAACGAGCGTCACGCTGTTTCTTGTCCAAACATTGTGTCCCATGACATCGTCCTGCAGTCCCGCAGACTGAGATCAAAACAGAGGCAGACAACGCGCTAATGATCATCACGCTTCCTGACACACGCGCACCCATTTGCGCGGGACTGAAGGGCGCTTTGGCTGGGAGCACGCGAGCGCACGCGACGAGACAGGGCGCACTGACAGCGAGGCTGTAAAACAGTCAAAACCAAAACATCCCTGTTGTGTCTGCGGTCTCCCAAACACCGTCACCTGCTCCAGCTCTGGTGCCGAAAATCTGACGGTGCAGATAACAGCGCTAAAATTTAGAAACAGTTAAATTAACTATTAAGAGTCTCTGAATTTTTGTAGGTGCATACAATAATTATAAATATATAAAATCAAGGTATATATATGAAGGCTTACATATATGTATATTATATATTTTTAAATTCCTTCCCTCTTTGGTTTTGTAGTTTTATCTCCGCCTTATGTTTGTTGTGTAAATGCAACAGTAAGAAGAACTGAAGCTCAGGCCCTCAGCGCTAAAACACAGCAGAGCCGTCCAAAAAAAAAACAGGGTCAACATGGCACCCTCCTTCTCTCGCCTCTGCTGGTCTTGTGAAGACAAGCTATTTATTGTCTGTGTTAATACTAGCATTAAAAAAAGTAAACAAATACAAAAGGCGCCCCTCGAAGAAAGTAATTTCTGGTCAGACCAGACGGTTTCAGCCCGTTTCAGTCGAGGGCTGAACGGTCGGCCTCTCACCTTCAGCAAGTATCTGTCCAGGATCTCCTGACCGCAGCTGGCGCACATGTTCTTCCCGGTGGACGGCACCGAGCTGGCGGTGGAGGTCGGCGAGCACACGGACGGGGTGGACGGAGTGCTGGGGGACGAGCGAGTGTCCTCCCGCTCCATGTTGGACCGCTGGGATTCTCCGTCCGAGTGAGACTGCAAGAGGGCATCAGCACAGCTCAGTAACACACCGAATAATCCTCATCCCCACCAGCGCCAGTTGTGAAGCTGTCGCCATTTTCATGACGCGTGCATGCAGTCACACATGTAAAATAAAGATTTGCATGAATCCTGACTATATCTCCGCATGCGCCGGGCGCGCGCGGGGCCGAGCGGTCAGCTACTGCGCGCGATAGGCGCACTGAAAGATCCAGACATTTTCAAGGCATAAACAGGCAATAAAGCTCTCACCATTGGCGCGTGTTTAGAGTCCACGCTGCAGCGCGAGGCTCCCGGTGTACTCTGGTGCTCGGTGGAGATCACCTACAAGACAACGTTCAGTAAAGGGCAAGTCTTCATCACTTTTCCTGTCTCATCTTCAGCTGAGAAATCCTCGGGAGTCATTTGCAGACAGCTCTTCAAGGCTACTCCTATATAACGTCGTCCTGACAATAAACCCCGGTTAAAACTGTTAAAAGGGCCCCGCAACAAAAGGCACATTTTAATGAAGCTATTTCAATTTGGATTGATTTTTCCCTTCCCCTTAACCCATGCCTCTCAGAATAATAGTATTTTCTTCGCAATCCAGGACACGAGAGTGGAGGGGGGAAAAACTACCTGTAATTACAAATAGCTTGAAACGCTGTGGATAAGAGGGACCCGGAGTGTCAATTTCAGCTGTCAATCAGAAAAAGGCAACGGGTCACCCAAAGAATTGCAAATTTGATTTTTAATGGCTGTAATTAAAATCCAATTCTTCTCGGGCGGATTGGCAGCGCTCGAGAGGCTCGCGGACCGCAAATCACGCTATTCATAACAGAGAGGCGCGTGCCTCTTCACAGCGGCTGGCGCGTGCAGCTGATCTCAGTACACAAGCAGTGATTCTTATGACATCACAGAGAGACAAAAACAAAACGCACGCACGATGCTGCGGGCTGCAAATAAACTGCGCGTTTCTTTGCAGCAGCCAGCCAGATCTACTGAATGCGCAAGAATGAAGAGAGATAATTTGGTAAATCAGAATTATTCCACAGCGAGGCTGCTTGTTGCATCCTTATTAGTTATTAAAAAGCTAATTCACCGAAGCCAAATAGTGAAGGCCCAAACAGTGCATACGTGGGGTACCTCTCCAATTTGAACCTTTTACGCACAAAGTTGAAGCTCAGCCATTTCCAAAGTGTTAGTACCTGTTTCGTGGGAATTCCTTCGGACAGAATCTTATTTCCCCCTGAAAGAGGGGACAAAACTTCATTTTTCCAGTACATGAACCCCAGGAGTCTCACAGCGTACAGTGTCCCCAAACTCGGTGCGTGGAATCAGGAGCAGACTCGGCGATGGGCGTCAGAACTTGTACCATCCGTACCGTGCATGGATTCGAGTGTAACTGGAGTACACTTCTGCTTTTAACGCGAATTGCTTTTTGTTTTCTCCCTCTCTTTAAAACGCGACGACCTGACCGCCACTGACACAAACTACAGAAGTTATGAAGCTATGCAGAGGCGAGGAGTCGATTGCCGCTCCGCAGAGAGCCTTATTTAGGACAGAGAGATTCCTTCCTTTCCCCGTTTCCCCCCTCTCTTCACTTTTGGGAAGGAGTCTGACTACAGGAAGTGAATCAAATTGAGGGGTTGGCAGCTTTTACTCCGAGGCTTCATAGGTGCAGGGAGGCTGCAGAGTCGACGAGTGCGCAACGAGCAGAGAACCAGAGTGTCTCTGCAGAGCTGGAGTGAAAGTTTGCGCGGCTCTCTGGCCTGCCTTATAGTTAAAGAAGGGGGAGGGTGAAGAAAGAGTTTCATGTGCGTGAGAAGGGTGGACACTCTTTGGAACACTTATGACAGAAACTTACTCAAACTCTGGTGCTGTATCAGGCATTTATATCGACTGCCAGAGAAAAAAATACCCAATGTAAATTATAGCTGTTTCTATAATTACCATTTATTTGCTACCAGAAATATACAAGCTGACCTATAGGCTGTAACGCAGTAATTAACCTACATACTCGGACATATAAATAGACCTTTTTATACATAGCATCATCATACATATGCTGGTTTCTCCTGTGTGTTCAGGCTGAACAGCGTCTACAATAGAACAGAAAAATAAAGATGCCCCAAAATACACGAGTAGATCACCATAATACATTTATTCAAATTCCACAGAGAAAAATAGAGTTTAATTAATTTCAGTGGTGTAATCATGTGTATTCTCCTCGCTCCCACGTATTTGAGCGCCATTCGTCCTCAGTATTTAAGGCTTATTTTTTATACTTAAAAATCCGTTTTAGTTTTCGTTATTGCAATAATTTAAAAGTATTTTAAATTACATGTGTTGCGTAAAATTAAGGAAAAAGACGTAATAAACGGATGGTTAACAAATGCATGTTTGGGATTTACATGGAAGAAAAGCAAACTTAAATAACTACACAGTATTTACGGATTATAAAAAAAAAGGTTAGGGTTGTATTTTAATCTTTTATTGTGACACAAGTGTTTTAGGATATATAACCCGAAACAAAAAAAAAAAAAAAAATCATGAAAAAGGATGAGCAGCCTTTTCTTTATTATTATTATTTCTGCGAACAGTAGAGGAGCTGATGCAGATGAAAGAAAAGGCTCACAAAGGCCGATAATGACCGGATATACATCCAGCCGCTTTAAACCGACGCGTCCATCAGGCGAGGATCTCACGATTATCTGCAAATGTATAGATCAGAAATGATCAAAAGAAAAAAAAGAGGTGAAATTATTTTTTTTTAAATTTAATCAATCGAAAAAATATTTGATCGAATAGGTGTTTTATTGAAAACAGATAAATACACACATCTCAAAGAAGTCGTTAATTTGATTTCATGGATATCAGAAATGTTCTGCAGTCGGTTGAGCGACATTAAAAAAAGGGCTGCGTGATGTATGTCAAGAGGTAGGATTTGATTTCTTCCGTGCGCACGAAACGATGCTCCTTCTTTCATCCTGTCCGATTGGCCTATCGATCTCTATCCCTGCTGCACTTCGTCTAGCCTAAATGCGCGTTAAATATTCTTCGTAAACTCTCAAAAACATTGGCTCTGCAAAGGACCTTTGGTTGGTAAACTCACTCTTCACGCAAACATACTCAGACTATGATTTCGCCAACGTATTGTGCGTCTTTTTGCCTCGAGAACGGGTTTTATAACCTCACATCACACCTGCAGGAAAACACAACTCAGGTCACACAAAACAACTATTTTGCTCCACTGACAAGACATAGAAAGCAATAACAAACTTTACATTTTAAAACAGTTTGCACATAAACCCATATGCAAAAAAGTCTACAAAATATTCAACTGATTTACAGCACGTTTTGGTAGACTGCACAAAAGTGGATAAAGCCAGCTGTCTGGGGAGTCAAAAAAGAAAAGTGGGCCTCCAAACATACCAGGATTATCATATTACAGAAAAGATTTGTGACATTAGGTTTAATTGTGGTAATCTCCCTGGTTTAAAAAAAATCTGAGATATTTCAGGACTGCTTTTTTTGAACTCAGATAATAACGGTGGATTAGTTTTAGTGAGCAGTCCTTTAAATCTCCAGTTGAGATGCAGATGGTTTACCAAATGTCTTACAAAACAACACCATGATATCAGCAAAAACATGTGGACAGAGTATTTCAATGTTGAGCGCTGAGTGACAAACCATAACACTGAATCTTGTAGTAGTCGAGAATCTACAACAGCACGCTGCAGATGTGATATTGAATTGCCTTTAATTGAAAAATTAAAATAAAAGAGACTGTGGCAAAGGGGGATACCAAAACTCCACACACAAAAAAAAAAGTCAGTAAAAAGAGTTTAACTGCAGTCGTATAAAAATTGGATACAAGAAGAAAAAAAAAAAGGCAAACTATTAGGAAAAGTAGGAACATCACAGAAAAATACTGCAACTTACAGTACGTGTCGTCGAGTGGCTTGTGGCTTATCATCTGAACTCTATTAATACAAACCTGCTACAAATCTGTGTATTTCCTCCTCTTCACTCAAGTCTTGAATAAAGACACAAAATTTGTATTTCACCTTTAAATAATGTGAGATCTGAAAGTAAAAAAAACACACCTCCAAAACAATAAGAGGATGAGCATTTAGACTCCTTAATAATAACATTTCTCTATCCTAGCAGCTGTGCGTCATGTGACTCCCAGCTGTCATGATTCACCTGCATTAAATCTCTGCAAAAGTGAGAAAGCAGACTGATAAGGGATCCAACCTGAGCAGCAGTCAGGTATGGGGCATATGTTAAGACTGAATAACAACTGACGCTGTGACCCAAAATAACTCAAAACCACTTTAGGTACTTCTCCGTGATTGCTGTGATTATTCCAAAAGAGTTCAGGTTCTCAAAGTATTACGAACAACTTCAAAACCTTTTATTCCCAGATGGGATGTGTACAGTCTTTATATCTAGTGTAGAGTCTGTTTGTGTGTGGGTGGGGGCTGAGGTGTGTATGTGGGTGGTGGTGGTGGGGGGGGATCTCCAGAGTGAGTGGGAGGATGGGTCATCTCCTAAACTTGCGGAAGGGCCTGCTCTGGTTATTGTGGTGAGATTTAGAGTAGGGCTCCCAGCGTTTCCTCTCTGGCGGTTTGTTGTAAACGTAGGCCGACGGGCCTGAGTAGTCATCATCCGGATTCTCCTCCATCATCTGGAGCTTGGCCTCGATGGCGCGGATCTTAGCGCTCGTGCTAGAGGTGGGGTGGAGGGGAATAAAAGAGAGATGTTAGCAACGAGGCTGAGGGGAGGGAATACCACTGTTGATGCTGAGGGTGACGGACGAACTGAGTGATGGACAGATCTCGGCTGTGGCTGAGGGGGAAGGAAGACGCAGTATTAACACTCTCATTTACATGGAGGGACAGACGCAGGAGAAGAAAATGGAGCACAAGAAATGAAAAATAGCAGAAAAACGTGCATTTAAATGGTGAAACTGAATTTGAAGGAGCAAGTGAGAGAAGTTTGTAGGAAAAATTGCAGAGCAGGTAGGAAGAAGAGCGACTGGGGGAAGTGTCTTCAACGCAGCAGAGAGGGAGAGTCTAGAGGGGGAATCAGGGAAAAAAGAGTGTTTATATTTCCTCTCTTGTGCTGTGTGGAGAGTGATTTTGAAGTTTACACTAGAACCAAAGTGTGGAGCGTTTCCTGAGAAGAATCCAGATAGCTGATAACTTGCTCCATGCACTGGATTGTCTCGGTAAGAGTTGAAACTGTGAGCACAAGAGGCCTTTCACCGACTTAACAGTGCTCCATTTGATTGGTGTACTTACAGTGTGTGTGTGTGTGTGTGTGTGTGTGTGTGTGTGTGTGTGTGTGTGTGTGTGTGTGTGTGTGTGTGTGTGAATGCAGGCTGAAAAAGTGTAGCCACAATGATGGAACATGTTAGAACTTCAACACTTGCACAGATGTTTTTTGAACCAAAGTGTTAGTCCGGTTGTACTCAGATGAACTCGGATTGAACTGCGGTTTGTAGTGAAAGCAACAAACCCACAAGCTCTCCTATGATACCTACAAGACCGAGCTTGAGCTAAATGGAGGATTTGTTAAGGTGGCATTTGAAAAGCTCCTAAAGTGACCAGAGACAGTGTCTTGTTCATCCACAACCCAAAAATATTCAGTTTACTGTGACAGAGGATTAAAGAAGATTAATTCAATAGTTCATTGCAGTTCTAGACACAGCAAATCCCAATTTCACCACAGGATGGGTGTTGGTAGAGGGGGTTTAAGATTCGACCATCAGACAAACACTTTGGCTTAAGTATACAGACAACTTTACAACATTGTGTGATCGGCTATGCTGACAGCCAAAATGAGTGATCACAGAGTGGCTTACAGGCGAAAAGGTTGGCTTCTTCACATCACTGCCACACAAGCCTCGACTCTGTCTGAGCAGGCTTGCGTCATTGCTTTCCACAAGCTCAGTTTTCCACATCCACACTAAAATGCAAGGCCAGTGTTTTCAGATTCATCCACAGGACACTGCTTTCAATGAGTGTAGTTTTTGGGTGCGAAAACTGGTGGCTTAGTGTGGATGGACAGAACAGTGAGAAAAAAATAGATTCAGCTGGCTAAGTGTGGACATACTCTACAATAAAAATACGTATAACAACAAGCAACAATGGCGCTGTGTGTGTTTGGTACCAACCTGAGGTGGTTGGTAGTTACGGGTCCTTCCTCTGTCGTGCCGCTGCATGACGGTTCCAGACTCGGAGGCATCGTCTTCTCATTACGGAACCCCTCAAACCTCTGCACACGAGACATGTGGCCCAAACAAAATGACCCACACAAACAGTGATGGAGACACGGATGGACAGACAGATGGAGAGAGACAAAGGGGTAAAATAACAGGTAGAAGCCAGAAGAGATCCTTGTAAAGGGAGACAGAGGAAGTCACAAGAGAATCAGATAAAGATAAAATGTCTTCCCTGTTCAGACGTGGTGCCTCATGTCGAAATATGTGCAAAGATGCTGAATACAGAGATTACAGCTCACAGCTAGAATCAAATTGCATCTAAAATGTGTGCAGTGACCAATAAGATTGGAATTTCCTTTCCTGCAGAACACAAAAAATAGCTTAGTGCATCATTTGTGTTTCTCTAAACGAGGGCTTGTGTCAAACTCAAGACAATGCTGTCAGAGGGATCAGACAGCAACGTGTTCTCGGTGCATTCTGGGTACAGCCCCGCCTGCATTTAGAGGCATTTTAGTCCCAAGTTTGAACAGGACCACATAAGGAGTAGGAGAAGAAGACAGAGAATAAGAAAAAATCCCATCAACCACACATTCAGAAATAATCAGACCTCTTAATAGACACTGACAGTACTTCTCTGGAGAGCCAACCCCAGCTTCCTCCCACAGACATCAACATTATTAAACTGAAGTATTGATTGTGTTTGCGTCTGGTCAAACAGACAGTAACCAAGCACGACTGTGTCCAGCTCATAATCACACCCTAAGGCGCGAGGGAGGATAAAAAGGGAGCAGCTGGAGACCAACAACCAACGTCTGCACTCATTCCTTTCAAAACCACCTTCCAAACATCTCCACCAGCCCAACACAGAACTCTTGAAACCTGTGGGAAAAAAAGACAAAAACGAAAGAACAGTCACAAACATGATTGATGGCTATGAGAATCCCCAGCATTTGGTGCATCAGCAGCTATTTGCAGGAATATGAGGCTTGGTTACATAAATGCACAAAAGCACACAGACGTTCTTACATACTGTCCCAAGAAATAAATAACATGTATGGCCAAGAATAGGTCTAAAACAATGACCATTCCACCAGCCAGGACCCTTCCCTTCCACCTATTCCTAAAGGCATGCAGCTGGAATGCATATAGAGCTACGTTGAGCCAATCAGGCCATAATGAATCTGTACACGGTCCACAGTTTAAGTTGTGGAAAGTTCTGTTTAAATGTGTCTAGTTGTTTGGTTAAACCTGTGTTTTAATGATCTAATCAATAATAATTTATGATTATACAGGAGGAGTGGAGTCAGCAGTAGAAAAAGACACAGTCACAGGCAGGTTTAGAGTGGTTAGTGGTGATGAGAGTCACACGAAAGAAGAAGAAGATGAATTCAACCTGCATAACATACACAATAAATACAGAATAATAGAGTAATGAATTAGGACACGGTTGTTTAGCTGTTGAAAATGTTGATTTGGAGAGCCGTGGATGTTTATGAAGGGTTTCGGGGGGAAACTGTTCAATAAACGTTCATCAAAGTGATTTCCTCTCTTTCAAAGCTATATAATAGAGTCAAGATGTAAGCCTGGAAATGAGACAACAACTTCATCACCAACTGTCTCTGACTCATCTGTCCGCATATGTCACTTCTGGGATAGAATCGGCAAAGAGAGGGTCGCTTAAAATAAAAAAAATTAAAAAAATCAAGCTCAACTGTACCTGAGCTGGTTCCGTGGAAAACTGCTTAAATCTTTCTGGTGTAATAAAGACTACACTGTTAAAACTGGTCACAGTATCAGCTTCACTGGGTTGGGGGTGTTGTTTAACTGAGCACACAATACAGTCCCAGTAGCTGGAAAGAAACCTAACCTTTGGATGTGGTACACTCTTCTACAAGAAAGTTTGTTAGAGGGTTGTATTGCGTGACTTTTCTTTTTACAGAAGAGTAGGTCATCAGATTTTCTCTTTAATTTTAAGAAAATGATTCCATATTTTATAAAAAGTCTTGAGCCCCTTGATGAGTATTTCATTTTCTCTATCTTAAGAAAGTACAGTGTGTGTGATTTAGTGCGAAAAGATAGGTGAGTGTGCATCTTTCCATTGATGTAAAATAAGGTGTCTGGCGAGTAAGGTAGCAAAAGCGACTCAGTTTCTGTCTTTTCCAGTGGTTGCGAGGCAGGATTCTGCACCATGCCTGGCACGGATTGAAGAGATATGAAATTTGTTTACAATAGACTGCCATAATTCCTCTGCAATACCTTTGCCCACATCTAATGATGCATTCTTGCTATTCATCTTTGTTGGCCTGGACACTGATCAGAGATTCAGGTCCGCAGCTTGACGGCAGGCCGGGTGGAAGAAACTAATTCCTGTGGGGCAGCTTTGCTCCAACCTGGCTGACGTGGTTGCAGTGTCATATTAATGTATTGAGTCTGAGCATTCTTTTAAAATTAAGGCTGAACCCAAACTGCAATAGTGACTTTGACAACCCTAAACATCCACTCCAGTGTTTCCCGCCACTCAATTTGCTTCCTCACTCTGCAGCTAGAAAACACACAGCCAAACACTTTCTCCCAGACAGAGTTGTTGATCAACTGCCACGTGCTTAAAATGTCATGGATGGAGGACGACTTCCACTATGTCACGTACTTGCAGAAACAGGAAGACATTAAAATGCATTTTCACATTGACGCACCTTAACCTGTAGGTAGAACATGGAAAATACATCAAACGTGCTGTAGCTCTGTGATGAGCAAAACTAAAGAAATTCTGGTTGATGACTTGCTAATAAAAGCGTATCAGATCCAGATGATGGTGAACACCAGACCCAGCTATGCAAATGTGACAGTACCGAATATAAAAAAAAAACTGCAATCGTAAAAGAACTAAAATGAGGCTACTGGCAAGTGTACGGGAAGGGCATGCAGAGGGTGTTGACTGACACCTTCTGTAGTTCAAACTTATCTTCCCAATGACACAGACAGACTGGTGTTAATCGAACATGTGGGATATAAACAGCCGCAATTTTAGGTTCATAAAGGTATCCATAACAAAAGCTGTTTTCGGTTGGCCTAGTGGAGTGCAGTTACAATGAATCTGTGAGCAGATATATCCCGCAGCGTGTTGTCTTAGAGGCAGCAGCGTTGACCTTGACCTCCCTCTACTACGCATTTGTGTGTGTGTGTGTGTGTGCAGGGCGTGATTCGTCTCTATACAGGATATCCCTTCACCCATTGCCAGTAGGCTTTCTATTGTTAAGAAGAGACAGGCATAGGTTCTGCCGGGATCCCACTGCTCTCTGTAAACTGACTGCTGCAGTAGTAACGTGAAAATTAAGCATGAAAATCATCGTAGGCAGGAGAATGACCTTATTGATTATTTCTCTCATCTTTTTTGCTTTGTTTCTATCTACAGCGACAGGGTCACTGGTTCCTGGGCAGTTCTGTGTCTCTGAAAGTCAATGATATCATTTTTGTAACGCACAAACGTATTTTTAGTCTGTCAACCTTTGCAGGAGACCACAAACTGCAGCCACAGTGTCATACATCAACATGATGTGCCTTAATCCGCTTAGCCATCGGGCTGTGTAAGATTTTTACTGGCGCTGCGTTTGACACTTACCCTCACCTGTGCGTGTGCCCAGCGCACAACCAGTTTCTTGGACAAAGCTAGCTTCCCATTTAAACACTGGATCGCCCTCTCTGCCTCCTGCAGACAGACAACACATACACAAAGAGAAAGTGGCAGAGGAAGAGATTTTTTTTTTTTTTTTTTTTACAATTATGATTAAAAATCAGCCTTGATGATTGCACCCGAGTCATTAAATAATTAGTCCTCACAATAGAGAGATGGCAGAAACAATAATGGATGATGATGTGCCACTCTGTCTCCAGACAGACCATAAGCAATGTGTGCGTGTGTGTGTGTGTGTGTGTGTGTGTGTGTGTGTGTGTGTGTGTGTGTGTGTGTGTGTGTGTGTGTGTGTGTTGTGTGTTTGGGAGGCAGTGAGAGAAAATGTACTTTTATCTAATCAAATGAGTAAGTGGCTTTGATGCTAAATTATATTAATGAAGTACTTTTTCTGTGTGTATGTGTGAGTGTGTAAGATAAACACACACTTCCTCTGTATAATCCTTTTGGGAGGGCTTCATATCCCACTGATAGACACTAGCTGTGAAACGAGATGCTTATCACGATCCCCAGGCTCACTCCAAAACAAATACTGCCTGCTGAACCTGTGAAGCCGAGCGGGCTCCTTTTAACTCCCATTTATTTTTTTAAGAAACACGGTCCACTTCAGTAAGACACACAGTCAGGTCCTGACTGCTTGAAGATGTCACATAAAGCTTTCTCAGGCCATCAATAAGGGGATTAAAATGCACGCAAATACATCTGGAATAGTATGGCCATTGACCGATATAGTCTTTAAAATGCAGTATCTCAATTGATATTCATTTTACAGCCAAGACTGACAGATTGTGAGATAAGAATTGTATCAATTAAAATGCTTTGTGGTCTTTTTTTTTTTAACAGGAGCATATGATAACAACATTATTGAGACACATAGGAAATAAGAAATTGGGACATATCAAAATGTACCTCTCTGGTGTTGAAGTTGACAAAGCAGTAGCCCCGTGGCTGTCCTTCCAAAGGCCCGGACTTATGAAACAGGAAGTCAAACTGTTTCACATTGCCAAACTTCTCCAACAACTTCACCAGGTGATACCTGCAGAGAGATGAATCACGTGAAGGACAGCACAAGAAGTACAGAAATCCAGAGCAGAGGGTAAAATGAAGAGCAATATAGTATGTATTCTACATATATATATATATATTGTGTAAAGAATTCTTAAATAAGGACAGAGAGAACAAACTTTTATTTAACAAAATCATCAGACCTGCTCTGAACATACTTTTCCATGACAGTCAACCAAATGCACCATACAGTACACTGCAGGTCAACTCTGTGAAGCAGCCACACAGATATGCTCCACACTGTATTTGCCACCCTAAGGTCTGTGAATCTGTCAAGTGGGGCTAATGAGAATGACAGCTTTCTCTCCCTGACACCTTTTTAGCAGCAGGCCAGCTGGTATGGCAGCCCGGTGACAGTAAATCTCTCATTGAGACAATGCTGAGGATACAGTAGCAGGACAATGAGGGAATAAAAGAGAGGAAGCCTCAAATCCCCCCTGAGCACCGAGCTCTGCACAAACAACATCCACTCACTGTTTGGAGCTGCCTGGGACTGCTGGACGTACATATGCGGTCATTAAAGAGCGGTGCAGTGTTTGAGGTTGACTGACCACTAGCAGCCATGGGAAAAATACTTTTTCTGCCAGTGTGGAAAAGAGCGAAGAGTTCAGGGTCACCTGTAGACTGTATTCATGTTGCTTTACTGTAAATGCCCAGGTGTCGACTGAATGTTTCCAACACATGCCGAGCAGCAGGTGCTTTTCCACTTCTGGAACTGTCAAAGCTCTTGTGTATGAAATTATTTCTATGTGTAGTATTCTTATTTTTGTGCATGCAGCATGATTCGCATCTTCCAGCTATTGGTCTGCAACTAAGGTTTATTTTCATTGTGAATTTATCTCCCGATTATTTTTGAATCATTATTTGGTCTGTAACCAGTCAGAAAATAGTGAAAAACTTCCATCATAATTTCCCAGGATCAACTTGACATTGCTTGTTTTGTCTTATCTTCAAATATTCACATAAGATGTTCCAATTCCTGTCATAGAATATGAAGAAAACCAGCAAATATTCACATTTTAGAAGCTGGAACCAGTAAATTATCACTATTATTGCTCTTTTTTTGTCTATCAATTAATTGATTAATCATGTTTGGTGGGCAAACTCTTGTGCCAGAAACAGTTCATTAGCAGTATACAGCATCTTCCTGACTGATCACTCATTGAAACCACCTGTGATGTACCTTGTTATGTTTTTGAATGTAAAGGTAATGAGACTAGGCTTTGGCATTCCTCACTACAATGAAATGTTCTCTAAGTACCGACTGCACCACTCCTGTCTGCAAACCAATTAAGTCACTAGTTTACACTCATCTCTCTCTCATTTTAGGTACAAGTACAAAAAATACAGTCCTGGGGACAAAATAACTTTATGCAAAAGTAAAAACAATAGATTACTGGAGAAAAAAAATACATTTTCATGTTTGTACTTTGGCAGAATTTGGCAAACTATTTGCCCAAATATCACTTTATGAGTGTCCCCCACTTAAATCATATAACTGATGGACATAATTTGTTTGATGCATCTGGTGACAGGCAGATACAGTTACTGTTGACTTGTTACTGTAGGAAAAGCACAGGTGTCACTAATAATCTTAACAATGGCTCTGCTCTATTCAAGTGTCCCAATAAGTCACGGCAGCGTGACAGTGAGCCAGCATGAACAGTAGCAGGACCCCGAAGCCAAAGTAACAAAATGGAATTCAGCCATCATTAATCTGATCGTTTAACATGTGACAGTCCAGGCCTCAAAGTGACCTTGGGTGTCTTGTATAACTGTTCGCGAGGTATTCATGCTTCAGCCATTTATTGTTCAGTTGCTTGTTATTTTAAATGCTGAAGTCAATTGTGTGCGTGTCACCACAAAGATGGCTGTATGACGTTAGTGTGCAAGCGTGCATTTGTGCGTCTAAATGGGATTCAACGTGGGATGCGAAGGGAGAGGTGTGGGCTTTGGCTACAGGTTGTACTAATGTCTTCCACCCTTCTATGACTCCCTGGAGGGCTTTTGGCCAAAGAGAATTTCTGCTGTTCCCAGACAACACCCTGCAAGGCTCCCATGTGAAGGTGGCTCCTCCCGCACGAGGCTTATTGAAAAAGAAAAAAAAGCCTCCATTGAAAAAAAAGTTTATCATATTACTAATAACACTTTTCCGCTCTCTTATGCTTAAATTAGTTTGCCTTTGCACTTCATGCACCTCCAGACCACTTGAAACACTGATCAGGAAATGAGACAGGCAGTCATTTAGGTCAAATGCAAAAACTGTAAAAGCTGCAATGCACTAAATGTTAGTTTTTCATACTGCTAGACATTTCTGTACATGTATATGGCACATTTGTGCATATGTGTAAATGCGCGAGAGATTTAATGGCTGACACTCTAAGAACATTTTTGGATGCTAGCGGGCTAAACCACAATGGACCGCTCCTCCTGGGGGCTGTAAAAACCACCGGAGGAAGAGGAGGGGGGGGGGGTAAAGTTCAGAGAGGGGATGTTGATGGCAAGGTGAAAGGTGGAGGAAGAGCCAAAAGAAGAGAGGAGGTGAGAAGCCAGGTAGGAAAGATACAAGTGCGAGGAAGCGAAGAAGAGGAAGGAAGGAAGAGGGGGATGTGAGTCCGGTCCACAAAAAGATAAGACAAATGGTTCGGGCCAGAAAAGTGCAGGTCAGAGGGGGAAAAACTTGTAGAGAGGGGGAGCGAGTAGGTGGCAAGGCAGCTCTCTGCAATATATTTTAAAAATAAATTAGGCAATTAATTACAATAAATTAAAAACATCAAGGCCTGCAGTATGAGTATGATGATGGTTATACGTTCTTTAAAAAAAAAAAAAAAAACACGACTTCCAGGTACACAACAAAAAATGTAACAAGGCCAGAGAGACAACAAAGAGTTAGACGGTGATGGATTACCACGAGTGAAAAATTCCCCTCTCTGAGCAGCCAAAAGCACAAAAACATGAATATGTGGTGAAAGCTCCAGTTACACCTGCTGCTTCTCTGCTCCGTGTGCAGCTCATGGAAAGACGAAAAAATCTGACGGCATACTATATGGGCTGCTTATCTAAGTGCCGAGAAAGATCATTTCAATGGTGAAGAGTGAAAAGGGTGACTGATTTTCCGTCCTTTGACAAGGAGGCCAACAACTTAACTGGGCATTTAAGTGGGACAGTAGCAAGAGGATTACAGTTTTCTCATAACAGAGTAACAGAAATAGGAGGAAAAGAGAGCATTAGCAACACAGAGATGGGAGAGGAAAGTTCGGTTTTATACAAGAACTTGCTTAGAATAGATTTTTCGTCCAGGTTTGTATGCTATGAGTCCAACAGGAATCTATTATCCTTCTAAGAAAACTCGAGATAAGTCATAACCATAACTATTTTTGCAAAGACACACTCCAAAATGAACCTTTCTGACAGAGGACACACTACACAAAATGAAACAGATGTCGATGTAGCCGAATATTTCGCCTTAACCAACCAGAGCAAAACTGGAAACCTCCAAAATACTCTGATCAGCAAATGAGACCAAATACGACAATATTATTACTAGTCCAAATCCAAAAATGTTGGGGCACTGTGTAAAACATAATTGAAACAGAATGTGATAACTTGCCAGTCCTTTTTGAGATATACTCATACAATACATTTAATAATTTACCAGCATGTTATGCCAGCAACACATTAACAACAAGTTGTGACAGGAGCAACTAAAGACTGGGAAAGTTGTGGAATGCTCCAAAAACACCTGTTTGGAACATTCCACAGGTAAACAGGTTGATTGGTAACAGGTGATAGTGTCATGATTGGGTATGAAAGGAGCATCCTGGAAAGGCTCAGTCATTCACAAGCGAGGATGGAGCGAGGTTCACCACTTTGTGAACACATAATGGGGTCAGGAACACTTCATAAAGATGTTGTTGGTAAACACAGTTCTTTTGTAAATGATTGCATTCTGTTCTCATTTACGTTTTACACTGCATCCTGGCTTTTTTTGGAACAGGAATTGTAAATCATGTAAAAAACCTCCCATTTAACACTGCTATATGGAAAAATGATCTGCAAAAAAATAAACACCCATCAAAAAAAAAATTCTAGTATACATTTAATGACCCAGCAACCAATATTACAATTAATTTAACATTTTGAAAGAAGTGCGTAACGTTCAGTGATCTGGCCTCCAACACTCGTAATCAGCACCTTGCATTTCGGGTCTGCGCTCCTTCTCTGCACTGAGTTTTGATTTGGCTTACCGGGACAAACAAGGAGTACTGCATATGCTATCCAGGGGCTAATTAATCTTCCCAATCAGCACCAGGGGCCACGGGCATTTCTCTTGTTTTCCCTCCATACTGTGAAGCAGTGGGCTATTTAAGGAGAAGTAGAGCAGAGCAGGGAAAGGGGAAGGAAACGCCTGTCTAGACGCCCACCAGAGCTGCGGCCCATACATTCTCCAGCAGCCCCCACAGACGCACAAACACACAACTCAGCCCGAAAAACTACCTCCTCTCCATCATAATATATGCAGGAGCATATATTCTCTAAATAACTCTAAATATTTTAAGTTTTGCACATTCACTCAGCTGCACACAAGTCCTTAGTGGACACGAACGCAACATTGGAAGGATGTTTGCATGTACATATGATGTTCTGTAAAGTGAGACATGCTAATAATGTACACAGACACCTCAGTGTGTTGATGCCTACACCACTACCAGCTGCCGCCCAAACATCAACTGTGTACTTTCTCACACACACACACACGCGCGCGCGCGCACGCACGCACACACACACACACACACACACACACACACACACATTTCCAGGTTGACACAGAGAGAGTAAACAGGGCAGGTGAGTGAGGAATGATGGCTGCTCCTTAGCAGAGCAGGTCTCCACGCCTCGCTGCCTCTCTTTCACACACCCAGCCTGGTCTGTTTAGTCTCAGCCTGAGACACACACTCACAGACACACTATGCACATAGTTAATCAATCATATATGCACACACAATGCATTGCCTCTTTATGAGGCGGAGTGGGGCAAGTTAAAAAGCAATGCCTCAGGTTCACAATACAGACAGCCTTACAGCAGCCTCAAAGTGAACACTGAACACTAACCTTGTTTTTCACTGTGCTGCCTGGAGATTTGTAGCTTTGTGGTGATATATATATATTTGTTCTTAGTTCCATTAACATTTAATCCCTTAAAATGTGGTGACTACATTGTAGGGCAAAGTAATTATACTGTCTCCGGGGTACTTTCACATCTAATTTAATCTGAAACATACATTTTTAAAGATGCAACAAGCTGACTGGGACCTCCTTTTCACTCACTCTGTGATTTTGGGATCGATGTTGCCTATCCACAAGCGGTTTCCGTCATGGGCCACACTCTCGGAAATGATGGAGGCATTTTCCACTGTCTCTGCTGCAGACGACATGTGTACTCTGTGGGAGGCAGGCACAGAAGACAGAGAAATTGGGTTTAAGTCAGCATTTTTGCAGCATGTGTCAGCATGGTGCCATCGGGAATGTTTGCCCAGTGCCCTCATGAACACCGAGCCATATAGAGAATCTTAAACTATACCTCTCCAAACACTGTGGCTTATGTGATTGATCAGAAGGCAAATGGAAAATGAAGAGGACTGTTCACAACTGACCAACCTTCTGACCTACAGCACAGTCAATCACACAGAGACACTCAACTGTCAGACCATGATGGGACTCTTAATCTGTGCTTTGTAATGGGTAAATGCCCTGTATAGGTCAAAAAGTTAAGTCTACATAGACAGGTAGTGTTAACATCAACCATGAGACAAAAACACAGTAGGAGTTTGTAATATGATAAGGTAATTTTCATTAATTAAAAAGTCACCTTCATTTACCTTCATTTAATTTACAGTTTAGATATGAAGCTTCTCCACTTATCATTTTGAACAGAACAGGAAATTATAAAAAGTGAGTTAATTTGTTCACAGTGTAAGGCAAACACTTGGTTCTTTTAAAACCTGCTAAAATAAGAACTCAAGGTCTTCTCTTGGGAAACGATGTCTTGCTACTAGCTAACGTTAGCTTAGCTAACCGCAAGTTGATCGATTGAGTATCCGCGCGTAGATAGAGTTTGCTGGTTAAAATCGCTTGTGTAAAGTTAGACCAATCTCAGTAATCCAGGTAGTGAGACGTTCGGTTAGGATTAGCCAAATCTATCCACTAAACGGTTAATAGTCCGTTTTAGACGAGCAGTGGATAGCTAGCAGTTAGCTAGCTTAGATAGTATCACTTTACCTCCTCGATCTGTCAAACTTCCTCTTTGATGGCGACTAGTTTGTTCGACTTAATTTGCTACAAATCCCACTTTCGGGACGATTCAGTTACGTCAAAACGTAACACTAATCATTTCAAGCAATTTTTATATTTCCCTCCTATAAAAACTGACCAGATTAGCTAGCTCGAAGGATAACAGTCGCTTGCTACCGTCTAACAACAAAGGCGCAGGATGATGTTGTAGATTGTTTAACTGTCTATGGAGCCGCGAGGAGGAACTCGGTTTTATGTTTGGCATCCTCCGTATGTATCGCCACGAGACTTCGAGTCACTTGCTCTGTCGCTTCAGACAGGAACCCCGCTCATTCGGTATACGCCGTGTAAAGTTTCAAACACACAACCAGACGACGGAGTAAGTCGGCGCGTGATGATGACAACATAGACGTCAAACGCGGTCTTTGCTTAGCTAACACGCTCCTGTGAAGACTTTAAACTTGAAAGTAAGTATGTTGTTTGGGTTAATTTCGATTAAAAGGCTGTGGTTTGCGAGGTTGGAGCTGGAATTAACGGTCATGTTTTATTTAGCAGCTACGCGGTTGATGCTGAAAACTGAAGAAGCGTGAAGCTGTGAGCACGTCCCCATCACACCGACCTTCACACAGCTAAACTTGCATGAAGTGTTAGGATCAGTCAGTTATACCAAGGCTTTGTATGTACGTCTTCTTTTTAATGGGCATCTGCGTGGTATCTGCCTCGACAGGGAACGACTGGCAGGACTGAATGGCATTAAGAAAACAGTCACAATATAAAAGGACATACTGGTGTCGACATATCAGAAAAAACACATGTTCAGATGCCCAGCTGAGGTTCGTTGTTGTCGCCCGCATGATTAAAAAAAGTCAAACTGAGCTGTCATTTTTATTTCACAGGGATATTTTAATAGAAATCAGACACATTGATGATGTACTGCGGTCCAGTCAGTGAATAGTGTAGCCTAGGACCGGAAAAGGTCAGGCGACAGATTAAAGTAATCGGCAACAATCACGATAATCAATTAAAAGTAATTTGTTAAGCAAAAATGTCTAATATTCTCTATTTTATAGCAACGTACAATTAATATCTCAGCAACCAATTTGAACACGTGACCTTGGGTACCAGGAAGCTGAGAGCATCATTTGTTGCCATTTTCTGCCATTTTTTTTCCTGGCAGAACTAAATTAAACAGTTAATCAGTTAAACAAAAAAATACCTGAGAGGTTAACTGATATTTTAATATAATTGTGTGTGCAGCCTGGACAGTTTGTTTGACGTGGCAGAGCGTCGGCGTATGCTCTTCTGTATTATTGTTTGCTCATGTTGGAAAATAGGCAGAGGAGAGATCATGCGGGCTCACCAGCTGGCTTCTGCCACTGGAAGAAAGAGAGGTGTGTCTGCAGCTGCTGCTGTGTGTGAAATCTACAAGATATGCGGCTACAGTATCCCACTGAACACCTGTGCTTCACTTTTTCCGCTTGGCTTCCGCTCTAAAGAGATCCGTCACCGTCCCACATCTGAGCCTATCTGCTCTGCCACAGTGCGCCGTATCATATCAGCTTGTCAGGAAACTGGCCAGCCAATGGATGGGTTTGTCATGGGTTTGTATTGTAGCTGGTGGTCCACAGTCTAGCCTAAATATTGCCGTCGGGATATGTATGGATTTCAGTTAGTATCTGGAGTCAGTGCTGGAACACAAGGGTCTTGTGGCATGGCCGTAGCAACAATCGGATCTGGGAGTTTTGGCTTTTAAATGGCCTGAGGAAGAATTTGCAATCTACAATTTCACAAAAACGGCACATGATGGGCTGTTTAAGGAAAACGTTTCCGGACACCTATTTTAATCCTCTTCGATGAGTGGAGAAACACCTTCAGCTTTCAGTTCAAGTTCAAGTTCTTTATTTTTCATTTCCACAACAATCACAAGTAATTCCTAATTATCATTTTACAGAAAAAATATGGTGCATTTGGGAGAGTTCTTCTCATTTGCGACCAGCTTGTCTCTAATGCAACAGTGTGACTTTCTTTCTCTTCACAGCTTCCAGTTCTAAACACACAGCAGTCAATAGAGGATGTCAGTCAGGCTGCAGTACGCTGCAGGCTGTTCACAGCCACTGACTGTGAAAGACGGGCTTCAGCGTGTTTGTGTCTGTGGGTTTGGATATCTCACAGTTTGTCTGTGCTTGTCTGTGTGTTCACCGAGGTTCAGTGCCACAGTTCACACACGAGAGCCAGTCTGCGAGCTGGGAGGTGGTTAGTCCAAAGAAAAGGAGTGGTTGGTCTCCTGTTGTTGTGAGATTTGAATGGTTCCCCTTCAGGAATGCCCAAACAAGTGTGCGTGGGCTGAGTGTCGCCTTTGTTTTGGCCTATAGATTTCTGTGTGTAAGAGGAAGAGAACGAACGTGTTTGGGATGAAGTGTAATTGTATATAATGTGGCCTGTAGAGTTGAGTGCAGGAAGTTCTCCAAGAGCCTCTTTTCCTCCTCTGTACTTTGTATTGACAGAGAAATTCTAAAGGCTCAGGTCTGTTATCCAGGCGGTGAAACCACTTTAGTATCTTTTTTTTTTTAAGCAAAAAACAAACATTTCCCAGTTTCTGCTTGTCAAGTTGTGAGGATTTGTGGTTTTTGTTTGCCTCATGTGATAGAAAACAGATTATTATGTTTTGTACATTGAAGTGTTGGAGAGTTGGTCGGACATCTGAAGCCATCACCGTCTGGCCCTAAGAAATTGTGGCGGACAGTTTTCACCATTTTATAAACAAAACAATTCACTGATTAGTGAAGAAAGTAACAGACTTAATTCCCAGGAGACATTTTGACTTGTCATCATAGCAGGAAAATTAATGGCTCCTTTCCATTAAGTTGCCCAGTAAGTCAGCGCTGTGAGTCAGACCGCCACAGCACCAGGACCTTGGAACCAGCTCCCTGAATAATAACTGAACTGTGCTCAGCTGAACAGGGATGGATGATATGACAGTCTGTACTGCGACCATCACAGATTTTGCTCTACCATTAATTTTGTGGTTGCTGTCACTTTGGCATCTTTGCCATGAGGCTCTATGTATGGCAGTGTGGGAGGAGTTGCATATGCTGCTGTTGAACTGTACTGCATTATACAGACAGGTGTTTCTGTTATTTTGCCCCCCTCCTCTTACATCAATGAGGCTGGGCTAAATAACAGGAACACCTCTCAGTATAATTCAATACTATTCAACAACACAACAAACGACATCCCTCAGAATGATCATAAAGTGGTAACTGAATGTTGGTTGCAAACAGATATCGTTGACACTGCAAATGAAATATATATGATAGTATTTTTTGTCATAAATGGTCACAATATAGAGAAAAAAGACCATGGTATCGTTGTACTTCAGAATAAGATGTAGGCCTACCTCCTACTGGCTGATATGAGCTATTGCTTTATTTCAATCAGGATTAGCAGCCGTGTCTTTAGCTGGTCTGTGAACAAAATCAGATTTAATCAAATGTTTTCCTTCCAAATTCAACAAATACCTCATCTAACATTTTTGGTAACTTTCTCATTATTCCTTTTTCTCTTGACAGTTATGACTTTGAATCACTTGAACATGCTACGACCGCTGCTTTGTCAGGCCCTGGTGGGACAGCTCAGGCCCCTCGTAGCCACCTCCAGGGTCACTGCACCGCCTCTGTACCCCGCCACCACCTTCTACCCTGCTGCATGGGCCAGGCTTTATGCCACAAAGAAGTCAAAAGGTCAGTGAGGAGACTGGAGTTCACATGAGTGCAACTTCTGTGCTTCAGTTGGCATGAATGTGGGTTAGTTGATTAGACGTTATTTGTCTTAGATATGAGTCTCCACTCTTCCCTCACTGCCTTTCTCCTTCCCCTCTCTTCATCTTCCAAGCCAAGGCAAAGAGCCAGTCAGCTAAGGTGAATATTAATTCAACCCTGGTTCAAGACATCATCAGTCTGGAAGGAGTGGAGGCGGAAATGACGGATGTTCTCAGTGCACTCAAAGATGACTTCACACGCAACCTCAGCATCCGAACCTCGCCTGGTATTCAGCTTACCTCTGTTTCTTTCCTGGACTTCTTCTCGTGTCGTCTGCCTGCCTGTGTCTCCCTACGTCTCTCTTCTGTTTGTTTCTCAAACTTAACATGCTCATGCACAAAGGCCAAAAAAACGCATGAATAATTTGACTCTCAAGTTCAAAGTTTAAGTCTCCTTACAGAGAGGAGAACTTTCTTGAATTTCATTGCTTAGCTTGCTGTTTCCTTTTAGTGTTAGCTGGGTTAAAGAAGAGAAACATACTAGAACAATAGGAATATCACCCCACATACTGATTTCTACTTTGAATTTGAAAGATGAATACCAAACACCAGACGTCACGCCGCAAAAAGCCAAATCTAAGTGAGATGAAATATCTTAAATCAAGGTTATTTTAAGTAACATTTCCCTAATTTTATCGCTTTTTTTCCTGTTTTTAAGAGCTGACGTTTTGCAGTGCACGGATACATGAAGTGTGCACTGACTGTTGCAGTGCAGTTTTATTTTTCAACTGCATCCTGTTCTGTGCACACAAGACCTTTCCTTCTTAACAGCACATCACAGGCACATTTTGAACTCAGTTAGTCTTCCTCCTCCTTGTCTACATCTACCTGACAAAGCGCCTCAGGCCTGAAAGTGAGCCCCAGTGTGACCCTACCTTGACTCCAGTTTGACCTCTCTTTCCCCAGCTATATCCAGGTCTTGACCCTTTGCCTCTGGGTTCTAACAAATGGGAGCTGGGCTCAGGGGAGTCAGAAGTGGGGTGTGTAATGGAAGCTCCTGAGGGAGGAGGCAGCTGCTACAGACTTCAAACTCTAAGTGTCTGAGCTGTTTTCCTCCTTGGGATGAGAAGTGCGCTTTCTCTGGCATCTGCAACATGTGCAAACCTTTTTGCTTTCACACACAGCATGCACAATCTTGATTTCAATGGCCCGTCTTGTTCAACTGTTTCATTGTTCTTAACTCATTTATCTGTCCGTTCTTCGTTTTGTTCCCTTCAGCTTTTTTCTTCCTCCACTCATCATTCAGTAATTTCTTGGTCTGAGTCATTTTCAATCTTCGGTCCCTCCCTTTACCCCTCCATCACTTACTCTTTTGTTTTGTTTATCCAACAATTCCCAGATTTAGATATTGGCCTCCACTCACACCATACTTTCAATCTCTATCTCCTGGTTTTGAATTCAAATTTGTTATTGACCCACGGGGAAACATTTGTTCACAGGTCAAGAATTTTTGAGAGTTCCCCACTTTACTCCCACCAACTCGTCAGTCCACCTCCTCTTTCTCTTGTCAGTTTTGCCTCTTTCTCTCCATCCTGTTGTCCTCTCTGTCTCCTCCCTCCACCTCTCTCTATCCCTCACTGCTCTCCTCCCGTCCCTCCGTCCTCCTCTCTTCTGTCCAGCTGCACAGTAATCCAGGGAGGCAGCAGGACTTAGAGCTGACAGGAGAGATGAGATGGTGGAATGGAATGACGTCATTTGTCCAAGTGTGTGTGTGTGTGTGTGTGTTCGTGTGTGTGTGTGTGGGTGTTCGTGTGTTCGACAAACCTCTCATCTGGCTCTCATTAAGCTTATGAGTGTGTGTGTGTGGATATGACTGCATGTACTCATGTGTGCATGTGTTTGTTAGTGTGTTTCAGGCGAATCATATAGCAGACAGTCACAGACAGATAGATGCAGAGAGAAGCTATGACCACCATATTGTGGTTAGTCATTGATGGGTGCTCCAGCCCAAAAATAAGCTCAGTTTCCATGGAAACTTTGTTAAGACAAAGTGGACTGAGACACAACAACAGCAGTTATGTAAAAATACTCAGAAATACCTTCAGGTACCAACAGATCTTCCCAGAGCTATTGGAGCTTAAAGGAGTAGTTCGACATTTCAGAAAATACACGAATTCACTTAAATGAGAACACTGATACAAGTCTGATGTCTCTCTGTTGAGTGCTGGTTGCCTGGCAACTTCAAGGTGACTACAAAGACTAAATGGACTCATTGCTCCCAAATATATCAGCTAAGTAATTTCCAATAAAACCAGAACAACACCACCACCACACATTAAAGCTGCTATAATCAATATGTTTTATATGAAGAAGGGTCGAACTAGTGAGAAACTCATGGATAATCGTCACCCGACTCCACTGTTTTCCTCCTGTTTTTGCATCTTTCAGCTCACTGTTTTGGTTTTACGGCCCACAGCTTTACTTTTTTGATTCACTGTCACTCATGCTGCTCTTGCTGTTTTTTCTAGACGCAGCAGGTGAAGACTCTAAAAAACAGCTGTAGGTTATTTATCCAGCACCAAGCAACAAAGTTGACAAACACGGTACCATAGTTGAGCATTTAACAGCTTAAAAAAACAGATATTTCCCTTAGGAGTCAGGTGAGACCAAAAACAACCAAAACAGACTTACATTCACCAGGTGACCAGAAGCAGGACTCTAAACGAACGCTAATGCTGCTCTATAATTGTTTTTGTGTGTAGATAGTAAAACTTTAAAGTAAAGCAACTGTATACTAACAAGTTCAGCATGTCCACTTAAAAGCTGATGATATGTGAGTGTTGCATTTACAGCTCGTTAGACTCAAGTCATCAGTCAAGCTCTGGTGCCGAGCAAACAACTGCACACCTTGGTGTTAGTCAAAGGCAGCTAAAGCTGGCTCGTTTGTGTAGTCGTGGCTGAGCGCAGTGAATGCAACATGGACCAACCAACCACATGATGATGACACATCTATGAACGGTAAAGATTAACTAAACATATTTACCCACATCTCCGCTGAACAGGACAGCTGCTTGTTACGTGATGATCATTTATGACGATGTGGAATTGTTCATGTTAGTAACTCCAACTCAAACAAACCGTTTTTAGAGGAAAAGCAGAAGAAATATTTATTATCAGTATATGTAATGTTTTGCCGAAGTGTTCTTCGTCACTTTGGCAACTGCTTCCAAAGCCATCCTCTCTCTGCACCCCTGTACCCCTCCTCACCCTCCACCTGCGTAGTTACAGAAATCTCTGTCTGTCTCTCCATCCTCCTAAAGCACTCGCAGATGTGTAGGTGCTCATTGTCAAGGCACAGGTAACAAAGACGGACAGGCAGAAGGTCACAGATATGGACATGAACTGTCTGCATATACACAGAGAGCGCTGTGAGACGGACTGCGGGACAGGCAGGGTCTGAGCTGCACACAAATGGATGTTTGAAGTCAGACAGGGAGGCAGAATAATTGGCAGGCAGGTAGACAGTAATTGAGTCGGGCTGCAGCCTTTAAATAAAAGGTATCCATTTCATCACATCATATCAACCTTTTGTTTTTAATTTCTTCTTCTGCATCTAATCTCTGACCGCTACATGTATGTTTTGGGCCCTCAAAATCATATGATAAATTGGTCGTATAGAGAAAATTACACCATTGGCTCACCTCCCCTTCACCCCCCCTTCCCTTTCCACACACGCCACCAGCACAGCCCCCAGTGGGTAAGCTGGGAGCGGGTGATGTAAGGCAGAGGCGGAGAAGAAGGAAACAACCGCGTCTGAGGTTAGCCAGATGGAGGAGAGGGAGAGGGAGAGGGGGGAGTGGATGGAGTGAGGGTGTAGAGGAGGAGAGGGGAAAGAAGTCAACTCATGTGGGCAAACTTACCGTTGCTTCACTCAGTGTTGACAGTGACGAGAGACTATAGACTGTGGAGACTCTCAACAGTCTGACAATGCGCTTTAATTTTTCTATTTTTGTTTTTGACTTACTCTTGTGGCTTCATCTGTCTGTCTGTCTATATATTTTGTTAATCTGTCTGTCTGACTGGATGATGGACGCTGTGTTTTCCTTTATATTAGGTCTGCATGCAAAAAGTGTCCTATAGCTCCTAAACTGTATTTACCACAGCTTGACTGAGTAAAACATATCTGACAATAATACATTAATCTTCACTCTTTTCTTTACTTAAACACATAAGATAAATGTTCTGGGACAAAGATATGTCTGAGTAAAGATATTTTACAGATTAACAATAAACTTTATTATTAAAAACGACAGTATGGTTAAGATAACAGCACATTTTGAACAACTATATTCTTTTAAATTATTGTTTTCTAAATTATATTCAGCTTGAATTTAGAAAAAAGTCAAATGCACATAGAATTCACCCTATAAAAACTTTCTTGCTGCAAATGCTGCTATATTCAATATTGGCTGATATAATTGGCCTGCAGATGTGCAGATGCTCAGAATCACTGCATTGCACATGGAAACAGGAAATGATGCCTTAAATTGTCTATGTAGGTAAATAAATTAAGTAAATAAACAACTAGATTTGTCTATATTTGTTTAGGAGCTCTGGATCACATTGTGGTGAAGACCCAAGATGGGAAGTTTCCTCTCAACCAGCTGGGTCAGGTCTCCATGAAATCACCTCAGCTCATTATGATCAACATGAGCAGCTTCCCAGAGGTAAGGTGCTCACACACACACACAAACACGCACAGCCAAACACGAGAACACACAGATTCTTCGTTGTGGTATCTGTTTGTCACGCGGACAAGCGCACAGTAACTAAAAGCTTTATGAAAATAATCCAAGCACAGACAGATAGACGGTCCTCACAAAGGAAAAGTGAGCCAGACCAGAACTCTAAGCCCACATCTCTGTTTAAATGAAAGCTGACCTGCCTCTCTCTCCAACTGTGTCTCAGATGTTAATTGATTGATCACTCTAGAAGCCCTTTGTTCTGGGGTGAAAGATAGCAACAAGAGCCTAAACCCTGTGTGTGCGTGCGTTGAGATGTGGTTATGTCTGCGTGTGAGTTGTCACAGAATAGGAAATGACCTCATTTTACCCCCGGGTTAGGAAGGAATGGATTATTTTTCTTTTTCTTTTTCTTTTTTTTTTACTCCCTTTTCTCTCCCTCCTTTCTTTCATAGATGATACAACACCGTACTAATCAGAGCTCCAGAAAGATTTTTTTTCTCCATGGGGGCAACTCACATTTTTAGTGGCCAGACTTTCTGGTGGTCTGGAAAATTGAAATGTGTTTTTTTAGCATTTAACACGACATTATACAATCATCTATCCGCAAACAGTCATGACTGATGGGGTAGTTCTCTTTGATCTCATTAGCCATTGGGCAGATATACAGCTACATGGTGCACTGTTTGCACCTCTTCTCATGAGATGCAACTGTTAGCAAAGTTCAAGTGCACTTTTTTAAGGGTTGAGGTGGTAAATTCACCCAGTACGCATACATTTGATATGTGTATATTCATGGTACAGATGGACAGTCTATACCATGTGATGTTTTCACGTATTTGGTTTACCAACAGCCACAGAAGAAGAGAGTGAGTGGAGGAGAGTGAAATTGTAAATTCAGACAGGAGGCATCCCAGCCAACCAATGAGAGCGAAGAACTTGTTACTAAAAGGGGTGCAGCTTGTGTCGAGTGGATGGTTTGGGTTTAGAAAATCTGACACTGAATCGAAAACTGTACTTTGCAAACTTCATTGCACCGCTGTCATCGCTGGAGGTGGAAACACAAGTGACCTCTTAATAAAGCCAAAAGATGTGTGGTGCATCCATTGGTCCAAAAATCAAAGCACAAGACGCACCTTAGAGTCAGAAGAACGTTTTGACAAAAACACTCTGTATGACAAAAAAATGAAAAGATGCAAGGACGTAAAGCATGCCATCAGTACAATGTGGTTATTTTAAACCATTATTAATTGAATTTACAGAACAGTTACTGTGTCTGATATATACCGTCATATGAATACCATGATAGAAGATTTTGGCCATATTGCCCAGCCCAAATGCATAGTGTGGTAAAAGCATGACAAAACCAACATGCATAACTTCAGTATCAATCTACAAAATCTAAAATGAGGAGTCATAGACATGAAGATAAGGAAACATTATGTATAACCTGAGAACTGGAGTCAGCTCAGTTCAATAGAAATAATAAATGATGCCATATTACAGGTGATGCTGGCATATACAAGCTATCAGAGACCTGCTAATAATAATGATTACAGTTATAATTCAAGTTCTAAAAAAGTAGTTTGCAAAGTGTAAAAACAAATGTATACACATAAGTGCAAGAACAAAACGTAACAGCCATGGTAACGGCACTGTGAGGCTGCACTTTAAGCTAAATGCTAATGTCAGCTTGCTTACATGCTTACAATGACAATGTTAACGCACTAATGTTAAGCAAGTATGTTTATTTGTTTACCATCTTGGTTTAGCATGTTAGCAGGCTAACATTCGTTTATTGGCAATAAACAGAAAGTGCAGCCGAGGCTGATGGGAATGTCAATAGTTTTGCAGGTATGTGATCATAAACCAAAATATGAGACAAATGGACATTTTGAACTGATAAGGGCACTAGATAAAAAGTTAAGGGATCACAAAAGTCATTGCAGTTCATCGTGAGAGGGAGGAAAACTCCCAAAGACCTCCATAGTCAGCAGGATTCATCTCCTGGGGACCATGAATGCACAGAAGATGATTGATGGCAGTCCATTCAAAAGTTTCAGAGATGTTTCAGTCTAGATTTCTTTAAAAATCTCATCCATTTTTACATGATTGGGTAACCTGCTCCAGAGTTCAAAGACCTGCATGTCCACAAATGTAGTTTTCCAAGAATTCAAACACATTTACCAGTTTTAATAAACACAAGTGACTTTCAAAAGCAGCACCTGTCTGTCACAACAAAAAACTGCTGCCACCGCTACCTTCCACCACCCTCTGCTCTCCTACCGGTCACCTTTTGTGAACGTGAGACGTTTGGTTTCACCTCTTTGTTCTCTTTTGTACCAATATCACAAAACAACATGCAAATCTACGTGTGTATCAGCCTCTCAGATCTGGAAATCTACCTGAATCGGGCTGAATGGTCTCTCGCTGAGTCTGTTTCCTTCCCAGAAACTCCGACCACAGACCACACACACTCTGACACACACACACTCTGACACACACACACACTCTGACACACACACACACACTCTGACACACACACACACACACACACACACACACACACACACACACACGCTACCCTGTCATGCCCTGCTACCCATGTCCCACACACAAGGTGAGTCCTCAGTATCCAGGGCTAATAGGCTTATAATGATGCCTATCCATTACCAGGCACTCCAGAGGCCCAACCATTGTTTTCCACTCATTCATTAAGAGTAGCCTGTGAAGGGCACAGTGTACCAGCATGCTTATGTCAGGAGGTAATTTTGTGTGTGTATGTTTTTGGATGCGTGTGTGCATGTGCATGTTAAAGCATCCCACCGCTTCATTCGTAAAGTGTTTTCTTCAGGATGTTTTTTTTTATTAAAAACGCGGACTCTCGCTCACATTCCTCACCGCTCGCCCCTTTGCTTTGAACCAGGCCGTCAAGCGTTTGATGTGAAACTTCAGTGTAATTTCTCTTCCTCTCCAACATATTAACCAGAACCTGCACAGCTTTTCCAGAGAAATTCCGCTCATTTTTTTTTTTTTCCCGTAACCACCGGAGTGGTCGTCGGAGAGGGGAAACGCTGATGAATTTGATGCTGAGAACAATCAAACATAGGTATGGGTTGAATCTATCACCCCACGCTCAAAGAGAGCAACCAGAGGGCCTGTACTCCGGATGACTTTAACAAAGGAAAAGAAAAGAAACCTTATGAATTCGTTTAATGCGTACAAATAAATTCCTTTAATCTCACTGCCATTTCTTTCTCCCAGTGGAAAAGGCCAGAAAGGGGAGTCGGGTAGAAAGGAGTGAAAAAGGAAATGTTATGTTATGCTCTTTTTTTCCTCAAGTTGCACATTTGCACACTTTTGTACAGCTCTGCTGAGGGAATTGTCATGCGGTTGCAGAACTGGTTTGAGGAGTGTGACTTTGTTTTGAGTAATTCAAAGGATTTGGCTTCCTCCCCGCTTGTCTGTATGCACTGTTTAACTATAGCTCTCTGGTTCTAATGTAGTCTGTGCTGCACTGAGAGGATTGTATATGGTGGATCAAGTTTTTATGTTTCGCATCTGTGAATGCTGTTTTAGTATTTACCATTGAGTCAACATGCATGCGTCTTCCTCTGCCTGCCTGCCGGCCTTCCGAGCACACACTATTTTAAAGTAAATTCCAATGAAGGCAGTACATTAATCATCTGATATTATCAACACTTCTCAGACCCTCTCAACCACGTCTTTGTCTGATCCTGTGTCGTTCTGCGATATCATTTAGCATTTACAAGCACAGCTGCATCTCCAGCCAGTGTCCATGTTGACACTGGACCACTTGTTCCCTCACAAAACACACTCCTCTTCTTTTCATTTCCCTCGCATTATCTTCGTCCTTTAAAAATATGACAGATGGTGTTTGGGAAATATTAGTTGCATTTTTTTTTCAACTCTCTCAACAAGCCAGCAACAGCTGAGGAGAGGGACATTTTCTGCAGATGTTTCCATTTCTAGTCATAGTTCTGACAAATGTGCAGGAGATATTCTGGGTCCCAAATCCATGACGATCCTCACTATTTACTTCTGTTGATGTAGTTGCTCAGTGCAGATCAGAAGGACACATTTTCACGTTTGCTGTTAATGTGGACAAACCTGTTTCTGATTTGTCAAGAAGATGGCTTTGGATCAGATCGGCTCTTTTCCTTGTTTGCATTTAGACCAAGATTTTTTATTCAGTTAAAAAACATGCGATGTCATGCGTGATGATGCCAGATTTGAAGGGAATGAAGGGAAAGGCTGGTGACAAAACTAACTTTCAATAAAAACATTGCATTTTCAGACAGAGACTTGCACACAACAAGAGGCGTTTTGACTTGGCATAGAAGGAAAGGCGCATGTGTTACTGACAACATTAACAACGGCTCTGCTCTGTTCAGGTGTCCGAGTAAGTCAATTTAATTAAATTAAATTAAATTCAACCATCAGTCGTTGTATTATTTACACCTGCGCTTTTGCTACTGTGACAAGTCAAAACATCTTCTATGAAAAGACCCCATAAGGCAAGAGCATGAATAACCCATATCCAAAAGTCTAGTAATGCTACTATTAGCACAGCTGCATGCATGTGTTGTTTATACAGAGAAGACTATAGCAATTCAATGTTTTATTGCCCAAAAATAATGATAATTACGTGAGGAAGTTTTCTCACATCATCAGTTTTGAATTTTACTTCTGCAACATACAATTGTTATTGCTTAGCAAAAATCAGACACGTGCATGTGTTTTTTTCATCAAACCCATCACCTTAAGATCATTGCCCTTTTCCCATCTTCAGAAACAAGCAGATATCTGCTTTTATATCTGAAAATATATTAGATTTTAAAAAAAATCCAAAAATGAGAACATACACAGTCACATGTGTGTGTTGTGTATGTGTCCATGTCTCATACACAAGCACAAGCAGACTCTCCTGTGAGGTCACCGCGGGTCAACGCCCTGCCCTGCAACCTCTCAGTCCTGTCCCACAGGGCCGACTGCTGACAGTGGCCCAAGGCACTTCCACACTGCATGGGCTTCCCCTGACACACACACCACACCCAAACACACACACACACACACACACACACACTACATCACACTACATACACGCCACAACACCTTAATAATTGCCAGCTGGAGCTGGGCCACTACCTTCAGTTGTAGCTGTGCTGCTTTTCCATTCACCCCTGTGTGTGTGCATGTGTGCGTGTGTGTGTGTGTGTGCGCGCGCCCTCAGGCTACAGCGGCTGCTGCCCGTGCCCTGAGAGAGAATAGCATGAACCTTAACCCAGAGGTGGACGGGACGATCATCAAGGTGCCCATACCCAAGTGAGTTTCTTTTGGACACACACTCTCTCTGTCACACACACATATACACACACACACAAGCAGCCCCAAGGCCAGAAACGCCATCCATCTTATTTAGCATAAACTTCAACGAGTCCTGAAACTATTAACTGATAATTAGCAAATCACTCACTTACTTACAGATAACAAAATGCTAATTGAGCAGAATTTCTAGATCCTTAAGTTTTTTTTTAATTAGACAGAATCAAGTTTAAGACATCTTTTTTCATGCTCTGTTAACCTGTAAAAGACATTTGACATTATTTTTGAGCTTTCGTAGAGTAAATAATTATCCAATAAACCAATGAAATAATCAGTACATTGTGTAATTGATCATAGTTAAACCTTAATCAGTTAAATGCATGGTTTTGAATGTCTCCCCATTAACAAATCCCCTCATCTGAACTATAAGTGACAAATTTATTGACTTTTGTCTGTAGATGTATAGAGACCCCCAGTGTGTTGATGTGAGGGTCCGGTCACTCTCTCTCTTTATCCTGACTAGACCTCTCTCACTCGCTCACTCTCTCTCTTTTTCTGTCTGCCAAGTCAAACAACCTCACAGAAAACTATCCGTCACTCACTCCACTGAAGCACTCTGTGTGTGTATACAGTATGGGTTGTTTTTTTTTACGTATACACACATGTGCTTGTAAGCATACATGCATAAACGCCGGGCTGTGTTCATGTGCACGTGTGTGTGCGCACTGGAGCAGCAGGTGTCTGGCAGAGGAGGGAGACAAGAGTCAGACTGCTTTCCCCCTGCAATCAGTCTCGGCACGCTCCGAGCCTCCATTTGCATTTCCAAAGAGAAGGCGCTCCTTGATTGGCCCTGGAATCAGTAATTAGGCCGTATTGTTTGCGGTAAATAGACGCTGCACTTGGATTGTTTGCAAATAGTCCCCGAGGGAAAAACAACGAAAAAAAGCCAATTAAGGACAAAGATGGCGAGTGAAATGGGAAGTAGGATTTTCTGAGTGATTAACAAATGCAAAGTGAATTCAAAGTTGTTGGGATGACGGATGTTTCAGCTCTGGCACGAGACCTCGGCGAGTGATTGTCGTTTGATGTTCCAACGAGTCAGAGCTAAAATGATTAGACTTGATGCCCACATGCACTTAATATTCTCATTTGCACGTGAGGACGTTGGGTTTTTTTTCACAATGTCATCTCTGCACAATTATGTGTTTTGTATTTTCCGTACAGTACCGACCAGGTGACCGACTAACCCTTTCTTGTCAGGTCTCTGTATGCAGCTTGAAGGTACTTTGAATGTTAAACCCAGTACATCTTACTTTCCTAGACGTCTGGTATCACATGCTTTGGCTCCTCTCAAAAGCAGGAAGTACACTTTCTCCATTGACCTTTTAATGCTAATATCACCCTTCATCATGTCGTCAAACTGCATACAAAGACATAAAAAGGATGGATGAGTTGATTCTTCCAGGGATTGTTATCTTCTCCATTGTTGTCTTCTGTCTTACTCTTTGGTCTTGTCCCCTCGTCTCCTCCCTCCCCCGCAGAGTAACACGAGAACACAGAGAGAACCTCGCCAAGATGGCCAAACAGTTGAGCAACAAGGCGAAAGACTCGCTGAGGAAGGTGCGAGCTAACGCTGTCACACAGGTCAAAAAGGCGAAGGAAGGACACTCAGAGGACACCATACGGCTTGTAGAAAAACAGGTACAGGAAAAGAGACAGTGCTGTTCCTCATAGAGACAGACAGCGTTGATTGGGCTTCATAAAGCTTCTTAACTGATAAATCAGGCTGAGGATGGGAAATTTCAAGGAAGGTTGAGATGAGTGACTGGATGTGACAGATGAGTCACAAACTGAGTCAAAGAGGAAACTGATACCTCGAGCTTAGAATACCTGAAACTGCTGTAACCGCGGCCAAACTGTACAGCTTTCTCTGAAGGGAAATTATAGTTAAAGCATAAAGTAATTTCCTAATTATTCATTTCCAATGGTAGTATTTCACCGTGTGAGAAATTAATCATCAGTCTCGTGTGTTCATATCGCAGCTACTTGATGTCACCCTTAGTAGACATACTCTAGAGGGACGTGAAAAGTGAGCCCAAAATGTACATTCAGGTAGTTTAATCCTTTTCCATCTTCCCCTCTGCCTTCACAGATTCAGCAAATGTCGGACAACATGACGGTGGACATTGACAAACAGCTTGCAGCCAAGACCAAGGAGCTGTTAGGCTGAGTGTGACGGTGGATAGAAACGGACAGGTCTTCTTTTTTGACACGGTGTCATTTGGTTGGAGCTGAACCTACAAATGGACATACATAACAAAAGCAACATGTCATTCTTTACGTGTTGAAAACATACATGGACTCGGTCACATTGAGGACAGAGTTTGTCTTGCTGTACATGTTCCGGTGCTGCTGGCAGAAACTGAGCCTCGGTTCTTGCCCACATCACTGGCAAAGATCTGCTCATCGCTGTTGGGTGATATCTGTGTTTAACCGTCGGCACATAAACAGAAATTGGCACGGAAACAACAACAACAACAACGACAGACTGCCAGTCTCCTCCCTCCTGCCTTGTTACTCTTCCTGTCTTCAAACAAACAGCGAGCGAGGGACGAATGGACTTTTAATGGGATTTGCGGACCTCCTCCTAATCAAACCCCTTGCCACAAGGGCTGTCTGTTTATATAAAACAAGCGCACCCATCTGAATGTAAACTGGCTGCGGGTTTGTCTTGGTGGCGAGAACGAGAGAGGAAGGGAGAGAGAGTTTGTTCCAGAGACGCAGGATATCATTAGCGTGTTGCCAAACATTTGTTTCGCATTGATTCGAAGTCTGTTAAAAAATGCACTTGAGAAAAAAAAGGCCTTTAATTTCTGCCCCTGTCGAGGATTGATAATACGGCTGCTCTCTCGACAATAAAGTCGGGAAAGTAACATTATTGATGGACTCCATTAAAGAAACGCTGCTTTGTACCATGTGCGTCATCTTTCTCGCTCTTGTTTTCTTTTCTTTTTCTCCACTTTTAGTTTGAAGTCACCCCCTCCTCCATTAGTCAGAGTGATAATGGACTTTTCCTGTGTACAGATCTCTGGGCCCTGGCTGCTGGCACCACAGTTGTCCATTAGGAAAAGAGGCTTTTTTAATGTTGTACACTTGGCCCTCTTTGCCTTTAAATATCTGCACTTTTAAAGCCTCGGTCAGGAATTGTAGCATGTGTGGATCAATGACAAGCGGCCCAGCGACACACACATGGCTGTGCTTTCATCTCTCTGCTGTTCAGACCAGCTGGAGGCTTTTCTGTACTATTACGTGGCCGGTGTCTTCATTTTGATCGTGTTTTGTTTTGCTTCCTCTGCTACTGGTCGCAGGCAGCGCAGGTGTTCATTTTAAAAGTCTGCCCTCACACTTGGTCTTATAGTCAACCAGTCACATGATGACTACAGTGCTGCAACATTGCACACATTTTTAAAAATGCATTTAAATTGGGAAAATTAAATGAGGAATAGTGATTGTGCAGCTTCCACTGTGTTCTTTCTCATCTTTGGTGTTAGCTGGTAGCAGCGCTAAGCTGCACGCTACAGTTTGCGGCTTTATTGCATTTGCCTTGGCCCTCCGTCTCCCTCAATGGCTTTGCTTTAATGGCCTAAACAGATCCGAGTCATTGGATAAACAAGAGTTTAGCAGAGGAGTGGCTGCGTCGGGACAGAGGAGGGGTTGGGTGGAAATGGCAGGTTTTTGTGGTGATTCTGGGTCCATATGTCAGCAATTTGAGGGCATTGTGTACCTTGGCCTAAAACAGAGGCTTCATGATCGATGGAGGGGTGAAAATCTCCCAAGTCCCTGGCGCAGAACACAGGCAAGCACAAGGAAATTGCTTTCAGCTGATAGCTTCATTTTGGTTGACATTTATCAAGTGAATTACCCCTGTTCCTTTCAAATGTTTACTACTACTAGCACCGCCTTTTGACGCAAGTGTGTGTGTGTGTGTGTGCGTGCGTGTGCATGCATGTGTGTGCAAGCGAGAGAGCAATAGAGGTCTGTCTTTGTGGACGTTGTGCTGTGTCCTTTGGCGATTCCTCACAAAAATATACAAGTCTAAATTAGTACAGTAAACATTTGATTTGATTGTCTCGCCTTTTATTCACTGCTGGTGCATTTAAGGAAGGATAACCACTACACATTTTGAACTTTAGCTTTAACTCACAACAAGCTCTAAAAGCTGTGTTTTTAACTAAAAATCATCAGTTCTTGCATAATGGAAATGCAAATCTGTTTATCTCGAGACATTTGCAGCAAATTAGCATTTGCTAATTAGCTGCAATGGTGACATTTATGGGATAGCGGTGAATGCTAGAATGTAATGTAGCAATCGCACATGTAGAGAAGTAGTCACATAGCTGACTCAGTTATACAGCGATATCCAGATAAAGTTTGCTAACATTAGCTCACGTAAACTAATGGTAATTGGACTGTATTTATATAGCGCTTTTCTCGTCCGACGACCACTCAAAGTGCATTCACCCTTTCACAAGATACAAGCTTTTAATCATCGGGGCCAGTTCGGCAAATTATCTTGCCCAAGGATACCTCGACATGTAGACTGCAGAGGGAAGGGATCGAACCGCTGACCTTCTGATAAGTGGACTACCTCCTGAGCCACAGCCACACAGGTCAGCACACACACAAACACAGAGCCACAGGTCATACCAGACCAAGTGGGTCTGAAGAAGCAAAACTCCTGAATGCATTAAATTGAGCAAGAGTGTGTTTTAGTTCTCATGAATTCCTGTTTTCGTTTGTAAAAGGAGAAATGTTATTTCTTCTTTCATCAGCTGTGTAGTCTCACTTTAAAACATCACAATGGGAATTTTTGAAAGTGTTGCAGTGTGCTGACTGAACCCAATCTCATCCCTTTACTGTGTTCAGACAGCACAAATATCAGATGCAGCCACGGAAGAATACAATTTAAACTCGGATTGGGAAAAAAAGAATCAAGATCCCTTTGAGTGTTGCTCTCTATTTCACTCTCTCCATCCTCTCTCACTTCATTCTGCCCCATATCCCTCTTAGCATTGTTCTACTTCTCATTATCCCTGCTTTTCATGTAGATTTCTGTGCTGCATTATTCATATCTTTTGAGAGAAGCACGCTACCAAGGTCTAATACTAGTTTGACGAAAAAACCTATTGTATAGTGCATGTGTGTGTGCGCGCTTGTTTGTGTGATGTAAGAGAAATGATGTATATATGATTCGCAACTGCTTCCTGTCTTCCCTTTGTGCCGCCTTTGATTACACTGTGAACATCAAGCTGCTCCTGCAGCAGCTGAATCGCAGAGGAGGCCGCAGAGCTGGGGCGACGGCAGAGCCGACCACTTCAGCGTACACAGAATTGGATCGATCCCACACACACACACACACACCTCATTCCCTCCTCTCTCTCTCTCCTCCCTCGCTCTCTCTTCTCATCACCTCTGGAGTGTTAAGAGCGTCAGAGTGCGAGAAGCCACCCTGAAGATCTCATCAAGGATCCAATCAGCGCCTGAATACGAAATGCGCTCTCCTCTTCTGATGTGATGATGGGGGGAAAAGACATCGAGAGAGCCTGTCTGGAGCGAAAATCTCTGCATATGCAAATTGAACTAAAGATTTAAATGGATTTGATGTTCATAAGAGTATCTATGACCCTGATGTAGTAACCAGCTTGCAGGAAAAAGAATATGTGCAGATTAGCCTATTAATATTTATAGATGCAATTGTCTGAGCTGTGTGGCATGAGGCCTGGTTGTGCCTGGTGTAATGCAGACCACGTTTAGGCCTAATCCAGGTGGGTGCCCTTACTGCCTCTAACAGGGAAATGGCCGGCCATTTTAGGAGGAAGCTGGATATCCTAATAATCAGGTAAACTAATACCGGTCACTGAGAGTGTTTCCTTCCGGAGCTCTTGGCACGTCAGTCATTCACAGAATTGCTCCTGTCTGGTCTGCGAGCCATTTTAAGTCAATGGAACGTGCGCTCTTTCCCCCCCACGTGTATTTAGAAAGGACCACACGGGCCCCTTTGGATAGCTTCTACACCCACGAGGAGGCTCCCCAACCATCGTAGGGACCAACCAGACGCTCCAACACACACACCTCCTGCTTCTCAAACCTGAACAAAGCGTTCCTCAGTCTAAAGTGGTTAAACTGTCATTTCAAATCGTCTGGACATCGTGATTACCGGCATGGGAGGAATTATATATTTAGCTTTATGTCCGTCGACATTTCCTCCCCCCGCCCTGATCTGAAGTGACTAGCCAGTAGTGCCCTCGATATTACTATCTCTGAGGAGTTTAAACCTTCCCCCAGGAGACAAGTGTAATCAAGGGCTGCCAGCAGAAGAGAGGGAGAAGGAGGGAGGTGTGGGGCGGGTGGTGTTGGTGACCTGTAGTGATGGGATGGTGGAGGGAATGACAATGGGCCCAATTTACGAATACATCTCTACATCTAAATCCTTCGATAATACTGAAGTCCTCAGCCGAGTCTTATTTAAAGAAACAAATATGTGAAAATCAGTCTGGCAAGATATGCTGTTTTTTGAAATCTGAAACATTTTTGCATAGAATTTTGTATATCTGGACGATATTATATCCTCTGCTTTTGTTTTTAAAATTCCTCTTTTTATGTATAAATAACTATAACAGATTCTTTGACCAAATACTCATTGAAAATATTGTGTATCATTGCTGCAACAGGTGAAATTTTAGCAAATTTGATTTGGCATACAATTATTTTCAGCCTTTGCAAAAAGAGTTCTTTTTTTCGGTTAAAATAATTTTAATAATCTGCTACTGCAGAAGGATTGTTTCAACTTTTACAATATGAATCCGTTGACTTTATTGAAGACTGAATTAGGCAGATTGCTGCACTAATCAAGAAAAACTGACTCAAGAAAACTCTGGTATCAAATCAGTTTGCACTGGAATGTCTCCCCACACTGACAGTTTTTTTACTTGTTTTGAGAAAATAAGACATTCAAGAATAGACGAAAATCACTTGGTCAGATGGAGATTTTTGCAGTGCAATAATTGTTTAATTAAAAATGAACTATGTGCTGCAGTTCAGCAAGAGAAGACGTACAGTGCACAGATAACAAGGAGTAGGAGCTGCTGAACATAAGGAAAAGCAAACATGTAAACGTACACAGATATACTGTTCTTTCAGATTTGTTTATTGGGTCATTGTTCAAATAAATTTTGCTTATTTTTCCTTAATTTTTTCCAAAATACGCTGCTAAAAACAATTGTCCCTCAGTAAATACACCCCTCGCCCCACAAGCCTCCGGGATCTCGTCCATCCTGAAGAGACTCATTCATCCTCAATAACGTCACCGCTTGCTCGTAAATAAAAGTGACCGTTAGGAAAGCAGATGAACGCAGCCAACGGATTGGACAGGAAGCCAGTTAATCTGCAATCCAATCCGTCCCGAGTCTAGTGAAACCCGGCTCAGCTTGGCTCACCAAGGCCTGGGAGGAAGGAAGTGAAGGACTCAGGAAACAGTGTTCAGAGCTTTCACCAGTCATATCCATCACAGTGCAGGGTGATGGAAGTGTGTGTGTGTGTGAGTGTGTGTGTGTGTCCCTGTTTCACCAGTCATATCCATCACAGGGCTCTGTCTCCAGGCCTGGGCAAGAGAACTGGAGAGTCATTAGAGGGGCTGGGCTGCAGGCTGCAGCGCTGCACTTTAACTAAACATCTTTTCCATAAAATAAATGCTTCCAGGTTAGCGTGGGTCCCGGAGAAACCAGGTCGCCTCGCTTTTGCTGCCACTCATCTGATCCCAATTACCAGACAGACTGGGTCAGAGCCAGCAGAGACTATATGGATACAGACTGGAGTCGTGTGTTAGGCTCCAGTGACAACCCGAGTGTGGCATCCTTTTGGCTAAAATCAACACATCGCCACCCTGCCGTGCCCCATCCTCCCTGTCACTGTGCAACACATCCTCTGAAAAACCATCTGTAATGGAATTAAAGCAATAGCACACACGACTGTAACCAGTATGGTTTTTTGCACATAGATTTTTTTTTAGCTCATGCTCATAAGCCTTAGCATAAGTGAGTATGTGTGGGTTTAGTGTGGACGGCTTGAGGACAGTATAACGGCATGTTGTGGTGATCAAACCTGTGACTTACCTCCACCTTGAAGTGTATTGAACTGCCAAGTCAAAGAGTAGAAATTTCAACAGCTTTTGCACATAAATAAATACATGCATTTAATATGTAATCTGTTTCTAAAATAGGCAAGACATACAGTGAAGTCAGGGAAAGTTTATGCATTTGGATCTCATGCATGTCTTATTGTCCTTTTGTTATGTCACCTAGTTTTGTCACCTCTTGTCATTTTCAGTAATGTGATGTCATGTCACATTATAACATCTTCGTCTGTTAATATCTTTGCACTTCATGTCATTTATCAACTGTTCAGATGGAAAAGCTGCCTCATGGCCTGTTAATTAATGCAAAAATGAAACACACCACATCCTATATCTTGTCCTTTGGTGCTGTTCCCTCTACTGACTGTCTAATGTTTTCGAAGATAAAACAAGCACAATTACACTAAGCAGGTGTAGTGCACACCTGGTTAAACCTGGAACGTGTTTGATAAAGGCACGTCCAGAAACACACTGAAAGACTGAACGCATCACGTTTGGTCAGTGCATCATCTTCCACGAATCCATTAAAACCTGTTGGACTTTTATTGCTGCAGAAGAGCAAACATACTAGAATCTCACAAAAGTTTAGAAACATACTTGACGGTAAAAATTCAGTAGGAATACAGAACACAAAATTAAAATATTTCAGATGCAAGATTTGCCCTCCATCAAGCACATTCATTACATCCACCGCAGCTGTGTTACGTGCATGAGAGTAACCTGATCTTGGAAGAGAGGAAGAGCCGATCATGCTGATATATATGTGTTCGTGCATTTGTGTGTTTTTGTGTGGACACAGTGTGCATTTACCTCCATACATTATTGCATAATTGTTTCCTGATGCTCTCCTCTTCCCTAGAATATTAATTACCAAATGATGAAACCGCCTCTTTGGTCCGGGAGGTTGAGGTTGAAAGAGGAAATGGGGGCCGCGCATGTAGGAGATCGTCCTTTTTGATGGGGTTAACTCTCATTTTGAGTGTGTGCGTGTGTTGTGTGTGTGGTTTGTGGTGCTGTTGGGAGGCAGGACGGGGTGATGGGGATGGGGCATAGCATGAGCTATGTCAGGGCGTTGAGTTTCAGAGGGGAGCGTTTTCTTAGATTGAAGGGATGATGAGAATATCTTGGACAGCTGGACGTAGCAGTTGTATTTTTGGCACTAATTAATACTTTTTTCTTGGCTCCAAAGAAAATTATGTTAAACCAGAAGAAAAAAAAAAGCATGAAAAGAAAGCTGTACTTAAATGTTCTGGCCAGGACACTCCTGTCAAAGAAATGTTTCAGTCTCAGTGAGGCCCTTTCCAGGCTGAATAAATGTAGATATGTGAGTATTCAGACACGCAAACAAACGTGCACACACTTTCCCCCTTAGCCTAACTTAAATCTGTGATATTCAGTACCTGCAGCTTGATTAACTCATATCCCTGATCCTATGGTCTGACATCAGATTCTATTGGCAATAGGAAATCACAGCTACTCAAAGCAAAGAGCTAACAATTCTGGAGATAAGATCGAGATCATATACCTCAACAATAAGATAACAAAACACAGACAGTGACTCAGAGAGAGGATATAAAAGAAAAAACTGTTTCCACATAAGAAACTTCCCTTTCATCAGATGAAAACTGGCAGAAAAAACAGCTTTTTTGTGTGTGTGTCTGAATTATTTTTCCCGTGACCCTTTAATTCCTCCATAAGTGAACAAAATTTCATGGGTTCAAAATCAGCAAACACAGCCACCTACAGCTCTCACACTGAGCCTGCATGGAAAGGAGGATGGCACCATCTAGTGAAACTATGATGTAGGGAAGGAGAAAAGATGCACAATTCTATTGGCTAAAAGTGAAACGCTTTTATTTCATGAAAATAACGAAAAAACATATGTTAATTGTCCACTAACACTGTTATTTGCACCTTGAATGCAAGAATGGAGTTGTATAATATGTATAATATGGCTGTCTTTTCTCTGTGGAATGTGCAACTGAAGAAAAACAGGCTTAATGCAAAACTTCACCCAAATCAGCTTTTTTAATATTAAACTCTCCAAAAGGCTTATAAGTTGCCTGTTAAAGCTGTTACTTTGTAAAAGTGACTGTGCAGCAAGGAAGGATTCACACACAGAGAACACAGAGATTTTAATGTTGTTATTTAGTACGTTGCATGGCTGTAAAAAGAACAAAAAAGGTGTGCAAAAGTAGAGAGTGCAAATGTTCCGGACCATGCTGCATGTTCCACAGTGCAAAATGAGGCATCTAAGGTGAGTCACTCTGGATGTGCGCTACTCAGCAGGTGCACCTAGTCAATCATCTGGGGCTTGATTGAATGCACATGAAGCCAACTGCCTGCAGGTCAAGTAATTATGAACACAACATTACAATAATATGACTCCATAGGGCACACACATTCTCATACACAGGCTGATATATATATATATATATACAAGCGTTAGCTTGTACACTGAGAATGGGAGTCAAACCAGACCTCAAGACACAGAGAACAGGTTATATCTAATTCTTCATTTAAGCCACTAGGGTGTAGCGTTTTAAGGTAGAAGATGTCCTGCATCCACACTGGATTAAAATTTGATCCACGTTTCCACCACGATGGCTGAGAATCATCATGTCAATGGCACAGAATGCCAAGTCTGATTTAGGGTCAGCACAGTGGAAAGCACTTTCATGTTCATTGCCTCCTCGGTTACATATTGGATGCCACTTTTGATACATGCGAGAGGAAAGAGGACATTACTGGAGCTGCACTATAAATTTTGTACTCTTGTACTTTTTTTTTTTGACACAAAGCTGGAAAAGTGTTTTTATAATTAGAACATGCAGCACAGTGTTGGCAAGGAGACAAAGCCCCTGATGGTGACTATCACATACCAGAATTACTTCAACTGAATCATGCAGTAGTTGAGAAATGTGAAAAAGCCTGGAGATCATATTTTGTCATCAATATATCTTTTCCAAAACACAATGGATTGTGAAAAATTGATTATTATTGTACACATGGTTGAAACCAAGCCATGACATATCTGCACAGTCAGGGGCGAGGCTTGTGCCCATAGCAGTGCCATGTGATTGTCAAAACAATTTCACACCAGGAAGTCCATTAGGGGAATGTTCTCTGGATTTGAGAAAAAAAAACCCTGTTTGTAATGACTTGACCTGCAGGCAATTGGCATCACGTGCGTTCAATCAAGCCTTAGATGACTGACTACGTGCACCTGTGGAGCAACCCGCAGGCAGGATGACTCATTTCGCACTGAGGAAAGTGCAACATGGACACTTTATTTTACAGCCCTGTAACCTATCAAATAGAAAAATTTAAAATCCAAACCTGAGCCTGAATCTCTTTTTTGTTCTCTCTTGCTGCACCGTAACATTTTCCATGCCTACCACAACAGAGAAGAAGACAAAAAAGGAAGTTTTTTTTAAGGCACAGCTCATCTCTTGTGAACCAGAGCAAAGCAGCTGTTTTCTTGGTGGGAAAAAAAGAAAAATCCAGAACTATTCTTGCATCATAAACCACTTCAGTCTAATCCAAATCACCATTTCTAAAATATCGCAACTCATTCTGTATTTCCCGTATTTCCCAATTTACATTTCTTACAATACCCTCAAATTTACAGTGTGTACAGTAACAGTTTTTTTGGAAATGAACTATGTGATAGTGTAAACTGTGATTACGGCACATTTATATATGTGTGCAATAATGAAATATGTTTGGTGTTTTGGGATGATGATGTATTGATTTAAGACGAGAGAGAAACAAACATCATCTGTAAACCCAATCATGACTGGGTTTACAGATTAAATGATGAATTTAACCTGCTGAGCAAAGCAGAAAAGCAGAAGTATCTCACAGTGTTCATGCTCAAGAAGGAAGTTGTTCATAAATAGTTTGCAGGCAACAGCTGAAGGAGTCAACAAAGTGGTGAAACTTGATCATGAGTAATACTGCTGGATGGTTTTGCTTTCAAGTCTTGTTATATTTTTTATTATCTTGTAGTTTTTCACAGTATGTAAGCACAGTCTTTGTTAAATATGCAGTTTTTCTAATAATGCATAATATATTGCAATATACCTGTTTATCAGATCTTTATTTATTTGGAATATGTATGTTATATGACCTAAACCTTTCCCTTGGTTTCTCTTTGCTGGAGAGTATGAACGTGTTTCTTATACATACTGTAGATAATGAAATGTACAAAACTTCTGTCAGGATTTATGATGTTCTGCTGTGTTCACCAGCTCGATGCTGTTGTTGTTCGTCTGCTGATTGGTGAGGTTTTGGGGTTTTTTTTGTTTTTTTTTTATCTGAAGTAGCTGCCTGCTGTGGCTAGAAACCAGGCTGTTGAGAGGAACCTCTGCAGCTGCAGGGGTTTTCTGTCCAGCCGAATGGTGTTAACGGGCCCTGAACGTCTGTCATGATAGTTGTGACACCGCAGATGTAAGAGAATGCATGTTTTCATGTGTCCTAATTTAAAATTAGCCCTACTTTGAATCAGGTTTGGTCAACAAAAGCTGCATGGGTTTGATATTCGTGACTGAACCAGTAACAAATGTAGGTTATCACACATAATTAGGATTCATTAATAACAGGAATATATTGCTGTTTTTGTTTCATCTTGTTCAAGGCCATCTGCAATCATCTGACTTAATGTCTTCATCTGGAGCTCCCGGACACATTTTTAGTTTGGGTTAAAACTTATTTGGGTGGTTTTATTTTTCTATCCAAGTATTGTTGGAAGTAGGCATGTTTATGTTGTGCACAGCTGAAGTTTTCAAAGATTGTTCATGGTTTTAAAAAGCATTTTGAGACTTGCTTTATAACAAACACTTTCATCATAAAAGTGGAATGCATTGACTGTACAGTTTCCTGAATCCAGCATACCCCCTCATGCCCCTTCCATCCTCCACTGGGCATCACATCTTATTACCTGCAACACATGTCAGCCACACTGTGTATCTGAAGGCAATCATGTAACAGGTAGTTTTTTCACTTCTCAATTTAGAAGGTCAATTAACCCTCATAAAGACACTGAGAGAGTGAGAGAAAGTAAATAACAACATGGCGATCATTGCCCTCTGCAGTGCTTTTCATTTCACACACGTCCAGCAGCTGCAGTGCGAGAACACACAATTAGCCATGTTTTGAAGGTTCCTCTTTAAACACGTCTGGCGGTTGATGCTGCAGTTGTAGATTCACCAGTGCAGTAGAAAAATATGACAACATGCTGACTGAGTGAAAATCTTAATGACTCATACACTGGGTGAGATGTAAGAGACTACAATGACTGGAGAATGAAGAACATACAAAAATATAAAAAAAAATCATTTGTATCACATTACTGGAATCAGGGAGGTCTCTTGACAGGAATACTGATAGAGTCACTTCCCTTTTCACAAACAGCAAACAGAAACTGTTGCTGCTTTGCTTGCAGTCTAGAAAACAACCTTAATGATGACCTTTTTTTTTCCTGGGCACAGAAGCGAAACAGAAAGAACTGCAATCGTTTATCAAGTGTTTCAACGATCCGCTCTGTTGGAAACACATGTGGATGTGTAGCTGAAACCACTCTCAGGACTTTCATGAATGGTGTGTGCAAAGATAAGATGGATTACTGATTGCACTGTGTCTAAAAATAAAAATCTCGTTAAAAAAAAGAATAATTAGATGTAATATTTTCATCAAAATGACAGTACAAAAGCAGTCCTGATGGATACACGCATTTTGCAGCATATCTGGGCTTCTACAAAACCTGAAAACACACAGTCAGTGTCAGACAAAACTATGGTTAAAAATGTAACAAGTGCTTGGCGTCTTTGTTGGTAACAAAGTTTTGCGCCCTCACTCCTTCACAGTTTGTGTTCGGAGCTCCAGCACCCCCTCTGTCCCAATTGTGCCCTTGAGAATGGGGCAGTGTCCCGGGCAGGCCGTGACCAGGACCCTGCATCCTCTTCTTTCTCTCAGTAACCTCTGTATGGACGCGTCGAAAAATTGGTCCCCTTCTCTGTAGCCGTCCAACAGCAGCAGGACCTCGCCGGACCCGGTGAACAGAGTCCTCATCTCGTCCTCTGTTGATATCTTTTCCGCGAGAGACAGCTGTGATGTTATTTCCTGAAACAAGTTACCCTTCGCTTTGCCGCAGTCGACATATAAAAGAAGTGCGACAGTGCTGAGATCTATGACGCTGGCAAGGGTGTGTGCGGGCCCTTCGGTCCAAGAAGAGACCAGGATGTGGGCTGTGGTTGTCTTGCCGCTTCCCGGGGGTCCCTCAAGAAGAAGCGTCTCTCCAGCTTCAGGGAGTAAAGCTTGGAGATTCACAGCCTGGCCGCTCCTGACAAAACGAAACAAATCAAGAATAACTGTGAGTATAAAAGATGCTGGTCTGTACGAGTATAGAAACACAGACTTCAGCCATGTCCGGAGTCCACACACGAAGCTTCCCGGTCACGTCAGCGTGACAAAGACAAAGTTTCAAGAAATCCATTTATTTTAATGGACTCACTGATATCTGTTGAATTTCTCATGCTGTGTTAATATGCCCAAATATTTCACATTAACCCCAACCCAACTTTGGTGAACTCTGAATTCCAAATTTATGACGTTGGCCAATATCAAACCATCTATACAGTTCTGATTTAAGAGCTGGATTTTAAAATGGGTTAAAATGAAGAGGTAAAAATCTGACATTCTCAATCTTTTCAATAAAAAGTGCAGAATTTTCTCATCCTTACAAAAATGTTCGTAGTTGGAACGAAAAACTTGCTGTTACTGGAAATGTGATCTTAGAAGTGGAGTCTTGCATCTTTAATGAGCTTCTTGTAAAATTGCACTTGTGACTCACTTGTTTTGCAGCCTTTGAGAGAGCTCCTCCACACTGAAAGCATCCAAGTGACGTCTGGCATCCGCGTTGAGGTAGATGTCGGAATAAAGGGTTTTCACAAACGCCCCCAGATTTTCCTCTCTGCGGCCTGCAGACAACAAAATGATGATGATCATATCAGCGTCATTTGATGAAGTGGAATCAAATAATGTGGAAAAAATTTCTCTGAGACGTTTTCTTTGTTCTTTTCTGTCTTGTCAGAAAATTTCCTGTAATTTCGCAGTGGAGTGTGCAGGTTGATATTTTGTTCAATAAAGGACATTTTTTAATTATTGAAGTTCAGCAGGCTGACAGATAGTTACAGATTTCTGGGGGAAGTTGTCTTCCTAAACTTGTCTTTTCTTAGAGGTTTCTTCCAAACCTTGAACTTGTGGGTGTCTTCAAGTCAAAACTTCCCTTTAAAGTCAGTGTCTAAGGGGAAGTTTTTAAAAGATTTCTTTTTTTGTTGTAATTTCTGCTTTATTTAGATTGTGACATCTAGAGAGAGACAGGAAAGGCAGGCAAAGCTAAGGTCCTGGAGCTGGAGTCCCTCCACAAAGTCAGTCTCTTTGCAGATGACATATTGCTTCACTTGCAAGATCCATCAAACTCCCTACAAGAGGGAGTCCCTTTTCTGAAACATCAGACTATGATATGAACAAAAGCAGCAATTGTACATATATATGGTAATGAAACACACTCCTAACAATCACTAGAAAAGTCAAATATCTGGGTATAAATGTTTCCACCAAACTTGTTGGTTGTTGTTCCACCTTCTTTTGTTCCACTACAAAAAACAATAAGAGATGATTTAAACTGCTGGACAGATTTACTCCTTTCCCTCATTGACGGATTAGCCATCAAAATGATCCCATCTCAGCCCACCACTAACTGGTTTAACTCACTAAACTCACTCACAAACAAATTCAACTGGAAACTCAAGGAGGACTGTAAGCTCCTCACTTCTTATTCTACCTCCATGTAAACCAACTCCACTATACCTCAAACTGGATCCATCCCAACCAACACATTAACCCATGGATAGAAACACAACAGTCAGTATGCAAAGTATGCATCCAAAGCTCCTAAACACCTTCATAAAAGCACAAATGCTTCAAAAACACTGGAGTATCAACAACCATGCAGCTTCATGGGGAAGAAAAGCTATAATAAAAGCACCACTCTCTTTCACTACATGGAGACAAAGAAGCAGCATACATCTCTAGCAAACCTTCTATAATAATTCCTTTATCACATTCCAGGGGCTGGTTCAGAAATACAACATTAGGGGAAGAAGAATACTTTCAGTGCCCTTCAGTTAAAATCCATACATTTACAGTGACCAACAACACCAACCTACAGCTAATACAATAGAAACTGATCCATGCAAAACTACAGACCCCCACCACTGCCCCTCACCATCGCCAAGAAAACTGGAAACACAATAAACAGCCCACACTGGCCAAGCCTTCTAAGCCTGGGCCCCTTTCTTCATATCTTTAAATCTGCCTGTGAGCAAATCCCCCCTACACACACACACACATGCACACGCACACACACACACACAGACACACACAGACACAATCAATCTATCAATTACAAAACTCTCACAAAATGCATCACCTTCCCTTGATTCAGCTCCTCATACTTGTTTATGTTATATGTAGCAACCTTTAATCATATATTGTTATTATTTATTATCTGCTATTAGTATTATTGATGATATTGATGGTGTAATTTTTTGGTTATTTATTTTTCTACAATTTTTTTTGTCTTTTTGTTGATTTATTTTGAACAAAAACCACTGCACTCCCTATCTCTTCCATTATTTCACTTATTCATCCTTCCCACTTTCATTGTCACTCTTCCTGACTCTGTCCATTTTTTGCTCCATGTGCCTGACTGTTCTGTCTAACTCTCAGTCCATCCATCTGCCTTTCTGTCCATCTGTCTACTGCAGTTATTTTGATGATTGATTAATAGCTTAAGTAATATTTAATGTAAATATACCAAACTGGTTTCACTGGCATCTCTGCATCTTATGTGGCAGAAACTGAATATCTTTGGGTTTTGGACTGTTGGTTGGACAAAACAAGACATTCAAATACATTTGGCCTCTGAATGAACTTTAGGAAACTGTGACTGAAAAATTGTGGTTTTTCACTATTTTCTGATATTTTATAGACCAAACTGAGAAAATAATCTGCAGATTCATCGCAGATGAAAATAATCGTTAGTTGTCGTCATTTTATATATCCACTGACAAACAGAAATTGTGCAAAAAAAGCTCTTTTCTATAAGAGTCACTTACCTTCACTTAAAACAGTTATCTCTTCCTCATTTTCTTTTTCTTCTCGTAGGCCTGAAAAGAACAACACTGTTAGAAAACTAACACAGACAACAGTAACATACACAGAGGTACTGAATTAGTGAGCCATTCAATCATTGCTATAGCGACAAGAAATGCAGGGGTGTAACTTCAGATCTATTCACATACACCTCAGTGCAAGTTTAAATCAAATGAATTGAATACAAGCAGATGTACTTTGTAGTGTGTGACCTAACAGTAAAGGGGATCTTTGTATTTTAACTTCTGTATTCCAGAGAATACAGGATGGCGTCATGCAACAAAATGCTTTTGCACACTGTCGATACTAATTGTATCACCTGCAGTCGATTAGCATTCCACATGTACAGATGTAGCTGTAGGTCTTTCTGTGTTACTCTACGTGTTATATACTTGCAACCTGTAAGAGGATATTTGAGTTTTAGCCCTTCTAGTGAAGGCACAGTACATGCGCTACCTAAGACTCGGTTAAACTACACTGGCCATATCACACATCATCAGTGCCGCCCCCTGGGGGCATTAGCAGGGCTTTTAGATGCGTTACCGTGAAGACTCTCGCAAATTATTCATTAAACAACCTATTTTTATTTTCTATGAGTACATTTTTTCACATTGCAAAGAGGCGGCACAGCCAGGCGGCTGAGGAGTGGATGACACTGCCAGTGCGATGAATGAATCATTCCGGTGGAGGAGGAAATTACAATGAGGGTTTCAGGATGACCCCGAAATGTGTGCTCTTAGCCTTCTTCATGGAAAGCGATAGCAACTGTGCGTGTGGGTGTGTGAACATTTAACAAATGCATCAGCAGCAGTTTGATTAAAGAGAGACCTGTTTGTTGCAGAACATGGTTTGTCTCCATGGTTGCTCCTTTCTTTTAGATATTTACTTCATGTGACACTTTTTCAGAAGCCCTGAAAGGTCGCTTCTACTTTTGAACTACCTTTCCTGTTGCTGTCTGTGAGACTGTGGTTCTTATGATTACCAGCCCATAACACATTCTTTTTAATGGGTGTACCATTAACACCATGCAGGGGTTGTGTGTGTGTGTGTGTGCAGTGTATGGTTTAGACTCACAGTCAGCTGTAGAAATAGATCTGCCTCGACCGCTGACCAAAAAGTTCCTGTGAGTGCTGAACCCTACGGAAAAAAAAACCCTTTGCTATTAATTCGGTTTGTTGGCACAATGTGTGTGTGTGTGTGTGTGTGTGTGTGTGTGTGTGTGTGTGTGTGTGTGTGTGTGTTTAAGCATGGGCAGATGAAGAAAGTTTGTTTGACAAATAGTGTAATTCTTGCTACTCAATATAATGGTGTTAAAATGGGACTTTGTTTTAAAAGCATCAGCTTCACTTTCTATATGTTTGACAGACTAGTGATATATTTGTATGTATGCATGACATATGTATATATATATATATATATATAGTGGTGTTACTGTATGTTATCATGTTTTGGCTTTAAATTAGTTGTATGCTAACATTTAATTGACTTAATTTGGCTTTTTTTCTTGTTTTTCTCTTGTAAATCTTCTATTTCTCATGTATTTTATGTGCTCTTTTAAGTACATTCATTGTTTTATTTGTTGTTCTTGAAAAGTGCTATAAAATAAAGATATTCGTACAAGTGATGGACAGTGTGCGGGACTCTTTGCTTTCTTTCAGAGTCAAGAGTTGTTCTTCACTCTCTTCATGGTGTGCGAGAACTAAAAATACCATCTGTAGGTTTCCTTATCTGTAAGTGCAGTCAGGATTCTTATCGTGTTCACACATTCATATAGGTTACAGTTTGAGCCTTCTATTGAAGTGATGGAGCTGTTTGTTTGAGTAGTTATAAGATCAACAAACAAATGGTATACTAAAGAACCCATTCCACGCATTTACAAATAACCTCAAATTCCCCTTTCACACAAACCAAGACCAAGCTGGGTGTTTCCAAATGTGGTGATTGTGACACACGTCACGTCCAAAAAGCTAAGTCATGCTCACATGAAAACACACATAACGAGTCACATGCTGATAAAATTCCCTCAAAGGCAAATGGCAGTCGCTACGGTGCCAAATCGAACACCACACTTCCTCCTTTTAGAGGCTAAATTCCTTGACTCGACATGTATCACAAATATCACATGTATCCACTGCCTTTACAGTTGAGCTGACACATGTTGTTTACTAACACGGCACGAATTCTGCTGCCCATTTCACAAAAAAAGCCATCAGCTGCTGAAGGCTAATTTTCAGTTCTGGTTGGACAGTTAAGTTCAACCAGTTCTGTTGTTCTCTTTTCCATGTTGTCACCACTTTCTCAAACGTGCTATGACATGTAAAAATAAACCAGTGTGAATGCTGCCAATGAGGGAATGATGAGGAGTTTAAGAAAATAAACTCTCAGAAAGAGTGACAAATCTGCAGCATATTTTCATATGCTGCAGATTTGACTGGACATTGGCGTATTCAGTCTTGGATATTTTGCATGCTAAGTGTTACTGTGTTTGTTGCAAGCTACGCGCCCTGAATCTGTTGGAGGGCTGTAATGCACTGCGCACAACAAGAATTGAGTGACTGGTTACCTTTTCGTCGTCGATACGTGAGCACCGCTACAATAATCACAACCATTATCACTCCTATGCTCAGTACAACGATGAGAGCATCATTTTTTGCACGAGGAATAAGCAATTCATCTGTGAAAAACAGAGAAGGATTAGTGTTAACATGTGCCAGAATAACCAGCATCAGAAATGACAGTGTTGGCAGGTTATGAGTTATACCCTTGCTTTTAATATGTTTGACCACTATGGAAATAACCAAATATACCAAAGACAAACTGTTGCAAACTTCCCCTTAATGGTTAAGCACTAAAAAAGGCAGCTATTTACATAACTTATCCTCGTTTAATAGTTTTTTGGTAAACAGCCTCATCTTCTTTTGCATTTCTTCTTTTTGTTGATGTATTTAAAGGCCTTATTTCTTCATTTAGCGCTAAAATACCCTGAATTTATCTGATTTCAGGTGCAGGGCCGTAACCCCACAAAATCAGGACATACCCCCAATGTTGTACTCAAAGAGAAAGTAATCCTTTGCAGTCATATAAGCAGACACTACACATACAAACAAACACACATTTCCACGTGTCTCATAACAGCACTCCTACACACCGCTGCATCGTTCAAAGTTCAAACCCAAACGCCTCCTACGGCTTTGCTGTAGCAGGGAAAATTCTTGTAGCTCTGGAAAAACTCTGAGCAAGAGCTGAAAAGCTCAGTGGTGATATACATATACGCCCTCTGTTAGCAATCACATTAGATGTGGTTTGACATTAGACACTATCAAAAAGAAAATATGAACGCAACAGGAAACAGCAGCAGTAGGTAGTGACGACTATATGACATTTCCTGTTTTTCAGTATCCAAGGCTTCACCTAACACACAGACTAGAGGTTCAAATTAGGACAATTCTGCTCGAGTTTCCTTTCATCCTGGGGAAACATAGTTGCTTCTTATTTGATTCTTTCATCATTTTGTAAGTGTTGCGAGCAGCAGAGGGCTGACACGAGAGGAGGTGGGAGAGATGGGGGATGACATGCAAGAACTTGACCTGAGGATGTTGCAACAGCATGGTCAGCATTTAACCCTGTCTGCTCACATCCTCTCTGCAGTTACAGATTATGAGTGCAGCCTCAGGGGGAAAGCCTAAAAGGAAATAAACATTTACCTGGAATGTGAAATGTTGCAGAGTAGCCATCGTTTGCAAAGCTACATGTGTAGTTGTTTTTGTCTGACGCGCGGACTCGTATCTCACTGGTGACTTTAAAAAGCTGGTCTGGTGTTGACACAGCAGTCGTGCTGGGATTGATTCTCTGCCGGTGTCCATCCTGCCATGTAACAGCAGACTGAGGGTAACCCTCAGACTCGCAGGTTAGCTGCACCTCATCCCCCTCTGCAGCCTTTTCAATGTGTTTAGTCCCTGCTTTATAAGGTGCTAGGGGAGAATCAGACAGAAAGAATATCTAATAAATACCTTCTGTTTAGAAAAGCACTATTATGATATGATGTTAGGATCTTGTATATGTAATGTAATGTCAATGATGGGAAGATCTTGAGGAATGCCAAAAACATTTTTTTTTTTTGCCAAACTGAGTAACATTAGTTTCACTTTCACAATGACCGATACTCTTATTGCCCAGAAATGACCACATGCTGTGGTCAATGACCACAACCATTCCCAGAACAAAGGCCCTGGAGTCTTCACCTAAAAACCTATAAAAAATGACTTGGACTAACCTTTGGTACTAACCTTTGACAAGCAGAGTTATCTTTTTATAATCAGCTCCATCTCCTGTCTGTGCCAAACACTGGTAGGTCCCAGAGTCATTGATCCTGAGCCTGGAGATCTGTGCAGTGACAACAGAAGAAAGTCTTTATGTGATCATGTTAAATGTTGTTCCCCTACGCCCTAAAACTCTGAATGAACCAAAAGGAGGAGTTCTGTTGTTAAAGCCCTGCCTGAACTCTCGTCAGTCAAAGTAAAAGAGAAAAACACTTGGTCCACATATTGTTGTATTTTGTGGAAACATTTTCGGCCCCTTCTTAGCACAGATACCTTAGTATCTGTGAACATGTGAACATAGATAATAATGGGGAGACATGTAACAGTTATTCCCAGCAGGATGAAAAAAGGACAACATCACTTAGAGGGAAATTTACAGGTAAAAACCCACCACCTGCCTACAAATTCTATGTAGACCTGAACATTTTACTGGCAGTGTTAACCTGTAACCTGGCCCAGCCTTCCTCCAGCTCCTCGGTGAGAAGACTCGCTCTGCCCCGGTAGTCCGGACTCTGGTTCGCCAACTGCTCCACCCCGTTATCTATCCGGTATACTTCCCGGAACGAGCCCTGGGTGACCCAGTGCCAGGTTACCTTCAGGGCGTCACCAGGGCTTGACTTTTTAGGCTGAAACCTGCAGCCCATCACAACGTCTCCTCCAAACTCTGACTCGTACCTGGTTCTCTCAGCTTCAACAGTGAACAAGACTGCAGGGAAAAGGTAGAATAATGTCAATTTGATCCACAGCCAGGGAAGAAATATCAAAAGATGCCAGCTAGACGATTTTAACTGCGTGTTGAATAGAAATGCAAAGGATGCATGTAGATGCACTGTGTGTCCCGTGTCATTCATTCATAAATGTCTCGTACACTTTATGGAACACACCTGAGAGAGATGGCTGAAACATGACTTGCAAAAGTACAACAAGGGCCCAGTCCATTGAGACCTGAGGGAGAAGCAAAAGGGAGTTTTACAGAAGCTGACATCTTTCGGACGTGTTACCAGTAACATGACTCACTTTACTGAAGAAAGCCAGATGTGATTTCCAGAGCCACAACATGTTTGATCTAGTTTACTTCTTTAGTCATTCAAAAAAATGCCATGACCCTCAGAAAAAACAACACACAGCATCACATGTTTTCTCAGTCGAAGCATGAATCAGCTCTGCTACGGGGCAAATTACATCCTCATTTTGTTTCTTGATAAAGAAACAAAAATAGCACGAGCGCGCTGTTGTTTGACTCTGAAGCTGTGTCAACACACACCCACACAAACACAGAGGGCTGCTTTTCCTCTTTGTGCATGTTTTACCCGGCAATGCCGGCACAGCAGGCTTCTGTGGAAATGATTTAGATTTAGACACAAGCTGTTCTAAACATCCTTTTATCTAAGGAGCCAGACATGAACGCGATTGCGCACTTTTTAGGAGCTCTACCCTCAAGCCAAAGCTTTATTGATGCACATTATCGCACAAGTCTCACAGCGGAGAAGTTTGAAGCTGTTCATGGACTGAAAGCAGCAAACTGGTGGAAAATGGAAAGGACAGCTCCAGCTCTGCAGAACACTCAGTGAGCTGTCACTGATGATTCATCTCTGTCTGTTCACTTATTAAGTTAAGTGTTGTTATAACAAAGCCTGATGTGAACACATTCACTATAATGAAGATAACGGTCATCTGTCTACAGGGCTTCAGATTAAAATATGAAAAACCAAATAAATACAAATGATACTAATAAAAAAAATCACATTTAGCTACATAATTAAATTCTCTTTTACTACCAGCACTAATAGGATAAAAGTGAATAATAATAATGGTGATGATAATTAGGTTTTGGAGCTGTGTAAACTGTTGTTCCTCTTACCTGCAGGGCTTGCACAGCTCGCTGCGCTCGCAGTAGGTGTTTCCTGCCTCGTTCAGCTCAAATGATCCTCCGTCGTCTCGTCTGCTGTTTAAGAGGCGCTTCCACGGTGTGACAGCGCGAGGAAAGCCCACCTCTGCACGAACACACCCACACACACGCGCGCGCGCTTGTGTTTGTCGATGGCACGGCGCGACTTTTATCCTGAACACTCATGACCTTCCTTTAACATCAACCCTCAGATTTAACGTGGAGCTTTTTGTCCCCAATCAGAAGGCGAGAGTGAGCGAATATCAGCTTTTTGTCCACATATTGTCTCTAATATCACTCATAGTATAAGCACACACGCTGTAGAGTACTTTTACAGCTTGTTTAGTTTAAAGAGCGCTTTCATTAAACGGAGCAGCACCGCGTTTTCAAGGAAATGTTCGCAGTCCGGTTAAATTAAGGTTAACGACTGCTTTGGCAGACACGGAAGTAGTGTAATGTTCTTCCTGTAAGGAAAGACAGAACAAGCAAAAGAAAAGCCCATAAACCGTGATAACACAGGCTCAGACCCACAGCACAGGCAGATGAGCCGCGTTTAAGAGATGTTTATGAATGACATAAACTCAGCAGAATCAGTGAGATGGGTGTGAAACTGATCCCCGGTCTGTTCTTTCCCTGCAGGTCGCTCTCAGGTGTGCTTTCCCTCACACGCGGACAGCACAGTTACACCTCAGTACTTTCCAGCATCACGCAACCATCCTGTCAACTGCTTCACCTAATGATGTAGGTCAGGCCAAGCCAACAGCAGCAGCAACATTAAAACCACGACTGCTACTACTACTGATTATAAGAATGATGATGATGATAATCAGTGGTAGGAGTGTTCAGATCATGTGGTTAAGTAAACAGCACACACACAAAAATGTAAAAGGTAAAGGTCCTGCGTTTAAATTACAAATGAATCATTATATGTACTGATTATATGAACTATTCTATTACTATTCTATTTAATTTGTAGTGCTGGGTTAATGTAACTGCTTCATAAAGATGTAGGAAGTATTTTAAGGTTGTATCTGAGTAATTTCATTTTCTTTAGACTGTAGGGCAGTTTAATTAATCTCAATCTGCCAAGTAACTATTAGTTATAGCTGTCGACTAAGTCCAGTGGAGGAAAAGGTGCAGTGTTTTCCTCTGAGATGTAGTGGAGTGTAAGTATAAGGGAGTGGAAAATAGGAGCTACTGTCGTAAAGTACAATTACCTCAAGGTTGGACACAGAATTTGTGGGGGTGTCCTTAGTTTCTTTCTAGTGCTGACAGCAGACTCAGAGGGAAGGGTGCAAAAAAACAATAAGGGCAAAGTGTTTTCTCCACCGGAAAAGTTCCCGACCAAAACAACAACTGAAAATTTGAATGGGAGAAGTTCTAACACAGCTGAAAGAGAAGTTGACCTGTGTACAGCTTCCATCACCAAGATGCCATGAGGAATTCCTACATACATGAAGCAGACATATCCAATAGTCACTGTCACTGTCCCATCTACAGTGTTACCTTTGTGGACTTTCCATCAGCTCCTACATGTTGTATGTGTTCACACACATGCAACATGCACGTCTGATCTTGTCAATGTTGGTGTCATATGAGGGAGTTTATTTTTTTTGCTAAACCACTGAGCAGTGGTTAATTTCCACTGTACCTTTTGGAAACCCCTTGAAAAATCAGACATTATTACTATGAACTTTACTGCCCATATTACTCAAATTTAAACCAGACACACCTGTCGTTGTGGGAAAGGCTTGTGACACAGATCTCATGTGAACACAACGTGTGTGTCAGTTTAATTGTGGTTACCTTCAGGACACATGCTGTGAGTATGACTCTTGAGATCATACTCACACTTCACAATATATATTTCTTTCCTAACTCAAGTAATGTGTTAAAATGGATATCTTGAAGGACTATTGGCAGCAAAACTTACTTATGATAAGTTGGTTGTGAACCTAAGAAGGTAGAAAATTGATGTATTATCTGTCCATGAAGGTGAAAGCTGGAGTCCGTCATGCCGTTATAATGCATTGATGAAAACAGATAGCTTAGCTTGACACAGTTCACTGCAGCATGAAGATTTTCACTCTGACTGATCGAGGCAGAACTGAAGACAAAGAGGCTTGGGACGCTACTGTGAACCCTTCCTCAAGTGTATTGCCCTGAGGGTTAATATGTGCAAAGTCCATCCATCCATTATCTATACCCACTTATCTTGGGCAGGATGTTGGAGCCTATTCCATGTCACAACATTTATATACAGTTCAACAGACTTTCAACTTTCCTCTCATTATTTCACTTAAAAAAGTAATTTTATAATGACTCATCTGGAAGAGGTAGCTGCTCGACCTGCAGCATTACAATTCAGTCAAAGGATATATAATCTCATAACTCTCCTATTTTTCAGGGTATCAAATTTCCTTAAATTAAATGTAAATTCCTAGTTATAGTTGAGGTGTAACACTAATATTTGAGTGCATTTTTAAATCAATGCTTGCAGAACAAAGGTTATGCTTCAAGCTGCCATTAAGCACCATTTTACAGAAAACTATGTTTTACTGAGGAGTGGAGCTAGAGCAAAGCTACAGTGCTTAAAAGATTGATTATAATTTTGATTTGGACTTTTAAGTGGCCCACAAACACCTTTAGGGGGAGACATTTCTCAACTAACTGCAACCAGCCTGTAACCATACCATGTATAGTGCCAGGGATAAGCACACAACCTTTTTAACACAAATGCTGTGTGTTAATTATTATTATTATTATTATTATTATTGTTGCTTAAGGCTACTCAGAGCACAATAAATGAGCAACCTCCCCCGGAATGATGACTGTGCTTTGTCCCTGATGAAAATAATATTTCATTTTAATTAATTTACAACTACTTATTTTTGTTGTAGATTTGTTTGTTGTAGTTGTGGTTGTATTTATAATGCTCCTACAATATTAGTTTTGACAGGAAGCGTCCTTTTGAGCCTTGTATTGGTATTGTCTGCTCTTTATATTTTATTTTGAAAAGTTTGACCGGAAGTACAGCGTTGATTCATTTCCGTTGATGTCATTTACCTTACAGGACAGCTACAGGAGCCGTTGGCAGGAAGTAAACTGTTGTTTTTGAGGAGGTGCACACACGTTGTTGACAGAGACATGCCCTTGAACCAACGCTAGTCCTGCTTTTGTCATCAGTGTCATTATATTGTTTAGCTTACCGTCTTCAGAGTATTGTAGGTATGTAAATGCGTCATTTTTAGTTAGCCAGCTACCAGTCAAGGTGAAAAGCCAAGTTTATCAGGTGAAGCATGGGAAGCTAATTCATACAGTAATATTAGCAATATTAGCATGTTATCGTTAGCCAAATTAACCTGACGCTAACAAGCCCAGTTTGTACTTCTGTCACCTAGCAATAGCTAAAATGTGTAACGTTATGTTGGACGTTTAGCATCAAGTTTTAGACTAACAGAAGCAACGCTGAATCATGGTACAGTCAAACACCGGCAGTGCCGTTACATGTTGAAACTCAAGTTTTAACGCTCGCTAGCCAGTTGTACCTCTATACCAAATCTCCATATGCTGCTGTTACTGTTCGTGCCTGTGAGTTTGGTAACGTTTGACTGCAGCATAAATGTGAATAATTGTATGTGAATGTCAGCAGTAACAGCGCCACCATGGGGTTTCTACTGTCTAAATCTATGGATGCCAACTTGAAAAAGCAGCAAGAATTCATGCTCCACAATTCCCGGCTGCAGGTGAGTGTCCTTGCACCCACTCACATGGTATCAAAACAGCACTGGAACCTTGTGTTACCTGTGTCAGGTGGAACATGGAGTTAAATTCCCAAGTACATAAGATTGAAGGCTTGTCCTTGATCTGCTGTGGCTTGGATTGGACCATATTTGCATGCTGCTTTGAGCAAAAGCATTAGCTAGTTGACTACATGTAAATGTACGACTGTCAAGTAGTGTCAAGACGAAGCAGTCAAATACCCCAGATGCCCTGTGAGGCAGTTTGATCAATTGTAATCATACTGAGGAAAATGGGAATTTCTTACAGCACCACTAAAGCACAATATCAACTGACACACAATGAGCACCTTTAGCAGGTTCCTGCTTTATTACTTGATTTAGCAATGCTGTCTTAAAAAGTGTACCAGAGTCGAAATCTAGCTTGAGGATTAAGACTTCTGTTGATATTGTATGTACACGGTACATATATTAATGCAATAATAGCAAATTTCCAGGATAATCTATCAATTGTACTGGCAAACCCAGCTCACATGGACCAGAGTTTTGGCAGTTTGGTCCAGAAAACAGACTCTGCCCATTAATCTGTCCCTCACATTGATCAATCCTACAACCCTGATTCTAAAAAAAAAACATTCCACAGGTAAACAGGTTGATTGGCAACAGGTGAAAGTATCATGATTGGTTATGAAAGGAGCATCCTGGAAAGGCTCAGTCGCCCACAAGCAAGGATGGAGCGAGGTTCACCACTTTGAGAATACATGATTGGATAAAGATTGTTACCACATGGCCTCAGGGAATATACTGTTAAACTGTTTTCTCTAGACAGTTTACAAATGACTGGGTTCTGTTTTATCTATGTTTTACACAGCATCTCACCTTTCTTGGAAGCAGGGTTGTTTAGGTCTTATGTTCCGTTTTTCGTTCTTGAGTCACACAGTGTCAAAGCCAGGGAAACCAGCTTCCGTTTGAATCTCAGCATTTTCATTTAGAGACCACGGGTTTTATTGCACTCATTTTTTATTTTATTTTATTTTTTTCATTTTAACAAAGGATTGTTTTTTTTCTTCGCCTTTTTGGGGCCAATTTGTTGTGATTTATTCATGCCTGCAAGCTGCTGAGCAGCAGGTGGGATGTGACTGTCATAACATCAATGACATTATCCAACTGACGCCCAAAAGGTTTGTTGTGTTTTCTGCCCTGTAATTTTCTCCTGCTCTCCCAGCTGTAAATGTGTTAGATGATGACTAACATTATTCAGTGATGGCAAAGGTTTGGCAATTGAGTTTCAGAGCGCCCTCATTTGGGTCGTGACGGTGATTCACAGGTAACTATCAGGTACATTGTTAAGCATTGCTGTAGTGGAGCTACGTCGTTTCATCGACCTCACTTATTACAGATAGTTTCATATTTATTATTCACACACAGAAGACTTTTGAATTTAAATCAATGTGACATTTCTCATTTTACCATTATCTGTGTGTCTGCTTGCAATTATTTAAAAGCATACATGACAGTATTTTATCTTTTAATTTGCATTAATTTAGCCTTTCATGTCATGTCTTTGGTCGTCAGGCTCACTAATCGTCAGATGTTACGTTACTGCCAGTAACAGGAAATAGTTTTGCTGCTTTTCCATCTTCAGCATTGACATGATATTTTTACATCAGCAAATTTAATGAGTAAGATGGACCCTAGCAATTTCAGCATATCTGTGAAGCTGTAGCTGTTGCCTCCCCCTGCATTAAGACGTCAGAGGTGATTGCTTGACAATGTTTTCAAGTCACATCACTCACAGCTAATTGATCCTTTCCACACTCTTGCCTTGTGGACTCTGAAGTCAAAGTCATTGGGCATTGTGTGTGAACCACATGGTCCATCTTAAACATTACTTAAAAATTTGTTAGTTATGGGTCTGTTTTTATGACACATGTCCTGAGTATAAATGAAATGACGTAAATGATGTTTTAGTTCACTTTATATTCACCAACAGGTCTTGGCTGCTAATAGTAGGGTTGTGCTTTCTATTCATGCTGAACTTGAATGGGTTTATGTGTGAGGTAAGTGAGCAAAGACCTTCCCAACAAGTTTTTGATTTGTTAGATTTCACCGTTTTTTGACCCACTTCAATCATCACTTACTAAATATAATGCAAACACTAATGATGAGTAAAAATTCTGCTTGTTTAGCTCCTTTCAAAAACATGAATTGACATGTAGTTTGCAGAAAACTGATGCATTAAACAGAAAATACTTGTCACACTCATAAAGTATTATAACAGAACACAAGGTGATTCAAATAGCTCAAGGCTGATCAGATAGAGGTAAAACGACTTTTTAAAAGTGGATACAATAAAACAAATAGAATAAAACAATACATTTAATATGAATTTTCTCGCCTTTGTACACGCCTGTTACCTCTACAGATTCAGACATGCAGTGCTTAGGCTTAAGCCTTTACCACGTCGTGCCTTCTTGGGAATGAATCATCGCAAAATTATTTCTAATGGGCACTGAGAGCCAGTGTATAGTGGCTAAAACAGACATGCTAAGATCTGATCTCTGTCTGAGCTTTGTCAGTACCTAGCAATGACAAAAGGTTTAATATTAAAAAAATATATATCAAAGAACCCCTCACCTAATCAAGCATGAAGTGATTACTGATAGACGTATAGTTTCAGAGATACAAATCAAACCATTTACCAGCATTCATATCATATTGAAGGATGATCAGGATTTGCTGCTTCATCATCAAGTTTTCTACTCGCTGGAGCCCATGCTTCCAGAGTATTTTTTACACTTATGATTTAAAACACTTAAAGCAACTCAAATCATGGAAAATACAAAAAATTGTTTTGGATATAAACCGTCAGGAAAAAGTATTCAGGACATTCGAGACAAATAACATGGCAGCCGTACTATCTTTGTGTGTGTTTGTTGTGGGTCGCTCTCTCTCTATGTAGACCGTGATGATTCATGTGAATCACTTTTCCAAGTATTGTCCCGCTCTGCGTGTGCTTGTTGCCTTTAGAAAATGTCAGTGAATTTCCCGCTTACATTTTACTCTCACTTTGTCACCTTCGGAGTGGACTCTTCGTGGCTCATTTCCTTCTTTCACTTTTTCTTCACTGCCTTTTCCAGTCACTGTTTCACAGTCATAGTGTGATCTTCCACTGCTTGTCCATGCTTGCCTCCGAAACTACTTGTCATCCCTTGAGAGTTTCTGTGAGAGAAACAATGATGTCTACTTAAAGTGCACAAGTAGGTTAATTTAAACACAAGATACTTGTGCTCAAAAAGAGGATTCATTCTCAGTGAAGAACCTTGGAGCTCTAATCTGCCTCTATACCTGCCAAAGAGCAGTGATTCCTAACACGTCTCTGGGGGTCATCAGGTGGAAACCTCCCTTCAACAGTGTTTCGCCTACTTAGTCCCACTACACCTCCAGGAGGTTAGGCAGTGAACTCCGGCGTCCCAGAGTCACCCCCCCTAGTGCCAGTTCACACTGCTCCTACACAATCCAAACAGCACCGCCACGTTCAACTGACCCAGAGATGCTCCAGGTAGTGGCCAGTACCGATGCTACCATTTAACTATTGCTAATGCTACTGCTAACCGCTAGGAAGAACAGAAGAAGACAATACAGTTCCGATGCTACCATTTAGCTAATGTTATGTGCTAACCGCTACCTGCTAAGAGAAACAGAAGAAGACAATAACGCTAGATTCACCTATACTGTTAATGTTAATTGCTAGCTACCAATACTAACTGCTAAGATACTATCATACTCTCACCGCTTTAGCTATTGTTAGCTGCTACAATGCTACCACAGGCCTAGATGCCACATGTAACTGCCGATTGCCACACTACCATCATCTACCCCTGCCTCTCACCAACTGCACCAAGAAAAAGCGGGGTGGGAATACAAACCCTGGTTCGGGTAGGGGATAGAAAATAAAGAGGTAGAGTCAAAAGATGAAAGTAGGGATTGGATACAGACCCTTGTTCGGGTAGGGGGTGGAAAATTTAGAAGGTGCTGAAGGTGGAGGCCTAAACCACAGACTAGATTTAACAGCCTCTTCTAACATTTCCTTCAAGAAGCAGCAAACCCTACCATTTCCTTCAAAAACCAAACAGAGCAGGAAAACAAACCCTAACATTTCCTTCAAGAAGCAGACAAAACAGGAAAACAACCAAAAAGATCAAAAAACAAGCCAACTCTGTGTCTTACCACGCAAACTCACCTGAACAGGCCGCATGGTCACAAAGAGAGACTCTAGCTGGCCACACCCCCACCTTATCTAAACTTCCTGGTTCTCTTCCTATTGGCAGAGCGAGAAGATGGGGCGGGGAAAGCAGAGCAGAGGAGAGGTGTCTTGTTCAGACTTTAACCTCTTCTCTTGCCGGGTTAGGCATGCATGTCCTCTGCCTGCCCCCCCACTGTCCCTATTTCACCCCCCAACTACTATTATTTCTCCTGATCCATATCCACTGACTAGACCTAGCAGCCTCATCTGACATCTCCCTCACTGTCTTTCTTAAATTTTGCCCATGCACTCCCAGCTCCCTCAACAGTGAAACAGCTGACCCTGCAACAAAACCTCTACACCCCACTTCAACCGGACAGACCCTGGTCTTCCATCCCCTCTGCTCAGATTCTGTCTTTAAATCTGCATACTTAGTCTTCTTCCTTTCATAAGCTGCCTCCACTGAATTTTCCCAAGGGACTGTTAACTCAATAAAATACACAGTCTTTTTACTCATGGACCATAAGACAATGTCTGGCCTCAGATTACTATAAACTATTTCCTGGGGCACAACTAGCTGTCCTCCCAAGTCAACCTGCATTTGCCAATCATCAGCCCCTACCAGGCAGCCACCTCCCTGCTTTCTCCCTGACTTAGCAGCTTTATTTTTCTCCCCCTCTCGAACAAACTGCACATCTAACCTCTCCTTTCTAGAACTTCCAGAATTCACCTGCTTCCTTCTCTCCTCAATGCCTGCGGCTAAGCTTCTCAGCACCTGATTATGCCGCCATGTATACCGGCCTTGTGATAAGCTAATTCTACAACCTGACAAAATGTGCTTTAAACTTGCTGTACCTGAGCAGAGTGGGCACGATTGATCGCCCTGTACCCAGAGACTTAGGTTCTGCGGGGTTGGCAACACATCGTATGTCGCCCCTATCAGAAATTTAATACGGCCTTCCTCCATATTCCACAGGTCCCTCCAACTAAGTTTCCTTTTCTCAACACCTTCCCAATTCAACCATTGTCCCTGTTTGGCTTGACCAACTGCTTTTGCCCCTCTTAACAACTCCTCCTGCCTACGCACCTGTTCCACTACAAGCTTTCTTTTCTCCTTTAGACCTGCTTTATTCCACACTGGTTTGCCTGGGCCAAGCCCCAAGCCTCCCCGGCCAAATTGAACATTTCCTACTATTTCTGCATGCCTAAGAGCTGCCTCTGCCTCCTGCACTGCTGCCCTTGGGTTCCATTTCCTCCCCCCAGAAGGATTCGGAACCACATTGCTAACTAACATGTCCTTACTCCCAGATAATAAAAGTTCTGTCCTAACCTTAGTGCATTTAAACTCCTCTGTTAGACTGGATACTGGCAGCTGAAGCATTCCTTTCCCATACAAAGCTACATTGCTTAAGCACCTGGGAGCACCCAACCATTTTCTAATATAAGAGCTAACTAGCCTTTCCATTCTCTCTGCTACAGATAATGGGACTTCATATACTGACATTGGCCACATTAACCTAGGATACAAGCCAAACTGCAAGCACCACAACCTCAGTTTTCCTGGGAGCCCTGATTTATCTATTCTCTCCAGCCCTTCTGCAACATCCTTTCTAAATTGCACAACCTGTTCAACATCATTCAGGTCCACATTGTACCACCGTCCTAGACTCTTAACTGATTTCTCCCTAATTGTTGGGATTTCCTCACCATCTATAGCAAACTTTCTATCACTTACTTTCCCTCTGTATATTGAAATACTCCTTGACTTACTAGGCTTAATCTTCATACTAGCCCACTTGAGATTCTGATTGACTTTATCTAACAACCTCCTTGTACATGGCACTGTTGAAGTTAGCAGTGTCATATCATCCATATAAGCCCTAATTGGTGGAAGACGCATTCCATTCTGCCGTCTCTCTCCACCTACGACCCACTTGGAAGCCCTAATAATTACCTCCATAGCCATTGTGAAAGCTAGCGGGGACACTGTACATCCTGCCATAATACCAACCTCCAATCTTTGCCAGCCTGTTGTGAGCTCTGCGATACTTGCACACAGTCTGATGTCTTGGAAATATGCTTTCACCAAGTTAACAACTATCTCCGGCACTTTAAAGTAGTCAAAGGAACTCCAAATAAGGTTATGTGGCACTGACCCAAACGCATTAGCCAGATCTAAAAATACAACATTCAAGTCTCTTTTCTCCCTCTTAGCTGTCTGAATCTGATGCCAAATCATGCTAGTATGCTCTAAGCATCCCGCAAATCCTGGTATCCCTGCTTTTTGCACTGTCGTATCTATCATACCATTCCTTTCTAAGTATTTAGCCAGCCTCTGTGCTACGATACTAAAGAAAATCTTTCCCTCAACATTTAGGAGAGAAATCATCCGAAACTGGCTAAGGTCCGATGACTCCTTCTCCTTAGGGATGAAGACACCTCCTGCCCTGCGCCATGCTCTTGGAATACTTTGTTTCTCCCAAACTATTCTCAGGTATCTCCATAGTGTCCTTAAGATGCCAGGTGCACTCTTATAGACACGGTAGGGGACTCCATTAGGCCCTGGGGCCGAAGAAGCCTTTGCACGCCTAACCACCTCCACCACTTCTCTCCACCTAGGTGGGCTCACATCCATCTCCTGCTCCACTTCCCCTAATGGTGGCATGTCAGGTGGAAGACCTATGTTCCTATTCTCCTTTGAATCTGAATACGTCGACTTCAAATACTGTTCAATCTCTGATTTCGTTGCCTTAAGTTGCCCTCCTTTTTCTTGATTAAACAAGCCTTTCACAAAATTAAAGGGGTTCCTAAAAAATGCTGACCTTGCACGTTCCTTCTTCTTTCTCTTCTCCCTAAGGTGTTCTGCCCTTCTGAGTACTGCTAACCTGCTTCTCAGTTCCTCCTGCAACACCTTAATTCCCTCCCTTTCTTCTTCTGTCGCCTTCCTCCACTGCTTTCTTAACTGCCTCCTTTCCTTTACTAACTTCTCTATTTCTCTTTGCCGCCTAGACTTGCCGACCTGCACCCTCTCGCCTTTCCTTTTGACAAGCACCCCAAATCTCTCTCGACCATAGGAGTAGATCACATCTCCAATTTTATCCAATTTCTCCACTACATCTCCTCTAAGCCTGCTTAATATGACTGATAAATCTCTATCAACTGCCTCCCACTCTTTGCTATCATTAGCCCTCGGCCACTTAACTCTAGCTTTCTGCTCCATGCTTCTCTCCTTGGCTGGCCTGTTGCCCTCAACACCAACTGCATCCCCTCTCCGTACCTCCTCCTCTCCAGGGATAGTGTTACTGATATCCTGCGAACTGTGGTTTTCTACCTGTCGCTGGACTTCATCCGACTGATTCGACTGACTTCTCAAGAAATACTGGTCGATGCGGCCACTCTGCCCTTCCACCGCTAAACACTTCCTCCTTCCCTGATGAGTTCTAAGGCCTCGGATTGATGTTATTTTCTGCCAGCCACATGGGCAAACTTGAAGCTTCTTATCCTCTGCTGCACAACTTTTGCTCTCCTTAGTTGCCTTCCCTGTCACCTGAGTACTGCTACCTCTGGCCCTAAGAGATGGGTCCGTGCCCCCATCCCTCACTGAGTCATGTATCCAAGGCATAGTCATATCCGTTATCCTGTTCGTTACCATGCAATCCACCTGTGAGTCATCTTCCACCCCTGCTCTCGCTGACTCTTGGGGTATTTTCCTTATATTGGTTGTAGCTAAGTCTGGTTGTAGCAAGGTTAAGGCTTGCCACTGCTGCCATGGGTTGCTAGCCCATACCAGCACCTGTGGGGTCTTTTCCCTCCTGTCAGCTGTCTTTCCAAGCAGTCACATGGTCTTTCCCATGTTGTCAGCTGCTCTATTCACAACAGTCACTAGCCAAGCTAGTTGTGAGTTAATTTAAACACAAGATACTTGTGCTCAAAAAGAGGATTCATTCTCAGTGAAGAACCTTGGAGCTCTAATCTGCCTCTATACCTGCCAAAGAGCAGTGATTCCTAACACGTCTCTGGGGGTCATCAGGTGGAAACCTCCCTTCAACAGTGTTTCGCCTACTTAGTCCCACTACACCTCCAGGAGGTTAGGCAGTGAACTCCGGCGTCCCAGAGTCACCCCCCCTAGTGCCAGTTCACACTGCTCCTACACAATCCAAACAGCACCGCCACGTTCAACTGACCCAGAGATGCTCCAGGTAGTGGCCAGTACCGATGCTACCATTTAACTATTGCTAATGCTACTGCTAACCGCTAGGAAGAACAGAAGAAGACAATACAGTTCCGATGCTACCATTTAGCTAATGTTATGTGCTAACCGCTACCTGCTAAGAGAAACAGAAGAAGACAATAACGCTAGATTCACCTATACTGTTAATGTTAATTGCTAGCTACCAATACTAACTGCTAAGATACTATCATACTCTCACCGCTTTAGCTATTGTTAGCTGCTACAATGCTACCACAGGCCTAGATGCCACATGTAACTGCCGATTGCCACACTACCATCATCTACCCCTGCCTCTCACCAACTGCACCAAGAAAAAGCGGGGTGGGAATACAAACCCTGGTTCGGGTAGGGGATAGAAAATAAAGAGGTAGAGTCAAAAGATGAAAGTAGGGATTGGATACAGACCCTTGTTCGGGTAGGGGGTGGAAAATTTAGAAGGTGCTGAAGGTGGAGGCCTAAACCACAGACTAGATTTAACAGCCTCTTCTAACATTTCCTTCAAGAAGCAGCAAACCCTACCATTTCCTTCAAAAACCAAACAGAGCAGGAAAACAAACCCTAACATTTCCTTCAAGAAGCAGACAAAACAGGAAAACAACCAAAAAGATCAAAAAACAAGCCAACTCTGTGTCTTACCACGCAAACTCACCTGAACAGGCCGCATGGTCACAAAGAGAGACTCTAGCTGGCCACACCCCCACCTTATCTAAACTTCCTGGTTCTCTTCCTATTGGCAGAGCGAGAAGATGGGGCGGGGAAAGCAGAGCAGAGGAGAGGTGTCTTGTTCAGACTTTAACCTCTTCTCTTGCCGGGTTAGGCATGCATGTCCTCTGCCTGCCCCCCCACTGTCCCTATTTCACCCCCCAACTACTATTATTTCTCCTGATCCATATCCACTGACTAGACCTAGCAGCCTCATCTGACATCTCCCTCACTGTCTTTCTTAAATTTTGCCCATGCACTCCCAGCTCCCTCAACAGTGAAACAGCTGACCCTGCAACAAAACCTCTACACCCCACTTCAACCGGACAGACCCTGGTCTTCCATCCCCTCTGCTCAGATTCTGTCTTTAAATCTGCATACTTAGTCTTCTTCCTTTCATAAGCTGCCTCCACTGAATTTTCCCAAGGGACTGTTAACTCAATAAAATACACAGTCTTTTTACTCATGGACCATAAGACAATGTCTGGCCTCAGATTACTATAAACTATTTCCTGGGGCACAACTAGCTGTCCTCCCAAGTCAACCTGCATTTGCCAATCATCAGCCCCTACCAGGCAGCCACCTCCCTGCTTTCTCCCTGACTTAGCAGCTTTATTTTTCTCCCCCTCTCGAACAAACTGCACATCTAACCTCTCCTTTCTAGAACTTCCAGAATTCACCTGCTTCCTTCTCTCCTCAATGCCTGCGGCTAAGCTTCTCAGCACCTGATTATGCCGCCATGTATACCGGCCTTGTGATAAGCTAATTCTACAACCTGACAAAATGTGCTTTAAACTTGCTGTACCTGAGCAGAGTGGGCACGATTGATCGCCCTGTACCCAGAGACTTAGGTTCTGCGGGGTTGGCAACACATCGTATGTCGCCCCTATCAGAAATTTAATACGGCCTTCCTCCATATTCCACAGGTCCCTCCAACTAAGTTTCCTTTTCTCAACACCTTCCCAATTCAACCATTGTCCCTGTTTGGCTTGACCAACTGCTTTTGCCCCTCTTAACAACTCCTCCTGCCTACGCACCTGTTCCACTACAAGCTTTCTTTTCTCCTTTAGACCTGCTTTATTCCACACTGGTTTGCCTGGGCCAAGCCCCAAGCCTCCCCGGCCAAATTGAACATTTCCTACTATTTCTGCATGCCTAAGAGCTGCCTCTGCCTCCTGCACTGCTGCCCTTGGGTTCCATTTCCTCCCCCCAGAAGGATTCGGAACCACATTGCTAACTAACATGTCCTTACTCCCAGATAATAAAAGTTCTGTCCTAACCTTAGTGCATTTAAACTCCTCTGTTAGACTGGATACTGGCAGCTGAAGCATTCCTTTCCCATACAAAGCTACATTGCTTAAGCACCTGGGAGCACCCAACCATTTTCTAATATAAGAGCTAACTAGCCTTTCCATTCTCTCTGCTACAGATAATGGGACTTCATATACTGACATTGGCCACATTAACCTAGGATACAAGCCAAACTGCAAGCACCACAACCTCAGTTTTCCTGGGAGCCCTGATTTATCTATTCTCTCCAGCCCTTCTGCAACATCCTTTCTAAATTGCACAACCTGTTCAACATCATTCAGGTCCACATTGTACCACCGTCCTAGACTCTTAACTGATTTCTCCCTAATTGTTGGGATTTCCTCACCATCTATAGCAAACTTTCTATCACTTACTTTCCCTCTGTATATTGAAATACTCCTTGACTTACTAGGCTTAATCTTCATACTAGCCCACTTGAGATTCTGATTGACTTTATCTAACAACCTCCTTGTACATGGCACTGTTGAAGTTAGCAGTGTCATATCATCCATATAAGCCCTAATTGGTGGAAGACGCATTCCATTCTGCCGTCTCTCTCCACCTACGACCCACTTGGAAGCCCTAATAATTACCTCCATAGCCATTGTGAAAGCTAGCGGGGACACTGTACATCCTGCCATAATACCAACCTCCAATCTTTGCCAGCCTGTTGTGAGCTCTGCGATACTTGCACACAGTCTGATGTCTTGGAAATATGCTTTCACCAAGTTAACAACTATCTCCGGCACTTTAAAGTAGTCAAAGGAACTCCAAATAAGGTTATGTGGCACTGACCCAAACGCATTAGCCAGATCTAAAAATACAACATTCAAGTCTCTTTTCTCCCTCTTAGCTGTCTGAATCTGATGCCAAATCATGCTAGTATGCTCTAAGCATCCCGCAAATCCTGGTATCCCTGCTTTTTGCACTGTCGTATCTATCATACCATTCCTTTCTAAGTATTTAGCCAGCCTCTGTGCTACGATACTAAAGAAAATCTTTCCCTCAACATTTAGGAGAGAAATCATCCGAAACTGGCTAAGGTCCGATGACTCCTTCTCCTTAGGGATGAAGACACCTCCTGCCCTGCGCCATGCTCTTGGAATACTTTGTTTCTCCCAAACTATTCTCAGGTATCTCCATAGTGTCCTTAAGATGCCAGGTGCACTCTTATAGACACGGTAGGGGACTCCATTAGGCCCTGGGGCCGAAGAAGCCTTTGCACGCCTAACCACCTCCACCACTTCTCTCCACCTAGGTGGGCTCACATCCATCTCCTGCTCCACTTCCCCTAATGGTGGCATGTCAGGTGGAAGACCTATGTTCCTATTCTCCTTTGAATCTGAATACGTCGACTTCAAATACTGTTCAATCTCTGATTTCGTTGCCTTAAGTTGCCCTCCTTTTTCTTGATTAAACAAGCCTTTCACAAAATTAAAGGGGTTCCTAAAAAATGCTGACCTTGCACGTTCCTTCTTCTTTCTCTTCTCCCTAAGGTGTTCTGCCCTTCTGAGTACTGCTAACCTGCTTCTCAGTTCCTCCTGCAACACCTTAATTCCCTCCCTTTCTTCTTCTGTCGCCTTCCTCCACTGCTTTCTTAACTGCCTCCTGCTGAAGCTTAGCTTACCGCCCTAATTCCAAAAACGTTGGGCCTCAAAAAAACACGTGTTTGGATCATTCCACAGGTAAACAGGTTGATTGGTAACAGGTGATAGTATCATGATTGGGTATGAAAGAATCATCCTCGAAAGATGGAGCGACGTTCAACACTTTGTGAACACATGACTGTATCAAGGATGTTACTATATGGGTCAGAAACACTTTGTAAAACCATTGGCAGTAAGCACAGTTTGCAAACGATTGCATTCCGCTTTTATTTGAATTTTACACAGCATCTCAACCTTTTTGGGATCAGGATTGTATCATACATGGTTTTAGAAACCCATAGTCATCACATGGGAATAGGCCATGGTAACATGGTAACAAATAATACCTAGCCATTGTAGAATAGCTGCTTTTGTTTAGACATTTAACAAAATAAGTTTGGCTTCTTTTGTGGAAATAATTAAAAGGCTTTTTATGGAGAAACATTTCTATATAACCAAAACTCAGAGATTGCAGCTCCGCTAGAATTGGAAATTTTCAAACGATTCCCAATTTCCAGTCATGTTGACAGAAGACACAAATCGTCTGGTGATTGTGATGGATTTGGGTGTTCACAGCATTTGTGTTCACATCTGTCAGGTTGGAAGTAGATTTAGTGGCTGTGTGTGTGTTTGTGGTTTTGACGAGTCTGTTCCTGTCGGCGACTGTGAGTGCGGTGAAGTAGCAGATGGAGCACTAGACGAGGACTGGCTGTTTGATGCTTTGATACAAGGGGAGCAGTAGATGGGGTGCAACATCGAGGGCGCTTCCGGATGGTGAAGAGCTTCTGCTGGCACAGTTTACGATTGGTGTTTATGACTGTTTATGCGTGTTCATCAAAGCAGAGTTAAATTTCCACATATTTGAAACTCATCTCAATGTCAGCTGCATCATCTGATGATGCTCAGGGTCAGGAGGGTGGGCGTCAAATGCTGTAGTTATTCTTTGCAGGCATCTGTCTGGGTCACCTGAAGCGGGAGAGTTGGCGGTTGGGCTGAGAGTAATGTAATGCTTATGGTCAACTAATCTGATCCTTTCTTATCTATTTATAGATTCATTTATAATTGATCAAGAAATAGTTTTGTACTGCATTGTATTTAGAGATTACAACAATTGCATCATGTTATGCCTCATGCTAATTAGCATCTGCAGTTCTTGTGAACAACATAGGGATAATATAATCACTGACAAGAAGTGGGTAGTTTTTAGATTCCACTATTAAAACCGAACATCCAGTATCTCTGGTCCACTTCCTTTTTTGTGACCCAGATGAGAGAAGGTGTTACTTCACGTGAGGTGACGTCTCTTTAGCCACGTCACCAGAAACCCTTCATTATACATTTCTTGCTCTTAGGGATGATAACAGTTCTTCGAACGGATTGGTAATTTCCCCTCGCTGTCCTTTGAAAACTTCTAATCGAAACGTAATTAAGCTCTTGACTCATTAACAACACCTACAGCATTTGGTTTCTGTTTCAACTTTGTCTCATTTTAAAGAGGCCCCCTTTAGTTCACAATTGTTCAGTAGTTTAGCTCTGCAGACCCCACTAAACACTGTGCATTATAGAAGCTGTTCCTGTGATTTCCGTTTCTGTGAAACACTGCTCCACCCAGAGTTTATCCTGAGTATGAAACGCGCCTAAGGCTTTAAAAAGTTTGTAGCTTCCTCCTTCCTGGAGAAAGTAGCAGTCATAGTCAGCTTGCTTACAGTAAGTGATTTCCAAGGGCAGCAAGTTTCATGACGAACAGAAGCAGCAAAATGTACGTAGAAATTTCTCAAGCGTACACAGAATTTCATACGTGTGTTCCCAGTCATGATTGGGTGACATGTTTTTTTCACCTCAGATGTGTTAAAAGGGATTTTTTAAGTTGTAAGGCAAAAGGATATGAATAAAGCAGGAATAAAACAGACGATGATTTGCATTAGTGTTTTATCTGATAACTATTTTGTTGTTTTTTTGGATTAAGTGTTAATTAATTATCAGTGACAAATTCCCAAAGCGCATGGCGGCATCTTCAGATTGTTTTTTTAGCCATCCGATAATATTCAAATAGCCAAAGGACCAAGAGAGAAATAACTGATCGGTCACTTGATAATGTCACCCCAAAAATCAGTCCTTGTTTGATTGTAGTTGAATTTAACTACACTGAAATAGTACCAGACAAGAAATTCAACTTTAGCTAAATCTGTCTGATGATGAGTTAACTGGAAAACGAGAAGAGCTGCTTCTTTGTTAAGCTGAATCCAGGCACTTGATGTGCAAAGCAGAAATCTCTACAGTGAAATAAGCAGCACAGCTACACCATGAGGACTTAACTCGGGCTTCTCCACAAGAGAGTTCATCTACAATGAAGTTTGTGAGTCTTAAATGCTGACAAACATGATTCATCCGCAATCAGTCTAACAGCATGCTTAAAAGCCATATTATATTACAGGGTTGATTGTGCGTCATCGGTGCAAGTGCCTCTTAGTAGACTTTTACCTGCCAGTGACGTCTCAGCCCGGTGATTACAGCTTAACCACTCCAGAGCTTCTTAATGTTACACGTTTCCTTCTCCTCCACTACTAATGTTTTTTGTTAGTCAAGCATTTTAGTCATCAAATCACCCCACTTAATGTTCTTCACATGGTCTCAACAGGAGAACAATTTGTCATGTATTAACCAAAATAGCGTTTGATTGGTGCAATTTCAATGTCTGTTTTTTTAGATTTGTCCACTGATACACTCAGCCCTGATTTGAAAAAAGTTAGGACGTTGTGAAAATCACACATAAAACCAGAATACATACACAGACAAACTGTGTTTGCTTACACCGGTTTAACGAAGTGTTCCTAAGCCCATGTAGTAACATCCTTTATACAGAGTGTGTGTCGAAAAGGATTAGCAAATGATCACATTCTGTTTATTTATGTTTTACAAAGCGTCCCTACTGTTTTGAAATCAGGGTTGTAGAAAATTTAGTATGCAAAATGTGTTTTAGCACAATGAAAGAGTGATAGATTATAATGTTTTTACAGTGTTGTATAAAATATTTAGTTCCATTTCCTTTCACCTGGGAGACAGAGCTCAGCAGTTGAGACGCTGATACTGATACTAGCATGAGATGAATGGAAAAAAAATTTAAACATGGAGATGAAGTGAGCTGGATAAGCATGAGAGGCAGTTACAAGATCTGAGAGTAAGGCGTACAATGGACTTACACATTTTATCATACAAACATGAATGATGTTTGATCAGGATCATTATCAGTCCAGTCATAGAACTATCTAAGAGCTGATGACTGAGACACTTTCTCATGCCAGAGCCTGACAGCAGGCGGCTGGGAGGCGGGAGGCGGGAGGCTTGACTGATCGTCCTGACCGTTATTTATCCTGCTGGACAAGTTACACACATTTAGTGTTGGGAGTTGGTCAATATGAAGCCCCCTCCCTCATAAAGCATTGTTGAATTAGTTATGACTTGTTCACTCAGAAGCCTCTTGCACCATGTAGCCAAGCTTAAAAATGGCTCATCCTCCCCTGATCTGTCCTAATACATCTGTCACTTACCTACATGTACATGTTGTGCCTTGTTTCTTGCAAGGATGTTTACTGGCTCAAATTTCAACAGCAGCCCAAATGGGATCATGGCAGTTGTTGCATTGTTAAACAACAACGATAACCCAATGAAAATCTGTTCCAATGACCCACTCTCGTCCCCCTTTCCTGTCTCTCTTCAGCTGCACTATCAGATAATTACAATAGAATTAAAGATATCTCTGGGTTTGAACACTGTTGGAAACATTTGGGATAATTTCAGTGCACAACTCAAAAAAATAATTAATGTAGGTCTATGTGCTTTTAGACACTTTAATGACTAAATGTTCCATAATGTGCATTTATGTTTTCAGGTGTTTCTCAGTGATCAACTTGGTCATTCTGCAAGTGTGCAGCCCTCAAAAATAGATCTCTATTAGTCACTGTTCACAGCCTGTTTAATTTCATTCACCTTAGCTTGAATGCCACATAATGTTCAGCCATAAAGGCAGATATGCAGAATTATTCATGAATATGGGCCGAAAGTGAGAAATCAAGACGTTGCTCCAACAATATGTTGTCTTTCACTTTGCCCACTTGAATGGCACTGTGGTCACTTTTCTTAACCTTTGCAGCACCAGTGAGTTGATGTCACTTGCCTGGTAGGTGGAAAGAAAAGCTCATCTTTGACATGTTCGCTCTGAGAGAATAAAGGCTTTTTGAATGAGAGTGTCACTCCGTCATCTCAATAGCAGTTGTTATGCAGGAAGCATGTATTTCCCTGCATGCAGATGTGAGTGAGTGTCAAGCAGGAAACGGCAGACAAAAGGTTCATCTGACTGAGGTTCATCAGCATGAGGCTGGGCTGTCAGTTTCTCATTCCTTTCACCCTGTCTTTATACCTCTGACATCTGTCTGTCTCACTGCTTTAATATCCCGCTGTGCTGACACTCTTGTTGTCACTTTAATTGCATTAGATTGCAAGCAGATTTTACATTCTAAATATTTCCCTTTTGATATCATAAATACGTTATACGAAATACGTTGCAGTGTCTCCAGACTTCTCCATTGTGAATACATCTTTGACATATCCTTGAAATCTGCTGTATTACGAACTGGAGATCAGAGAAACCAGATGCTGCATTTTTGAGGCTGAAAATCTGACCAATATTATTTTTTTCACATAAACACATAACCTAAACCAACATGTTAGCCATTAAATTAGGCTTTTAGCAAATTTTGTCCTGAGTTTGGACGTTTTAGGGTTGAGGATTAAATTTGTGACTACATAATGGTGATGCTGTTTGTGAATTATCTCAAACATATCATTTGCGTTTGTGGCACTCAAATATTTTGTTGTTTATTGGTCAACATAATGCCAGTGATGTATTGGTTCGGTTCTTGTATTTTGTTTCTTTGACAGTTTCCGTATTATTTATTTATTTGTGTGTGTGTGTGTGTGTGTGTGCACGCGCATATATAGATGGAGCGTCAGATCCTGATGCAGAATCAGATGAGAGAGAGACAGATGGCTATGCAGATTGCCTGGTCCAGAGAGTTTCTCAAATACTTCGGCAGCTTCTTTGCAGTGGCTACAGTGGGACTCACTGTCGGGTGAGTTTTGTGTGCGTCTGCTCACAGAGGTTCTCGTCTGAGGTACTTTATTCAGCATGGACACTGAATCTAACACACTAATAACACACAGTGAGGGACCTACCCATATTCGTAATGTGCTTTTATAGCTGTTCATTCATTTAACCGTGAACTCAGCAAATGCCATAAAACTTTGAAAACTCTCACCTTCAACAAAGCTGATGGGAAGCGTGTCTTCTGCTATCATCTCTGAGACGAGGGTCGTTATTTTCTCTGCACGTCTAGCTTACTGTATCCGGTGGCAAATCTAGCCATTGCTTGTTGGTGTGTGCATGGGCCTCCACCTTCTGCTGGGTGTCAACACAGTTTGGCGACACTTGCCTTTACTGGTGTACCTCCATGTGTCACATCTTGTAAGTGTTAGACACAGGGGTCACATCAAGTTTTAACAATGCAGACTTTTAACAGTTACTGCTATGCTAGAAATCACATGTCGCCTATAGGTGGCACTACAGCAACATAATGGCTGTAAATTGGTCATGAGGCTGATGCACTGGAATTTTTTTACTTTTTTATACTTTTTTTTATACTTATATCCTTAGGGATATAAGTCATCATAATGGTCTACTCTATTATTGTGTGTACAAATCACACATTCAGTTCCTGTAATGAAGCATAATTGTGTCACCTAAATGGAAGTATGTGCTGTCTGAGTGCTTTTATTTATCTTTTTATCACACATTGACTTTATTCTCTTCTCTTTGCCTCTGTACTTTTCTTCAGTGCCGTCAAAAGAAAGAAGCCATTCCTGCTGGCTCCCATCTTCCCTCTCAGCTTCATTTTAGCCTACCAGATGGACGGCGCCTACGGGTCACTTATTTACCGTATGAGAGGTAAAACTGTTAGTCTTCAAAAAGTCGCAGAAAATAAGCTTTATTCGTTTGCTACACATAAACATTTTGCATACAGTTTAAATTATGCTCTTGTAGTGAAACCACATTTTAAAATCCTAATTCTGAGCAATAGACTTTCAACAACACGCATCACCATTTGTGAGAACTGTTACACTAATTATCAAACGTTTATTCAACAAAAATGCCTCTGTTACAAAAGTTAAATGTTGTTTCTGTTAAATTTATCTAAGTCTATACCTCACATACCCAAATCTTGGGTGTATCAACACCATGTACACATAAACACATACTAAAACTAAGCAAACTAAAACCATAATACAAAAATATTCAACCTATTTTTTTTCCGCATTGTACCTTTAGGGGAGGCTGAGAGTATCATGGCAACTGAACATGACCGTCTGGACTTGCCTCATGGGACTCCAACTTTCGATAGCGTAGAAAAGGCCCGCCGCGCTAAGAGCAGCCTCAGCTCCTTATTGGAGAAATGATGTGATCATGATAAAATCACAATTGTCCAGTTGATGCATTTAGTCATTTTGCTTTTGCTTAATAATGGAAAAAATGTCCATACCAACTGCCTTTTTGACAACGTTGAGTCTATGTTTTGCACTAGTTATCTATCATGGACACTGAGTCAAATCAGTCCCAGTGTTAATGGATATAAAATTATTGATGTTGTTTTTGTGGTAATTGTTATTCGCGGTGCATCAGTTGCCAAACTCTTTAGCACTGAACTGTTCTAAACTTTTTAAAGTCAGTCTCTCCAGCCTTGTTCTGCTCATGCTCACCGAGTTAGCCGCTCAACCTCAGAATCATTGTGATTGGCTGCTCCAAGGGAGCGTGCATTGCCGTGTATTGTTGTTGCACGCTTTCGGTTCAAACAGATGATAATCGGTCCATTCCCAGATGATCCGTGAATAGTGCTGCCTTAACCTTGTTACGCTCTGTGCCTCAGCTCGTCTTAACTTGGGGGGGCAACTACATTGGACATTGAAGGAAGGCAGAAGTCTCATGCACAGTGCATGAGAGTTAGTAGCCCTGTATGGCAGCAGCTATGCTAACCTCTTAAGGAGCCGCCATTGTTGTTTTCTAATGTGCTGTCATGCCATTGTCACATCTAACCCACCAGTAGCTGCCCGTACTTCCTCATAGGGTGCTGATTGGTCTGAACAACTGTGTTTTCACCACAAGCACATGACTTGAAGCCTGTTGTGCGATCTAATGAACTCAAGGTGTAGTTAAAGCTGCATGGGGGACTTATGGCCACTAGAGGGCAGAAAGACTCCTAAACACACATTGCTGATGTTTTAGCAAACATTTGCCTTCTTGCACATCAAACAGACACAAAACAACATGAAAATCTCAATGGTGCCTATTTACTTGCCATCTGACACGTACAAATGCAATATAAACATGTTTGGATCACCATGGAAACATTAGACATTAGATACTAGCTTGTTTGCTCAAATGGACCGGATAATCGAAGCAGCTAAAGCGTGATCACAATGTTAATATAAAACATTTGACCTTTTTTTTTTTTTTAATTGTAAAGATTCTCAACACTGCAGACATTTGTCCTGACAGCAGAAGATTGTTATTCCCTCAAACTGTATCGCTAAAACTTAAAAACTAAAACTAGAGACAAGTTCACTTGCCAAGGTTGGATTTCAGTGCTAAGGAGCTTTAGACCAAAGCTGTAGTTAGCATTGGTGCTCCTGTGACTTTTATTGTTACTATCACACTAGTATTCAGTGGATGCAAAATATGACAAGGTGCTTATATTTTTTCAAAAAGTCTTTACCATCCTTTTAAGTCATGTATGACATCATGGAAACTATATTTATAAACCCAATAAAAAGAAATTTTGCAGACTTTCTCTCCTCCAATTGTCTTTTGTGGTAAGATGCTACTGTGATGCACATCTCCAAAGCTAAAACCTTGTATAAACTCCACACCACCTGGTTTTCACATGGACGGACACAGTGCCACTTACAAACTTAATTTCTAAAAGTCTAGTTTGTCTCGAAAATCATCACTTCAATTAATCTATGAGTAATGTGCACACTCACACGTCACACAAAAACAGTCCCCTAATGTTACGACAATAAAGGAATAACTCCCAAGTACGTCACAGTCCTCTATCTAAATGACGTGTGTGTGACAGCGAGTGGGAGGGAGCGGGCTGAGGTTGAGCGCATAAGTTTCGGACTAGGACTACAGAAAGAGCGAGAAGAAGAAACCCAAGTCTGCTCTGCAACACAAGCGTCTTTGACAGCTTCAGCATTTGGCTCAACAGGCTGCAACAGAACTCTCCCAACAGAAAGCCCAACCAGCAGGATTTGAAGCGGTGATCAGATCTGAGGCGGAGCTCGACCGACCCTCCCTGTGCAGCGCAAAGCAGCTGTGAAGTGAAAGCATGCTCTGGAGACTGACTCTTGCCGTGGCTGTCGTTTGTGTCGGGGGCATATGCAACTGCGTGCAGGCTGATCTGATGAGCAGGCTGATCATGCCGAGGGACTACGGGGTGAAACTGTGCGGCAGAGAGTTCATCAGGGCGGTCATTTTCACCTGCGGTGGCTCCCGCTGGAGACGGTCCACAGAGAGGGATTTAGGTGAGTTAACATCACTGCACTTTCAGTAATTGTTTTAATTTTTGCACACTAATTGGACTAATTGGGAAGTCTATGTGCTAAAATACCAGTAAAAAATGTCACACATACAGAGATGCTATCTGCAAGACGTGCCCTACTTGTTTTATGTTGAAACATGTCTTCAGATGTAGCCAAGGTGTAGCGTAAGAAAGATTTCTTAGTAAGGCTAAAGATGATTGAAGAGAAGAAGAATGGATGCACAGCTGGGGAGCTGTAATTGATTCCTTTCTTCTTTCGTAAATTTCCACAGAGCACATGCTCAGAGTTATTACATGTGAGAAGGTTAGGCTGCCACAGGGTTTCAATCAGGTGACAGCAGCTCCAGCATTTCGTTCAGGCAGCTGATTGACCGAGCCTCAGAGTTCAGCACCATGGTCAGCTCATTCTCATGTAATTGGACGTAATATGAAAACCTTTTAGTGAGTAATTACCATCATTCCTGTGTTGATGATCAGTTTAGTTATGTGTTTTTAGTGTGATGATATAAAGGGTATCATTTCATATATTTATTTTGAACTTTTCTGTCAGTAGATCCCTTCCAGTGGAGTTCCTTCAGTGATGTTACAGTGGAGGACGACCACCACACCTGGCAACCTGCCTCAGCGCTCACAGATGACCCCTCTCCTCTGCGTGTTGCCTCCTCATACTCCCTCGCAGACCTCCTGGCTCTTTACCGGCAGCAGTCGCTGAGTGAGCCGTCCACGCTGGAGGCGCCTCAGCTGTCCGCGCCTTTGGGCGAGCAGCCGGCAGCTGACAGGCCCGTATCGAGCAAGAAGAAGAGGAACTTTTCTCTGGGCGTGGCGGGGAAGTGCTGTAATCAGGGCTGTACCAAAAACGATATCGGACGCTTGTGCTGAGGCAAGGAGGAGAGTGCGGGGAGGAGGGGTGGGTGACGGCAAAGGAGTCGTGACATGAAGATGGAGTGATGGGTGGTAACGGACAGTGTCCAGATGTGGGAGGTAAAATATGGAGAGCCCATCTGTTCACATCTGCTGTTTAATAGGCTTTAGTTAGCTGTTATTACCACAGAATATACAAAACATCGTGATGACCAACTGAATCACAAAGACATCACATCACTCCAACTTCATGTCTCTGTTATAACATTTTCTTTATTCTCCTTGTTTGATATTTTGTTTGAAACAAAAAAAAACATGTTCTGTGTGTCACCTTTTCAGCATCATTGAGAATAAATTTTAAATACTGTTGATATGAAATGTTGTGCCATATCATATATTCACACAACACTTGGGAGCAATAAGCAACATCCACACTCTCGCCTGCAGACTGTCGGACTAAACTGGCTTCATACTCGCACAGGCACAATCTCACATTAATGTCATTTAGGCTGCTGTGAACTTATTGCTGGCCTCTGTTCACAACATTACTCCTGCTCGAACATTTACTCTCAACACCCTGAGGACACGACTGCAAGAGATTTTTTCCCCCTTTCTAACGCAGCTAAAAGATACATTTAACGCTCTGAGCAAAAGCCCATAATAAACGTATAAAGCATTTTACAGTGTTACATGCAAAAATCGCAACTACATGAAACAGAATTTTACTGACGTATAAGCTGACAGAAGATGATGAGAAACCACATTTAGATTAAAAAAGTACCTTTGTCTTGTCTAATAAAAGTGCATACACACCAGGAATATACTACATATCATCCTTAAATATTTACATCTATCTACACTTAAAGGTATGAAAGGTAGCTGCATGTTGCCGTCAGATGACACAACCAGGCTTAACGTCATTTAAACCAAACTAAAGAAGTGAAATAAATGGAAAGAGCCAACAGTTTAATGGTTAAAAATCTCTTTTTTCTGAAAATCTTTCAATAGAAAATGATGCATATTTCACAAAGTAACTATATTTGGTCTTACACACCAATGCACATATGTCACAATAATAGTTGTATGAGTTGAAAATGTAACCCATTTGGCAGCACCATTTTTCATCGTAGGCATGATGGCAACTCTGTACAAACTGACAATCTCTCATTGGCAACACATTTGACACTACAAGCAAAATATTCAGACGGGCCAGATCACCAGTCGCTCCCACACACAGTTTTTCTTTTAAGTTTAAAAGACAGATGCTGCTCCACAAATTTGATTCTGTTCAGGGAGAGTTTCCTCTCAGCAGTCTCAAATCACAAAACAAAACATTTGGTACATGTTTTACACTTTACGACAACATAAACAAGAAAATAAAATTCCCCTTGTGACAGTTGTGGCTGATGATGTACATCATAAGATATATATATATATATATATATATATATATATATGGAAAATAATTAAAGAACATGAACAAAAAGTCAAATAAGATTTAAATAAAATTATGTTTTGCAACAAGAAGCTACTCCAGAAAATAAAAGCATTTCCCTTCATTACTTTTTCTCTACTTTTCACATTAGGTATCTACAGGCAGATAGTGCAGACTTAAAACATCATAAAATATATACAGGATAGTAATTACAAAGGCAGTACGATCATCTCCAGAGCTTTTTTCCTTTCAAAACAAGAAAAATGCTGAACAGAAACATGACATGGCACTACAAGATTTCTCAGAGAGACTAATTATTGCTAAGTATTGCTGTCTCTTTAATGCATTTCTTTGTTTCCACATTGCAGTGTTAAGTCTGACCTCTATTGTGTGGAAAGACTGTGTTGCAAATATGACTTACAATAGGACTCTGGATGCTTCTGCTGTTGCTTTGTCATCTCAGAAAAACACATCCGCCATTTGCAGTGAAAATCTGTGAGAACACAAATCCACTATGACCACAGAAATTTGACTCGAAAACCAGAAGTTCAGAAGTGCAGCTGGTGCTTTACATGTACGGCCGGTCCTTTATCGGTCAAAGCTGTCTGTGGGGGTTACCAGGAGGAACCCTGCCCAGCTCCAGTCCTTCAGTTCAGCCTCACATGAGCAGCGCCGTGAGGTTCAGGTGTGCGGTCCGATGGCTAACAGTCTCCCCTGGACTCTTTGGTTAAACACAATAAGCTGCTCCTCATTCACAGCAATAAAACTACAAAATCAAAGGACTGAGCATTAAAAAAATGCTGATTTGTGGTGATTTTTTCATTTTTGGCACAAATTTTAAGGCTTAAACATTCAACACATTACTTCAGTTCCAGTTCATGAGTATCGTCAAATTCAATTTGTAAAACACAAAATGTACAAATAACACAGCAAAAATAATTTAGCCCATAATAAAATTACCTTAAAAGCATCAAAAATAATCTTTTGTTTGGTGTCTGAGCCAGACGTAGTGTACTGACTAAACAGATCGTTGCTCTTCATTGTTGTATTAATCAGGCTGCAAACATGCAGAGCACCAGTAGAAAAAATATGTACACTTTAAACTAGGGACGGCATCACTAACACATTCGCTGCTCTGTTAAGATCTGTGAGGGCTGACTCCCGGGAGGCAACACCGAAAGGTCAGAGGTTCAGGAATCATCTGTCCACGCTGTCTCGTACAGTCTCCACACTGTGCATTAACGTCTTGAAGGCAGGGCGCAGTCTGGGTTCACTGCTCCAGCACTCCGTCATGATTTTGTGAATCTGAAGGAGGCATCACAATGACAACATGAGCGCATCCTAGTTTAATAACTAAGCTCACGTCATAGTCATGGAACCAGCTGTGGTGGGCTTTGTTTTTTTAATGTTGTGAAATATATTCTTGCAATCACAGGAATTTCTGTTCATTTTTCATTGATAAGCCATTTAATGATATGACATGATCATGCTAAGGGCTGAGTCTTTAACTTCCCATTCCAATTCAGCAACACAGAAAACTAGTGAGATTAACCTGGTAGGACTTATGAGGTGAAATCCTGATTTGTTTAACAGTTTTATTTGTAGTTTTTCTAGTTACTGACCTCCTTTGGACAATTATCAGGAGCAGGCAGCCTGTATCCTTGTTTCAGCAGGTCTATAAGATGGTAGACAATCATCTGGCCCTGCTTTTCATTTCCCATCTTCTCCATAAACACCTAGAACAGACAAAAGGTAACAGTTCAACATCCCAAAAATAAAACTGCCCCCAAAACATTAATGAGAAGTGTTTCCTGTTGTTGAATGTTCAATCAACTGATTTCTTCAACAGCACTACAAACCAATTCAACTGCCCGTTGTTTTTTGCTTTAATTAAGCTAGTCAGACGTTTGACAATTTCACAGCAATTTAGCAATTAAATTAAATAAATTAAAGCTAGAACAGCGTACTGGTTACGTGAGAGACAAGTCGAATCGTCAAACTAAAAAAAAATTAAGAGAGAGGAAAGAAGGAACGCAGTACCGCTGGCGGGCTGCAGTTCTTGTCGCTGTAGGTGAAGAGTTCATAGAGGACAACGCCGAAACTCCAAACATCTGACGCCACAGAGAACTTGCTCTCTGTCAGCGACTCTGGGGCATACCTGGAAAACACCACAACACATTATATATACAGTACATGACATGTACGTATCGATGCACCTATCTTTAAGACATCTTTAAACAGGACACACTAGTTTACTTTGCAAGCAGGCAGATATGAAGTCTTACAGTGGGGAAGCCTGGTCTGCATCTTACAAAACATAACCATATTTTTCTTCCTGTGTGAATCACATGACTTTAGATTTAACACCTGTGTTTAAAGATCACTCATAAAGGCTTACAATACTGACCACAAGTGTAGAAGAGCAAGACAAAAACATTCAACAGTCCACCCACAAACACATGAAAATACTTGTAGAGCAACTAATAAACGCATGCAGTGTGACTTCCTCACCAGAAGATGGGGCTTTGCCCGGGCTCCCTGACAGTGTAGTACTCCTTGTCCTGCGGCAGCACCTTGGTCAGGCCGAAATCGCCGATCTTTACCCTCATCTCGCTCTCCACCAGGATGTTTCGAGTGGCCAGGTCTCTGTGGATGTATCGCTTCATGGCAAGGTAGTCCATGCCCTGAAGCATGAATACAGGCACATGGAAAATAAATACATGGTTTATGTGTTTCATTTCATTTGTAATTCTTCACAGAGTGGCAACAGGGCAAGTTTTCATTGGACTGCAGATCCAGAAAGAAATGTGTCAAATGTTCAGTACCCCAATATGTATGTACGACAAAGGCGGGGCTACACTTAAAAGTCGCCACCGCCCACTGCACTGTGTTACCTTACAAATCTGTGATGCATAGTGAAGCAGTTTGTTGGAGTCAAAGTGATCCTTGTGTTTGATGAGATAATCTCTCAAGCTGCCGTAGGGGAGATACTCCATTATCAGCCGGAGGTTTCTTCGTCCTGCAGACAGAAGGCAGTTAAGCGTGATACATGAGGGAGAAAATATGACGTCGGAGCAGAGGAGTGGAGGCCTCTGAGAAAACCTAGATTTATGTGTTTCATGGTCATTGATGCCCTAGGCAGCAAATGTGGGAAGTGCAAAGACATTAAAATGTGTAACAGAATCTGCCTGGCTGGTTGTATCAAATCAAAGCACACACTGGTCAGGAACATTAGTGCTGTCACTGAGTGAAGAAAAACACCGAGCCCCTCCTAGATCTCACTTAAGAACGGAGATTAATCAGGCAAATAATTAGCTTTATCTAAACATGCTGACAAAGACAATCTATACCTTATGCTCACAGAGGAAATCATATTTTGTTATCTTTTGCACTGTAAGTGATCTATTGTTGTTTTTCATACGACTGTCACATATTAATAATACGTGTCAGTTGGTCAGGTGTTCCACATGTAGATATCAACCAATTTGCTCATACCTGCACTATAGCAGACTCCTTTGTATTTGACGATGTTTTCATGCTGGAGGGATTTGAGGATCTCAATTTCCCGCTCGAAGTCCCTGAGGTGCTCGGCCGTGCTGTGCTGTAGCTTCTTCACGGCCACCACCTCCCCTGTGCTGTCCTGCAGGGGGTCGTACCTGCACATCTCCACGCTGCCAAAGTTGCCCTGCAGCGCCGGGTCAGGGGGAGATTTAACGCATGTTAAACAAGCTTTTAATGGTGCTTCCAGTAAAACTAATGTGAACAAGCTAACCTTATTAAAGTCTACTAATATCCGGCTATGTTAAAAAGCCAAACAAAACCATCAGCTGCTGCTAATCATGAGTCCATGAAGCACTCCATCCTCACTAAGAACAATAACGACACTCACAGTCTTTCTTTCAGTTTGAAATGTGTCCACAGGTTGTCTTTCCTCTTTTATGATATTCAAACCAAAAGGAAGGCTGAGTGTATCGTTACCGTCCCCAATGAGGATGGAGCGCCTCAGCCATGTATGTTGATTGATTCGATAATGTGTACAGCACGTTAATTCCCTTTTAGGACTGACTTTAATGTTAGCATAGCTCAAAGTTCTGCGCCGAGCTAAAGGTTAACATCCTCCCCTTCTGAAAGATTATTTATTATTCTAACAAACACGCACTAGTTATTACAGCCATCATTTAACATAATGCGTTTGTGCGTGTCTCACTTTGCCCAGCTGCTTGAGAAAGATGAGGTGCCTCTCCTCGAACTGGGCGGGCTCCTGGCTGTCGGCGGTCCACGGGAAGCCGGAGCCTCTTGTCCTGTTTGGCACCATATCATTCTCCACCAGCAGCTCATAGTCTGCAACACAACAAGGTGCATTTCATACAAAATCTTGATAAAACCCTAAATGATGCGTGTTTGTGTCGCACATTGTATCTCCACACGATCAACAGATCTGTGTGCCGGAAGAGGTCGTCTTGACCTGTTGCATGTTTGTATTCATTTTTCCCTCCTACCTGGTGTGAAGAGACTGTTGAGATCTCTGATAATTGCTCTGAAGGAGGGCCGGTGTGAGGGCTCATAGTCCATACAGCTGTTGATCAGGTTGGCCAGCTCTGTCCATTTAGGAGCCGGCAGCTGGTGCCTGTCCTCATAGAACAAGTTCTTCTGCAGAGGGAAAAAAGCAGAAGTCAAAACCTGCATGTTTTAAAACTGAGTTGGGAAACGGTAAAGGTGTTGGGAGCAGAGGATACAAAGTTGGAAGACATTCTTAAATTAATCAGTAGAATATGTTTTCAGCAAACTCCTATCCTTCTCGTTTAAAGGAAACAGCATTCTTTATAGTTCGACAATTTAGGAAACATTTGCTTCTTAGAGTTAGGTGAGAAGATCAATCCAACTCTCATGTCTGTGCAGTCAATATGAAGCCACAGCCAGCAGCTGGTTGGCTTAGCTTAGCATAATGACTGGAAACACAGAAAAATGGTCATACAGTGGCCAAAACTTAAGTGTAAAAGCGACACTGGGACTAGTTCTTCTGAGTCACCAGCAATTAATTTTCCTAAATTTCCTAAAATGTCGAACTATTCCTTTAATACAAATCGCTCTCAGTAAGTCAATACTCTCAGTGCGTCCTATCGTCATCGTGACCTTGGAGCAGTCCAGGGTGCTGAGTGGTTTGTCTCCACCGCTGCAGATCTCCCAAAGGGTGGTCCCAAAGCCCCACTTGTCTGTGGCTAAACTCAGGTTTTGGGGGTTTTCAATGCACTCGGGGGGCACCCATGGGATACGCTCCACCAGAACTGATGGACGGACATGAGGGGACACAGAAGACACAGAGAAGAGGAGATTCGTGAATGGAACAGAAGGTAGAGACAGACAGGGAAAGAGCGAGATCGCACCGAAGCAAAATTATGTTGCTGAACGTGATTCCCTCATGATGTCACACGGTTGTGAGGCACAAGTCTTTTCACAACATCTTTTCAGAACCGTGTATCTCACCTTCTCTGGGCAGCGTGAGGATGCTGATACCCGGGTCACTGAGCTTGATGAAGGGCAGGCTGCCCGTCGTCCGATCCTCCTCTCTAATCAGAAGGACATTCTTGGCGCAGACGTTTCCGTGAATGAGGTTCTTATCCTCCTGTGTGCAGACATGGCAGGGACAACGTAAATGACCTCGGTGGAAGCAAAAATGTGTTGCAGGATTTAAGGTAAAAACGCTCGGGTATGTTTACGTATTGGCTAAAGGCATTTCTCTTTACTTGGAATATCGATAACGTGCATTAGGCCGACTGCATTACATCCTACCAGGTAGTGCATAGCCCAGGATAGCTGCTTAGCCACTTCCAGCTTCCAGGTGATGTTAACACAGCTTTTATTCTTTTTCAGGTAGGTGTCGAGTGAACCAAATTTACCGTACTCCTGCACCATCATGTCTGACAGGGAAATGAGAGGGAGATCAGTTTATTAGTCAATCCTATCTGTACAGAAAATCTTCTCAACAAATCTTTCTATTAACACTCTTGTGGTCAATGGTACAGTTACAGACAGAGAGATGTTGTTGACACATAACACGTCCTCAACCCATGAATTTCTTCATCCATATTTTGCAATTTAGTACAGTTTGGTTTTTGTTGTCCCATGTGAAATTGAGTTTTGGTCATAAAATATGAACTGAAAAGTTGAATTTCTTATTATTAGGCTGTTGCAACATACTGTATGCCTGATTTGTATAAAGAATGGAACACCCTGACAAGTAATAACAGCACTGTATTTTTGTATCAGTACTTGCTTCTTTTATTCCCCATCTTTCCTTGACTATAATCTTTGTTTTTCTTTCCTACCAGCTCTTTTCCTGCGCTCACATGTGTGAATGGTAAAGGTTTCCAGACACTCTGCCCTGATGTGTGTGGGCGGTTTCAGGTAGAGTAAAGATCAAGACTCCAGTGGCCCATTAGTGACTTGTTGATCCTGAGAGCTTAATCCAGTCAGAGTGGAAGAGGTCAGGGCACAACACGGAGCACATCAATGGGTCAGAAACCTTATTTCCTCTGTTTGATTGCCACAGTCCACTGATGTCAACACAGCTGCAGTGTGAAAGCTTTCTCATTCAGGAGGACAACAGGCACCTTGCCTTTCTTTGCTGTCTTTGTAACACACATTCAAAATCCTTGTACATAAGACACATATATAAGAAACATTAAACCGTGCTCTCAAAGCACTGAATGCTGCAGGCGGTGAGGATAACCACAGTGACTCCTACTTTTTTGACCATACTGGTTCCTTTGTCCTCTGAAGTGATGGAAACATGACTATGTTTGTGTATGTGTGTGTGTTGCAGACTTACTCTCATCACCACAAACACACACGCCATAGTTGAGGAGTAAGTGCTTGTAGGAGAGCTGGCTCATCATACTGGCTGCTTCAAAGAACGACTGAGAGAGAAAACGAGAGAAGAGATCCTGTTCACTTGTGTCCTCTCAAAGCGAAAAACAAAACGCGCATTCACTCACTGACTCAGTCACTCAGCGAACAAGCCAACCTCTGAATAGTTGCGGTGAGCCTTGTCCAGGATTTTGATAACGACATCTATCTGGTGTATCTCTCCGTAGTCTCCCAGCTCCTTCCTAACACCGCGGAAGATCTTGGTGAACGTTCCTTGGCCCAGACTCTCATTCTAAAACACAAGAGTTTTATTGTTTTGTGAAAACCTACTTTGGAGAGTAGGTGGAGTCTCCATTCTCTCCAAACAATTCCCTGACCAACAGTAATAATTGGGTTACTGTAACCCATCCCCTGCTTTTTATGTATTTATTTGACGTATTCCTCTAGTACACCTGTCGCAGCATGTTCACATATTTTGTCATCTGAAATAAAAGCAGTGGGACAAATAAAAACCTCTCATGGACACACATCAAAGCTCAAGTCTTGTCAAGTCTGCAGTATCAACAGAGACAAAAGAGTCTTGGATTTGATGATGAAACATTTAAGTGCTGGATACATCTCACACTCTTGTCTAAGTTTTCTCATTGTCGCCATGTCAAAACTCAAAGGAGGGAGCCACTGAGTCTTTGGGGATGTATCTGAAGTCCAGAGATTGAGGGGCAATACAAAGAATTGGAGAATTGAAACAGATCCATCAAATCTACAAACTTTATTCAGTTTAGTCCTCCTCTTTTGTCCTCAGTTGCAGCCCAGAAACCAAACTGAATAAAGCCCCTTCCCGCCTTCCTTCCACCAGGACTGAGCTGTGATTTTGCCGCTAGATCTGACTACGTGGCTTCCACTGCTGAAGATTCAACAAAATAGATTTAAGGTCAGGATCTCCAACGCTCTTAAATATATGTACAACTAAGCAGAACGCAATTTCAAAACAGGATGATGATGTTGAATCTGCTGAGGTACGCGAGAGAGGGTAATAAGGCAATACCGAAAACCCCCTGAAGTTACTGATCAGTGGAACGGCTTCTGTGGGTTTCCTGTGACAAACCTGTTGTACAAAACTGCTGGTGTTCAAACATCAGAAAATACGGTGAGACAGAAATGGACAAGTTGCAGAGGTGAGAACGTATTTCTGTCTCACACAACATTTGTGTCCACAGGGACTGCTGACACTGAGCTGGAGTAGGTGGATCGATTGAGGTAGTTAACTGTAGCAACCTCACAGGAGTCATCAGTATTATTATGGCTTTACATTCACGGTTATTTCATGATTACAAAGACAGTGGCCACCCGCTTAGGAACAATTCACCTTTGTAAACCTTTAACTTTCCTATTCAGTTCAAGAAATTGCATACACAGGCATTTTTGATACTGTTGTAAGCTTCTACAAATGAATATATGCACAAGAAACAATACATCTAATCCTGTAGACTAATGTAGAGTAATGTGAAGCAAGAAGTCAAAAAGGGTTATCTTACGATGACAAGGTCCTCTTTTCGGATCTTGTGGAAGACCATCTGGCTGATGTTGTGCTTGTGGAGAGAGGGAGAGACTGGAACCTCGGCCCCTTGATTATTTCTACACACCAGCAGGTTGGATTTATCTGAAGAACGACCAGGGGGGCAGGGAGAGTCCATCAAACTCACATTTGGACACCACATCTGATTATCACTACATTAGGGTATTTCAAAGTGTAATCCTCTAAAATGGCTAATTAGAAGCAAAGTAAAGTAGAAATGAAACCGATACTAAGTGTACAATTAGATTGAGATTAATTTGAGATTAATCATGAATAGCAGCATGATTTAAAACCTATGTTTGTCTTTCCAGCCCTCTGAGACAGTTAACATTGCTCGGAAAAAAGAGTTTTGCCAGCTGGAAACCTGGTGATTTATTGAATCAGTAGTTATTAGCAAGCAGCTCTATCCATTACCCACAGAGATATAATGGTCATGTTGTGCTGTGAGGCAGTAAAAATCTTGCCCATTTAAAGGACCAGTGTGGAAGATTTAGGGGGATCTGTTGGTAGAGTATAATATTCAAAAGTATATTTCATTCATGTATAATCACCTGAAACTAAGAATCATGGTATTTTCATTACCTTAGAGTTAGCTATTTTTATCTACAGAGGGAGCTGGTTCTCCTTCCAGAGAGTTTGGCATGATTCTCCAGTAGCCCAGAATGGACAAAACGTTTGGAAGATTAAATGTTCCCAAGTGCTGAATGAATTTAGTCTTCTAAAAAAAACAAGGCCCTTTGATATAAACAGAAGCTTGAAAATTAGCTGCAGCTGGGTTTTAAGAGATCTGGGAAAAACTGAATTAATGATACCAACACAATAAGATAACCCCTGTGAGGAATTTTATGGGGCTCTAAATAGGGGCTAATTGGTAGGAGCATTTTAATCGTTTTCTCATATTGTTTATCATTGCACATGGAAAACTGTTCTTAGTATTTCATCCTGAAAGGAATAAGAATTAACAAAAAAAATTACAACAGGTCCAACAATATACATATATAACATTACAATATATGTGTTATTATACCTGTATTACTATGTGTGTGGGTTGCATATTCTTCTCATTGTGTCTTTGTACTGTATGTGAACACTGACCTTTCAGGGTGGGCGGGCAGCACCTGGTCAGCTGGAATGTGTATCCATCAGTGCGGAGCGCCTCCTTTTGGTAGCAGTGCAGAAGTTCCCTGAGTGAGCCGAAGCTCCTCTTAGCACCACTCAGAATGTACTGTCCTGCCTCCGTCTTCACGATCTGACAGTGCTTGTAGTCCACCATAGTTTCATACTGAAATCAAAGGACAAAAGATTACGGTCGAGTTGTCCTGAATATGCCGATATTATTTTAAGAGAAAGTGTTACAGTGTTACAGTGTACTTCACATTGATGATGACCCAACATTAACAGCTTACCCCCACCACAAAGGACATGAAGTATTTGTCATAGTCCCTGGGGCTGCAGCGGAGGATGTACAGGCCTTGGTGGTTACCAGAGCGACGCAGCTTACTAATCGTAAACTCCATCCTGTGATCAAAAAGACAGAATGTTTCTCTGCCGCTGTCGGGGTGTGTGTGTGTGTGTGTGAATGGCTCTGTGGTTACAAAATATAAATGGGATACTCACGACACAGGGCCGTGGCAGTAGCTCTGAATGCACTCTAGAAGTCTTGGTGGAGCCACCTCTTTACACAGGTAATGATGGGCGTCTGCAACCAGTCTGTAATACCCATCAACTAATGACACGAATGACAGAGCCTCTGAAAGCAAATGAAACTCCAGTTCCTTTGTGGTCAGACAGAGACAGAGAGTAAAGATAAGATATTAGAGTTGGCCTATATGTTACAATTTTTTAAATGGCCACTGTCAGCCCAACAACTGGTGATTGCTGATGCGTATATTCGCACAGGTGTGTGTGCGGTGCCCCATTCCCACCACCCTCAGTTTCAGCTGCGAGATGTGGGCAGGCAGCGAGTGTGCTACCAAAATAAACCCACAAAATGTCAAGAAAGGAAATATTTTACACCTGTTGTCAGATATGAAATTGAGTTGCCTTCTAGTGAAATGTTCTGAGTTTAACCTCCCACTGGCCAGAAGTTAAGCAGTATACATGTCCAGGGCTTTTATTTTGAAAGGTAGAAAAACAGAAAGAGTGAATCTGCAATGCACTTGGCAATGTTGGACACAGTAGGAAGTTATGTCTTTTTGGCTCAAACTACAGAAAAATACAGCCATACGCCTCTGAATTCAAGTGTCCGTCTTTCACTGAAATAATTTATTAGCAAAATAAAATACAACCCCCCCCCCCCCCCCCCCCCCCCCCCCCCCCCCCCCCCCAAAAAAAAGAAAGGACTCAATCACCACCAATCACCAACAGATTAGTCCAATCACCCAATCCTACAAGATAATCTTTTATTAATTCCCCACAGGGAAAATTCAACTGTTACAGCAGCAGCACAAATTCAGAAATAAATACAGATAAATAAAGAACTAAATAGTATAGAAGTTTTATATAAAATAAAAATAAGGTGAAATAAAATGTATTTTGAGCAGTTAAATTTTGAGGAACTAAACTTTACAATGGCAATAAGGAAATAGCAGTATACATACATTACCCACAACTGGTGCTGAACTTTAACTTAATTTAAAATACTGTTTAAAGAAAAGTGGTGAGAGTGGTGGTGAGAAAGCATAGTATATGTAAGAGACTACACTGCCCCACTGACTGATCCCAATACACAACAAAGCAGTCAAACTGACCAATAACACTGCCGTACCAGTTGCTATATTAAAAGTGTTCATCATTGTTTATCTTTATGTCCTGTAATGAATTTGATTGCCAAAACTGTCCTTCAAACAAGTGAAGAACAGATGTTGCTGTTTCTTGAATCCAGCTGCTGTAACAAAGCCATTGCAGCACTTGGCTCTGACAACATATGTAGTCATTTAAACACATTCCTGGCATCAGCAAAGCACATTAGAGCCAAGCAGAGGTTTAATGTCTCCTACGCTTAATTAGGTTTACAAACAGCAGTGGATTAGATTAGACTGGAATAACACAAATAAATGATAGTGTGTACTATACCAAGATCTGGTTGTCCTGTTTGGTAAGGGTCACTATGCGACTCTCCACAGAGCCTTCCTTATTGGCCTGTTTGATGCTGATGTCAATCACCTCTGGGAAGTCACAGTATGTCTTGAGATCCTGGAGACACAACAAGAGGACAAAATAGTGATTTTTATTTGTATTAGATGAAGAAGCATGAACACACATGTGCCCTTGTTGTTATTGGCAATTTTATACAACTCCTGGAGCTCCATCTATTGGTAAAGAAATAGCCATAACAGCGTCACAACTGTGGTAGACTGGTGCAAAGATGCGTTACCACGGAAACATGAACCCATCGCCTGGTTCTCACCTCCTCTACTTGCTCCTCCTCTATCCCTTTTGACCACTGGATTCCCTTGTTGCCCATGACAACGATGGTAACCTTATTTGCAGAGAGGTCGGTGACTTGGAAGCGCTCAGAGTAGAGGGAGGGTAGCAACATCTCCAGGCTCATCAGGTACTTGAGCTTGAGGTTACACACCGTGGCCTTGCATTCACTGAACTGCTGGATGAACCTCTTGAAGCGATAGCGGATCCTCTTCCGAGTCAACATGTTATATTCCTGGATGCGGCTTCGCATGCACCTCGGCAGGAAGCACTTGTAGCTGAAAGTGGAAAGGGGAGGATCGGTGAAGATGGGGTTAAGAATAACATAAAGAGGAGGGAATGAATGACGATAAGTAACAGGAATGACAAAGAAAGAAGGGAGGTTTCCTGTAAAGAGGAAACAGGGTTAAAAGAGCACAGGCTATGTAGACTTTGTGCCAGTTCAGCCAGTGTAAATGCTGTTTCCACTTCAGGAGAAACACCCAATAATCATCACACAATGTAATGTAAAGGTAATGGTAATGTAAAACATCCTACCTGGTGTCATTGCAGATGCTCACAGGTGACTGACCACTCTCTTTGGCGAGCCTCATCATGTCCAGCACGGCCATGCCCAGACACTCCTCCTGGGCCTCGTGGCTTACTGGGACGTTGACCCAGCCGTTCAAAAAGTCACTACGCCACTAGAGGAGGAAAAAACGGTAAACAATAAAGTCAAATCAAATGGATGATATCAGATCCATGAAGAAAAGAAGCAGGTGAGTAAAGTGAGACAAAGGGTTGGATGGGGAGACATGAACATGGCTCTAAATATACAGTATAAGAATAAACATTAATTAAAATGTGAGCAGGTCAGTCTATTGACACACAGGCTTGTGGTGTCAACGTGACAGTGGAGAAAAAAAACAAACAGAGTTGCATGTGTCAAATTCACACAAGCTTGTGTGCAGAGACTATTTCCAGCACACACACACACAAATAATGTGTGCAGACACACACAAACAGAGTGAAAAGAACCCTAACGCACCCTTGGTCCCCATTTGTGCTTGTTAATCTCTCTTACTACCCCACATCCTGGTTTCTCAACTAGCACAAAAGAATGGGCTGACATGGCAGACAGACTGGCAGTCAGTAAAAAAAAGAGAAGGAAACCAGCATCTTTTATCTCCCCCCACCCAACATTTCTGCTAATCATTTCAAAACAAGTAAAGGAGGAAGAGAATGAGTGAGATGGGGGTGAGGGAGAGGGCAGTAGTCTCGAAGACGCTGTCCTCTGGTTTGCATCTGGTTTAAGGAAACAGTGTAACTAACTGTTAACAGTTTACTAATTTTTAATGACACAAATACAAACAAATTGAATAAATGTAAACACAGAAGAAAATAACAGACTTAATGTTGATATGTGGCGTACGTAATAAAAACTAACCTGAAAAAACTGGTACGCCATGACACAATCATCCATCACAGGGCTCTCCATCCCCTTGGACATGCCGTAGCGATGAGCATACAATGACTTACTGCTGTTATGCCAGCCAGGAAAATAGTATCTGAACAGGAAAGGAGGCCAGAGAGGATCCAATGAAAAAAGGAATCCAAGCAGATGACAACCCATGAAAAGTCTAAAACAGAAAGAACTAAAATATCTACCTGATTCTGAAGTGCAGGCTCTCTGTGTCTGGCTGTTGCAGTTTAAAAATGTGATTAGGAGGGAACCATATCCGGTCACGTTCCCTCATCAGGCCAAATAAGCTGCAGTACACTGGAGCAATCCCTGGGAAGGCAAAGAAAACACAACAGTTCCACTGAAATTGCTGCTATGATAACTGTTGCAGAGATCAGCTTTCTATTTGATCAGATATATGGAATGAAGAATAACTTTTAGAGCTTTAACAGCACACATCTCTAACCACTATGAGTGAGCATGGCCACTGAGAACTGCAGTGGATTTCAGTGGAGTTTGTAACAAGCGTGCCCAGGCTGCTCAAAGTCATGACATGAAAAATGAAATGAAAATGATGATGATGCACAGAGGCAAACTCCCTTATACCACCTCACCTGACAAGAATATTCACTTAAGTGCTTAAACACTAGTCCCACATGTCTGTGTTTACAGTATGTTTCTGACCATTCCCACAACTCCTCAATCTGTTGTCAAAACACCAGAACCAACAGTTTTAAGGTGTTATCAGTCCGGCCAAGTGGGTCACTAGCAGAATGAAAATGTCATTATACAGCCCACAAGCCCACAAGAGTGAAGCAATACTATGAAGCTGCAGAAGAGGAAGTATGCTCAACCACAACAGGGGAAGTGAAGTCAGAGTACTAAAAATCTTCATCTCTCAGCAAGTCCTACCTTGTATTATTATTACACTATCAAATAATTAAATAAGCAATGGACTGCAGAATGAATTACTGCACTGCAGACCTTGAGAGCTGAGAATAATTGCAATACATATTATGCAGCTTGGTAATACACTTTATACCACCCCAACGATAACAATGTGTTACTATCAACAACCTATTTAACAATTTGGTTTAAGAGTTTTTCTTAATGTGCTGAAAACTTACTGCATGAGGACAAAAAGACATCCAATCCAATAATATTAGGTATGGCTACTGGGAAGGCAAATTGTCTGACTTCATCCTCATGGTTCTTCTACCCTTGCACTGCTAGTTTATGCTATATCCCCAAATGAGACCAGGTAAAATGCAACTGTACTAAAAAGTGAACAAAAATCCCCCACATAAATGTTATTTGACTGTGGATTAACCATGAAAGGGACAATGGATGACAGATGGAGGGAAAGTAGAAGTTAAGTCTGATAACCAGACAAACAAGAGAACAAAGGAAGTTGAATATTACAAGAAAAGCAAGAGGATGCAGAAAAAGCGGAAGATAAAAAGGAGAGAGAAAGAGGTTGTTTCTTATCGCCTCAAGAGGGAATGGAGCAAGAGAGTGTGGCAGAGACAGATAGAGCTAAAGTGGAGAGGAAAACAGCCACAACAGTCCACAGCTTCCTGACTTTAGTTTGCATGAAAGAGAAGGCGGACGTAGCACTGTAGTTTCCACAAAATAAACACCTGATCCAAAAACGCCCAAAAGGAATTGGATGCATTTGCTCTTAGAAAGAAAAAAATGTATAAAATTTATTTATTTACGTACAATTGCTGAACAAATGAGCAGGTTTTTCTCTGCATTGACACATGCAGCAAAAAGGGTGACATGGTCAATTACTTCAATATTTACAGTATATATACACTGGAACTGCAGAAGCCATGACAATAAACACTAACTGCTCTCAAGCTTCCCAGTCCGCTTGTTTTTTAGTTATTACATGGATGACTGAGATTAAGCCAAAGCAAAGCAGATCATGGCTCGGGGCCTTGAACTCCACTGACACTACATGGCTACTGGATATGGATGAAAAAAGACCCAGTTTTTGTCCACATATACAGATCGGAGAAAAATTTAAGAACAAAACAGCATAACATGTCCTAATAAGGTGTTGGGGCCAACTCGGTCAATGCTCTTTGGCATACAGTAAATTCTTTAATTCTCTAAACTCCACTAGAGAGATTAACAACATTCTCACAAGACATATTCCCCCATTCGGTGCGAAGAGGGACGTTAAGTCCATATTTAGCTTTTCCCATGTGGGAAGTACGGCTTGAGCGTGTGTTTGCTTGTTTGACAGATATTTCAGCATATCACAGTTGGTATGGTCGTATAATACATCTGTCCTATGAATATTCGCTCTGTTTCCTACTCACTTCTATTGAAGCCCATATGATGAATGAATTTAAGCATGCAATTCCTGTTTTGGTGCGATCTCCATCCAGCTCTGGTGGATGTGTAGGTCTGAGTTCACCTTTGTGGAATTGAGCAGATGTACTCGCTCAACCACTGGAAACACCGCTGCACTGTGTTTAGAAATGGGGAAGTCATTGTTCTAATTTGTTTGTTCACCATTTTTAGTACATTATCACGCTACCAAACTATGAAGTGTATTATAGTTTGTGATTGCTCCGATCAATATTTGCAAGAAATCAGAAATGTGAAGTAATTTCCTTTTTCATGGCTGAATGCAGGGAAATTTTGTTGAATGGAAACCTTAAGGACAAACTCAGCCCTACCCAGATTCCTGACTCTTTACCCCTCTTGCCCAAGATGGCAGCATGCATTGTGTACAGTCCATATAAAACTGATGTTTTGAAAATTGCTGTACAAATAAACATCATGTCAATAAAGCAAACTATATTTTGTGTATGTGGGCAGACATCAGAACTGAAATCCTCTTGTGACTCACCACATGCTTTCGCTGCACTGATGCACAGTTCCTCTGCTACATATTCTCCAGATGGAAACGTGAGCACACTTGCTGAACCGTCGGCTCCACCCTCTCCTCCATCCTTCCCCAGACAGTAAAGGTGGACAGTGAGGCAGGTGACATCCGTGTCCTGCTTGGGGTCGGCTCCGGTGGCTGAGTCGAGGTCAGGGAGAAGGCCGTTGTGATGAGCTGTGGGACTGGAGGTAGGTGGGTCCATGTCTGTCAGCAGAATACAGGCCATGTGCTGGTTAAGACAAACATCCACCTGTCAGGGGACAAAGGAATAAGACAGAAGTCACAAGATGAGAGTTAGTAGATTCCTTGACATTCACACTAGCACCACCAGCAGGTTAAAATTTGTGGTTTTGAGTGAAATATCATCATAACTATTGGATAGGGTTAGGGTTAGGGTTAGGGTTATACCATATTCTATATATTTGCAATACTGATGACATCTCCATCAGACTCAGCTGTACTGTGTTTAGTATAAATGAGTAATCTTAATGTACACTCTCACAGAACTGCTACCATGGCTGTTGACTCGTTGTCTTGCTATATTGCTATTCCGTCAGCCACCCAGCATTAGGGTCCTGTCATACTTGAATATCCCTCTATGGTATCAATACAGGTTTATCTTATCTCTCTTTATCTTATCTTATCGTATGTAAATTCATTTTCTCAGTGCTCTCATTTTGGCAGGTGCATTAATAATGGTGTTTTCAATATGGTTTGACTGTCACATACAATCTATGATCATGTTTATCATTGTATGAATTTGTTGTTATAATATCTGTATCCTTGTACAGGGCATAAGATTTCTTTCTCCCCCTTTCCTCCCTTTTGCTTTTCCCTCCACAGCTTAAAGCTTATTTTGGCTTCTTTTTTTTTTTTTTATTGTTTTCTTGTGCTTCATATTTTCATATTTTGCTGCTGCAGTAACAGTCCAGACAGGGATCAAATGTAGTTATTTGCTCAAATCACATAATGCCACTGTTGATTCCAGCACTGATAACAAAAAAACTGGCACACTATGTAAAACGTAAATAAATCAGAATGTGATAAGTTATTAATCCAGTACAAAGACAATATATTTAATGTCCAACCTCATCAGCTTCATTGATTTTTGTAAATATCTGCTTACTCTGAATTTGATCCCAGCAACACATTTCAAACAAGTTGGGACAGGAGCAACTAAAGACTGGGAAAGTTGTGGAACGCTCCAAAAACACCTGTTTGGAACATTCAACAGGTAAACAGGTTGATTGGTACCAGGTGATAGTGTCATGATTGGGTATGAAAGGAGCATCCTTGAAAGGCTCAGTCGTTCACAAGCGAGGATGGAGGGAGGTTCAACACTTTGTGAACAAATGATTGTATAAAGGAGATTACTATATGGGCTTTGGAACACTTCATAAAACTGTTGGTAAACTGTTGATGGCATTCTGATTTTATTAACATTTGACACAGTGTCTCAACCTTTTTTGAATCAGGGTTGTAAAATCTTTGAAATCTAATTTTGCTGTGAGGAGGGATAGAGGTAATGACCGATCATTACTGTTATCAAGTCAGATACTGAAACAGACTCACTCCTCTGGTATGTGACTCTGCCCTGCTAGTCTGCTTTGATTACAGGTTTACTGGTGAGGCATTACAGTGGTGGAAGCAGACGATATCTAACACATTGCACGAAACATATTTCATTATAAGGCAGTCAGATGTGTTATTTTTCCAATCTGAAAAAGCTGCGTATTTTAGGCTTGAGAGGGATTATAGATGTTGAAGAAAAGATAATAATATACTTGTTTACTTGTTCATGTGTTAAGTCATATTTTCTGAGGTGGAACTGAATAATACTAAATAATCGATTTTCATAACATTTTATAATTTTCTTGCATTCTCTCCCATACATCATTCTCTTGTACAGTTGTGATAGATCACAAAGTGTGTAGTTATTAAAGCTTCACTCTAGACTAGCTCGACTGATAGTGACACAAAACAGTGAAAAGCTCAAAGCACCCCACATTTGAGCTCGCTTCTGGTGTAGCACAGTAAAACAAGGGTGGTATTAACAGCTGATATGAGTTCGAGAAATAATAAGAGGAAGTATGAACACAAACACAACACAAAATACACTGAACAAACATGGCTGAGACATCAATAACAAAGTAAATAACAACATATAGTGGATAATACTGAACCAAATTTTCCTTAAAACAATAACAAAAAGACTTAATACTACTTAAACATCCAACTGAAATCAGTGCTGTGTTCATATTCTTTGGGCTTACATATATTTAATACATTCTATTTTGAGAGTTTTTCTCCACTGTGAAGCTTTGATTCAGCTTCACAGTGGCTGGAGTCCAAAGTAACACCCAGTTATAGTATCCATTTAAATTACACCATGGAGTCTAATAGTGTAACATGCTCTTTGTCTGCGAGAGGTTAAAAATGCTTGCCAATGAGCAATGAAGCAGAAACAACAACAGCCAAGACAATTAAAACAGTCACTAGTATCAATTAATCAAACACTGGTGTAAGTGTGAGTTGAGAGTCTCAACACTGGTGTGAATATTTGGATATATTAGAGCAGAGGAAAGTTTATAGTAATTATATGCTACACATAATCACCATAAAAAGACACACTACTAGAAATCAGCTGTTGTACTTTATAGCTAATTAGTTAAGATTGATTCATTCTTGAAATCTCATTGAGATCAAGGTCTGTGGTGGACACGTCCAGCGGTTTAAGGGTTGTGGCAGAAGTTTGAGCATACAGGATATCGCCATAATTTAGTGTAGTGGATTGTATAATGGTTTTTGTGTCTTTAGAGGAAAAACAAGCTCTGCTTCGGTATAAGAATTCAACTTTGAATTTTTTGTTTTTGAGCAAGATGTTCAACATGAGTTTTGTTGGGCAATCTGTTTACCAATCAAATTCCTAAATATTTATAATGATGCGCTAATATCTCCATTTAGCACATGAATATGGTTGGGAATGTCAATGGTTCTGCACTTGTGATGGTTGTGCACTTGTGCAATGCACACATTTTGTCTTTTTGTACTTTACAACAAACTTTAAATTAAACAGGGAGATATGGAGGTCACTGAAAGTAGACTGTAAGGTGGAGAAAGTCTTGTTTGCAGTGCCGCTGATGGCATGCAAGACATTATTATCACCAGTCGTAAATAGCACTGGGCCTAATATTGATCCTTGAGGGACACCACTGTCAACCATATGACGTAACTTATTTTTACTTGTAGATTGATATAAGTTTAAAAAATAATCTAGCTTCGAAAAAATGTGCATTTGTGTGTTGCAGTTACATTTCTGTTGCATTTAATGATAAATTGCAAACATTAGGTGGTGTTACAAGCATTGAGAGGCAAATTTCATGCAAATTTTAACTGTAGTAGTCTTGTAATGTTCAACACAGAAGCTGGAGCAAGTTCAAGCAAGAAATCAGCAAAAACGTATGTAAAGTATTTTTTTGGTTTACAAGCCCTCAGCAGGTGAGACCTTTGTTGTATAAAAGAGGAAGGTCAGCACATTTTTATGAATATAGGAAAACACTTGTCTCTTTTGTCGGTGTGTTTACACACCCAAAACGTTTATCACGTAGCAGACAGCCAGGGAGTTAGACTAGTTCCTTGCTGTTTCTTATCTGAGCCCTGGTGCTAGTTGAGGTCAGAGCTATCAGCTCGGACACATTTTGCCCTTAATGGCTGTTTGGCTCCAGTGATGGCCACTGATGTCACATTTTAATCAGCCTCTGGACATTTTGCACTTACTGTCCAACTGCTGGGCTTCCTTTTAACTGGAATCTACAATTACTGGCTACATTGTTGGGCGCAAAATCAGTTTGAGACTAATTGTTGGCTGCAACTTTAGTGTTCCCCAGCAGGTCAAAGCCAAGGCAACAACTTTCCAGACTAGAAAAAAGCTCATTGACAGAGTCTGGGTGTTTTTTTTTTGTCATGTCAATGATAGTGAAAAACATTGCTGTATTTGAACATGGACATAATCACAGTAGGAAACACAAAGGTATTAATAATAAATTAAGTTATCATCAATATTAGGAACCCCAGTTATTTTCCAACTACTAGGGACAATATATTTTGGGAAAAAGGCCTGTTAAAACAATAACTGACTAACTAGCTTTTAGTAGGTTAGATTACATTTGTACTGAGCAGTATAAACACTAAACTACACTAAATATCTGACATAAATGTATTTATGTCAAAATAGTCTCTTGATCTCCAATGAGGTAACTAAGCATAAGTCAGAATTGTGTGAAATCACGTTCTGTGTAAATGGCGGTAAAGTACTGACAATTACTAATACATTATAAAAGAACAACACTTGAAACGATCAAAGCAAGTTATCTACCCAGTGTTCCTGAGCACCAGCTGCTGAGAAGCTAGCAACAGCGGCATTGCTCTGTGCCGCTGCAAAGATTTCTTACAGGCACAGCACATCACCCATTTATCACTTTCTTTTCTTTCTGAAGCAGCATGAAACTGTTTAGGATGTACAAACTGAAGACAGAACAGCAAAAGGAATACAAAAATACATTATTAATTTTGGAATCTGGCTGTAACATCACAAAAACCCATGGGATGGAAGAGAGCAATGAAAGAGAAAATGTAAACCAGGCATCTCAAACCGGTTCCATAAAGGGCCGTGTGGCTGCAGGTTTTCATTCCAACCCAGGAGGAGCACATCAGGCAAACCAATCAACATCAAGGGATCACTTAGTTATCAGCTGAAGACTGAGATCAGCTGATTAATTGATTCCAGCCTGGTGTGTTCCTCCTTGGTTGGAATGAAAACTTGCAGCCACACAGCCCTTTATGGAACCAGAGTGAGATGCCTGATGTAAACATTTCATGATATTATCAAGTTTTCTACTTTTTCCAAGACCTGGAAAATATAAGAAAGTTTGGATATAGGTTCACAGTTGCTGGGAAGCAATGGTTCAAGGTTTGGGTGTTTTAACATTGGCTGAATTGTTGCATTTTTAAAATTATCAGGCACACAGCCACAGCTATTCACAGTGGAGAGTATATATGACCCAAAAGTGAAAGTAGCTGCTTCGTTGGAATAAAATATAGTTAGTGTTTTCCCTCCTAAGCTTAACCAATTGTTTTTGCAGTTTATTATGATGATCATTATGATGAGTGAAGTTGACCTTTGACCTTTCAGATATAAAATGTCACTCAGCAGCACATGTGGAAATGCGAACACACATCAACACAAATACGCAGCTGAAGAAAGATGATTTTGTTGGAGGGAAGGCAGATGACTATTTCACTGCTCACACACATACTCCTGGATTAATAAATGAAAATGTGTCACTATCATTTCACTGTGTGCGCAACATGCAATTTTTCTGGTCAGGAGAGTTAATCCCTGAAAATGCAGAAAAGCTGTGGGTTATCACTGATGCACTGTTTAGCACCTACTGTTGCTTTAGGATGGGAGGAGTTGCATAGCTGACTCTGCTGTGTGCCAAGCAGGATTTGTTGGTTTGTGCCACCTTCAGGCATACAATACCACATACTTATGAGTCATCAATAATGGACTGAATTGAGGCTTCAGATGGCAGGTGATTTGCATTATGGAATAAACACCAGTCATAGCTTGTAGAGGTTTTTATCTTACTAATCTTGCTTATATCGTACTAGAAACTCAAGAATAATTTTAGTGTGCATGTTTTGAAAAGTAACCACACTCCCATCTATTGGAGTTTACTGAGCCATCTGTTGTGAATCTCTTAGAAGTTTAGTTATGAAAATCTCCTTTTGTGTTTTGGCAAAGATACATCAAACAAAAGAGGACGGAAGGCTGGGAAAGTTTACCAATACTGGTGGTTTGACTGTGGGATGTAATCTTTAGTCACTGAGCAAACAGTACAATAAGAGAGTTGTGTCTAAAGTTCATACTGCCCTTAGTGTGCTGCTCACCCACTCTCCATCTACTGATAGAACACTGTAGTTGTTTCAGTATATTTACACTTCCCCAAAAAGTGTCTATAAAACAGGGCCAGGCAGTGCACTTATTTTCTGTGATGATGATTTGAAATCAGCATAATACTCCTGTAAACTGCATTTCTTTTGGTGTTTTTTTCTTAGTGCACAAGGGTATCCAGTAGCCACTTACTACTTAGAACTGCACATGATTGTGTATGTTGATGTATTCTGTCTCTGCTCTGTAGTCTTTATTCATGAAAAAGTGTGAGTAAAAGGCATTACAGACATCAGACAAAGTTCCCATAAAGGGATCCACAGTTTAAGTGACCATGTGTAGCTAAAGGTTATGCACACTTGGACAGAAACTTGAGCCAACACTTAACAATGAATGTGTTATCTTCTAATATCCAAGCCATACCCTGAGGGTCCACTAGAGGAATGAAAAAAAAACTACTTCAGGCTGCACAAATACGCTGCTGGCACATGATTTAGCCTTGAATCAATCTCCTTTCCTGTTCTGTGATCCCCTAACATTTAAAGGGCTGCTTCCTGTGTTCTCACATGACATGAGAGCAACAGTTGGTGGTGGTAGTGCACATCTAAGATGGTTTGCCAACAGCTGCAGAAGAAATTGTAAATGCAGAGCAGAGGCAATCTGAAAGAATTTCAGATTTACTGTTTTGAGTCTTTTGTTAACTCAAGTGTTGTCTTATGTGAGGTTACTGGCAGGTTACTGTATCATGATTAAGGTGACACCGGTCACTTCATTTGACCTTAAACCACACCAAAGTGTGGGATGTCGTCATTCTCTTGAGTTTAGACCTAGATACAGGTCTCTCTGTGCTCCTGAGAGCAGTTTTTTTGGCAAATATGTGACAAGGATAAACACAATGTAGCTCTGATGTTGCACCCTGTTCCATTTTAAACTAGCCAACTCATTTTTTCTCTATTACAGCAGCTGACAGTGCAGTTCTTTGTAAGTGACCTGAATAAAACTTGCAGAATGTTACAAATGATCCTTGATGCAAGAATAATGTACTTTCCCCATACATGTCACTGATTATGTTCTTCCAGTAAAGACCTCAACTAAAAATGCTAAATAGGTTGTGAGTGCTTTGAAAAGTAGCCTAATGAATCAACACTGCCTACATACAATTCAATCATCATGTAAAAAAAATCCGCCTATGTACTTGCTTTCTGAAACATACAAACAACATCAAAACATTTACACAACAGTACACAATTTACAGCATGTCGAACCCTACATAAATCTACTACTAAGTATTGCCTTGTTGAGATAAGAGTTAGGTTAATAGTGTATCCACTTTCTCAGTGCAGCAGTCCCTTTAACAAGGTATACAGTCAATTCAAGAATCCATATTGAGTATCTTTGGTTGGGGATGACTAAAACATTGCAAACAACACTTCTTCCCTTCTCAAAACCTGAAAGCAGAGCCAACATTATGAAGCTTGAACTGGAAAATAACTTGACTGCTGTGAGGAGAATTAACTAACCTGGCTTGTAAAATAAATCATGTGGCAGCACCACCAACAAACTGAATATACACTCACTTGCCAGTTTATTAGGAATACGTACCAAGCCAAACCTAAAGCAGTTTAACAGAACAGCACTGCAATCATCTTACCTATATGAAGGTTATCATGTTTAGTTTTGGTTTAAACTGCTTTAGAGACATGTTCACCCATGGATGAGGGAATCACCTTTTCTGCACCTTCTTAACAAGCTCCAATAACAGCAATATAACAGCAACGAAAACTCCATCCTCCAAAATGACCTTAAAGTTGAATCAACCCCTCTCGAAATCAGCATGGATTTAGACTCTGACCTATGAATGGGCCAGGCCCATATATTGACCAAGATTTGCTTACAGAAGTATTGGCACATATGGAACAAGAACCATATGCCATATATATGTATGTATGCCTATGTCATGCGTCACTGCTAAAGAAATAAATAGTCCAACACACTGTTTTCTATATTAACTAATATCAATGTCTGTATCAGCCTCAGAAATCCAATGTGCAATATCGACATGGCTCTATTCAAAACCCCTTAAACAAAAACTGATATTTAAAACCCTCATAATGGTAGGATGTGCTATAATAACGTTACATTGTCTTAACTCGCAACTGAGTATAAAGACAAACCTATAGTGCAACAGATTAACATTTAACTGACAGGATCAACTCAATTTATGAATCTGTGGCTTTTCATCTTTATTGACCACATAAACACAAGTTCCCTGCCGCGAACTTTCTTGGAGACTGATTTTGCGTGATGTTCCAGATTCACTGGCCAGTTGATTTAAAGCTACCGTTAACTGTGCTGTGCTTGCCAAGCTAACTGTAACTGCTGCCAGTCTTTGTGCGCTCATGACACCACTCACGTCTCACACACGCACGCGTACACACACACACACACAGAGAGAGAGAGAGAGAGAGAGAGAGAGAGAGAGAGAGAGCTTACCCTGACTGTTTTGTCCAGATGTTCTGCGGCTGCTCGACTTCTCCAAACTTCTCACCGCTCCGTCGCTCTGTCTTTCTGGTCCAACGCGGTCAACTCGGACGCGCTCGCGCTTGCGGCGTTAGCTAGCGCTCGCTAAGCCGCGAACCAGCCGGCTGCAAATAACGATAGCTGTCAACAAATGTGCCTCTGCGTCGCTTCTTGCCCCGTCAACTGCCATTCCGTCGTCCTCACATCTTTTCCTGAACTAGTGTCATCTCGACCACTCGACATGTCTGTTTTGCTCGTCAGTGCTTGCCTGACATGACGCTTGGGTTTCGTCGGAAAAGGCAACAGTAAAACCGCTACCAGCCTTACTCACCCTTGTTTGCCTCCTGATGTGAGCAGATGATACGACATAGTACGATGCTGGTGATGGTGGTGAGGGCGGAGCAGGATGCCTCCAAACGGTTCAGCCTACGTTCTTACCCCCTGACTCAAGTCTAGCTTCTTCCTTGTTCGACACGGAAGCCTTTGAGATGAACGGGAGGTCCCGTTGTAGTTCCCAGAACCCCTACAGAATTTCAACGCCATCAGCCAGTGGCCGAATGTAACTAAGTACATTTACTCAATTACTGTAATTGAGTACAATTTTAAGATGGCTTGTGCTACTTTATAGTTCTGCTCCACTACATTTCATAGGGAATATTGTACCTTGTACTCTACTTTATTTAACGGTTATAGTTACTTTCAGAGTATGGTTTTGCATACACAGTATGAATGAGCATATGGAAGTACCACCAGCTACGGCATTAAAGGACATAAGGAGATGAATAACATAGGATATATAGTATCACTGTTACTGGCACTGGAGTGTACTGGTGCATTGCTGCTTGTACATAATTCAATAATCCGAATACTTATGTCACCATCACACTGAACACAATACATGACAACATCACTATATATGACAGGTGTGCTTATATATAAATGTGCACAGGAGATCTTTCATTAACTTCAACTTAAGTTTAAATTCATCCGAACTTCTTTCTAGATTTTTTCCAAGCAAAAAGTTGTCAAAAGTTCTTACTAGTTATTATTTTTATTCATTTACAGTCCAGAAGTATAGCAAACCTCTGCAAAACCAGGAAACCTACATGATTCTTTGAATTCCTGCTCTTTTTGTTTTGCCAATAACTCACCTCATATTGCCACAGTATACATTTCTTTTCTCTTACTGTGTGCCTACACCGGTTGCCCATAACAGTAAAGATGAGCATCATATATCGAGAAGATGACATGAAAAGTAGCTTCTATTGTCCTGCACATTCACAGAGCACCTCATCAAAACACACCCAGAGATTTCAAAAAGAGAGAGCTGACTACAACTAAAACAAAGACTAACTGGACTTTAGTTTCATTTTCAGTCTTTCTCAAATGTTTCCAGACTAACACTGGAACTTGACACACAATGACCACAACATGTATCTCATATTCCAACCCCTTGAACCAGTTCTGCTAAACTACAGCTACATTTCCTGTTTTACTTGCAGCTATAAACTGTGCTTTTAGAAAGACAAAATACTACACGCAATTCTCTACGTTTACACAGCCTTCATGAAAAAAATCGCATATGGAACGCACTTCCATTCACAATGCACATATCAGTTATCAGGTATCAAATGGTATTTAATTTTTCACCCATTTTTGGGTGGTGTGGGTGGGGGTGCTTTTTATTGCACTTACTGGCAGTAAGCCATGATAATAATAAGCATGTTGCCATTCTAATGCAGCAGCACTTCCATAAAGTATTGCTTCCAGTACTTGTGGGAGTGAAATTACCGTTTAACTGTAATTGTCTAAGATATCCTCCCAGCTGACTGGTTTTGACTTGGTAGATTTATTGGAACTGTTATTTGATTTTGGGCGCCATGTTACAGCTGTAGCAGCATTCCACTGAGAACATGCCAGAGCTTCAGCTAGAACGCCGGAGCTACTTGGCAAGAAGACGAACCCAGGCCATGCAGACACAGCCAAAAGAAGTTCTCCAGTATTTACAAAGATGTTCATACATAGAGTCAGGTTTGACTGTACTGAAATAACTCTGTACAGAGTTCAAACAAACTCATATAAATTATTTTATATATTATGTACAGGAATGTGTGTGTTGGTCAAAAAATTGAATTTCTACAGATCTGTTTGAGAGTGCCACCTATAGACTGATTGGAGAACAGGTAGCCATGTTTGTCTAAAGATGTCTAAAAGTGACTAAACCTATGTTATAAATGTTGTTAAGTTGTGTACTTACATTATCCCAAATGTCTTCAACAATGTTAAAACCCAGAGAAATCTATCATTTTATTCAAAGTAGAGGTGTGTCTCATGAAGATGGTTGGAAAAACAGAAAAACCCCAAATATTATCTCAACTGGAGTTTTTGGTGTGCAAAAATCTGACGTCTGCCGTGATGTCTGCAGCCAGTTTCTTTTGGGTTTCATTGCACTTTGTCAGTGGGCCGTTTTGGCAGCCTGTTCTGCCACTGGAGAACTGAAGTCAGAACTTTATCTCTCTATGTTTTGAAAGTATGCAATATCTGCGGCTAATTGTGGAATGTACTTCACTGCCTTCACCACCATGCACAAATGTTCTGCATTCCAACGCTGATACAGATGAGACTGAGATCAGCTAACAAGGTTTGACCACCTTTTCTGTGCACGATGATCAAGGCAAAACTGTAAATGCTGCCCTCTCCAACATAAACAACCCTGTCTCCAAACATTTGCACACCAAATATGACTCTCATGAACACACATTTTCTCAAGGTCTTCCAGTCCAGCAGACTTGAAAAGAAATTATTCATAGGGATGGAGAACAACTAGGAAAATACATTTTTTAAGCATTAAAAATTTACATTTGTCACATGCACATGCTTTCGTCATTTGACAATGTCTTTTAGGAGGGTGGTGAAATGAAAATGAACAATACTAAACGTGCGGCTTTAACCATCAACATGCCAAAGATCTTTTAACCAAAATGTGTTTTGTGACCTAAATTTGTTACAGGCCAGTCATACAAGGTTGTTGACCAAACCTCAATCGGCCCTGTGCCAAGTTTGAACATATGAAAACACAACTAATGCTTACTAATATATCCTCATCACATTTTTGTTCTGTTTAGTTTTAGGGCAACTTTCTAGTGAAAGCCTGCAAATCCTCTGCACTTATTCAAAGCAATCACTGCATCCCTTCAAAATCAGTACTGATCATTTAAACATGTTGCTAATTATTTTGTTTGTTTGTTTCATTGTGAAAGCCTGCAAATATTTGACATGTGCATGTGTGCACACATAAAAATGTTCATGTTGAAACATTTGGACATAAAGGGTTTTATAATAAAGTTTGATCATAAAAACTGGGATTATTATGTGATATTCATTCTGAGGAGAACGTAAGTAAAATAAAGAAGTTCGAATAGCTCCAGTGAAATAATTTGACCCCTGTTACCACAACATTTGAATTCATATTAAGATGCTTAATCTTAATTAAGCTTAATTAAGCTTTTAGAGGTCAAACTGGATCATGTTTGTTATACTAAACTTACTGGATTAGCCCGATTAGAAAAGACTCACAGGATTTACTCAAATTACTTAAAAAGGTGCCTGCAAATTGTGCCTTAATTTTTTTAAATTGAGCCGCTGCATTCTTATGTGTGAAAGATGAGTCATGTGATTCAATTAAACGACTTCCAGTCACACCACCTGGTTCACACTTTGAGGTTTTAATTGTCAGGCACAAAATTTAATCCAGTTTGGGAGGAAAGAATGATCAGCTTTCATGCTGTTTGTAAGAATTGCACTTGTTGCTCAAGGCTTTTATACATCAAAGTTGAATATAATATGTGTTCCCATGTTGCAGATGGAGTCAAAAAGGGAGATGTGACAAGTTTATTTAGTTATTTCTGTCCGGCCAAATCTTTGCCTGTATTAAAGGCACAGCATATAATTTTCGCCTCTACAGCTCTCTCTGTTGTTGTCTTCATTGTTAAACAACAATCACTGCTGTTGAAAATCTACCTGACTCAGTAGAAAGTAATTAAAAATTGAAATGGAAAAGCACATTTCATAAAGAAAAATAAAATTTGAAAATTATTTTCATAACAAATATTTGAAGGTGTAAATAACTTGATTATAAGTGTAAAGTTATTGTTGTTTTGACATTATTACTTTTGCACCGTTTTGCACAGTTTTATCTGCGCATTATTTTCTCAGGACCCTTCAGTGCCTTTGTAAAAACCCAGGTGAAATAAAGGCACTGACAGGGTTAATTCTCTCTCTCTCTCTCTCTCTCTCTCTCTCTCTCTCACACACACACACACACACACACACACACACACACACTACTGTCTAAATCAGGATCCTCAGCAGAAAAGCCAGAGGAAGTCAGGGTGCTTCTTCACTGCTGAAAGATGCATCTCATCCATCTGCATGTGTAGCTCATTATTGTTTTCTTTTACTGTAAATAATCGTGGTTACGCTGTGTCAGCCATTGGTTGAACAGAGACTCTCTGTTCTAAGTTGACTGTGGTTTTCAACCAAGAAAAACAGCTTTTCTCACCCGTTGGATCCGTCATCTTGGGATGAGCCTGCGGTAAAAGGTGCGGCCAGATCATCATGTCCATCTGCATTCTCTCTCTCTGTATTTGACTGACTGTAGTGCTGTGGTGTCGACTTTGCTAAATTGGACACCAAAAACTTCTTATGGTGATAATAGACTGTGGGAATTGTGATTTGGCTGTAGATCAGTGGGTTTTGGCTATATGCATGTATTTTCAGCATCATCATCAGCAGTGTCAAAATTAAATATATTAATATAGAATTTAAAACAAAAAATGCACACTTTTCAACTAGAAGTAGAAGGAAAGGCCCACACATTTGAAAAGACTGATCTTAATCTAATTTAACTTAATCTATAATCTATCACTGTAGCAAACTGTGAACCAAATACACTTTTAAATCCAGACAGATCATCATGTCAAGCTCGTCTGACACTCTACAGTTTCGTTTCCCCACCCACGGTGACTCCATCCTCAGCAAAATGAATGCTCTAAGAGAGGAGCGGCGCTTTTGTGATGTCATGCTCCTCCTCGGGGGTCCACGAGGCGCCACTGTCCAGCCTCTCCCCTTCCCTGGTCACAGAGTGGTGCTTGCAGCGTCCTCAGACTTCCTCCGTGACCAGTTCCTGCTCCACGAAGGCCTGGCTGAGCTGAGTGTGGGCGTAGTTTCCCGTGTTGAGGTCGGACAGAGACTCCTCCTGTCCTGCTACACCGGACACCTAGAGGTGTGATATGTTTTACGTTGCTTCTCTGAACAGTAAAAACAGAGCAGAATATCTAGAATGTATGTCCCAGAATATGCATCAGTTCTAAGCTATTTCACAGCTGTTATAACGTACAATCAAGATGAAATTGCTGCAAAACACAATGTCAGAATGGTAGCTTAGAAGAACCACATCAATGGGTGGAGCACCAAAACAGAACTAAGGAACAAACATAATGTCACAGCAACAGAGGAGTGGGTGTTTTGTGATATGAAAGTTAAAGATATAAATGACTGAGATGACTTCACTCAGTGGTTGTATTTCTGTTCTTGCGTGTGTGTTTAAATTGTGCAAGTGGAAGTTTGACATGTACTGTATTGCTGTTGATTAATTCAGCGTTCTTATTGGTTTCCTTTAAATATCTATTACTGGAGGTCCCTCTGAAAGAGCTGGTGAGCTACCTGACTGCAGCCAGTGCACTTCAGATGACTCAGGTGGTGGAGAAGTGTGCCAAGGCTGTCTCCCAGTACCTCAGTCCCACGCTGGCTTTCTTAAAACTGGAGAGACAGTCAGAGGAAAAGAAAGTCCATCAGCCATGCAGCCTCAAAAATCAAGGGGAAAGGGATGCAGCCCAGCCCAGCACCAGCAATCAGGAAGCAAGCACTGATGAGGGGCGAAAGGTCATGATTCAGTCCAAGTCGACTGTCAGCCAAGGAGCCGAGGTGGATAGTCAAGCACTGAGGGAGGTCAGTGATGATAGGAGGGTGGTTATAGCAAACATAGAGCTATCTGAAGATGCAGCATGTTGTCTCCGGTCACAGGAAAGTGGAGAAATCCAGCCATTTTATCAAGATCACCACATTACAGACGGCCTTCGATGTACGCTGCACCCCCCTTCAGCTGTCCGAGATCATATATCCTCCCCAACCAGAGGAAGCTCTGGTCAACACGGAGAATTGGTGGACAGCTCCCAGGACCGAGACGAAGAAGCGGGGGAAGAGCAAAGAGAAGAGGAGGAAATGTATTTAGTGGCAGCTCAACTCCAAGAATGTGGGGAGCTGATGGACTCCAATGTATTTTGCCTCTCCAGAGCACATCTGCCAACGAGCCGCAGTTCTGGAGATGACCTGACAGAAGCTTCAGACGGCATATCGGTCCACAGGCCGTACCTGTGCAGGAGGTGTGACAGAGTCTTCCAGCACCTGGAGAGCTATGTGGGCCACCTGAAGGAGCACAGGCAGTACTTGTGTTTGGTCTGTGGGAGAGGCTTTTCCCAGAAGAGTAACCTGAGCCACCACATACGAGTCCACAGTGGTGTCAAGCCTTTTCGGTGCCCGCTGTGCCACAAGACATTTTCCCAGAAGGTGACGCTGCAAGACCATCTCAATCTGCACACAGGGGACAAGCCCCACAAGTGTAACTACTGTGCTGTTCACTTTGCTCACAAGCTAGGTCTCAGGCGCCACCTAAAGGACATTCATGGTAAAAGTAGCCTGCAAAACATGCTTGAGGAGGCTGTGGACTCGTAAAGGAGCGCTTTAAGCATAATGCAGTTTGTCTTAGCAATTGTTTCTCTACTGTTTTGGAAGCACATCAAATAAAGTGTCAGAAAGCACAATAAGTTATGTGGCACAGGTTATCCTGACTTGGAAGGTAATAAAGTTAAGGTAATTCAATAAAAGAAATGTATTATTTAATGTTAGACTGATGATTTTCTTAAACATTTGAATAAAATCTCAGATTCCAGCTGTTCCCACTTTCTGCTACACCAGTGTCTGCCAACACACTGAGTTGTAGCATTTGCACTGGAACATCTGGCTGATGGAACGTACTAAGTGACTCTCTCCACCCTCTGCAGTGCTTCCTGATCTCTGTAGATACAATACACTGAATTAAGTTTTGAGGCACGCAATGCACAAATCTCATTATGTTATATCATCTGGAATGCACAGTGAATGCAGTCTCATATAGGGCTGAGATGGGCATTGTTTCCAACACCTTTGGGAGTGCTCCAGCCTTTATAGTGTGGACAGCCAACTATACGTGGGCTTCTGTTGCCTCTTCAACCAAAGATTATTCTGCTTTACCGAGAAGATCAGCTATATGTAACTAAGTAAAAATAAAAAATGACAAAAATAAGAAAGAAAATGTTGTGAAAATGAAACTGAAAAAATATAAGTCAGTGAAAATGTGAGCATTGCTGGAATCGCTGCAACAAATTCAGGTGAAAACTTTGTTTAATCAATAAAAGAAATAAATTGCATTTATATTCTAAAAAATTATTTCTTATCTTGATTGAATATTGTATGACAGATCTTGCCTATATTAAACTGAGACTGGGCTTCATAGACAACCTTGGCTTCTCCATTTGACCCGACTGAAATTTTGTGCAGCTCGCTGAGCATTACGTTACAAGTGAGTGGGTTCTCCCTCCTGGCTGAGAGGGTTTCCATGCTCTCTCGCTCAATTCTCTCCCTTCACATCTCTCCTTGTCTCCTCCTTTTATCCTTTTGGCCCAGAAATGTAGTTGTCACTCATCTCAGTGAATGGAACAGTAGTCGTTGCCCTCCTCAGGGCATCAGAGGCGCCACTGACTTGAAAATTGTGAGTCTGTGTGCAAATAATGAACACATGATGGGGTGTGTATTCACTACAGAAATTACTGTGAGTGTGTCTGCTTGTGTGTGTGACCGAGGAAGACAGAGACTACACAGAAATAAGTATATTTTATACCAAAGCATGTGAAGGGTATCCGCTTTCAATTAAAATAGATGCCTTCCTCAGAACAACTTCCTCATTTGTAATTTAGAAGCTGCTCTTTATGTGTGATGGCATGTTGAAGGAATTAGCTTGACAAAATGGTTGATTTGGCATGGTCCATGCACATACAGTTACACACATCACACAAACACACACACACACACACATAGAAAGACAAACAGTACATGTAGCATTTGGGGCACCTCCATTATGAATGAGAGACTAAGAGATATAAAATATGAGGAGGATGAAGGCAAGTGGGAAGATGGAGGAGTAGTGGTGGATACAGAAACGGGAATGGAAAGACTGACAAAAGCAAATAGGATATTGAGAAAAGGCATTTTCTTTGTTCTTATTATAATTAAAACCTCTAAATATACTGTATATCTGTTTGGCTGTACTGCGGACTCCATTCACTCAGATGCTGGTTGGTTGGTGGCAGGATGAGGATGAAAGCAGCACCTGCCCCTCCTTGATGACCACCAGTGAAATGTCTTTGAGCAGGGCCCTCAACCCCCAGCTGCTCCAAAACAGTAAACGGCAAATAATATTGTGGGCCATGCTCTCTGTTATAGCTTGGTTGCTTGACGTGGTTGAGAAACTGAGGAAAGAGTTCAAAAGAATAGAAGGGGAGTTTTTGGTGATTTACTGTTGTTGTAGCCTGTCATGGTGTGTGTATGTTGAGAAGAATGCTACATAAAGTCTTTCTTCACAGATGAGGTGTGAACCAAGAGCTAACATTAGTCTGCTGTTAATGAATGGATATGCGATTTTGTCATTATCTCCATTATTCAGCATGCTAATTAAACAGGACACCAAAAGAAGAGAGTGCTTTTAATTCTTTGTACAAAAAAACAAAAACAAGAGTCTACATGCTAGCGGCTCTGTGAGGCTGCAGGCTTATTGGCACAGCTAAATGTCAACATCAGCATGCTAACACATTCACAGTGATAGATAACACTGGCATTATGAACATGCTGGTTTACTTTTATGCTTTTATGTTTTTAGTTATTTAGGTGTTATATATACACCTACAGTGTGTTTGTATATAACCTATATATAACCCTCTCTAGACTACAACAACCTGTGGACACCTTGGATTGGAAATGTGATGCCAGTTGTGAGGTACTTCACTAAAAGCCACATTCTGCTGTTGACACTAAAGGAATGGTCAGGGCTCACCAAAGTTGGATTTGGATCCATCCTCTGGAGACCATGAATGTTTGTTGAAAATTTCATGGTAGTCTATCAATAGTTGTTCAGGATTTTCAGTCTTGACCAAAGTGGCGGGTGAACTGACTGACATTGCCATCCCTAGAGCCATGCTGCTACTGTTGTCAGAACGTGAAAAACATCCAAACTGGTTTTTACATCACACACATGAAGTATGCATATATGACAAATTGTAAAGACTGACGTTGTCATGGTAATGTTTGCTTTGCTTTGCTGTTGAACAAACTCAAATGCGTCACTTGCTGAATGTGGTTTAAGGGTGTCATTTAGAAAACACTCCTGCAAATGGGTTTGAATGAACAAACACTTTGAAGTCACTGCTTAGGGCTGTCAAGTTGCTCGACTGATTATTTCCACATCATGTTGATGCAGCATTAAACCTGTAGCCACACTCACACACGGACAGAACGAATGTATGTTTCCGGACAGTGATAGCACCTAATGCATCCCTGTACAGCAGAATAGCTTCACTATTAGGGCCAATTTTTCTTGAACACTGTGGCGCTCTGGTATTGTGTTGGCGAGGTGTTAAACATTAATTTGTGTGTTTACTGCAGGATAATATAAGAATGTGCTGACCTTTATCATGGACTCCTTGATAATGCAAACAGCTCCACAAAGTGTGTTACATATAACTAAAACTGACTTAAGTTAAACATTCAGACTGGACAGTTTCCATTACTGTTTAACTGACACTAATGTTACCCAGACTTGTTATGTAACTGAGTTTGAGTTCCTTGCAGTGCCAAATGCACCACTTGCTACCACAGAGACAAGTGCCTGTTCAAATTTTCACTAAATAAAGTAACTTTTTCAAGCCGACAGCCTGCTGCATGGACAAATGGCTTGCTTCAACAGTGATGTGCAAAAACAGTGGGGTGCAAAAGATGTTCCATCTTGCTGAGCAGGAACATGTCTATGGCCTCAGTGTCCCTCTGTCTTGCTGCAGGAATAACACACTGTGCCGTGAAGTACACATCTAATTGGGATTGTCTGGTCATAATAACAAGGCTGTGGATATGACACTTCATTTGTAAGCTTTAATTCTGCATACAGGAATTTAGCCCAGAATGTAATTTAGCACAGAATTTGCCCTCCAGTATGTATCATACAGTAGACCTTAAGTCTTACGGACACCATGTAGACTAGCGACCACTTTGTGGACGCTAATGGGGATCAGAACAAAGAATAAAGACCATAGTAGGCCTGAACTGGAATCACATTATGTCCTCATAATGAGAGGGCTCACCTCTCCTGTAGTGAACAGCAGTTCAATGAGGAGAAAGTCATAGTTGCTACTACAGTGTGACACAATTAAAAACACTGGAGGTAAGCCTACACGGCCAATGAGCCTGTGATTGAGATGCAGGACTAAGTCCATTATAATGTGCAGGATGAAGCTATCCAACTAATAGGATTAAACTCAGTAGGCTGCGTTCATCAACATAGCTCAGTGTCTCAAAGATTTGACTGGTGCAGTCTATAAAAAGACTCTCTCAATATAAAATAACCAGATTGTAGGATATATATATATATATATATATATAATCTGTGGATTATTTTCTCTCTTAATCAATAAGTTCTTTAACATATGAATATTCAGTTTACTGTCACAGAGGAGTAAAGAAACCAGAAAACTTTCACATGTAAGAAGTTGGAATCAGAGAATTTGGACTTTTTTTCTCTGTTAATTCTAGATTTCTTTATAGATTATAAAAATAGTTGCTGATGACTTTAATAGTTGACAAGTAATCGTTGCAACTCGTGTAAACACTAAATAATGCACGTCAAAGTGTGCATGGGCATTTGTTTTTTCTTCCGCTACTCGGCTCACTTCTCTAAACGCGGGGCTGCAGAAACGCGAGCGGGGCCGGTGTGTGTGTGTGTGTGTGTGCATGTGTGTGAACTTCCTCTTGACAGACCCACTTGCCGAAGCTCATCCTCTGCTGCGCTGCCGCTCGGTCTGTTCCTTTAAAACCAGGCAGCCCACGCCTCGAAAAGCGGCTTGTTCCGGCTTGCCCCTTTACATCTTTTTATCCTTGCTCACAACATTAAAATAGTGCCCCGCGCTCCTCCGACTATTTGCGCACAAGCGTTTCTGTTGAGGAGTCGGTGGGCCACCAGAACCGCGTCTCGGGCGGAGCACGATGCGTAGCGGCGTGCAGCAGCTCTCTGCCGGCGCCGCAGCCCGGTGCTGGCGCTGAGAGCGAGGCGCAGCTCAGGCACCATCATCCGCGGAGCGATACCACCATCTCCTCTCAGACCGGGTTTGTCAGAGTCGGAGTGTGTGGCTCACTGTACCTGAGCGAACGTGTCCGTCATACAGTGTCGGAAAGGGGGCAGAGGATCAAAGCTGGACCAGGGGACCCGTCTGTAAAAATGCTCTGAAATGCAGTTTCACATCGCTCTCGCACCACGAATGACCCCCCTGTCCTGGCTGCTGCGGTTGTTTTGCAACTGATGAAGATTTTTTTTTTCATTATTATTTTGATGCGCTTCTGTGGATGAATATGTTTATTCCGGGGCTCTGGTGTAGCGCGTGAGGTAAGTGACTTATTCAGAGGTGCGCGCTACTTTCTCCTGCTCCTCAGATCGAGATGTTGTTTAATGTGTGCACTGCCTCTGACATTTTGCTCCCACATTGGGGCTGTTGTTATTGTTTTCATCAGCTGAAAATGATGGATGGCTCAGCAGCTACAGATTTTAGAAATTCTGTCATTCTTCCTGGAACTATTCGGCTGCAAGCTCATCATCAATCTTCGCAACTGGTGCTGATGGAAGACTATAAGAAGGCTGCTTGTATTGAAAATATGGGCCCACGGCTCATAGCCAGCTACGAATGCAAACCAGGGTTTTCTAGAAAGAGTTGAAGCAGTCATTGCTGTAAAGCAACGTGAAACTGTAGACCTGCTGCTGCAATGGTGGAGAGTGATGTGACCTCCCCATGCATAATGACAGGAATTGTGCACAAATGTGAAATTTATAGTGGGACATCACTTTTGCTTGCAGAGTGACTCCTGAGCCACAGCAGAGCATTTCAGGTGTTGCATATTATTTGCTGGAGATGCAGCACTGTCATCATAAAGTTTAAGTGTGCAGCAGCCTGTCAGGTTGGAGGCTACTGTAACCTGCTGATTTGCAACTGGAAGCAAGCTGAAATTCTGACAGTATTATCCACGGCTGCAACAACCTGATGGTTGACTAAGATTGCATAACTCTTGCTTGCTCCTGACACTGCAGAGGCATCTCACAGGGGCAATAAATGTGGGCCTATACTGTATTTGCTGTATAAAGCAGCAGCTCTGGTGCTGTATGGAAACCCTGCCTCCCCTCCAGAAACTACCCCCACACACTGTGATGACAGGCTTAATGAATAAATAATCACTCAGACCCACATATCCCCACTGTACACTCAAAAACAACAGAGCAGACATGCTGAAACAACTGTAGTAGCCCTGTAATAAATAATGGAACGGATCATTTTCAAATAGTACAGGAAAACCAGCTGATCTTGCTTCTTTTTAGAGGAGCATTTCCATGCAAAAAATTCAAAGTGATGGGTGTATGATAATGCCACTATATGATGGGATTTTATGTAATATGGACTGCAGGTATGCTGCTTCTATTTTGCTGTAAACGAGTTTGTGTGCCGGTTGAGTCTTCACAAGATTAAGCATCATCTGTTCTCAGTGTTAAAGTTTAACCTTCTCTTCATCATCTACCTGCTTGCTGTGGTTACAAGCATTGCTTTCACTTTACAGCCGACAGGTGCTGCTTCCTGAGCTGCTAAAGTAGAGAAGTTTGTTCATTTAAACACAATCTGGCTTAATTTGTTCCACTTGTTTGTATTTAAGTGTTTCCCCCGGGCTCAATTTACGCTCTTCTTAGTTTGTTTGACTTTAAACTGATGATGCAGTGTTTCAGTTTTTTATTTCAGCTATATGGTGGGTGTGAAGTTTCAGTCTTGTTGTGCTGTACCCACCACGTTGTTCCCAGAAGGCTGTGTTGATGGCTCCAAAAGTGAGATTATGTTAAAATTCTGGTTGTACTTCAGGGGGCTGCGTGGGGCATGCAAGACATATTTGGGGAGGAATTCAGAAGGTCATCAGAACATTTATGAAAGCGAAAAAAAAGTGAGTCATGAGAAATACTTACTTTACTTCTTTAATGCCAACACAGGCTCATTAAAACAGTGTGTGAGCACTCGTTGCACATGTTTCTCAAAATGAGTAAATTGCAGAAGTGATTACAGGAGTGTCGTAAATCACAGAATGAGGGTGGAATCATTAATGTGTTTATTGTTCCGTGCTGATTTACTTCAGGAGTGATCGTAACTCAGCTGTTGAGGACTTTTTCTGAGTTATCTTGAGTTCATAAATATTTTTGGTGGAAACACCGGTCTGGGTTTACTAATTTAGTGACATCACAGACAATTATGTGCATATTCTTGCACACACTCTCACATGCTTGCACACACACACACACACTGTATGGAATGTTCTAATTCTGGGGTCACGGTGACAGTGAGAAGGAGCCTGGGGGCCTCATATTACCCCAGATTCCTCTGCTTCAGGTCCAGCACATGCTCCATGGAGGTGTGTGAGTGCATGTGCGTATCCATACATCCACTTATTATTCATTGTTGTGTGCATGTGTCTGTGTGCATGTGTAGCAGAAGGGTTTTGGGGTGATATAAGCATGACTCAGGGCTCACTGAACCAACCTGAGACAGCTCGTCCTCTATTGCTGCCTCTGATTGTTCCATACACTGGAAAAATGTCTAACTTTTAGATTTTTTTTTTGCTGTTTTCTTGCCTTTATTTGATCGTTGATGGTCGAGATTGTCAGGAAACACAGAGGGAGAGAGAGGGGATGACATGAACACGGATCCTCATGTCCGAATTGTCTCAGGGACGTTGCAGGCCCCAAACTTAAAGCTGTCAGAGCTAATCTGTGATGGCAGTTTGTCAAACACATCAGAACAGCCTTGTAAATTCCTAATTTTGTATGAACTCAGGACTGTTTGTCTTAAAATTGGCTTAAAATCCAAATGCTCTGCTTTCCATATAACACAAACCCATTTGTCGCCTTCTTTATACACAGATTAATGTGGCTCTGCTGTCCCCGATGTATCTCTCTACAGTTCCAGGGATACAATAGACGTAACTGTGCCAACTCACTCCACTGGGCCTACAGAAATACTCAAGCTGGAGTTGCAGAGTGACAGTTAAATGTCATGGCACGGCACAGTCAGAAACTCATGCCTGCAAGGGTTCACAGAAAAAGCAACATATACACACCCCATAACAAGCACATCCATCTACCTTTATTAGCTCCTACTCCAACCATAGCCAAACATGACGAATACCACGTGGATGAGCCTCCTATTGGCTGGCTGCTCTATTCTGCTTCCTCCTACTCTTCCTTTCAGTCCTTGTTTCTATGGGAAACAAGCTAACAGGCTACATGCTAATGGCTGAAAACTGTGGCAAACACTTGGATTGTGCAAAAGCGCCATGTGCAAGATTTTCTTCCACAGTTTGTCCCCTTGGCCTGATATTTTGCAGCCGCTCTAGTAATCTTAGCTGAGGTGAAATCCTATGCTTGATGTAAAACATGGCTTTCTAAAAAGCTAAACTGTTATTTTCCCCAGCTGTACCAGTGTGAGTCTACCTGACCTTTTCGCTGGCAAAGCTCAAACATGGTGAGCAATGTGAGACCATCAACCTTTCGCCTTAAGTCAACATAACCTCAACCCAATCGAGAGTCTCATCATGAGCCTAAACCAAAATCCAAATCTAATGAAGCCCCTTGCAAAGTGAGGATGGGGCAAGTCGTCCTATTGTTAGGGTGTTACCTTAATGTTCTGAAAAACGCCTTCTCAAAACAATCTCTCTCTGAGACATGCGAAAGGAAACTCCAGATGCCCTCCCCCACACAGAGGGGAGGGGGGGCAAGTGAGGACTAACTGTCCTGAGCCAGATGATAGCTTGCCAACTGTTGGCCGTAAAGACGCAATGTACTTCTCATCCTCCGCACAGGAGAGTGGGTGGCTGAACAGGCCGCAACAGCAAGTCACTGCTTACGGGTCTCAAAAAGCCTTCTTTCAGCAATTTTAGGAATATTTTGCCCTTAAAAGTGGAAACTTAACGTGCTGTCTTAGTGCTCGGGTGTGTTTAAGATGGCACATCCTCCAACCTCTCCTGCACTGCAAAGCTCTCTCTGTGAATCGCAGGCACAAATGACTCTGAAAGAACAGAAACAGAGCTCGTAGATTGATTTCCTTATTTTAAAACAGTCGGTGAGGGAGAGGAGCCTGATGAGGAAGTTGAGGTCTCTTGTAATAATACAACACGCCCACTTCTCCCTGTCACAAGACTGGACTAATTCATGACTGTGGGGGCTTTTTGTGTGTGACATATGACAAATCAGGCAAGTAATGGAAGTCAAGTGTACATCATGATATTTAGGACTCCCTGTGTTGTGAGGTTATGCATATTATTAATCTGACAGTGTGACGGTGCAAAGACTTGCATCCAGTTTATGCCTGCAGGAGTTATTTCTGCACAGAGAGACAGACAGGAGCACGAGCTAAAGCCAGGCTTCTTGTGTTCTGCCAGGGACTCTCTGTAAAAACAGGATGTAGCAGTTGCTCAGAGCGGGAACAGGTGGCTGTCAACGTGACTACAGCCAGTGAATCACGGTGAACAGTTGCCCCCAGAGTTTGCACCACTCTCAACATCGCGGACACGCACCAAAGGAGTGCTACCCAGGCTCAGGCGCCAGGATAAAACTCCCCGCCGTCGTCGTCTCCACGATTCCCCCTGAACCCGTTTCATCACATGAGCGTTGCCTCGCTCTTCCTCTCACGGCGGTTCGGCAGCTTGTGGGCTACTGTAGTCGTAATGGGTGTTATATTTCGGCTGCTCGCGGAAGGAATCATGACGCGCGAGGACAGAGTGGAGCTGTCCACGCGGCCAAGGAGGCAACGCGGGCCGCGCGCGCTGCGGCCAGCTTGGCAGGTGCGTATAACTGGCATTGTAACCGGCGCGTCGCCACATTTTTGATACGAAACGCGTTAAAATGCATTTTCTGGTGAAGCTCTGGGTATATTTGTTGTTTATGTGATTATGGTGTGACGTACAGCGCGTGCGTACTGCACTCGGTTCCTCTTCCTTTTGTAATGGACTTTCTCTGCTAGCATGTTTCGATATGAACATGCGCTCCGTACTAGCATGTTCGTAATGTGAGGAAATTAGCTTTATTTTTCATAACAAAGTTTTTTTTAAGCTCTAGCAATTCCTTGTAAACTTTTCGTTAAGTCTTTACTTTTGGGTCGTTATTTTTCCTGACATGTAGTGTGGGACACAGACACTGTATTGTTAATAGGCGAGTAAATACACATTTATTTGTACGTTGGCTAAGGTTGTGCACATATAATCTGCACGCAGGCTCCCAGAATCACACACACCTTTTGCAGCATATCCTCAAAACGCGTATAGTCAGTTAACAGCCGCTTTCCCCTCTAATTTCATTTGTTCTCTATTTTTACTTTCTCTCTCTGTGTTAATTATTTTACTCTATGTCAAAGCCCATTTGAATAGATTTTTTTCGGTTTTTGTAGCACCTGCTCTGTGAGGGTAGCAGCTGTTATTTTGGTGAGCAGTTTGAACTGATGTAACAGACACTAAATGCAACAGGTGCTGGCTGTCTGCACGCAGTGTCCAAAATAGTTTGCATACTGGAGTCAGAAGGATGGTGCTTTTTTATGCTTGCGTGTATTTTATTTAAGGTTTTTGCTTTTCGTTAATGGGATGATGCATCAAATGGAATATAAGTTGTAGAATGAGTATCAAAAATGTTCTATTGCACTGTACTGTAAACTAAGATGAGGAACATTTCCCAGAATTAAACGTTCTCGTAAAATGTAGAAAGCGGAAAATTTGACCGTGACTGTTCATGAAGTGCACCATCAAAGTAAAGGATTAATACAGAACTTTTGCGATATGTTAGTGGACCTCTACAATAGCAAAGTAATTTTAAAGCTGCAGATCTAAACAGACTATAGCTGTTGTTTGGAAAGCAGAGCTGTTTTAGATTTTATGATGTTTACATTTCCTTTGTACCTATCTGTAGGCCTCTGGCTTCATCTATATACCAGTCTTTACTTTTACCTACGCCTCACTTTGCCAGTCAACGGCCTCTGCAGTCTGTCCCTCAATCATAAGAAACTTGCTGTAAGTGTATAGCAGTAAATTTCAAAGACTTTAAGGCATGATACTAAAACATAACGATGCTGATGCTCAAAATGTGCATTATGCAGCTTATGTGCTGTACTATGGAGGTTTTGGTCAGCTTCACTCCCTCTTCATAAACTACTGTCAAATATTGTGTCCTCTTGCAGATGTCTAGACTATATTGAGTATTCCAAATAAATAAAGCATTTTAAATCAAATAATAATAAAACAGAGAACATTTTTTTGTCATTTATTTTTTTCTTCCATCAGTATGGACTTTTATCGTTTGATGCTTCACTCTAAATAATTGTTGTTGAAGTGCTGTATCTTTATTTCGACTTCTTTGTCTCGCCTTGTGGTGTTGTGCCCAGGTCAGAGTCAGTTGTAAGAGATGTTTGGGAACATTTAGTTCACATTTACATGAACACTTTGGTCTGCAAACGTTCTCTGAAACAGGACGCTGGTATTATTCTGCTTTATTTTCCTCAACGTGTGGATACCGTCTGTGTTTATCACTTGTCTGCATACTGATTTGCTCATTCCGTATAATTATGATTCAACCGTCATTAGACAAGAGGGGGTTTGTCTTAAAGAGCAAAGTGGAAGCCATGATGATTCATGGGTGACTGATCTGTCTCTGAAATACTCAATACTCAATCTTGGACCTTTGTTTTTTATTTTTCTGCAACCAGTGTTCTTAATCTTTTACCTTTTGTACTCATACTGCTATTGGGGTACAGCATAGCAACACTAATTTCAGTTGAGTCCAAACTGTATTTTACAAAATATATTTGTCACTGGTTCTTGTTTAAAGAATATCCCATTCATGTTTGTAATGAAATGAATGAAATATATTGCTGATTTTTAAAGCTCTGGTGGCAGGTAACAAATCTGTTATGGCACATAATGAATTGTAATGGCCTGCATAACAAAGCTGTTAAGATGCACTAAATTGGGAATGTGGCAGTTTTTGCATTCTCTGTTTTACATTTTCCTTCCTTTATTTTGAGGTTTTGAGTGCAAGTCCCAGAGTGTGATGATTTTATTTCATGCGGTAGCTATATTTGAAGTTATGTTACTGTAAGTGCATGCACAGACTCTGTTCTTAATATGCGGAACTATTGCATTTGTTGGATAATCTGAAGTACTTTACTGTGCTTCTTAGTACTGAAGCACTTTAATTGATAATTAGTTAACTGACTCATCAGCCTTCACACCTGATGAAGCATTTTTATTATCTCTTGTTTATAGACACATCAGTAATGAAAATCCTTAGCTGCAGCTGTAGTGTCAGTGCATTTTTACAGTATTGTGTTTAGTCAAGTTTCTGTGCACTGAAAAAATGACTACATTTTTTGTCCTGTTCCTCACAGTCACTGTCAGCACTGGCGAGCAGGAGCTGTTGTTGGGGCTCGTTGACATGCATTCCCCTTGAGCTCGGCGACGCCTCCCTCAGTGGTGTGGTGGCAGGATGCCAGTGCAGGCGGCCCAGTGGACAGAGTTCCTGTCCTGTCCCATCTGCTACAATGAGTTTGACAGCAGCGGCCACCAGCCCATCAGCCTGGGCTGCTCCCACACGGTGTGTAAGACCTGCCTACACAAACTGCACCGCAAGGCTTGCCCCTTTGATCAGACACCCATCAGCACTGACATCGACCTGCTGCCGGTCAACTGTGCCCTGCTGCAGCTGGTTGGAGCTCAGGTGAGTCAGGAAGAAAGGTGGCGTGTGTATGTCGCTCCTCGTTCTGTGTGTCATGTCTTGTACGTTGTGTGTGTGCTCATGATGTGTGTTGCCTAGGTCCCAGATGTGCAGCCGGTGAGCCTGAGCAGTGCAGCAGAGGTTGAGAACTACGAGGTCTGCAGAGTGTGCGTGGAGGAGCTGGCTCTCTACCTAAAACCCATCAGCGGAGCAAAAGGTTTGTGTGTGCGTTTGCAGTTATGCGTGTGCTTTTGATGGTACATTTTAGAGTTTCAGTTTCATCTGTGGACATTTGTGAAAGAGAATGTAGCTCTTCGACTAAATGTGCGGGGGCTGCGTTTGAGCTGCTTGTGCAACTTGGCATTCATGTTTCTCACACTTCTAATGACGCCTGAAAGCTGCTGGGCTTTTATGATACTGAAGAAAAATTCTTTGCGTAATCAGACAAAAACGATGAACCCTCCTGAAGCTGACCAGTAGTTTCTGGTTGTTTGTTGCCAATTCTGGGTGACGCTGCTGTGGAAGCATTCATCATTATTTGGTTTATTAGACCATTTGGAGAATTCACTCTGCGTCATGCCTGGTTCCCTAAGAAGTATGAAGCATTGGTGGGACATTAGAAACATGATGACTGCTCAGCCTTCAAAGAAGGAGCTTTTAAATCCACCTACATACGTAGCTACTTGTCACAGACATACGCATGCCATTCCCCCATTCTTTTGGGGTTAGAGGATTAAGGTTCTTGCTTTAAATTGAGGCTAAGTCAATAAAATGAAAAATGACTAATGGCTAAAGTAAATATCATCGTGATGACCTTCCACAGGTACAGTGTTTTATCATAGAGCTGTCACCTTCTGCAGGTGTGGCGACTCTGAGTCCAAGCTTGCTCAGCCGGCCAATGCAGAGGAAGCTGGTGACCTTGGTGAACTGCCAGCTGGTGGAGGAGGAGGGCCGTGTGCGGGCAGTGCGGGCAGGCCGCTCGCTGGGGGAACGGACCGTAACCGAGCTCATCCTGCAGCACCAGAATCCCCAGCAGCTCTCTGCCAACCTCTGGGCAGCGGTGAGGGCGCGGGGCTGCCAGTTCCTGGGACCTGGTGGGTGTGCATGACACACAGCGCACACGTATCAGTGATATGAGCTTCATGCTTCAAGCACATACACGTACAGTAAATCTGCGAGACAAGGCATGTACGATACTATTTCTGTAAGCCTGTTTGTGCTCCTGAAATTGCTTGACTGTCACTTTAGCAGCTGGAGGTGTGAATTCAAAGGAATTGGTAGCCTTTTAGTGAACTGGACTGGCCAGCAGTTGCCTTTTGAATCGTCTAAATTGCCTGTTAAGATTGCCTCATCAAACTGACTGCTGGTGCTGGTACCCGGTGTCCTGTGATGATTACTCATAGGGCAGATTCTGACTGGGAAACTGTTTCTCATCATGATCACAGAATGAGTTCATTAAAATGTCTGAGGACACCTGGTTCTAAGAACTTGTATTAGAAATAGATTTCCTTGTTGCTTAGTTTTTGTTTGTTCATAATAGGAAATCAAAGTATATGTTTTATGCATATCCATGCTCACCTGCGTCTGCTTGCTGACTAGTTCTCTCTGATTCTTTACTATATGTCCTTTGCTGTATCTCTACACCCTCCTCTCACTTTCACAATCAGCTATGCAAGAAGATGCACTGAAGCTGGTTTTACTGGCTCTGGAGGATGGCTCAGCGTTGTCCAGGAAGGTGTTGGTTTTGTTTGTTGTCCAGAAGCTCGAAGCCAGGTTTCCCCAGGCCTCCAAAACCAGCATAGGCCACGTGGTGCAGCTTCTCTACAGGGCCTCTTGCTTCAAGGTACGGGCTGCATGAATGAGCGCACACGCATAGATACACAACAAACCCATAAATATGTGCACATTCACGACTTCATTAAAAAAAGAAAAGGAGCTGTCTATGTTACAGAACCCAAGCCATAATTAATGACCTGATTAGATGAAGGGTATTTAAATAGATCCACCACATAGCCCTTTACTGCAAAGATGAAGCTTCAAATGAATACCCGTTTTATGTCATCAGTAATGGAGGTATTTTCCAAAACTGTCATTCTTGTCAGTTTAAGCGCAATATTTTCCACCCAGGAAGCTTGCTTAAATTAAGATAAACAAAAACAACGATTTTCTTAAAATTAGTCAAGGGAGCTTCGGAAAACCCCTTGTCAACTGTGGATTGTTCTCCTACTTTCTTGACCCAGTCTGACATTAAAGTTTAGTCAGTCCCTAAATGGGTTTCCCGTACTACTAATATCATCTATAGTATGAAAGTCATGTCTGTAATGAGGATATGGGCTTCTGTGGATATATTTTCTGTGTGTGTGTGCGTGTGTATTTTTGTGCCTGTTATCTGATGACAGACATCGCTGGTAGGGCAGAAATGCCAGCTATCTGCTGGTGGTGTAACAGCAGTCTATATTTGCCCTTGTTGCCCCGCCTTGCAGGACAGAGACAGACAGCGCAGAGATGGAGAGAAAGATAGATGAAAGTGCAGGAACAGAGAGAAAAGAGGATGGACAGCAGTGAGAGATCGGCTAATCATGAGATCTGATTCTGTTCGATTGTAATTTTGACCGTTGAGCTCGGTGGATTTATAAGTGACAACTGTGTGTCGGTGTCTTGTGATGATTACTCATAGGGCAGATTCTGAGAAGGGGAGAATCCCCTTGTCTGATCTGAATTTGAGTTTATTAGTCTGAGGACACCACATAAGGACAAACTTACTGGTCAGTAAAATTGGTTATAGTAAATTGGAAAATTGCAAAAAACTGCTATCTCATGGCAAAATTAAATTTTCTCACTAGCTGCTCAGAAAAACTGAGATGAATTTATTGTATAGAATTATAAGAGAAAAAACAAAACAACTTTTAATACCAGCCAAGATGCCAAAATGTTGAATTGCCATTCATTTACTACATTTTATGTGTCATGTACGGTGTATACAATTCATTTTAGGCTTGAGTGAAAGATTGAGTGATTATTCTTTAGTTTGTTTGATACATTTGTTCAGACAAAAGTCTCACGAGAGATAATTATCTATCCGTACCCTCCTTCTCCTCGTCTTTCTTCTCTGCCATCTCTCATCTCGCCATCTTTCTTACCTGCTCTGTCTCCCTCCGCTGTCTGCCCTCTCTATCAGGTGACCAAGCGTGACGAGGACTCCTCATTGATGCAGCTGAAAGAGGAGTTTCGGACATACGAGGCTCTGAGGAGAGAACACGATGCTCAGATTGTCCACATCGCCATGGAAGCAGGCCTGCGAATTTCACCTGAGCAGTGGTCTTCTCTTCTGTATGGGGACCTGGTCCACAAGTCACATATGCAGTCTATTATTGACAAGGTACCAGTATGATTTATATGCTCAAGATTCATTATTCATTCATGATAAACACACTTTCACATGGTGAGTGGGTCAGTAGGACATAGCAAGCCTCTAGAGAACAGAAACACAGGACAAATGCATTTATCTATTATTTATCTATTATTTTTGAAGACTCACTCTGCTCTTCTATCTTCTGCTCCAGTTGCAATCTCCAGAGTCATTTGCAAAGAGCGTTCAGGAGCTGACAATCGTTTTGCAGAGGACAGGAGACCCTGCCAACCTCACAAGCCTCAGACCACACCTAGAGCTACTAGCCAACATAGACCACAACCCAGGTACTCCAGTTTGTTTAACAGCGTTCATCTGAATGAATGCTAATGAGACTGACTAACACTTTTAAGAATAAATGGCTCGTCCAGTTCCTCAAAGTTTAATGAGATTGAAAAGCAATGGAAATACACAAGCTGTGGCACTCGCATACCAAAATGCAATTAACGAGCACAAAAAGTGAAGACTAAAACTACAGATTCATCTTGCCTGTGAAACATTTATTAATCAAAGCACAAAGACAAGCAGGGTGTTTGATACTCATATTTACTCTGTACTGTATTGTGGTTCTCCGCTAAACTTAAAGTGTTGGATGAATTATCATGAAATCTGGTCCCTTTTCATACAGATTCTCTATTAAAATTTTATATGTGTTCTCTTCAGTGCCGTGCTATGGTAGCAAACGTTAGCATGCTAACACACTCAACCACGTAAGATGGTGAACATGATAGACATTATGCCATACGCTGCTTTCAATCATTACTGCCTCTTTGTTTTATCCTTTATTCAAGACATTCTCTTCGTTTATTATCCTATCTAGTTAGCATACTGTATCATGGAGATAATGACAAAAGAGCATGTGTGTAACCCCAAGAGTAAGTCAGCTAAAGAGTTTTGCTGGCATCAGGATGTCAATTCTCAGTGATTTCTGACAAATTCTTTCTAGGCTTGCTGCTTCCTGAGCCTTTCTGGGATTTATGCGCAGTGACAAGAATTGCTGCTGAACAGGCTGTGTTGTTGATCTGTCTGCAGATGCCCCAGCACCGTCATGGGAGGAGCTGGAAAGTGTAATGCTGGCTGTGAAGTTGGTGGTTCACGGACTCGTGGAATTCATACAGAACTTCAGCAAGAAGAGCCACGACACTCCACAGGTACACCGATGTGGTAGGAGGAGAATGTAGCAGTTGTAGTATTTGAAATGGACAACAGAGCAATATAAGAAATGAGATGGGCTGCAGGAAGTGTGAGAGATCATAGTAGTTGCTCAGTGGAAAAGTGCAGAATAAGGACAATCCTGGGAGGAGAAGATGTACTACTGCTCCATCCAGCCACCCTAGAATAACAGTAATAATAATAATAATTAACTTGATCATCAACATGGAAGATAAGATGTTCAGGGTCCAGCAGCACACTTTGTTCCTCCTGGCTGAGGCTTCTAAGATAGTTTTAAGGACATGACATGATCTCTGACCACTAACAGCAGCGCGGTAATGTTTTAACTGACACAACAACATTAAAATACCTGTTAGCAATTATCAGATAGTGCAGCTGGAAGTTGGTCTCTAGTAGTTCATGCAGCACAGTGAAGTGAATAGAAGCTGCTAGGGATGCACGATAACTGTTTTTTAAAACCGATACCGATAACCGATAACTTTCAGCTCCTAAAGGCCGATACCGATAACCGATAACACACACATATACCTAACATCATGACATCAATACCTCAAACAAAACCGAAAACAGCGGCACACAGTGAGAGGCGGTTGCTACGCAACATACGTGTTTACTTTCAGAGCCGCTGCACAGTGAGAGATGCGACAGACGAGAGTAGGCTCATTTTAAATCAATAAAATGTGTTTTAATCACTATCTTATGTCACATTATTGAATGCGTTAGTAGTAAGCCGTGTTCTAAGCGGGATAAGGTATAGTGAGCAGGTTCCTATGGAGAAATAAACCCCACCACTTCGCGTCGGGCTTCTATGTCATTCTGAAGAAAGATACATTAGCCCTTACTTAGACTTCTCTATAAACAAACTGAAAAAAAGGCAGTCCATAGTAAGGCAAGCGCCATCATGTCCATGTTAAAATCTTCAATAACCTTAGCCCGTGGGTCATCTTTGGCAAATTTCTTGGATTTTTCGAAAGCCTCGCCGACATGTGTCAGTCCCGGTGGCTTCTTTGCGGCTGCCTTGCTAACGTTAGCGTCTTTAGCAGGCCGGCCATCCTCATACGCTTTCCAAACTCCATCAAAGCGGTGGTTATGTGTCAGGTGGCTGACCAGGTTTGAAGTATTAAAGCTCGTGCAATTTCTCCCTCCTCGTGGAACTCGCTTGTTACGAATAAACAGCGAACAGTCGTCTTCGGAAACTTTGAAGAAGTCTGAACTCTGTTTTCATTAGCATGCTGTGCCAAATGCTGCATTCAAGGTGTAACGTACATTCCCCCGTTCCCTCGTTTGGTAGTCGTTCTTTCGGCCGGCCTTTTTAAGTTCATGTTTGTATTCCTCATGTGTAACATGTGAAAAAATGCTGCAAATGTTAATTCAAGTCAGCAACTAGCAAAATTATGACTGAGTTATCGAGTTGTTTTCTGGCATGAGGAGGTATTCTTGATTTTTCCCAGTGACAAGGAGTTTTTCTGATTATGCCAACGTCACATGAACGCAGCATTCACTGCAGGCCATTCGGGCCTCATAGTGGGAGCGAGGCATTGCCGTGCTGACAAAAACACATATGTTATCGGGGCTGTTCGTCATGATATCGGACTTATTGGAATGATGTCATAATTTCCTGTTATCGGCCCAATAACTATCGTGCACCCCTAGAAGCTGCAGGCATCCTGTGTGTCAGCATCGGCTGTTTCCAAACAATGTACAGGAAGTGAAGTTTAAAACAACCACTAAAAATAAGTTAAAAAAAAAACAGATCCCAAATCAGTCCGTCATCATTCTTGGCAAGAAGAAAAGCCTTCAGTTCTTTCCAGGAATTAATTAAAAATCTTTTTTTGAAAAAATATTTTCTTGTTGTCGTATGAACCTGCAGAGCGACCACAAGACGACTGCCAGCACCTTTGCTGATCCTAATCACTACCCTTAAACCAGGAAATATGCTTTTGTGTTTGCTTTGGATACAACTGTTTGAAATGGCAGCCTTATCACAAACACTACATTTGTCTTCCATAGAGAATGTACAAAGGTGATTGTTTTTATTTTTATGGTGTTTATCATCTATCCTTTGTAGCCTGTCCATACCTGATTGTGGGCTTTGACTTCTGCCATCCATAGTCATCAAATTTTAAGACTCTTCTTGACTGTAAAGAGTTGTAACAGTCTGCAAATAAAAAATGAAATCACCATGAATATAAGTAGTCACAGTTTAGAGCAAACATTAACTAACATCTTGACGTGGACTTTACACTTATACCTCATCATTAAGTGCAGCTATATTTTATGATAGCTATCAAAACTAACAGTCATACACTATGTTTTATTTTAGTGTTTCAACAATATAACAAAATGAACAATGTGATTAAGTCACATCAGACTGGTGTGCAAGTGAAAAACGCTTTTCTGGTTCGGAAGAACAGATGAGTGAGACGTTTATTGTAAGTTTTATGAAAGACTTACTGTATATGCATCTTATTTTACAGTTTAATGTGCATTGTATCTGTGCATTTTGCAGCCTCAGGCAAACAGCAAGTACAAGACCAGCATGTGCAGAGACCTTCGTCAGCAGGGAGGCTGTCCCAGAGGAACTAACTGTACATTTGCACACACGCAGGATGAGCTGGAGAAGTGAGTGAGCACACATACATGCAGAAAGACTCCCCGTTCACTCTGTTTGAGATCATCCAATTATCCAATTTTGCCTTTATAATTAGATTAAAAAATACTTATGTTAGACAGAAGTCTGCTTGTCCCACTGTGGGAGTTGTTCTATGTTATATAACTGCAAAATGACACTCTATTAACTGAAGTATCCGTGCATGAGGAAGAATCATAAGTTGATGAAATGAAACAAATATCTACATTACATGAAGGGTTTGTAGCCTCAGATGCACTTACTCTGCCCTGTGAAAAATACCTTCTCTCTCCACTCTCATCGGTGTCCACACAGCTTTTAATTAGATTTAAACATAATCCTTCTCTGTAGTGCTGATTTTTCCTGGTGTTCCTTTCTCCCTGTACAGATTCAGACTGAGGAACAAGAAGAACAACAATGTGGGCCGTGCGTTCCCTTTAGCGCCGGGAGTTATGGGTAAAACCTTCACCATGGAAGGCAGCATTCACACAGATGTGTCTACAGGGGTGGGGCAGGGGCTCAAAGGCGCAGGGGAGAACACATCCACCCTGACAGAGGGAGTGCCAGGCCTGACTCACCCCCAACTGATCTCCAGAGGGGCCGACATGATGGAGGAGATGAAGAGAGCGCTGCCAAATGGATCCAATGGGGCTAACGGGTCCAACGGGCTATCTGGCACCAAGAGAAGCACGTCGGGGTCAACTGAACAGTAAGATTATTCATTGCTTATACACTGAGTCAGATTTGTCTAAATATATAATTTCAAGAGGTACTTAAGCAATATAAAAAAAACAAGATATGCATGCATGGTTCCAAACTGTGTGGGTTTTTTTCAGTTAGATGTGATAAAAACTGTGGTCATTCATTTACATTTGAATGATTCCACTCAAATCCACATTTACATGTCACCTGGTGTGTGGATTTGCACACACTGGATATTTGCATATGATTTTGGCAGAGAAATAGTCCTTCATGGACATTTATGTGGTGTTAGGAAGGTGTCAGGTTAGGTATGTCCAACTCAGCCTGAGGGGCATTCATGTATTCATTTTTTGTCTCGATGTTGTCATTCTGTCCATTAGGAAGCCCATCTCTCCCCCCAGGACTCCAGTCAGCCACTCCTCAGCGTCATCTCCCTTGACAACAGCTGGACGGAGTGATGGTGGGGCTCCTATGCCCAAACATGGTCAGTTCGTACTGCGTGCACCACATCCTTCTCAGGCATCAGAGCTGTACTATCAGGAACCCCACTCTGCATATGACACGGCCCATTATCAACCAACCTGTGAGTCCAGTCGCAAACAGAAGCCTGAATTAAAAAAAACAAACCTTTATTGTTGTCATGGGAAAAGCAAATCTTCTCTGCTCCTCTCTCCATTTTCTTTCCACCTCCTCTCCAGCAGGTTCCTACTACCCATCTACTCTTCATCCTCCTCACAAACCCTGCATGGCTCGGTTCCTTCGATCCTCAAACGTCCCAGAATCCTCTATGCCACCCTCGATTGGTCCTCCACCATCTTCCTACCCCAGTGACCCTCAAACACCGCACCCACCTTCCTCCTCTTCATCGGGGTACCCGGCACACCCGCCTAGAGATAGGATGGGACCTCCTGCCTTCCACCCCCACCCGGGGCAGCCTCAATATGGGCCTCTGGCCCCTGCTCATGGTGTTTATGCTCCCCTCTATGACAGCAGGAGAGTATGGAGGCCTCAGGTAAGCCTTCTGTTAATTATCATGTTACCATGTTAATTTCATCAATCTGTCATATATATTAATAAATGTAGGAGGTCCTGTCATATTTCAGCATCACTGCACTGGTTGCCCTTTTCATTTTGAATATATTTTAACATTTTAATAATTACCTGCAAGGCCATCCATTCCATCCATCCAGCCTGGATCCAGATTATATTAGATGGATTACTGATTTATTTTTTAAATCCTTTAATCTGGACAGTGATGATTATGATGATGATGATCGTTATCATTACAGCTATACCACAGAGAGGATGCCAGGAGTAACTCGCTGCCTCCAGAGGTGCTTCATTCCTCTGTCTACCAGCCTCCACTCAGGGAGAGATTTAACTCTCTAGACAGCAACTACTGCTCTGGAGCTGAACACCGTGCAGGGCTACACAGGGTAGGTGAAACAACGCACATCTCATAACAAGGCCATGCAGGACACTCACTTCTGACTGGCTGGAGGGATTTATCTTTGGATAACTACACATATCTATTCAAAAAGTGTACTCGCTGGCTGCAACCACTTGTTTGAGTGACGTTTATTTCAATGTTGACATTAGCAGGGAAAGCACAGTATCCATTTAAAAAGCGTAATATTTAAAGAATGCATTTTAATTATTGATATGTGGGCGTACTATAAGAGAGATAATCCACTTTGAGCCTTGCAATAATTAAAAAATAATGCTCTCTGCTGAGGAGTTGTATTAAAATTGTTTGCTTTCCCTCAAGGTCATGGAACTTGACTTGTGTAGCATCCAGTATATCCAGTGAAAGCACTTTTAATTGATGTTGCTAAGATTTATTTCTGCATTCTTTTCAGTAACATTTCCGTTCCTTCGGTTTCTCTTTTTACACCCACATATCATCTCACCTCTACCTTCCCTGCCAGCCACAGAGCTGCAGTATGTAGCTTCAACCTCCTCTGTAGTCCTCCCACTTCTCACCCAAATATGTCTCTGCTTCCCCCACTCACTCTCTCCTTCTCACTTCATTATATAGCATTACCGATATGACTACTGCAGTACTACCGTATATTTTACCAAGAATGCTGTATGTGGCTGTATTACCTGTAACAGAGGTTTGTCTGCACATTTTTTATTTGTGTATTATGTAACTCAGAGCTAAAAATTACAAATATCCAAAAATAACATACCATCTAAGTATGTTTTTGTGTGTCTTTTTAAAACACTTGTGAAAAACAACATTCAAGGCATGTTGAAACAGTAAAACCAATGAGCTCAAAATATCTTTTATTATTTATTTCATTATTTTTGTAGTTGTATGTCTCAACACAGAATAATTTTGCAGCAAGACTTGCACCTTTTTGTTATACACTACTGTGAGCAAGACCCAATAAAATGATATCTCAGTTGTGCAGGAGAAAACAAACATTTAGCAATATAGCAACACCTATAAATATCACATTGCAATGCTGTGCATTAGTCCTGCAATGAAAATATTTAATATCCCTTTGTGTCCACCACTTTTATGTACAGTATATGGTGGGAAAGACATTATATTATGAAGCAAGGTCATACAAAACCACTAATAGCTACACTCTCAAAAATATTTTTTGAACAAACAGCTTGAATCTAAATAAAAACAAAACATTACAAGCTTGACTATTATTTATTGTAGATTAGTTGTATTACATTGCATTGTACTGTACAGCTGTTTTTATTTTTTCCACTCCCACATCTTCAGAAAGGGCTTCTCTGCTTGCCCCCAGTGTGTAGACCCAGACCAAACATGAAATGCAATCAAAGCACCTAAACTTGGGAAAAGACGGAGGAAGACTGATTACAAATCTGACACTGAAAACTTCAAAGTACTGTAGTGTTATTGACTGATATGTCTGAACTGTGGTTATCACTTGTCATTCATGGTTCCAGCCTGATGTGTTGCCAACCTAATGGCATCATTACTAAATGGTTAATTAAAATATATAAATGCTTTACAATGTCAGCATAAGTATCTGTTCTCTTTTCTACATTGTTCCTGTCCTGTCCAATGCTCCCTAATCAGGATTATGGCCGTGTTCCTCTGGGCTATGAGGATCTGTTCAGAAGGAAGCAGGAACAGTGGGCTCATCACCACCACCATCACAACGCCAACAGGCCCTCCCAGTCCTCCCCCATCTTCACCATCGATTTTGGAACTGAGGTACAAAGCAAATACAAGAGTCAGCATGTACACATACAGAGCATTGTTTATGGCATGACAGTTGAAATCAAAATGTCACCATGACCAGTTTTATTAATAGCGTCACTGCAGCCACCTTAAAACTGAAAGTAATAGATTGCTTGTGTATTTTTTTAAATGTGTAGGATTGAATTCCCATCCCAAAAGCTTGCGCTTCAGCTCTGTCCAATGTATTTAAGTGGGAGATAGTTGCTTAGCAACTGTGGAGGAAGATATCATAGCAATGCACAATTGTGGCGTGTGTGTGTGTGTGTGTGAGGGAGAGAGAGGGAGGGAGAGAAAGCGAGAGAAGAGACTTTAACAAGCAGTGACTCAGGCTTTCAGCTGAGTAAAGCTTTGTTTAGCGGCACGTCTGATGTGCTTTTGCAAAGACATCTGCTTTAAAATTGAGCACTTATTAAATAAACCACAAGGACTTTTTAAGTGTATGTTTATTGATCTCAATTTAATTTTGATGCCTCTGCATAACAAGCATAAGCAAACAAGACCATCTGCGAAAAGACTGGCTATTTCTATTTAATGATATCCGGTGACTGCCACAGGGAGGCCAGCAAAGTGGCAGCAAGTCAGCACAGGCAGTGGAAGCATACATTCAAATTAGGTGTATGAGCCCTCCTAAAACTTACACCTTATCTATGTTACTCATTTCACGTATGACATTGTCCATCCTTTCAATGCGCTATCTAAGGGACAGGTTACACCCTATGTATTGTGCAAAACACTGCCACTGTACTTTCTCTCTCTTTGACAACGTGAACGAGCTAAAAAGTGTGTCTCACAATCTCTTATAAATCTCTCTCTCTCTTTCAGCATGTGGAGAGTGGTGGAGGCCAGTGTGTGGGGTGCAGGTTCAGAGGCGAGGAAAGTTTAGCGCACTACTCTCCGTGGTCCTGCGGTACCATAGGCCCTTGCCTCAGCCCCTTTGAGCCCGAAACACTCACACACACCTCGACTCACTCCTGCTCAGAGCACTCGGTGAGACTCTTCCCACAGCCGCAAGCAGGCGCAGATACTCTGACACATCTAAGGATGCATATGTGGGCTCTTTTTCTAACAGCGTGTTTGTCTCTCGCAGGAGCTGGACAGAAACGGAGGTGGAGGTGGTGGCGTTAGCAGTGGCGGTGTCGGGAAGCAGTGGCTGCACTCACTGGATCACTACCGCCGTTTGAAAGACGAGGACCCCATTATTCCCTTTAGCGAGGGGCCCATTATCTCCAAGTGGGGCGCCATATCCAGGGCATCTCGCACGGGCTACCACACCACCGACCCTGTCCAAGCCACGGCCTGCCAGGGCAGTGCCAGCACCACACCCATCAATTTTAAAGGTAAGGAGAGATAGAAGAGCGGTATGAGAGGTGTGGGACTAAAGGGAGTTGACAGGAAGTGCAGCATGGAGCAAAGCTGGTGCAGAGAGAGGAGGCAGGGGAAGGGGAAATGAAGACATAAAGGAATTTGTAAAAAAAATGCTTGTTGTTCCTTGATGAAGGCCAGAGGAGAAGTCGTAATCAAACCATTTTGTATAGTCTAAGTGTTGGCCTATGGCACATAGTCATTGTCCTTTATAATTCATAAGTCACTGGTGATTTCCTTTGGATTTGTTTGGCTTATTAATTCATTTTTTTCTTGTTTATTTTTAAGTCTTTCAAGTAAAGTTACATTTTTCCCTCCTGTTACTGAGATGCAGCTTACGGTCCTTGTTTTCTTACTTTTTTTAATCTTCATTTTCCTTTGTTTTTCTTTCAAAGATTACAACCCTCACCTGGAGCATGGCGACTACAGGTGGAGCTCAAGAGGATCAGACTCTTCCAGCCACTCCAGTTTCCTAGAGAGGTACAACACATCCACACACATGAAAGTTAACTCCTGATTGTTTTTAACAGGTTTGCTCTCACCCTTCCTCTCTCATTCCTCTCTCCTCTCTCATTGTACTGCAGTGGTTCCACTGTGGTCAGACTAAAAATAGAGCCACAAGCTGGTTGATATAAACCCATTGGGCAGCCAAGCAAAGGAGTCAGGAAAGCCCTTTGCACTGATGTCTCTAGGATATATTCCAATTTACTGACATGTGTTTTTTTTTTTGACCAGGCTGCTAACACACAGTGGAAAGTTTCATCATGTTGTATGGAAGCAGAAAACAGAACTTGCAGTTATGTTTTAATACCGTTATCTCCAAATCACAAGCTAAGTGTTTTGTTATATCCAAAGAAAGGTCAAGGAACACACACTATTGATTGATGCATCAGACTGCACTTCAATCTTACTTATTTATATACATGCTTTGATATACCATTCAAACACCCACCAGTGTGGGTAGTTACAAGCATAGAGGAACAGGAAAGTATTCCAGTTCCTCTATGCCAGCAACACATCTGCTTGAGGTTGACCACTGTGTGTCCCTTATAATAGTTAACCATCGTGTAAATACCCCCATATGAAATCACGAGGGCAAACATTCTTCAAGTTCATGAAAAGTTCACAAACTCAACCACAGAACAGTGTGAGTATGTCATCATCCTCTCTTGTGAATCCTCTAAAGTTGTTTTCTTGTGAAAAATCATCTCATTATCCTTGAAAATCATCCTTTTGTTTTCTTGAGGTAGCGGGATATAATAATTACAAGAAAACAAGCTTTGTTATCTCAAGATAATGAAATAATGAACTTGTGATCTTGAGATAACAGCATTAAAAAGTAATTGCCAGCACAGCTGTACCCGGCTTCCGTACTCTGCTGATGTCAGACATATTAATAACAATATATTTAAAATGGGTCCAATAGTTGTCTGTTTCTGTGCGTGTTTTAGTGAGCAGCTGTGTGCATCAGAGCTTCACTGCCGACGAACTTCACTAAGCAGTGGAGAGAAAATCACATCTGATCTGCAGGCCCATCAGACCTCTTACAGCCGGGGCCGGAGCTGGGCCGAGAGCGAGCCGGACCCGGATCGAGACATTGAGCTCGAACTGTGCGCTCTTGACATGGAGGATTCAGACCACCAGGAGATCAAGTCTCAGGTTGGTGTGATTATGGGAATCAGACCAGCCTGATGGATCATACACAGCAAAACACATGGACAGTGTCTGTAATGCTTATTATTGAGTTCAGTTTGTTCAGTGGAAACATTTTGAGTGAAAGACCTCTATATTCCAGGAGTCTTTAGACCTGGCCACCCCGCAGTCTCAGGATGCTTCCCACCTCCTCCCACCTCCCTGCTCTTCTCCCCATCTCTCTTCTCCTGTGGAGGACCACCCCCAAACAGAGGGTCCTTCAACAGAGAAGTTGGATGCTCACCTGCTGAAAAAGATGGCCTTCAGGTGAATTACCATGGTAGCCAGGCGCCTTCGACTTGATGAGCAGGCATCGGTCACTCTTTCATTCCTCTCTCGCTTCCTTCCTCTCTTGCTGTTTTCCAGGAAGTCTCTGTCACCTGGAGGGTTGGTCTCAGGAGGTCTGGGCGTTGGCAAGCTGGTGCTGCGGACTGGACCTCCTCGGCTGGGGGGCAGCTCCGCCCGAGCTTGTCCTGACACGCCCGTGACAGAGATGCTGCTCAATGGAAGCTAAGGGGACACAAAGTCGGACACTGATCTGCACCTAGCTAGAGCTGAGTCGCTTGCCCGCGGCTAGATCCTGGTTAAGGGGAATACATTTAATTCCAGCCTTCATATATGTCAATCATATGCCTAAATAAAGCTTGACAGATATGGGTCAACAGTCTGTGCTGCGCCACATCGCAAGGGGCAAGAGAAAACACATAGTCCTGCCTTGTAAGTGGTGATTTTCACCCATGTAGAATTTAGTGTTATCACTGTTTATGCCTCGTTAGGCACATGGCCAGTTTGCCCATTCTGCAGATGCTTGAACCGTGTTTGCAGTTTCAACCCCAGTCACAGTTATCAGAAAGACCTTAACTGACCTAACAGCATCTTCACCACACACTTTCACATGACAATTGTACTCCTGAGGTTTACACATCATCTAGTTTGTTGTCATTCAGCATGGCTGACAAAGACAGACAGGTTTGATCGGCCTGTCTTCATGTCGTTTGGCCTATCGAGTAGATGACCATACAGGACAGTGCTTTAGGAATTTTTTGATTCTATCCTAATCATTTCCTTTGCTTATTCTTAATTTTTAGATGTAGCTTTGATTGACAGCGGGAACTGAGATACTGAGATACTGTATGCTCTCTAGCTTGTGCTTGTTTCCTTAAAGGCAGGCTGGTGTAGAGTGGCGTAGCGATCCAAAAGGTACATTAAACAAAACAGCTAAATTATTTAATACTTTTGGCCACCTTATAAATACATGACAGTTTTCTTGTCTTTCTCATCTCTTTACATGTTAACGCATTTGTTCCTATCAGCATCTTGACGTGGCAGTGCCCTCATTCAGCTCAATGCCACTGATTTACATCCTTTGTTGTATCGCTGCATAACACATTTTCACAAGTATCCCCTGAAAAAGCACGAGGTGGACGTTCTAATACTGAGAAGGAAAACACTTAGGGCACTCCGACCCTCTGAGAAAATACAACACTGCAGAAAACAGAGCTCTTCACTATGCTGGAACTCAAACAAGCCTCTGTCTTTTATTAGTCATATGACCTGAAATGTTGACCCTTGAATTCTCTCGACTGTCATGAGATCACAAAACACAATGAGCCAGTCATAAACATTAAAATTTGTAAATGATCGCTGGAGGTCAAACCATCAGTGGAGGTCGAGAGGGATGACAACAAAGCAAAGATGAGTGTACACTTCTTTTTAATCCATACTATCCTGCATTACCTTTAAGCGCTTATTTTAGGAGACTCATACCGCGAAACTAAAGAACACAGAGCAATTCTTTTTGGAACAGAATTTTTTTTACGCTCCGCTGCACATGGAGCTAATTTAGCAGATTTCTATACAAGCCACATGAGCTCACAATCAATCTTAAAAACTGTTATTTCATCTTTGTGTGCCTGAAGTCGTTTTGGCATTTAATCCTGCTGACAAGTCGCACTGCTCTCTCTCTCTATCTCACACACACACACACACACACACACACACACACACACACACACACAGTATGCACAAGCTGTCATTCACACACAGTAGACACAAACATGCAATACAGTGGCCTTTCTTTCCTTGGTGTTATGTAGACCTAATGTTGGGCTCTACCATGACTTTTGTCCATGCCCCCTGACAGACTCCTGTTCTGTTTCAGAGGTGTTAATCCCTGATCTCAGAAACCGAACACTGGAAATGACATTTTTGTAAGCCCCTGGCATTTTCTGTGCTTTCCAGTCCAGTCACCTTAACGTACAGTCTAAACAGCATCCAGAGGTCACGCGCAATGTTTCAAGCTGAAGCCTACAACAGTGAGGGACACCACTTCTTGTGTTTCTTCATGCTATTTCTTTGTTTGACTTTTTAAAAAGTTTTGGTTTGTTTTATTTTATGCATTGCTAACTTCTGTGAAGTTGTTCGTCTGGGTATTTTGTATCAGGATCTTCGTTACTCTTGTTCTGTTTGCTATGTTTTACATCATGGAGACAAAACCGCTCGTCTTGTCTAATGTTCCTCTTTGCTTGCTGGCCATCAGCACGCTATCTAGTTCACTGTAATTTTGGGCAAAATGGGTGATTTCCATACAGCCCAGCCTCACCTCACTCACTTTTATAGACATGAGGCAACTAGTCATGTGTGGCTTAGTCGTAATGACGGTAATAAATAACATGAAAACATTAACCCAATTTAGATGTACATGATTTAAAGTCATGAAGACTCTGAGTTTGTTTACACCTATTCTGAATCTTATGAGATTTGTGTAGAATGAGAATATTTGAATCTTTCAAGCTTCCTCTTAAATTTCCTCTCACCTTAGTAACTGTACCTGTTCTGCAGTAATGTCTTTCCTCTCAGATAATACATTAAATCCCATTTTAGAGGATAGCAGAATGGCTGTACGTGTGAGGATTGCTATTTTAGTTTCAAGTTTAAACTTTCTAAACATGGATGAACAGTGAAATAGTGGACTGGTAACCTTTATGGGGTTGTTCTCCCTTTCTACCCTGGTGAAGCGGGTAGACCAAGCGAGGAAATGCCCTGAACAATGACTCAATGTGATAATGCTCTTCTCAAAACTCTCCAGTGTTGTGCAGGGTTAATTTCTGAGATGAAAAGGCAAGAGCTGGCGTGGGGATTTAGCTGCTCCAAGTCATGAAATTAGCTCAGCTACCTACTGTCGCTCTGCATCTGTTTACAACTTCGCCTTTGAAGTCATGTAACATTAAGTGCCATGTTGTGTACAGTACAGCACAATCAACCCCTGCAATTTTCCTATAGCTTTTTCATATTCCTCCACTGTAAACTATGAGGAGGGAGGGCTCAGTCCAGTATGAGGAGTGAGACACTTCTCTTGCAGTCCTGCTTTGTTCCATTAGAGGAGGCTAGATCCTTGTCTGTCTTGAATCGCTCAGGGAAAGACTTAAGTTGCTTAGCTACTTTGGCTTTTTCTATATTCATCTCTTAGGTATTCTGTGTAAGTATTTACCTGAATTTCACTTGCTGATAACTGGCCCTTTCACCCAAAGCATAAATGGGTTATGCTGATTATATTGTTGTCAGTGTTTACTTTGCCAGTGTTTTCTTTTGCCTCTAAGTATCAATATTGGCTTTGCTATTCCTGTTCTCATGGGAAAGGGCTGGGCACTACTGTGTGTAAAAACAGTATTGTGAGTATTGAACTAATGTCAAAGTGATACTCCCCTGTCTATAGAGCACTGGTGTAGTGGCTAATTGCACTGCACTAATTCCCACCTCATCACTGCCAGTGGGTGCACTCTGTCAGTGAGAGACACCCCACCCCACCCCCAGCTTTCCTTCAGCCAACCACCCCACCCTCCCTGCATCCTGCGTCATGCATGCGATATGGTCCCTCTTGTGATGGCGGAAGGAGTATTGATGATTCTGTAGTTGTGATACAACACACCCAGCGCTATAAGAGTTCTGCACATGCCCACTGTGTGGCCACGTCAAGTGCTGAAGTTTGCTTGCAGCATTTTACTTGTTTGCTCATGAAAATGAATTCTTGTTTAATAGAGATTATATTATTATTATGACTATTATTGTTATTACCACATTTGGTTGTTGTTGCGGTATTTTCCTTCTTGGTATATTCTAAGTCTGCTTCCTTGTTTTGAATTTGACAATTTGCTGAAATTTTTTATTAGACAAGAAAGTGTCTCATTATTCTATATTATATGGGAAAAAGCCTGTTTGTTGATTGTGAAACATATGATGAACTGATGTTTTCTGACTATTCATGTCTGTATTAGACATTTTATTTGCAAATCTATTGTTCGATTGAAATGTAAATGAACTATTAAGAGATGGTACACATCCGTCATTGTATACAGTCTGGCACCATCATTAGATGGACTTTAATAGAATAGACGCTCATTTATACAACCTGTGATAATTAGATATATTTAAATGTTTAAATCATTGGGGCAGTTGTGTAATGTTTCAGAATGAGGAAAATAAAATCCTTGAGAGACAGCATATCTAAAACGTCCCCATAATGAATAATACTGTTACGTATTCCATTTATTTCCTTGGAAATATCACAATGTGAAAGGTTTCCCTTTTACTTACTGTAAGGTAAAGCAGGACTGGAGTGAGTCTAACCTATGCTTGATGAAACTGTTTGTATTGTTGGACTGACTGATTGATTCTCCTGTGCATTTTCTGACTTGTTCATCTGTATTACACTGACTTACAGACAGCTTGGCCGAGCAGCATACTGCTTCTGTGTTGCACTGAGAGATGGAGCTATGAAAAGGAAGATTTCAGCACATGAAATTGCATGCTACAATAAACAAACAACAAATAACGCTTCTCTGTGATTCTTGTCGTCATCTGTCAATTTATGACACGAGGTGTTAGATAACACAACCATTCATAGGCCTGGAGCTGACAGTATTTAATGCATTTGCTTAAGACTTTTTTTCACCTAAATGTTAATGGGGAAGAATTTTCCACCATTCAATCCAAAAATTGCAGCCATCTTTCTTTAAAACACACTGTGAAGTCTTGACTCTTGACAAAGTGATTAACATAAATGCATATAGATTACCAAGACCATCTCATAATTTATGTAGAAAACGTGCTGGCTGCATCACTCACACACTTAATTCGCATATGCTCATGGCTCTTGGATTTGCTGGTTAGGGTGATGCTGTATGAGACATTTCCTGCTGTCTCAAGATGTAGAATTCAAATCTAATCATGCAAACAGGAAGGTCAACTAAACAGAAGGGGGTGCTAAAATCTCCAAAACTCAGAGGAAAGATCAGTAGGGAAATGGAATCAGAGGACTTCATAGTTAATATTACAGAAATCTGTCCTTCAGATATCTGTTAACACCTTACTAGCCTTGGTAGTATGTGTCTGAGGAGCTCCCTCTCTCCCGTGTATTGACTTGGGTTTTATTATATTCAAAAGATAGAGTGCTTTGTGTCACCTGGTCCAACTCTGATCAAACAAGTACTGACAGGCTGAACAGGAAGGGCCAGCATGATCGCAACACAATGAGAAGAGTGGGCGTGTTTCTCGCATCTGACTGCTGCAGTTTGGTGGCAGATTCAGGCAGATTAGTTGGAGCCCGCACCCCCTCACTGTTCTGCTCCAAATCTGTTTTAAACAAATGGATGCCATCCTTACCAAAGCAGAGACCAAACTGCTGGATTATGGGAGTTGACAGTAATTTACTTGACTTTGAACTGCTGAAGCAATAGATTTTCTAAAATGTAATAGTAATGAAAAATTAAAATTGTAGTATGATCTGATGGATTCATCATTACGGTAAGTAGTGGTAATAGTTTGGTGGCCCCGAGACAGAATAAACATCATGAAAAGATGAAAATTCAAAACAGTTCAATTTCAATCTTTCAGGGTCAAAATAAGAACTTGAGACTAGGACTTGACTGCTCTGATAGTTAACTTAAGAGGTGACCCGACTTGACTTGAGACTTAAAAGATAAAACACCAAAGTGTCAGTTTTTGACCAGGTAAAATCCCACAAACACAGCAACAGGCAGGCCTTGCATAGCCGAACCCCTTCAGTATTTAACTGCTAGGCCTAATTCTTTAATATGACTTGGTGTCAGCCATATGAAAAAATAGACTTGCAACTGACTTGTAATTTACTACTGAAGAGTGCTGTCTTGACTTAAAAAACCCAAGGAATTGATAGTTGCTTTAACAAGAGTTGAGTCTTGAAACTCATCTCACCTGACCAGAGGCTTGACTTGGACTTGTCTACACTGTTTTGGGACTTGGCCCTGAAGACCCACAGATAGCTCTGTGGGTACCATGTCATTAGGTAACGCTTCCCCTCCCTCAGACACAGACACAGAGGGGCACTGACCGGCGCATGCGCCGTGTGGGTGTCAGCGGGTTGGTTGGGCTTGTGTTTACAGCTCGGCTGGATGCTGTTGGCTGCTGATGTTATTGGGAAAGTGCAATGTTGTGCCAACGGCCATTGGAATAAATATAGCTGTGGGAATAAAGGTAAGCTGTTTTGCACTTGCACACACATTTGTCTTCAAAGTTCAATGCGGCTGTCTCTTAAGTTATGAAGAAATGTAGCCACCTTGTTGACTGTAACTGCCATGATAGCATGGCTAGCAGACGTTAGCTAGCTAGCTAGCTATATACAGTAATGGCCTGTATGAAAGCTCCCTCCAGCGACGGCCTTTCAGCGGCTTTATTCACCAAATTATCGCGAATACCTCTACACAGCAGTTTGCATTAATTGCTATATGGTAACGGGATAGTTTCTTCAATTGGTCACCACGTAGTTAAACATTCTTTACGGACTTTGAATCGATGGTTGCTGAATAGCTAACGTTTGGCAGTGTGGTATGGGCTAACTGGGGCAATAAGTTAACACTAGAGCTAGCTACATTAGGCTGGCCCAACGTTATCGAGATGACATTATCAACTGTTGGCTAAATTACCTGTTTAATAGCTGTGAGGTTTAAAATGTGTGAATGCGCCATGAGTCTTAACAGGCTGCACTGACATGTGGCAGGTTTGCTAGTGTCCAGATTAAGTGGTGTACCGGTGAGACCAGAAAGCCAATTAATGTATGCTTCCGGTAGCTCTGTCTGTTAAACGCAGAGTAACTATTCTGAGATCGCTGTGACAGCTGAAACTAGTTAAGAAACGCATGTTTTCCCCACATTATTTGCCCTGGTTTATTTGTCACTGGTAATATTTCAGCTCATGGCAGAATAACAGCCAGATGTGTATTGTTATTGTTTCCAACATTTTGTGTTTTGTACAGTGTATTGTTACAAGACAAAATCAGCACACTTCATTGTATATGACTGTGAGTCTTTGTTTAAAACTGTAGCAGTTAATATTAACATCGCTACAGAAGTTCACAGGAGGATGTCCATTAATCCACTTTATTTTCTGTTAGTTGAGGTTCTGTTATTGTCACATGATAAGGGAGGCACCAGCAGGGATTGTTTTGAAACGCCTCTGTGGTGGTGGCGTAGGTGTCAAGATGCATTCAGGGTCTGAGAGTTGTCTGCTGTGAAGCAATGCCGGAATGAGCTTGAAGTTCCGATGTTGAATGAACATTTTACCAGTCCCCTTTGCTAGGCACAGCAACACTCATTACAATAAGAAAAACAATAGTGCAATAATGCACTTACAAACTAGCTGTATAAATGTATGATTATAAATATGCCATTGTTTTAAATTTGTTGTCTTCTTCTCGAACAACTTCGAGCCCACATATGGTGTGCCCAGTAAATCTTTCAATTATATAACTATATATTTTAAATTAAGCTCTCTGAGGGTGATTTCACCACCTCAAAATTATTTTCCATACTGCATCCTCCCTAAAAAACACTAACTCAGTTCTGTGTTTTGAAGTTAACACTGCACAGATGTGTCAATCTCTCAATGACTAGTGCAAGTTGTGCCAAGACAAACGGATATGTTGAGCAACTTATCCTTTTGCACTGTGCTATGTTCCATATTTCTCTCACTTTCTACTGATACTGAGATACAATTAGTTGCCGTCAGATAGCTGTAGTTATCTAAATTCCTAAGACTGTTATTGTCAGGAATAACATTGTTGAAACCAGTAGCTCTTGTTTCTTAAATACTTCCCAGAAGTGGATAACATGCATGGTTAACGTGAACCTAATGTACCAACTGTCGCTTCACTTGTCTCAGTCTTTTGTTCCTGTTCTTTTTCCTGAAACTCCAGTACTACAGTAAAACCTTATTCACACTGCAGGTAATGCAGGAAACATGTGCACAAAAAAAACTTGTTCCCAGATTTGTGTGTATGCAAATATTTGCTGTATTAACCGATGTCGGCATGTGTACAAGAGGAGGGGCAAGATCAGTGCTTTATCAAATATGCTTTCTGTTATTTTTTGTGCTCTATATTTTCCAGTGCATTTGGGCGTAATTAAAGTGCATACATTGTTATTAACTAATCAAAGTTACCACTATTGAAGATACTAAGAAACAATTCTTTCATCAAATACAAAGGGCCAAATAATACAGCTGCTCATTTGAATAGCTGCATGTCTGCTTCTCCACTCAAGTGAACCATAATTATATATGAGAAATGTAATCTTCCTCTGAAGAAGAACACATGTCAAATGTAGTGCCTGATCCCCTCTGTTATAGCTCTATCCAAACTGAGTGGACTGAGCCCTGAGTGTTCTGAAATCCTGACAGCGCCCCTCAGATGCACCTGTCATTTGGGGAGCTAGTGGAGACTGAATGGCGGGGGGCTGGCTTTGGGGGCTGGATTAGTGTTTCCTCACAGTTGCTGTGGATGAGATGAAAGGAGGCTATGTGGACTCAAAAGCAAGGAAATGTATTTCATAGCAAAGATGTGTAAAACAGTTGTTAGAGAACTCAGTAACATCTGCTGAATTCCTTAAACGCTGAGCATGTAGGAAATATTGTTTTTTTTTTGGTGGCATTAGGCAATATCTGCATCAGTAGCTGTGGAAGTTCGCACTTTATGCCCCCAGTGACTTACCTGCATCTAAAATCAAAGTCTGTTCTCTCAATAGGTGATCTCTGTGTCAGTGTGTAATACCGTGGTTTGCTTTTAAAAACACACTGCTAATAATTCAGATCATAAAAGCCAGTGTTTGCTTTAATGATGTTTAATGACTTACCCTGGGACACTAAATTGATATAGTCTTTATTTAAAATTAATCTATTCCCTCCAAATTATTCAGACCTCCAGTTATCACCCCAGGAAGGCTTTAATCACAGTTATGAATCACTAACTCCTCACTATTTATTTTTCCATTTGAATTTTTTGATTTGTAGGAAAGACAGCTTATCTTGGGGCTGGTTTTTAGATTTTATGACAGACCAGTGATACGTATTTCAGTCCTCAGTTTAGATGCTTCCTGATTCTTATGTGTTTGAATGTGTATTGCCCACACATGTATTCTCAGCATTTTCAGTTCCTTCTGTAATTACATTGCATGCATGCTCCTACTTGAATGCACAGCCGATCGCCTGTATTATACGAATGTAATGTTTTTTGGAGTAAACACGCAAAGTGGTTAATGTTTAGAATAATAATTGCGTAATTCATAAATTCGAAATTAGGCAATCATGACAGCATTGTTGTTGGCCTGTTTTTTGTCTTTTTTTTCAAAGAAGAGAAATCCCGATATATGTAATTAAATTCTTCCCATTGTTTGGTTTAAATAATTGAAATGAAAAAAATGAAAGGAAAACATTGATTAAACCCTTTATATACCATTATAGTATAAGTGGCACATGCTGCTCTCAGTTCTAGTTTCTCAAGGCTTCACACCCTTAACAACTGTTTGTTTCTGGAGCACATACACACTTACACGCACAGGTGTCAAGTTTCCTTTATGAGGCATATTCTGTTCTTTATAAACCAGCAGCAATACACCACTGCTAAATACATGTCTGTGAATGATCACACATTGTGCAGCTCAGTATCTCACAGTGGAGGGGTTTGTTGCAGCAAGTGCTCCTTTTCAGAAGTTAAAATCAGGCCTGCGCTGTGTGAACCAGTATTTTTTTTTCTTCAGTCATGTGAGATAGTTTTGTTGTTGAGTGTGAGACATGCAGAGGTTTCATTTGTGGATTGCCAACTGGGAGTCAGTGCTCCGCTGTGGCTCTGAATTGGGATGATTCTGAGATGCTAACACAGTACAAATCAGATGTAAATTAGAGACTGCATCTGTGTGTGTGTGTGTATTGGTGTGCTTATTCACAGCTCCTCTTCTGTTTCTTTCCTTTTTCTTCCCTTTTGTATCGTACCTTGTGACTAACCTTATGGTATTCAGCCTTTTCTGTCCGTCTTTCTCCGTTTCCTCTCTCTCTCTCTCCCTTTTTCCCTGCTATCTCTGCCTGGCTAAAATCACTGCTGTGAGGCGAGTCGAAAGGGACTGTGTTGCAAGCCTGAATGCTCTCTGGCTGTGTCTGGCTGTGTCTTCCTCTCCCTTGTGAGGTGCACACAGGGCCCAGCTGGCAGCCCAGAACAGCCCGTTCAGCTGGAGAGTGGTGGAGAGGGGAAAAAAAGACAGGCGTAGATTTCCAGTGTGCACATTTTTACCCATGGATTGACATAAGATATGCCTGTTACATATTCAGATGCTTTGCGTCTCTTTCTAACTGCGACAAACAGCTAAGAGAGGTCACTCTTGTCAGTTATTTGGGCCCAGAATTAAGATGTACTCTGCATGATCTGTTGCAGACCAACCCAGACTATATCAACCTAACTGTTGTTAGCACTCTGCATGTCAGCTGAGTTGGTAAAGCTCAGCCCTGCCAGACAATTGGTTTGCAATCCTGAAAAATACATCTTAGCCTGATCGTATATTTATTACTAAATATGTGCTAGCTAACAATCTTAGGTGGATGCTGTTTATTTTGAAGCCTGGAAATAAGCTTTTGTAGATCTGATGCCATTGCATGCGCATATAAGCCAATGAAATAGAGCCGAAACAGTTAGTGGAGTGATCGACTATTATCAAAAATTGCATTCAGCTTCTCACGTGTCAAGATTGGCTGTTTTTCCTTGACATAAATGATAGTAAAGTTAATATCTTTGGGATTTGGACTCTTGGTTAGATAAAACAAGCAACTTCAGTTTGCCAATGGGACTATGGGATTAGCATTTTTCCATTATTTTGTGACATTTTTTATGGTAATTATGTTACAGCCCTCTGAAAAAATAATCTCTAGTTGCAGCCCTACTATGAAGCTTCAAAGTTGACCGTACATACAGTACATATGACCAGAAAAATATTTGCCTGAGTATCAACCGTGTGCAGGTCCATCTTCCTTTTAGATTTGTGTAGAGGAAAAGGAAAATAAGTCAGAAGACACACAGAGAAAGGGGTAAAAAAAAAAGATTTACAAAGCAAGATTTAAAACAGAAGAAACTGACACAAGGCCAAGAAATCAAGAGAAAGGGTGTGGCTGGAGAAAAAATTGTGAGAGGGGATCAAGAAATGGTCGGCTGCTCTCTCTACAACAAGCATCAGAAGCCTAGATATGCACTCCATTTAAGACATTTAGATAGGAAACGCTATTGCTCATTTTGTAACAGTCAGTCGCATGATAGGCAAATAGTTGTGTGTCTTGTTGGAACCAAGCTCTGAAAAAGGTTGATAATGAACAGTGTAGCATGGCAGGAGCAGACAGAGGGCTGTTACTGAGGCTAGAGAGGAAAGCAGAGTGACAAGGCAACCATTATAAGTCTGTTGGAGTAGCCAGATAGTCAGAGACATAGAGTATGAGGTTTGTGTGTGCATGCACATGTGTGCCTGAGGGTGAGTGCTTATTTGGGTTCATAATACAGCTGCTTGTGCATGTGTGTGTCGGGTGTGTGTGATCACACAGTACTTTCTTTTCTGTGTATGTATGCATGTGTGCGTCTTAGCAAGACTGCAAAAGTTCTGTTTTCTGTGTTTGCGACTTGAAACATGAATGAATCAGTGAAGCTAATTGGCATCTGTCTCAGATAACACCAGGGGTTTTGAAGTCTCGTTTACATTGTTCCCAAGTGAAATGATTTACTCAAGGGTTCAAAAGCAGTCATCTACTCTTAAGTAAGCTTTATGGCCAGAAACAAAGGATTAGCCACTGTCTAATTTCTATTGTGACCAAACTCAGTATTTCGCTGAGATTTATAAATGTCTCTTCACTCATAGGGTGGGTTAGTATGAGGACTTAGTACCATCAAGTAAGACCATTCAAATCAATATCCATATCTGATTATGCATCCCTAATTGGTTTGCTTCTATGAAAGTTCTCCAATGCCTTAATATTTGTACATCCGTCGCAGTAGAAACTGTGATTTCAAAATCAACAAAGTAAGATTTTGGTTAAAAGTATTATAAATGGAAACCACTGGCAGAACCGACAAACAAAAGAGCAGAACATGTAGAAACTCAAAGTTCATCAACACGAATCTGAGGAAAAAGAACTAGACTAATCACTCAGAGGACACGTGTGCTAAAAATGGAAAGCAGCTGCCTTTGAGCCAAAAGTAGAGTAAACATCTGCAATGTCTCTTCAAGATTAAAAGCCTGAGAAGATAAGAAGGGGCTGAGGAGTGATGCAAATATCCCTCTTGGATTGCTACTGAGTCAGCTGCTCTTTTTCTTTTGGGCTGTTAGGTTAACTATTATGTATCCGATGTACCCTAAAATTTGTATTTTATATGTATGAAGAAATTTGGACTCCCCATTCATTTCTATGTAAAATAATTATTGTATATATAATATATGATAATGCTAATAATATATGATAAGTGACCTGCCCCCTTCACTTTGTGCAGATTTCTATTTGTTTGAGGTTTTGACACATGAAATCTTCATCTTTAATGTCTAGCCGTTTGAGAGAGGGGGTGGGATTGAAATCTCATTACAGAAATATTGTTTGGATATATTCTTGTTTTATAGCTGCACAGTGAAGTAAGTAAAACAGCAGATAAGAAAGGATGTTGGTTGGCTGTACTGAGTGTAAGGACAGTAACACAGGTTATTGATAGGAAAATGTTTTATAAAAGCTATAGAATTAACAGCACTACAAAGGAGCTGTCAATAAAGCATGGTTTGTACAAGCCAGCACAGTCTATGAAGCGGTCTAATCAGGGCTTTGAGATGGGATGACGTTGGTGACTGAAAGCATTTTTTTCTTTTTTTGCTAAAAGTAGACATTGAATCACTGCAGAGCTGGGCCTTTATTAAAAGTCCAACTATGTTATTCATGTGATCTTATAAATGTTCTGTTCTGCAGCATTAAAGACCATGGTTAAAGTTATTATGATTGAATGTTCCCCACAATCTGACATTAACATTAGGCCATTGCCAGACCTGAACATGGGTTAGTCTCTCGTCCCGCGCATGGTTTTTCGATGAGCATATATATTTTTTTGACTATATCTTTGTAGGGTTGTGGGAGCTTCGTAATGACGACCAGGACGCTTTCTCTTCAGTTTGAACATTTACTGCTTAAAATGCTGCAGTACAACAATAAACAAAAGGCATGGCGGCCATGTTGCATTTCATCAGTACTCGTCTCAACTGACAATCAAACTAGCAGGAAGAAAACACACAGCTTACTCTGTTTCACTTCAAAATAAAAGCACTTCCTGTCAAATCATTTCCAGCAACTAATGAACTGCTATCAGGAAATAGTGTTCAGAATATTTAACTGTGTAATTCTGACTGTCACTGCAAATAATGTAAATAGCAGGTTTTTAACTTAAACTATATATTTTTATCTCTCTTTTAGCTGATTTTAAAGTAAACATTATTTATCATGAAATCAATTATTTATATGTTTTTTAACCAAACATTTCACAACCATCTTTGCAATATTTTGCATCCATTGCAAACACCTTTTTGAGCATTTTAGGGTGCTTTCACCCCAGCCTGTGTCGAATGGTTCAAGCAAATGCTTGTTTTGGCACATATAATGGCCAAACTGAGCTAGCTTGAAAAGTTTCTGTGAGTTCCCAAGTCCCTGGAATCGCCGCTCTGAAATCAGTTAGTGTGAACGGCACGTGTGTGGTCCTGCATCTCTGAGTTAAGATTTAATTTGATATTCCCCCATGAGTCTATGAAGCCTCGATTACACTGAATGGTAGTAACCAACACAGTGAGTGAGCTATCTGCATATGACTCCTTGATCACCCCTCTTGGGTCATTTGTTATCAGTGTGAACACAAAGGCAGTGTGAATGCTGCCACGTATCTTTTTATGTTGGTCTTGGCCAAGTGAACCAAACTACAAGTGTGAAACTGACCTTTAAGTGAAATAGCTCATAATTTGTGCAAAGATTGGCAGTTGTGCTGTATTAGAATCTAGATTTTGATTGTTAAACACAAAAGGGTGACAGTTTTGTGCGGGATCTAAGGCTACGCTGTGATTCACATGACAAAGCATCGTACCCCGTGACCCTGTCTCTCACCTTCAGTTTTGCAATACAAGTGAACAACAACACCCAGGACTTTTGGATGAATACCGGTTGCTCATTTCCTCAGTTTGCTGTGAAAAGAGAATAAGCCTAAGATATCAGTTAATGTTACACAGCTTGTATTTGGTAGCTTAGTAATAAAATTAATATCAGTGCAAGATGTTATAAAGCTTTCTAGTCACACAGACATAACTACTTATATTGAGGTTTATTCTGGGTCAGTATAACAATGTTATCATAAGTACTGCACATTATCAACTGCTTTGACCTTTCCGCTGTAGACCTTTTTTCCTATTACTTCTCCATTGTTGGACCTGCTTTGAATAGGAAAAGTGGGGGTTGACAAGAAGGAAGAAATAGCAACTGAAACCTTTAGAAAAATGTGGGCGCAAGGGCAAGCCCTTTTTTGAGAGCACTAACGGCTGAAAAAATAGAAGAAGGGGGGGAGATAAGGAGGGCATGAAGAAGAAAACTGCAGTAAATGACAGAAAGGGAGAGGGTTGGTGAGAATGAAAGAGAGGAGTGAAGGGGGGAAATGGCTAGAAATAGCTTGTTATGGTCTCTTCTTGAACCTCTGCCAGAAGCCTCTGTTGCGCCTTCCTTCCTGTGTTACATACAATGGCACCTCCATTTTTCAGGAGGTACCTTGTGCCAGCACTAACGATAGAGCTCTATCTCACTTTGCTTGGAATACTAGTTCTTACCTTAATTCTACTTCTTATTGCCATAGCTAAATCAACACATAGAGAATAAAGAAAAGTCCTAATTTTAATGTAGAAGTGATTTTTGACTGGCACTGGAAGTTAAAAGTGGAAAATATTTTCTCATTTCTTTCTTTTTCTTGCTTCATTAGCCCTGTTCCAAACCTTACTTCCTCTTTCAAGGTCTTTTGTCCATTAACTGTCCTTAAAAATTACATGATTTTTGTAGACTTTTCTTGATAAGTTTCATATTTGATTGCTCATTGTTTACATTTATGTTGCGCCAAAATATATGCAATATTAAAATGCTATTGACGGGTTGATGGAGGGAGCTGTAGTGAAAGGCAGAGCGAGGGATGAGCTGATGATGTGCAGGGTGTCCCCCAGGATCTCAGCTCAGGTTATTTGTGGTTGTGGCGGCAGACCGGGAGAGCAGTTGGTGCACGCGATGCAATTATCACAATCAGTGCATCATTTTGTATTTGTGTTATATTTCTGGTGTACTTGCAATGTGGTGGTGGGAAGGGGACCACAACTGAATTTTTGTAAGGGGCACTACTGACATGGAATAGGTGGATGTTGTTGCAAGATGGCTTGTTGCTTAATTCCTCACTTTCATATGCACATTTCTTTTTCAAAATTACATCACCACGGCTTTGCATTGCATCAAGCTATTTTGCAAACACCTCTGCTTTAGTCTGCTGAGTGACAGAATTGCCTCAAATGACCCACAGATCCTCTTTCCCTCTGATCTCTCCTGTGTCTTCTTCATTGTGGCCTCCTCTCTTGTCTATCACTTTCACTTGAACTAAGCTTTTTTTTGCTTAACCTTTCTTTTGCACCCTCCATTTTCTCTTTTATGCTCCCGCTCGCTGGGTTTTGTACAGCTGCCTCACTGTTCCCTTCAGGTTTTTAAAATACATTTAAAAGTGAAGAATAAATGGTCTCACCATTTTTAGAGGGTTAGTTTCAAAGTAGTCAAGTTTCCAGTTGCCTTAAAAGATGCTTTTCATGGATTTCATCACATCATGACTGTTTTCTGCTTCTTTTCTTTATTTATTTTGTTCTTTTTCTAGGTGATTTTGCTCATCATCTCCCACCACTTCCTCCTCCCGTCTTCCATTCATGAGCAGCGTGGCTGAGTTTAACAGCGGCAGCCATGGATGACAAGGGCTCGGTGGGGAAGATTAGCGTGTCTTCGGACTCAGTGTCCACTCTCAACAGTGAGGACTTTGTCCTCGTGTCCCGGCTGGGGGACGAGACACCGTCCTCCACTAATAATGGTAGTGATGACGAAAAGACAGGACTGAAGGTAAGGATGGTTGGGTGTAGGTATGGACGGAAGTACAAGGGAGAGAAAGAAGACTTTAGAGCTGTACTGCTCAAATCAGTGTTTAGGTGCCAAGTGTCACTGGTCTGTTGACATTTACAGTGATAACCACCTTAGATTGATTCTGTAGATCCTTCTTACTATGAACATCTGTAAAGCAATTTACATATAATAATAACAGTAGGAAAAAAAGGCCATACTCTGGTGGGGGCTAACTGGTGTTGTATCAGCACTCTTTTTTTGTAATAGTTAAACTGAGTGTATCTTAGCACCCGCAACATGATTTACCAAAACATCTAGACTTTCATTTCATGTTTACCGATTTGTCACCAGCATAACTTAGCTAACGTACATTGTTAGCTTGTGTCAGGTTGTGTTCATCACTCACATGTCAAGAGCTGTCGTCCATACACTCTCACACTCTAACCATAAGGCTAACCATCCTTGTTTGGCTCTTTCCACATTCTCACTCTACTTTCACCTCACAGTTGATCTTGTGTGTTTTGTCTGTGATTGTCCCTCTTCATTTGCTTCTTCTTGTAAGGTAGCCCTTAAATCCTTGTTGATGTGTGCTCATGACTAGAAGGTGAGAGCACACTGTCACAGGCTTTGTTTGTCGTGAAGAACTTGTTCTTGTCTCTCAAACCTGTGAGGAATTACATTTGCTTTCTGTGTGTTTCCATGGCAAATTGTCTGTATTTTCTAAGTATGGGGTAGTGGCAAAAAAACAACTGATGATGACACTCTTATCCTTAGCTGAAAGTGTAAGACAAGTCAGCTGATACTTTACCTGTTTGTCATTCAAGATCAGCATGCTACTTATCTTTGGGAAAACAGCTCCCATCTGCAGTCAGCTGCTTCTGTCAGTATGCTACATGCACTATGGCACCATGGTATGTCTGTCATACAGGATGCCCTCTGCGCTTCAGTTCACTGCTTCAGTTGGCACATCACTCAGTAGATATTAGTTTACAGACAATGTGGTGATGCAGCGAGTGCTTTGAACTCATTGTCAGGGAAAATAATGGTGTTTTGTGACAAGGGTGTGTCTCCACAAAGACAACGAAGACTTTCTGAGCTACCAGCCACCGTCCTATGTTTGTCCTTAATGGGTTCAGATTTCTCCTCTCCTCTCCTCTCCTCTCCTCTCCTCTCCTCTCCTCTCCTCTCCTCTCCTCAGGATAAATTTTTGTCCATGTGTCCCACAGTTCACTAGTCACCACACTGACTTTTATTGAATTTACCTGGCTTGCATGTTCATACCGTGTCCATTAGTTTATATTTCATTACTACAGCTGTTCTTCTTTGTGAGGTGAAGAATTGTCGACTTGATGGTGTAAAGGTGGCAGAAGATGGCTCAAGCAGAGGGTCAACGTTGCATATTCAGACAATAGGGAGAGGTCGCCCTTTTTTCCTGTAATTCACTGTGCTTGGAGATGAGAGAATGCGGCATATTACGTGAAGGTGTCAAAGGATCAAAGTAATTTTGATAGAAAACCGAATTGAGGTGTCATGTTTGTGCAGTGTGGTGGCGGCTGTCTGCCCGCTGTCAGAGGGAAGAAAAGCGGCCCCCCCCACACACATACACACCCACTGTTCTCAGTATGTAGTGGTGAAATCACTCCATTCACTGACACTTGGTCATCCAGATATCATGTATTGGTTTTTGCCCAACACACTCTTTCGCACATTTCCCTCCCAGTCAGCCCATCCAGTCAGAGAGGAGTCAGTGTGTCTAAACTTGTTGTTTGTTATGCAGGTGATTTCTGAGGAAGGGGTCAGCTTTAAGGTCAGTCTCTTCTCTCACTATCTTTCCTTTCCTCCTCTTCTCTCTGTATCTCCTCCTCGCTTGTATCTATCTGTTGTTCTCTCTTTCAGTGATGTGATTCCGTGGTGATTCTGTCTGTGATTATTTGTGCTCTCTGTATTTTTGCCAGCTATTGAGTGATGGCCCTAGTCAGCCGCTTTAATACTTAGGTTTTGATGATGGTAGTGATAGACATTCTCACATATATAGCACTGCAGTTGTACCTGATAACTACCCAGGCTTTTAGCACTTCCTGTAAATCAAGGCACATCATAGTTGCATAGCGACGCAGTTATGTCAGGTGTTTGAACCTAAATATAGAATTGATAGCTGCTTTATATCTGTCTTCAAATGATATTTTTTTGTTATGTGGTACCAGAATTGTTGACATTATAGTTGTACCGTAGTATCCATTCTGCTTTAGATAACTGCTTTAGAGCAGATTTTCATATACCTCTGAGGTGCAGATATTGTTTATGGCTGCCTATACATGGACAGCCTACTTGGTAAATTTAACCCGAATATTCAACCATGTAATAATCACAATAATCACAAATGCTGAAAAATCAGATTCTGTATTCTTTGTCGTCCATCCCTTATTTCTCAGTGCAGCAGTGCCCTCTGCAGCTTAAGTCTGCTCTTGATTTCTTTAATAACATCAGGCTGCTGCCACAGCAGGCAGGGAGAATGGGGCTTTGTCTCCTTTTGTGGCTCCTCAATGGTTCGTCCAGCCTTAAGCTTTGATTTTGCCATTTGTCAGCTTTGGAGTAAGTTCACCCAATGAGTGTAGGCGTGGCTCTTCTATTGTCTTGATACAGGTTTTTCACAACTCAAACTCACGTGCCTACTAATCACTAATGTTGGATGAAATATCCCCCTTAAACACACTGCAGTCACTTAAAATGAATCACAAAATCACTTTTAAAGGCAGAGCTATTGCACATTTCTGTCATTTCAAAGTATTTGAAATTTGGTATGTTATGGTGATTGCTGGAATGATTTTGTTTGATAACAATATTTGTTCTTGTGTTTTATTACATGTAAATGTGTTGCTTTTATTCTTCCTTTTGTCCCTGCTCCTTGGTGTGGTTGTGTTGATCTCTGTTTCCTGTGTGTGTTTTTACTCCTCTGTGTGTGTGTGTGTGTGTGTGTGTGTGTGTGTGTGTGTGTGTGTGTGTGTGTGTGTGTGTGTGTGTGTGTGTGTGTGTTCAGATTGTGGGGAATGGAAGTGAGCAGCAGCTCCAGAGGGAGTTAGAGGATGTCCTTATGGACCCATCGGTAGCTGACACTGGGCTCGCATCAGAAACAGGAATGGACGGACTCGGTGGGGGCGACCATAGCCTTCTTCCCACTACAGCCTCACCTGTTGCGCCAGGCTCTGACCCCCTGAGCGCACCGCCGCCCAAGTTGGAGATGGTGCTTCCTGTTCAGACGGCTCAGGAGAGCGAGCTGAATGAGAGGTCGTACCGAGGTGAGCCATGTTGTTACTGTTCTTATCCTCTTTTCTTGTGTCTGTCAGTGTTCACACAATGACACTTATCTTCAGATTTATAGATGTGTTTCTCAGACATCCAGAGTAATATTCCAAAAACACCCAGGTTTCTAAATCACTGTCTTCTGTAAGTCTTTCCACTTCCCCTTTGCCTCTTCTTGTCTTTATAGCAGAGGATTATTGGCATTTTATTCTCATTTACTTGTCGCCTCTGTGCATTTGTTGCAGGAATTTCACTGATTGATACGACTGTTGTTTCTCTCACGTACCCATCTATCTGCCCTCCTGCTATCTACTTTACCTCATTTCTCCTTAGCAGCTGGCTTATCTTAGATGAGGAAAGTGATGTTGATGTACAACTGTCCAAAAAAGTTTTAAGTCTGAAATACTCATTTTTTGATCAATCACCAAAATCCAGCTGCTTTTATTTCTTGAGAGAACACTGGCTGCTCAGGTACTTCATTGCTGGGGAAGCCATAGCAACAGTCATAGACTAAAGGGGCAATCCAATGATGTACCAAGCTCAATAACAAATTGCCAGCTGATTTGAGCAGCATAATATGGAGGATTTTCTGGAAATCACATTTAATTTGTTTAGAGAGGACAAAACACTTGACGTGTGGCTTGAGAATGTCCCCAGCAACGAAGAGTAAAGAACAAGGCTGGACCGACAGGAGAAGCAATATTAAAGCACAAGCGACTTGAGGACACAGAGATTGATCAGATTGAAGCGGACAGACACGAAAAAAAATACCAAGAAAAACATGGGGGATCGACGTGTCAAAAGACTGGTTAGTGGAGACAAAAATGGAAACAGATTTTGACATGTATGATGCTGAACGCCTAAATCAGCTGCTGTGGGCCTTTTATCCATCACTACAATATAATAGCTAAACCAAACTCTGTTGCCAGCTACGTCTCTCTCAGGTCTGGGATATCCTGTCACTTCTCCAAATTTGACATGATTAAAAGTCCCGCTTTCACATCCAGCAACAGGGTGTTCAAATCAAGCATCAAAACCCTTAGATGTTAGTGAGCAGTCAAGAACTTCAACAATTAGCGATCTCGGTTCCAAAACGCTTACTTAACTCCGGCTTAAAAGAAAAGTGATGTAACACATCGGTAAACACGGACCTGTCCAAACTTCTTAAAAACATGTTCCATGCATCAAATTCAGAATGAGTGTATATTGACAAAAAACAACGAAGTTGATAATTTGAGCACTAAATATCTTCACTTTGTACTGTATTCAACTGAATACACACAGAAAGGATTTACAAATCATTGTATTCTGTATTTATATACACTTTACACAGCATCCCAACTTATTTGAAATCAGGATTAGAATTGAAATCATAAATTAATCAAATTCTTTGCCTTTTCTTTCTTTTGATTTCTTCTATTCTTCTGTCTGTCCCTCTCCCAATCCATTACCCCTTTGCAGCAGATGAATCATCATCAGATGGCAGTCCCGGAAGTCCCATCCCAGATGAGGATAGCGTTGTGTTCAGCCAGCTGACATATTTGGGCTGTGCTTCGGTCAACGCCCCCCGTAGTGAGGTGGAGGCCCTCCGTATGATGAGTATCCTCAGAGGGCAGTGCCAAGTCCCCCTGGATGTCACACTGTCTGTGCCAGGCGTGTCCGAAGGCACCGTCAGGTGGGTGGAACACACGGATCATTAGTTCAAAAGATAGGCGTATCGTATTCTTTAGCACTTTTAATATTGTGTTTGGACTTGGAAATAATTACCAGACCATGGTTTCTGGCTGAGGAAAGGATGAGTAGATGATACATAACAAATCTCGTGAAACAGTGACTGTTGAGATGTTAAATGCCGTAATATTTTTTTTTTATATATACATATCATATAACAGGTTGCTGGACCCCAATGCCAGTACGGAAATCGCCAACTACCCCATCTATAAGATTCTGTTCTGTGTGCGAGGCCATGACGGCACACCAGAGAGCGACTGCTTCGCCTTCACTGAGAGTCACTACAACGCTGAGATCTTCAGGATCCATGTGTTCCGCTGCCAAATCCAAGAAGCGGTGAGGATTCAATCATTGATTGATTGACTGCAGTTCAGCTAATGACTAATTATGTTCACTAAAGACACATTTACAGGGTAGGTGCACATTGCAAAAACACATTCCAAAGTTTATCTGAAGTTAATGAAATTAATAACACCAAGGCAAGTTCCTCTTCTGTGAAAACATATGTGGTAATGAACTGATTTAGATTCTAATATGATGCTTTTGCAGCCAAGAGTTAGAAAAAGTTGCAGCGTTTTTATGCTCTCTTTTTTTGCCTGCTTCCACTGCAGCTCAACAGGAAAACACAAAGAGGGGTTTATCTCAGACTGCTGAACCTCTTATTAGTTTCAGATAAACTTTGAATACATTTTTGCATCAAGTGAGGTTGGTGAATTTTTTTCCCATCCGCTCCATTGAAGGTGCTTTAGGGGGGGATCTTCTGAAAGCCACTATGACCAGAAACAAGCAATGCTGCTGCTATTCAGATAGTGTACCAAAGGGGGAGCAAAAGCTCCTTTTATAGATGCTCTGCTCTGCATTTCACTTGACACTCTCTCCTCACTTTTTTTCACACTTTTTCTGTCTCTTCCACTTATGTACATATATTTGTGTACACACTAATATTGCCAGCAGTATTCTGGTTGACCTTGTCTTAAATTGTTGATCTCCCTATAGTCTGTCCCTCAGGGTTCAGTGTCAGTGTGGGAGCTTCCTCAGTGATCCCTCGGGGATCATGTCATGCACTGCAGGCCACGCTGCAATGCGGATGGACACCATACACAAAAACAAAGTACACTCAATCCCCCGAGCCAACTTATAGGAGAGAGGAAGTGTCATTGCTTATGTACCAGTAGGTTCAGCAGAAACATAAAAGAAGAGAAGAGAGAATCCACTCATGGAACTGGGTTAAAGTACTGTTCCAGTGTTCAGTGACCTGATTTATCCCTCATGGAAGCACTTTTCTTCAGTGTCACTAAGAGCCCCCAGACAGACGCTACTTTATCAGGCCCACATCATTCCACTATCCAATTTCCCAGACATCCACCAGTTACGCACATGCTCACGCTAAAACACTGATGCATAAACACACACACACACACACACACACACACACACACACACACACACACACACACAAATCCACATAATCTCTAGTCGTAATTCATGTCTTTACTTAGCAACCGGACATCTCTGTCTTCAGCTCCGTCTTCCCTCTCTTCTTCCTCTTGCAGACGCCCCTCTCTTCCTTCCAAACCCCCCAGCAACAAACCAGCCAGCCTTTTTTATTTATTTATTGTTTTTGGGTAGCTTCTCATTTGCATTATTCGACTTGAGTTGGTCGCCTTCCTCTGCAGCTAGCTGCTCTAGTCATGTGCCTCTCATTAGCTTCAAATCCACTGTAAACAACTCTTTCGACCTCTGAAACCACTGTTTTTTTACGGTGTTTGATTGACTATTTTGAAATCTGTATTTGGACATTGTAGCCCTACCTAAAAGGTGTCCATTTATTTACAAATGTTCATTTTTTGAAATAAATCTTCTGATTGCATACCCAAACAAACTTCCAGATGTGTATTGAGGTAACCTTGTGGCAAGCCATCACACGCTAGTGTTAGGGGCTTAAAGGTAGAGATGGGGGGGGGGGTCAGATTTAAAAGAGCATCTGAAGCATTCTTTACCCATAGTTTAGTCCCTTTCCAAATTTTTGTATTCTTTTATGATTTTATTGAAGTTATCACTGGAAGCACTTTAAGGTTTTGTAATCTTATGCTTTTTTTGGAGAGGATGTGTAATTTCTTTTTCTAAACAGATTTGTGGATTTTGGAGTGGAACTGTTCGCACATAAAGCCAACCACCTCCTAAGACCTACTCTGCCTCTTTTGTGCCAGACCTCCTAGTCAGGCCCCAAGGCTAGTTTCTAACAGTTCCCAGTTTTCTGCTGTTGATGGTGATGCAGAGCCCTGCTGAGTCTCATACCCAACACCTCCCCTTGGCCCATTAACTTGCTGCCCCCCTCCAAAGATGTATATCTAGTGCTATTTGATTAAAATCAGTACTGCTTAAATAGATTTGTTTCACTCAAGTGATTTGGGCTCTTAACACAAATTAAATCACATTTAGAATGAAAAAAACACAAATTGGACCATGGTGAATGGATGCAGATGGTTGCTGTGACATCAGGTAAAAATGTCTCAAAGCTCCATGTCAGTAAGCTCATAAAGATAATGCTGCCAACTAAGAAAGAATAAGAGTATCGTAGACGGGAAGTAAAAACAATGTAACAGGATACTGAACAAGCTCCAGATCTTTAAAGGCTACAGCTTGTCCAAATCCAAAACACCTTATATAATCATATTTCATAAGAAATCTGAGGGTAAAAACACTTGAGCATTACCTCTACAGTTTATTTGACATGTTTTAAAATGTTTTTCTGAGTACAGAAACCGTCTAGTGTGGGGTAATTTATAGTTTGTCTGAAGAAAAAGAAAACTTAAGAAACACAGGATGGTAGAATGTTTCTTTTGTTATAGGAGAAACACCCAATATCAGCCTGAATTACGTGTCAGGATTGCTATTTTTGCAGTGCAACTGTCCAAACCTGGTAGAGCTCCTTCACACTGAACACAAAGAATAAAAAAGCAATTTGTCGGCTGGTCAACACTGGTCAGTTCTTAGCATTGATTGGAACAGCACAGAACAATTATTTTCTGCTATTTGTCATAATTTCATCAATACAGGGGGTGACCTCCATCTAACCACTCCACTCATTCCAAATCTCTTATTTCTACTACCCCGTTGTTTCTCAATAAATAAACCCCCTGCAATACCCTAACATCCTTCCACTGTACAGAGAACGTAAGAAAGGCTTTGTGTAGGAGAGGTTAGAAGCTGCTTTATACTTGGGGCCTTGAAAAAAAGCAAAAGAGTGTTTTTATTTATTGATAACAGCAGTTTCCCTACACCATCCCTCAGACGCTAACCCCCAGCTCTGCTGTTTACCAGAATTAGAGATGATCCAAAACCACTGTGCTGTGGGCCTCTGTTTGGGGGAGCACCCTGTTTATTATTACAGATACAGGTCTGTGTGGTAATAATTAGAAAATAAAATACCTTTTCTTGACTAAATGTAAAGCTCACAAATCTGAAGTCTTCTGAGTGAAAAGTGCATTTAGTGAATATAAATAAATCATTACCACCCAGTTTTCCACACTTGGAAGTCTTTAGCTGCCTCCCTCCTCTTTGGGGTTGGAGATTGAGCAGAACCCTGCGGTCTCTGGAAGGACTGAGCTATCTCTGTTTAGTGTTAATAGAAACAATACCTCCACACTCAGCTTCACACACAAAAATGAATCAGTATTTTGATTAAAACTCAAAATGGTTAGTAGGTTGGGGCCTTTGTTGCTGTCAGTAGAGTAGTAGATCACATTATATACGTTTTTTTAATGTCCCATATCACAGAATGGCAATAACAGATCTGCAGAGGTTTGATTGAGCTTTAAATCAATACTAGTGATTGTGATTACTTACTGATTACTACAAATCTTTATCTTCTGGTCCACAAGACATTTTGGCTACAGAAGCTGTAAACTTGGTACCAAAGCCAAAAGAAACATACTGCAGTATTTTGGTTGTGGTACTGTCCATCTCTTCAGTGGATGTTTTCTGTTTGATTTCTGCTTTGATTAGCCATCTGACTTGTCAATGTTGCCTGTACTTTTAACTCAAACCAATGCAGGAGTAGGGAGGGGGGCGGATGGGGATTGGCACTGGAGACTTTCTGTGTCTGATTGCACAAATGCACCACTTGGACTGTCCCTGCTTATTGTGTGTTGCTTCCATAGTCGAAATGTGTGGCAATTTGTTGCAAGCAATTTCACTTTCCTCTGAAAATAACTACGAGTTTATTCATCTAAGGGAAGTAGCTAACACAGAAGAATAAACCACAGGTCACGTGATGGTTTATTCATAATCACACATGCATATATATTCTTTGACATGTTTGTACAGTATTGTGTTGAGTTTCTGTTCTCAGGGTCTTGTGTACCTTACTCCTGCAGGTGAGTAGGATACTGTACAGCTTTGCCACAGCGTTTCGGCGGTCAGCTAAGAAGGCAGTTCTGTCATCTCAGCAGGCTGCTCCACTCACCCCTGACAGTGACTTGTTTACCTTCACTGTCAGCCTCGAAATCAAGGAGGATGATGGCAAGGGTACTTTCAGGTAACACACACACTCGCACATCATATATATTTTATAGTTTAGAACCTTCATTCATCATCATTGATTCATACACAGTTTTGAAAATCATGAAAAATGAATGTGTAATACCATGACTTGAAATGCATTGGAGTTGCACAGAAGTACACCAGCTTTAATAGTCAAATCTAGGAATGTATGTCTTGGACAATGTATGCCATATCACTCTCGCAAATTATGTGAATGTTTGATTGAAAACGGCCACCGAATGTTTCTCACCACACTACCCGTGTCATGCATATATACACAGGGACATGCAGCCCTACTTTTGGGGATTAAGTGTTGTTCAAAGTTAGCCCACTTTTGGGTGACCCAGTTACAAAAGTCACAAACCTTTCCAGGGTTGACAGCATGTGAGGCATATATATATATATATATATATATATATATATATATATAGAGAGAGAGAGAGAGAGAGAGAGAAAAAATGTCTGCAAATATAACTAAAGAGGAAACAGAGAGGATCACATATGAAAAGAAGGGAGGGGAGTCCTTCCTGTCTCGCAGTAGACTCATATTTTGACCACCTCTAATTAAGATCACGTTCTTTCTCACACATTGATGAAGAGAACAAAGTTCCTATGTTTGCTCCATTCAACCCATTTTCTCTGACCTTTTTTATTCTGTTTTCCCATTTTACTGAGTCACTTGTGTGTTCACAAACAGCCCTAGATACTAATCTTATTTGGAAAACAAAAAGAAAAAAACAAAAACAAAAAAAAATGCCTGTGATTATTTTTAGCTAGCACCCATTTCCTCCTCATTAGCTTTTGGTTGATTATATTTAGTGTGCTCCAAGCAAACAGCTCTCTCATGCAAACACACATTGAGTGTTTATGTGTGTAAGCATGTTTTCCTTGTGGAAATGAGATACAGAAAAAATGCATAGTATAACGTCTGTACATAGAACATATGTATTTAAATCATTTGTACTTTAATGAAGTCTAAACAAGCCTGTTTGTTTAATATTATGTATATGTTGTTAATGTTTAGTACAAAGTGACTTGCATCCCACAGATAGAAACGGCTGAGCAGGGGGCGATAATTAGAAAAGTTCTAATTATATTAAGTTCTCTTTCATATCAAACATTTTAAATTATGGGTAGAAAATAATGTCTTTGCAGCTGCATTTCTAGCATTTTTTGACTCAAGCCTAACTTAATTATGTCATGTGATATGCTGCTTCAGTACACTTTAAGAACAAATATTACTGGGACCACTGGAGAAAATTGTAGAGGAACATTTAATATCCAGGAATTCATATTATAGACACCACCGCTGACCATAGACCATCCAGCCATATATTAGATTTGAGTGAGTCTTGTTTTGACTGAAAAAATTCCAGTGGTCTAAGTTGTCCAGCAGAAGAAACGCTAGTTGCTTTAATTGTATGTGTTCATTTGTATTAAATGTAGAAACTGCACTATTATTGTTTTCCCTCTCAGTCCAGACATAATTAAACAACCAGTCTAGTCAGCCTGTGGTCAAGTATTACCTAAAATGGCTCTAATGTCATTGGGTTATTCTCTAATGTAAGGTTTCAAATAATAGTAAATCTGCCTTACTGTAACACTGTTAAACATATCAGTATCTGCTACACAATCTAACAATGCTTCTGTCTCATTTATTGCTATTTCCTATTGTGATCAGCGCTGTAGCAAAAGACAAGGACAAGCAGAGCTTCAAGCTGCGTGCAGGAATGGACAAGAAAATTGTCATTTATGTCCAGCAGACCTCCAACAAGGAACTGGCCATTGAGAGGTAAAATAAAGCACAAACTCAAGCACATGCACTCGCACACAAGACATCTTCAGAATAGCTTCAGAGTAGCATCCTCAGAGGTACTAGTTTGCTGTAAAGTGGATTACTGAATGTTTTTTTGTTTGATGAGTTATTCAGGTAAGCTACAGAGATGACAGTAGGCAGAACATTTTGGTATGTAGACAACACTGCTTTCAAGATTGTTCAAGAAATATCTCCAAATGTGATAAAAGCATGCAGAAAACAATTTAGATCATGTAAAAAACCAAGGGAATGGAGGATATCAGTTGAACGTTGTATTCAGAGATTCTTCCGGTTTCTACAGTTGAGATGTGTCCGCTGTGTAAACACTACCAGACATTCATAAGAAAGGAAACACACTGCTTTATTCGCTAAGCGCACCCCGGTGAACATCTTTACATGTGTGTGTTCCGGCAAAGTTGTAAGACGGTGATGGATGTGATTCTGTCTCCGAGGCTCCTCATTTTCCACGTTTAATAAATCTGTTGAAATGTAAACATTCCATCGCCAACTTGTGAACTTCCACTTTCACAGTGGTTTGTTATTGTTTGATGAGCCCAGAGAAGGCAAGGATTGAAGCGCTGTGTTTAATGTTCTCCATGTTCTGGTCTGTGTTAGAGGGTCAGTCCAGGAAGCTATTTGCGGTAACATGTGAAGGTTAACAACTGGTTTTACTCTATAGGGAGATTTATTGTTCCGTGTCTGGCTCCCGCTCTTGTTCTGTTCTTTCTTTTTATTTTTTTCTTCTTCCTTTTTCCTTATGTAATCCTATTCATCTCACTTTTCTGTCTCTCTCTTGCATCTCTGCCTGTGTGTATGTGTGCGTGTGTGTACATTCGTGTTTGTTTGTTTGAATGTGTCTCTTTAATGTGTGTCTCGTCTCCAGGTGTTTCGGTCTCCTGCTCAGCCCAGGGAAAAATGTGAAGAACAGCGACATGCACCTGCTAGACCTGGTGGGTGACTGTTTCCAAGTGTGTGTGTGTGTGTGTGTTTGTGTGTGTGTGTGTGTGTGTCTCATGTATTTCCTAACTTCTTCCAACTTGTGCCCCTTCAGGAGTCAATGGGAAAGAGCTCAGACGGGAAGTCTTACATCATCACAGGAAGTTGGAACCCCAACACGCCTCAGTTCCAGGCTGTGAATGAGGAAACGCCCAAAGGTAACAGCCAAAAATCTGTCCAAGAATCTAATAAAACATTTGCTATTTCCTTGCTTCATATTTCATTGGTTAGTTGGTTTTTATTCACTCATATCTTCACACTTACATTTGACACATTTCAAAGACTGAAAATCACTTTCCGCTTGTTGCATAAAACCTCAAATCAGACTGTGAGGGAGCAATTTTGGGTGAAATTACAGCTCTCTGAATAGGCATGGAAGTTATATTTTGCTATTAAAAAATGGCAGGAGCTGTAATATTTTGACAGATTGCACATAAACGTAACTGGAAAATAGATGGTGAAACAAAGACACACCAATGAGCTCAGGCACCGACTTTGTTCCATTCTTATGCCACATGTCATACCTCCTTCATCACCAACACACCTTCAAACTAAATCAGTCAGACTCTGGTGTTCTCATAAATCATCCTGTCACAGGTTTTAGTTAAGATGTATTTGTTATTGGTTTGGACAGAAGGGAATCCTTCAGTGGGGACTACGTTTTAGTCATTTTCTTTGTTTTTCTAGATAAATTCATGTACATGACAACAGCGGTGGACCTGGTGATTACAGAGGTGGAGGAACCAGTCCGTTTTCTGCTGGAGACGAGGGTCAGAGTGTGCTCCCCAAATGACAGGCTGTTCTGGCCCTTCAGCAAGCGTAACTACACTGAGACCTTCTACCTTAAACTACGCCAGGTATGTCAAGTCAAGTCATTGTCCTTCTGTGATTAAATCATTTCAGTGATGTGCTCTGTGACCTGCATTGTATTTATGTAATGTGGTTTTGTAATTTGTAGGTGATATGTGAAAAATAAATGTAATGAATGTTTTATCAATGCATCTCTCTTCAGATGGAGCGTAAGGAGCGAAAGAGTCCTGCCTCTGACACACTTTATGAGGTGGTGAGTTTGGAAAGTGAGACTGAGAGAGAGAAACGAAAGACCACAGCCAGTCCTGGCATCCTGCCCACCGGGCCTGGTACCATGGCTCCTTCACCACCTGAGGACGATGAAGAGGAAGGTGATTGGCTGCTGTCTTTTTTTTCCCCATTTAGTCACTCCTCATGGGATTTTTATTTCATTTAAGACACATAACATAGAAGGGCAGCAAATATGTTATTAAAAAAACCTCATTCCTTATATAGCAAAGAGCATAATTTCTTTATATATACCATATAAAAATATTCTTTACATGCACAACTGTGTAGAACCCCGAGAAGAAGCCTGACTAGCACAACCACATTATTTTGAACCGCTTGTTGTACATCATGTCAGACACATAAACAGCCTCAAAACAGAAGCCTAGTTGGCAAGGTAATATGAAGTATGGTTAGCTTTTCCTCTGGAATGTCGAACCATTGTGGTGTTCTTGGTCTGGACTGACCTCATTCTGAAGCATACCTCCAAAACACAATAAAAATATTACTGCCTCGCAGCATGAATTTATGCGTGGTTAACCAGCATACAACCTAGCTGAATTAAACTGCATACTTTCAGATATTTAGTCTATAACATTTACAGCCCTGACTCAATGACTGATACTTTAAATATAAAATAAAAACTCTACCCTATGGGGCTGTACCAGATATAGACTTGTGGTCCACAGGAGTCATCCCGTGTGAGATAAGACACTGCGTTACAGGACTGTTTGTACTGTACGCTCACAGAGTACTTAGCTAGCAATGCTGTGTGTGTGTGTGTGTGTGTGTCTGTGTGTGCGTGTGTGCGTGTGCGCACATGTGTGTGTGCCTGTGTGCACGTTCGTGCGTGTGTGTGTGTTTTTGTGTGAATGTGAGAGGTAGCAATGTGAATAAAAGGCAGAGAGCATAATTTACTCACTCTTTGGACTGCATGTCCATTGATTGCCTGCTATTGTGAATATTAAGCTAGCACAGTATATAGAGATACTAAGTGGTACTTTCATCTGATGCTGTGAAAAGTTGAAAGGAAAGGATGTGATAATGATGAATTTATCATGTCCACAGCTCCCATACAGATCAGATTAAAACATAAACACAAGCCCACACAACATACAGTATACATCACAAAACATCAAACCAGAGGATCGCGGCCTATGATATAAGCATTTACACCTACAAAGGAAGTGTCTTTAAGTGGAGAAGGAGCCATCATGGTGACAACAATAAGCAGAGAGTTTGTGACTGACTATACAAAACACAATCTCTGTGAGTGAGTAAACATCCACCTATCATGCAGTATTCAAAGGGCTAATCTAAACATGTAAGGAAAAGAAGGACAACAATGGATCTCACTCGTTTTCACTCTGTGTGTACAGATAACGATGAGCCATTACTCAGCGGTTCAGGGGACGTTTCCAAGGAGTGTGCAGAGAAGATCCTGGAGACATGGGGAGACTTGTTATCCAAGTGGTAAGGCTTTGTTCCCTCGTTAACTTTGTCCTTCCACTTCCATTACTGTCGCAACAAATGCACGCACGCACACACCTTACATCTACACACACACATACACACATACACACATAAATAATTTTTGTGTGGGGTTAAGCGGAAGAAAGAGCAGTAGGCAGGCATTAAAATGGCTTCCCTCACCCATTACTGCATTTGTTTTTAATCAAAAGCTTGTGATGAACTAAAGAAACTGCCTGGACTTTAATTAGCTGTAAGTTAAGGTCCCCCTCCACACACACACATAGAGTGCTTAGTGAGGTATATATTTATATTTGTGTCCATATATATGTGAGTATGTATGTGTGTATTCTTCATTACTTATATTTTGGGTGTTTAGAATGTCCCTTGTCAATACCAAATTTTGACATCTTAAAACACTGAATGTTTTGGAGGACATTTGTCCTAGATAAAGAGAGGAATCATGAGATTAACCTATCATATTAATAATACTAGCCTTTGTGCAAGTGATTGGTAATTGTGTGTTTGCGTATGTGCGTGCGGGCTGTGGCATTGTGGGATGTAGCGCTCGGGGAGCACAGAGAGACAAGTCACAGAAAGCCCTTTACAGCCTCATGCCCCTCAGGACCAGGCCTGGCATTACTTATGTCACATGCACACACACATGCATGCACACGCACTTTTGTTTCCCTTCTTAGTCTCAACAGAAAATGCAACATATTGCGTAACCTGGTGCTCAGAACAAATAAACCAAACAAACTCTGAAAATAGAGAGGGATGAATTAAGAAAGGCAGGGAAAGTGAGAGAACCATCAGGGATTCAGGGATTTTCTGATGGCTCCATTCAGGCGATTGTTTGGTTTTAGGTACAGCTGTGCCTCCGAGTTCAGCTTGTATCTCTAATTCTGTCTCTGTCACTTACTATTGGGCAGATGCCTTGAGTTCATTTCATGCTGCATACAGTTTCAATGACTCTCTGAGATGAGGTGTCTCCCCCAACAGCTTTAACATTAATTTCATGTGAAGATCAGGATGGAAAGCATTAAAATTTGCCTCTGTAGTTTTCTATTGGCTCATTGTCTTGTATTGTCACTATAAAATAGTGCAGGCGTAAAATAATACAAAACTAATGTACAAATATCACTGAAAAAAGTAGAGTCAAAAAACTGAAGAAGAATTTGTCGGATAAAAAAAGTATCACATGCTTTCTGTACAAAATTATCAGATTTTACAGTCTGAAACAGTGAAAAGTCGATTAATTGCACGATTGTTATGCATGTAAATCCTTTCACTCGGGGCATTTGGTGATATAAGTCCACCTCGTTGTCATGATCTTGGCCCAGCAGATCTGTAGAGAAGATGATAGGCCTTCTTAGACGCAGTGTAGAGCCAGTGATAACATTGTTTCGGGTAGACCTTGTTGGCAGGTATGCACTAAAAGACTGCAGGTGTGCAGCTCTTATCAGCGTGCCATACTTAAAGGACTGATAGAATGAGTAAAACTGAATTAGGCTGCTGGAGCAGCGCACCCTAAAAAATAGAGGGGTGTGCTGGACTTATAAGACAAGACGAAACGAGAGCATCATTGCAAAATGGAATTAGTATGTCTTTGACAAACTGCCGTGGTTGACTCTTCCTCTCTCCCCTCCTCTCCTCTCTTTTCTCAGGCATATGAATTTATCAGTGCGTCCCAGGCAGCTGCCAGCTTTGGTGCGGAGCGGCATTCCTGAGGCTCTCCGTGGGGAGGTGTGGCAGCTCCTCGCAGGCTGTCATAACAATGACCACCAGGTAGAAGAGTACCGGACTCTTATTACAAAGGTAAGACCACAGAAAAGTATTGTCTTTGTGAAGATGATCACGACAGACTAAATCCCCACGATCCCCTAAATGTTGGTGGTGCCCTCCAACTAGATACTCAAGCTCCGCCAATGATTTCTTTGTCTGCACCAGATTTGCCCTGCCTGTATTTGCACTTGATTATATTTAGATCACTTTAACTGAAACACATTCAATTCAAGCAATTTTGTTTTGTTTTGTTCTGGCCAAAGTATATGTGTTATTATCCTTAGCAACAGCTCTTTGAAAGCACACCTCAGGGGCTGCTGATGGCCCTGTCTCATAAGTTTCTCATGTGCTTCAAACTTGTGATGGTAACCACTGCTGCCCCGTAGATCATGCCAGCTGATAACTGTTGGCCGTAAGTGAAAGGTTTCGACACATTTGTTCAATGAGAAATTTGTCATGCTTTAATGGTTCTGTTAAAGCTAAAGTTCCTCAACTTTTTCTTTTAGCTCAATAGTGTTTTAATCTTTAGTCAGCTCATAAAGGAAGAAAGAAAATATCTTTGTAACTACCTGAAAGTAAGGAATCATATTTCATGAGGTCAGCTGTGCTATGCCGTGTTAAAAAGAAAAAGATAAAAAAAAAAGTGTAAGAAAGCATGATCAAGTTTTGTACTCTATTTAGTTTTGCATCTTAGTATTGGGTCAGAAATTGCCTGCATTAAGGTTCATACAATGGTCGGTCAGAGATCTGAAATGATTCTTATTACTATTATTCAATTATGATGATTTTTATGGGGCTATTTTTAACATTAGGTTAGTCATTACTGCTTTATTATTGCCACTGCCTTTGTGCCTCTTTTCTGCAGACCTTCAGAGATTACAGCTATCTTTTTAGCTTGTGTGTTACAGAATCACAGTGTGTATGTGCTGGTCTGTCTGTGTGGCCATGTGTGTCAGGAGTGGAGGTGGCTTAGCTCTGCTGTGGATGGCTAAACCCCCTTTGCGCTGAGAACAGTGTATTAGTCTATGTCATTTTTTTCCCCTCGGCTGCAGCTCTGTCCACTGTTCTTATGTAAAGGCAACATCCCAGGGCAGCAAGCTCGGTCCCAGGTGGTGACAAGATGTTGGTCTTGCCCTTTCCTCCCCCCTGGTCTCCTCTCCCTCTCTCATTTTCTTTACCCTTTCTCTTTTGCTCTTTTCCTATCTCTGCCTTTTCACTTCCCTTTATTTTGCCTTACGTCTCTGGCATGTGATGATAGAAGTTTTACACCATTTTTGCTAAAATGAATGGTATGACTGGAATCTTAACTTTCACTCAGAAAACAATAACAGTGGCTCACTGAATTGATAGCCATTGGCCAGATAGTTGGATAGGAATTTATTGCAGAAGCACTAAAGCATTCCAGGTTTGTACGTCAGCCAACAAACACACAGTGAAAAGTGTGCAGAACACATGCAGCTATATCTGACTCTGACAGATAATTTGTGTTTATTATTTAGTCTCCTTAGAGCAAGATTGGACAAGGTAGCCAAGAACAGTTAAAGGACAGAAAGACAATGAATATCCTGTTTAACACAATGAGGGGTGCGTAGAGTAAGTTGTATTGAGTATTTTTTTTTAAAGTCAAGGTAGAATTGAGACACACAAAGTTCTTGTTAATAGAAAGGCTCTAAGATGTAGAAAAGGGTATTGAAATGTATTGCATAATGGTACTCCACATATTATACAAATTAATTAAGAAAGAATTTTCATTCATATTGTTGTTGGTATTGTTACTGGTACTAATTAAAGCTGATCTTCTCATGTACCAATTCCTTCTTTCCCTTTTCAGTCCCTGTTTTAAAATTTGTACATACCATACTCATGTGCCAGCTTCTAATTTGTTTTGTGTGCTTTCTGTATTCAGCCTGTCTTTGCGTGTATCTCTTTGTGCAGCATCGGGCTGTATGCACATCGTGTTCTAGCTGGTTGTCCTCGTTTGTACCTTAACCCTGTGAACTTGGTGTTCATCCACAATGCAGGGCATTGATGGAAGTGGAAACAGGGCTGTACTTCTTTGACATTTAACCTTTTCTTCCCCTATGAAGTCCTAATGAGTTACCAGATATGAGGGTCCCTGCTGCAAAGTACTGAAAGTACCAGTCTAACTTTGAATACTGACTAATTAACACTCCACCAGCAACAAATAAATTCATTAAGCTGTTGTGGCCATGGCCGACATTTTGCATTACCTCCATAGCTTATAGTGAGTAGAAGCCAGTCACTGACAGAGTTAGTAAGCCTGGCAAACAAATAATTGGTTTTGGCAGCACACTGATCGCAGTGCCAGTTGATAATCAGGAGGATGTTACAAAAGACATTGTAACATATTGGCAGGCAGTACCTTCTTATTGTCCTGAGGGTCCTGTCGCCACTGTGTCAGAGAGTGGTTGATTCACGCTGTAGTGATTTTTGAGGTTCTAGTTGGCTTGTGTGAATGTGGTTGATGGTGGTGTTGTATTATTATTGTATTACTGGAATATTGTGTTAGTGCAAGATATTCAAACATGTTTCAACCTACATGAGGGGACAGATGTTAGAAACTTCTCCTAAGATGTGTATATGAGTACACACACACACACACACACACACACACACACACACACACACACACACACACACAGATGTGTCCACAGACCTGCTGCACCAGCCTCCTGTGGAGAGCAAAAACAAGCGCTCGTAACTATCTGTCTGCTTGCCTGCCTTTGTCTGACCCACATAATGACCTGTCTGCCTGCCTCTCCGTCTACCTGTCTGTCTCTATAATCATTTTTATTTGTGTACGCCTGACTCTGACTTCTACCTAGACCTGTTTGTGCTCCTGTCACCTTGCGTGTCTTCCTGCCTCTCTCTGTCTGCCTGCTCATTTGTGTTTTGTCACACTCTCTGCTTGCCTCTTTCTCGCTCCTCTCTTGCTGTCTTGTTGGCCCGCATGTATGCCTGCTGTCTCTTTGTCCCACAGTACTGTACTTTGAAGCTGGTTTCTCAAATTAAGAAATAGACATTGAATACCAGAAGGTTCAGACAGTCAGATGAAAGAATTTTGGTCACAGCCGAATGCGAACAGGTCTTAATTATCAATGGAATCTTGTGTTATCTTTCCACAGTAATGTGTTTGTGTTTGTCTGTATGTAGCCACTCTCACCCCCTTGAATAACAGGGGTATTACTTGATGTGCTTCCTCTAGGCTCAGCCTCCAGTGATAACCCTGACAAATGTTCAGATATCGTTGATTGTGTATTAGCTGTCCAGTTCTTGGAAATTCCTTTCATCTCTATTCCTACAAGGCACTTGTCTGATTAATAAAAACCTCAGTCAGGGCATCAGCTGGCCAGTTCTTTTTATGTTTTTGTCATATCACGCTGATACATAAGTTGGCATGGTGTGACTGCTTATTTTTATATTTATATAAAAACAAAACAGAATTCTCAGGATTATGAGCCAGCAGCTGAGTTTCCTTCTTTCCTTTAGTTTCCACATATTCTTTACACGAGTTTGGGTCCATTGTGCTGTTGCCAGGTGTATGTCAGCGACTGGACACCTGTCCAGTTCAGAGGTTGGCAAACTGTGACGCAGCATAAGTTAAACACCTAACAGCACAAAGTTGTGCTCAGCATGGCAGCCAGGTGACAGACAGTGCATCACACTCTTCCTTTTTCCTCGTTCTCACGTCTCCATTTTCTTGCTGTATCACATTTCTTTCTCTTCCTCCACCTCTTCCTACTCTCATCTTCGATGAGCTCTGCTTCCTTTGACTCCCTCATCCTTTTCTCCTATTCCTCTCCTTCCAACCCCTTTTGTCGTACTGTCATCTATTTTTAGCTCCTCGTGTGGTGGGCAGAGGAGGTGCGTGAAAGCATGGGAGTGTGTCTGGTTTGCGGGGGAGAAAGGTGCAGGCTGGCCTATGCGTGTGTGTGTGTGTGTGTGTGTGTGTGTGTGTGTGTGTGTGTGTGTCTGTCTGTGGCTGTCTGTGTGGCTGTGTGGGTATGTTTGGGTCTCCATCACGCTACACCAAATTGCCCTGCACGAGACAAACTCTGCAGTCTTCAGAAAGTCATTAGGATGAAGATGTAGACCATGCGGCACTAAACCTGACAGTGATTACGACCCACTGAAGTTTCTAATTTTAGCACAGGCTTCTGGGTAATTAAATGTAATCATCACATCATATGATCTAAAAATAACTCAGTTGGTAATTATTCTAGCACAGATTCAGCAGGCTCAATGTGCTGAAGGGCACTTGCAAGAGCTAACCTGTTTAATAAAAATGGAATAAAAAAGTGTGCGACTGAGTCCTTACCATTTCTTCAGAGCCTTGCAATGAAAAGGTGGCTGTTGATGTTGCCACAAGGGAGATTAAAAAATGTCTGGTGAGGTTATGCTACCTGGGTATAGCTGACTACGTCAAAGCAACTCTCATGCTAAGTAGAGGCACAGCATCTGCTGATGCATACAAAATCAGGAGCAGGTGCATATCTGTTAAGGGCTCCCAGGCCAGATGCACATGAGCACACACACAGATACATGGACAAAGTTCTGCTCAAAAGCAAACATTCTGCGACAGGAAATGCATATATACAGTATGAAAATGTTTGAATCATCCTTAAAAACCCCAAACCTCTAACAAAAATCCTCAGTTTAATGAAGTGATTCATTGGATTTGATTAGTTAGTCTTTTCTATTAAATCAACTTGCTTTAATAACTATAACTCATCTAAATACATGTAGGAAGCTAGTCTAAAAAAAGGCATGAAATAAAATGCTTCCAAACTGGCAATTTCTTCTCTAAATATCCGTTGTTGGTATGGAGCATTTTACAAAGCATTATATGAAGGGAACATAAGACACAAGTTAAAGCCTAAAATTTGACATGCCACCCAGATTTTTAGCTGGTTTTAACATAGACCGTTACGACCTCAAGCTCATTGGGAGACTCTTACAATGCTTAGGCAATACCAACTGGGGAGTATGATCTCCCAGAGTATTAAAACATGTCCAAGGTACACATAGTGTGAGCACCAACATTTTAAAGTGAATTCTAAAATTAACAGCAAACCAGTGCAGAGAGGTTAAAACATGTTTAATATGTGACTATCTGTTAAGTGGTTGTGTGAAGAGCCTTGGAGCAGCATTGTGGAGGGTTTGTAAATGCTGTAAGGAATATTTAAGGCAGGTAAAGAGAGAATTATAGTTATCAAACATGATGAGATAAAAGCATATATTAGCATCTCCGTTTTATCTACTGGAATCTATTTCCATAAATAGTATAATTCCAATAATATGAGTGGAGCCTAGAAATACCGTGTTTAAATAGAAAAAGCCCTACTTGCTTGTCTATGCTTACAGATTAACACATCTGTGGTGCCATCACAAAGAATATTTTTACGAGAAATGAAGGAGTTGCCACTTAGTGCTGTAGATTTATAAGTATCTGCACTGTTAGTAGTTGGTAGTAGTTGCTCTCTCATGGTCTTTCACATACTCATGCACACATAGGATTGTAAAGTTCAACAGGAAGCAAAAAACACTTTTATATTTGAAAGGTCCCCAGAGGACTGTAGGCCATTTCTTTGTAATTATACCTTACATAAGTACCATTGTTATACAAGGTTTATATTGTAAAAGGCGCTGGTACTGTGTGTGAAGTTTTGAATGTGATGTTAGTAAAATAACAAACGTATTCATATTAAGTGAATGATATTATTATTGCTAACGTTGCCATCATGACTTTCCTGCTGTACTACTGCTGAAGTTAGGAAAAGGTTTTTCGTAATGTTTTCGATCATGAGATTTCCACATGATGCTCTAACCGTCATGCACAAGTTTTAGTACAAATGCCTCAAGTATCCATTTATTTATTACAAAAGAATATCACAGTTAAACCTAGTCATAGGATTTTATTTATTTTTGCAGGTTGGTTTCAGGTCATTAAAGCTATTAAATGTAATGGACGCAGGGTAAGTAAGATGCACTACTTCACAGCATCAATAATAAACCCTCTTTGTTGTTGTTGTTGTTTTTGTCACTGAGGAGTTCATAACAACAGAACGAGAACAATGCACTTTGGCAATAGCATATTTACATTTTAGAGGCGCAGAATTTTTTTTAGCAGTCTTATGAGTGTCTTTTTCTTTTATTTCATTTTCCTTTTTCTTAGAACTTCTCTCTGCTACATTAGCTTCACAGACATTTCTATAAATATGCGAAACAGTGAATTTGTCAGTTAGAGACAAAGTGTTCTTAGGAAACGCTCATTTTAGCATGACTAAATTGTTATTTCCACTTCCACCTTTGAATTGCGCCTTTCAAGCTCTCCTTCACTTGCAGTGTGCACCTAAAAGGCAGATCCAGTTGCTAATTGCACAATTACTTGCTTTGTTAGAGAATCAGCTGCTAATTACACACAGCTGTGAATGCAAATTAAATTATTTGCGCTGTGCTTTCGTGTATTTAGATCTGTCTCTCAGTTTCATAAGCTTTTATGTTGCTGCAGTTTGTTATTAGCAGACTACAAATATATATACACACCCACACATATATACACATATACATAGACTGAACCAGTAAAGATAAGATTTATTGCAATAAGTTATATTCAGTGTACAATAGAGAACCAATATGAAGAAATCAGCCATTGAGAATGAAAGTAAGGCTTCCTTATGCAAGTAGAAAAATGGAAACACATCCAACTCAATGCATCCTTTTGCTAGAAATTAAAGACTACCTGTTTAATCACTCTTCACACAGTCCAGCAAAGTTCTGTAATGTCTCTGTATTTAAATAAGCGGTTTTTAAATCCACACACCTTACAGCTTATTTAAGCTTTAACCACTTAACCATTAAACACATATTGTATGCATGGTAGTTTCAACATGCTAGGATGCTCAGTGCTATAGGGGGACCTGTTGTCCTGTACTGGTTAGATTAATAATAGGAATATTTCCTGCAAACTGCACCCAGGCATGCAGTCATTGTTTTACTACAAACAATAACTTCTCTGCGCAGTAGAAAGACAATGTTCAGATTCTTACAGCTCAGAATGTTCTGTCTTATGTGAACAAGGTGAGAGGCTGCAGAGATATTAACAGTCAAAAGTAAATTTTACAAGAGCTCAGCACTGAATGTTATTAATTTTAGCAACATGAAACAGTATGTTTGAATCTCGAGTTGATTATGAGAAACACCACAAAAAAAAAAAAAAAAGCAGGGAGGGGTGAGAGGGTGGGTGAAGGAGGCAGCCTCATGCCCTTGCTGTTGATCATTGGTTAGAGCCACTGGGAAGGGGAGGGGCTTCAGTGCCACTGTTTCTGTAGAGGGAGAGGCAGAGGGAGCAAGACAGAGTAAGAGAGAGAGGACAGCAAAGGAGGATAAATGAACACAGGAGGTTCTCCCAGCATCGGTATGCCTGCCTACCTCATTTCCACTCCAGACATAGTTGCTGCTACCTTTGGATAGAAATTGCAGCTGAGGTGTGTTCTGTGTGCGTGCGTGCGTGTTTTAATTATCAGTCACCCTGCGCACTGCCTTCATCCTCTCAGCTCACGGCAGTCTGCTGTGATCTTACTGCGAAGGACCAGACAGAAGCTGAGACAAGAGCAACTGGACATGGAAGAGTGGTGAAGGAGAGGCAAGAAACAAGAGGAAAAAAGAAGAAGAAACAGGAAAGAGAAGCAGGAGGACGGAAGAAAAAGGAGATATTTTTGTCTTAATGTCTTCTTCCCTCAATTTAAGTGTGCAGCAATTTACACAATAATGTATTTTCATTGTCTGTGACTCTGTGGACTGTAGACAGATAAGAGAGAGCTTTCTGCAGCTGTAGCAGATGTTGAAGACATCTCTGACTTTATAGGGAGCAAAGGCATTTCAAGCATAGATTGGATTGGAATTCCTTCAAACATAGTCACATTGCTCTCCATTTTCTTTCTTTTCTGTGCCTTCAGCTGGGAAGTTTGCTTTACTGGTGGAAAAAAAGAAGATAAGGAATACACACATTTCTTTTTTGTGTGTTAATCTGTGTTTACCCTGGTGGTTTTATATCTGTAAAACTGCCTGCCTGCTCTGAGGACGAACCTGAGGGGGGGCTTCCTCGCCGTTAGCTGTGCTTTCCATCCCTCCTGCATTTGAAATGGCAGATGGCGGCAGGCTCATCATGGAATCACAGCATGGAGCTTTTTGTTTGGACTGAAATCATCCAGCTACTTCCAGAGCCAGCCAGCTACCTGTCAAAATAGTGGGTTCTTTGGTTCGTCGTAACCTTGAAGGGCCCCTCAGACACGTCTTCTTGCCCAAGATGATGAATTCCTCCCTGGATCCACTGAACCAGAGCGCTGCTGACCTGTTCAACCTGTCTGCTCCCTTCTGCCTGCTTGAGATAGGTTATTCCCAAATTTTCACCACCTGCCTCCTCGAAGTCTCTATCATACTTCTCCTCACTGTTCTCATTATTTCCGGTAACCTGGTGGTGATTTTTGTGTTTCACTGTGCCCCCTTACTTAGCCAACACACCACCAGTGCTTTCATCCAGACTATGGCATATGCTGATCTGTTGGTGGGCGTCAGCTGCTTGTTCCCCTCCTTGTCCCTCCTCCATCACCTCCAAGGCCTCGACCCCAAACTCACCTGCCAGGTGTTCGGGTACATGGTGTCTGTTTTAAAATCCGTCTCAATGGTTTCGTTGGCATGTGTGAGCGTGGACCGCTACATTGCCATCACGCGACCTCTGACTTATGCATCCCTGGTAACGCCTTGTCGAGTGCGCTGCTGCATCATTCTAATATGGTTGTACTCCGCTCTGGTGTTCCTCCCATCTTTTCTCGGGTGGGGGAAACCTGGTTACCACGGAGATGTGGTTGAGTGGTGCGCAGTTGAGTGGAGGACTCGTCCGGCTTTCACAACCTTTATTGTTGCGCTGCTCTACGCCCCAGCTGCTCTCACTGTCTGCTTCACCTACGCCAACATCTTCAAGATCTGCCGGCAACACACCCGGGAAATCAGCGAGCGCCACGCTCGTTACCGACCCCAACAGCTACAGGGCCCAGGATTGACAGTGGGATCGGTGGTCAAGGACAACAGTGCATTAGAGCAAGGGCAGTTACCCCACCTGCCTCAATCACAAAAATCCCAACCACAGTATCAGCAGCCCACATCAACATACCCAGACAAGCGATACGCCATGGTACTCTTCCGCATTACAAGCGTGTTTTATATCCTCTGGTTGCCGTACATCCTCTACTTTCTGTTGGAGAGCGGCGGGTTCTACCACCACCCTGCAGCCTCATTCCTAACCACATGGCTGGCCATCAGCAACAGCTTCTGTAACTGTCTCATCTACAGCCTCTCCAACTCTGCCTTCAGGAAGGGCCTCAAACGCCTCTGCTCCTTCTGTTTACAGCGCAGTGGCAGTGGCTTTGGGGTTAGGAACACCAAAAAGGCTTTCATTGGCTCTGTTGAAAAAGGATCTGCTGGGCTGGGATATGGATATGGTCATGGCGAAATAGGAATTGGCACGACATGTCATGTGTAAGGCACACACACAGAGGAAGCTCTTGTGTGAATTGGCATTTGAACTTTTTAAAGGATGCCTGATATGATTGCTGTAAAATGTCTCCATTGGAGCTAAAATATGCTGTAAAGAGAGAGAAGGAGGCGTTGATCTGCCACTGCTGTTTCTGTTGCGTTTGGAGGTTACACAGATGTCCTCTCTGCACACGCCACAGCTGGCAAAGACAGAGAAAGGGAGTCAAGAGCAAAGCGCTGAAGGAGAAAATGCTTAAACAGCCATGCAAGGTGTTTTTAAAATGGTCAAGGAAACCCAGCATGCTGTGCTGTGTATGGACACGATGATGGATGGAAGAGGTGTCTGAAAATCTGTGGAGAAGTGAACTCTTTTGAGGTTAACAACATTTTTGTCTGTCTGATTTGTTTTATCCTTAACTTATTTTGCCAGAATAACAAAACTTTCCAAGAAAAGCGTTCTGAAAAGCTGTTTGTGAAACAATAAGACCCTTGTTGTCAGATTATCAGCACAGTATGAGCTGGATGCATAAAAGAAGAAATGGATTCAAACAGAACAATTGACTGCTGTGTTTTAGTAATGCAGTGCTGAGAAGAACTGCCCATAGAAAGCTATGTTTTTACGAGCTCTTACCCCCTCAGTATTCGAATACTAAACATGATGCATCAGTGTGTTTGTGTATTTCGTGTGTCTCTTGTTGTTGACTGATTGATTGAGCTTAGTCAGTCAAAAAGTGGAAAGAAATGATGTAGGTCTAAACCCAGCACACATCATTTTATAGTTTGTTTGCACCGACTGCACTGATTATAATTTGTCAACATCAAGACGATCTATTCATAACCTTTCAAATTTTACATTATTCACTGTTGTTGTACAAAATAAAACATAATGTCTTTAAGTAAATTGTGGGTTCACACGCCAACTGTGAACCTGACAAACAGCAAACAGAGTTTTCAGTGACTTCTCTTTCATGATTTTTTTTCATTGCACATTTGTTGTTTTACTTATGTAACTGAACTTATTTCATAAGTGTGTCCAAGGCAAAACAAGACCAAGAAAGGATGTATATTTACACTTGTTGTACACTGATCGTTGGTACATCGTTGAGCTGATTTTGATGGAAGGTAAAAACGTTTAAAACATTTAGATGACTGACTCTTGAACTGTGCTCTTTGGGATTGGCTGTGAGGAAAAGTCTATTGAGAAGTAGGAAAAGTGTAATTGTGGGAAGTTTCACATTTACATATTATTGCAAATATTTACCTTGTGTCAAACCTCAGTGTATGCTGTATTTTGACTGCATTATTGCCTGCATTCGGGGACTAGTGCATGTGCACACACACCAACACAGGAGGTTCATATGTAAACAGAACAGACAAATAGCCCATTCACTCTGCCAGCAGGCTAACCTCTGCATGGCACCGTGACGAGGGACTGACCCCTCAACTCCTTGCAGTTGCGTGTGTGTGTGTGTATGCGTGCAACTATGCGCATGCATGTGTTGTAGTCTGCTTCCCTCATCTTGTCCCCATGTGTAGTTTTGCAGGTTCTTTTCATTCTTAACTTGATATTTAACACAAAATAATCCAGACCAATAATAAGACGAAATGAATCCAGGTGTATATATGGTGTCATAAACTTAAAGGTTCTGAGGAATTATCTGTATTTTGAACCATGAAGACTTGTTTCACAGTTTATTTAGGTGCAGATAATCTAGCTTTATACTTTATCTAATCTACCAAAGAAAGTTCATCAAATATTCTTGGATTATATTTTTTTCTAAATATCTAATATATGACGATTTAGTAAAATGAGTGGGTTTTACACAAAGTTTGTGTAGGTCCACTGCACTGTGTTGGCTCAGTGATGCCTTATGTGCATGAATCAGACTGTTTCTCAGTATATAGTGATATATTGTTGCCTTGATATGAAAATAAAAATTAACTGCTGGGGAAGTATTTTCCTCTTACATTTCGGGAGGGCTCAATTTATAGAGATGCAGCTGTTTTTAGAGGGAACAGCACAGACTGGAAATTGATTGCATGTGCAAAGATGAAAACGCACAAAAGCCAGCCTGGATTCCACATTCAATATGGAGTAACCCGAGCCCCATTTGTTGTGTAAAGTAATTTAAGAAATGTGGTTGTGAATTCACGTACTCTTCAAAAATCCATCATTTGCAATCTTTGTTCCTCTCGTCTGTAAAACTGAAAATAACCAGGAGCAAACACATGACTCAAAACTGTTAATCTTGTTTTTGCATGTAGTTGTTTGTGTGTGCATAGAGTGTGTATGAGTGTGTGTGTGTTCAGGTATGTTAGGATGCGACCATCGGCTGAAGTGGACTGTTTATGGTGTTCTAGCGAGGGTGCTAACAGAGTTATCACCTTTCGTTGCTTTATTAGCTGCACATCCCTTCCCTGGGGTATACTGTTTTTTGTGAGCGTATGTGAGTATGATGGTGGTAGATAGAGTCACATGTTGTCTTTAAATAGTTTGGCTGTCATCTCTGAAGCATTGCCAAATATTGTAAAATTATCTACTTGTACCTTCTATTGTTCAGAAATGGCATGTACTAAAATGACATATACAGAAATGGCATATTGAATGTCTGATTGTCAAACTATAGAAATTTATTTTTGTAAACTTGCTTTCTGTATATTCACTTGAAGTGAAGAGATAAATGTTTCGGACTCTAAGAAGTCGCATGCTTACTTGCTGAAATGATCGAAGCTGTGTCTTAATGAAGATGCATTTTGTTTTACTTGGACCACTCACCACTAAAAAGATATTATTTCCCACAGCAGCAATGGTACAATTCCTCAGAAATGTGTAAGATTTAGGGCAAAGTGTCTTGGGAAATTACAATGGCAAAACACACGTTAGCGTTCACACACACATGCATTCCCTTTTTCCTGTGGGAAAACAATCGGCTCTCATGTTCTCAAGGGAACAACACTCTGGTGGTGTCTGTGTGGAGTAACAGTGCCATGTTGGGTAGGATTAGAGAGAACAAGAGGAAATATGGACACTGGGGCTGGTTTAGGAAGCCATTTGTAGTTTAAATGCAGCCTTCTCAGTTGAGAGAGGAAAATGCTTGTTGATTGGGTGTAATAATGAGTGACTGCATACTACAAAAACAAGATATCAGTAATAATCAGTAAAAAACGGGAAGTGTCGTTAAAGTGATTTTCAGAAATGAAAATGTAAATAATGCAATAAGTGCAAAGAAGGAAGATTAAAATGGTTCATAGCGTCCATAACTTCAGCGTATGGTGTGTTTATATTATACACTGTCATTCTCTTTAATTTTAATCCCTTTACAAGTTATCCAGAAACATTAGAGGGTTGCTGCTGCTTCTTCGTCTTCCTCTTCTGGCATCATATGCAAATAGCTTTAGGTGCATCGTTGCTGTCTGTGCTGGAACTGCCCAGATGTGTGTCTGTCTTGGGAACAAGCAGAGTCCATATGTAGCTAATGAGTCGCATACTGAATGTGTGGCTCAATGTAAATAAAAGTGCATAAATTATATGTGGATTTATAATGAAAAACAACAACAAACAAACAACAAACTAATGAAAATTTCCAAGTGGAATTAGGACCTTATTTAAAATAACTTTCACAGTCCATTTTCATGGACAAATTTTTATCTTCTCTCAGTTCACTCAAAATGTTTTGTAATTATCAACTACAAAAGTATTTTACTCCAACTGAATATTGGTTGGCTGTTGCTGAGTAGAGATTGTGCCATACCCTGAACGGGAAGTACAGCCTCACTCTTAGAGTGCACTTTAACACACACACACACACACATACCCGTGCAATGGTATTTTCTTATCTGTTTTTTAATCAGGATTGGATTTTCTTCTTTGTGTTTTCATAAGGCTCTAAATAGGCCCCACCAGACCCCCACTAATGGCTGACTCATGACCCAGCTGTTCTGGGGAACAAATTATTACCACATTAAGACGAGACTGACCACTGAAACAACTTGGTCTGGAAGCCTCCCAAAAGACACTCTGCGTGTGTTTTTGTCCACAATGAACGCTGGAAATTGCTCACAGCGAAGAATGTGTGTTTGTAATCCTTAGATTGAGAAAATGAAGCCATTACCGTATTAGATCATGACAAACCATGTCATATTTCATACATCAGGGGTGCTGAATTTGTGACGTGTGATAAGGTTTTTTTTAAGCCATACAGTATGCTTTTATAGATGGAGAATGTCTGGATAATCAAATGGTCAAACATGTTTAATTTTGCTGTCATGAAAGTGAGTCTCTGTGACAAATAAGACATTTTTCCTTACATGATGCTTTGTAGGTGACAAGCCTATATGGTATTGTAAGATGTACATGTTGTGTATCTGTACTGAGCAAATAAATGTAATGTTATCTCAGTGTATTCAAACATCCTTGTATGAATGACTTTCCTATGAACGGAGGTATGGATAAGTGTGTGTGTTTGCTGTATACTGTGTTATTTGTGACAAATATTACAAATATCACAAAGTTCTCCAGAAAAAACAGACCTTTTTGCACAGTTATATTTAGTGGACGGCTTGGCTAAATACTTCTGGCTGAAGATCAAGTAGTGTAGTTGATAAGTATAATAGCCTTACATTCACACAGAATTTTCCATCATTTGCCTAGTCGTGATTGCTTCGTTGCAGATTGTTACAGATGAGAATAAATTGTTGCTGTTGCTTACATGCTGTAAATGGACTGTACTACAGCAGCCCCATATTTGTGCAAGCAGTTGGTCTGCCGAATTTGCAATGCAGGCGAAGCTGCAGTGAGAAGTCTCAGTGGACTCAACTGGAAAATAATACCATGAGAGAATGCCGGCCATTGTAGTTCTGGCAGTGCATAAAATACATGGCATTGTCAGTACGATTTGCATTGCTTCTTCCTCTGTCATTTCTGTTCTGATCAGATACATATTTTGCCTGCTCTCCTCGTGCTGAAGCAGTATGCCAGTGCACAAATGGCACAAAAAGTAGGGCATGAGACAGACGATTAAGATTTAATGATAGATGACGGTGAGGTGAGGAAACAGCGCTACGGGTAGCTTGAGCGTGTGCTCTGTCGAATACAGATTATTGTGAAGGAACGACTGAAGGAAGCCCTGAATTTAACTCAGTAGTAATTGTTAATTTATTAAAACGGATTCAAATTTCAGTTGTGAACCTCTGCATTTGTGATGAAAGCATCTGTCAAGGCTGTACTAATTATTTACAAAGCAATAAAGATACTGTCACATTCACAGTTTCTTCTGATTGAATCCAGTGAAATAATTTAAGTGCAGCTCTGCAGGTTGTTTAGGTTTGGGAGCTACGTTTTGTATCAGGCTTGATGAATATCACCGCGTGTTCTCTTGGCATCTCAGCAGGGTCCTTTAGGAGCAGAGAAAGAATAACAGAATGACATGTCAGCTATTGTGTTGAGTCAGAGAAAATCAGGGACATAAACAATAGAGCGCTAGCTACTCAGCCTTCCCACGGAAGCCCTGCTCCGACACTTTATTCCTAGCTTTAGACACACACACAGATGCATACACACACACACACTGTAGAGCTGCCATTTTTGGCTTAAACCCAGTAAAGAGTTTTTACTGTATGTCTGTTAGAAGAAAATGTTTTGTCCCTTGACTTCCGTCCACTTTAGAGATGTTTGACTTCCCTGCCATTGTACTTGTCTCTGACAGCACGCAGTGCTTTGACACATCCGTAATGTTTGTCAGGACGCTTTAATCGAAACTGAGAAGGAGCAGCTCTACTGCTGGTTTCCTTGGCTGTCATTCTTATTTCAGTTTTCAACTTTTCACTCATGGTATATTCCTTTATGATGTGTCATTAAACAAGTTTGCGCAAAAGGACACGATTGGAGAAACCCAACAAATCAAAAATGTTGGAACTGTTCCTTTCAATGTTAACAACATGCTGAGCATATGGATGGACAGTGCAAAAGTGGATTATGAAGCAAAAGTGATTTCAGAATCTGTTCTAACTGGCTCAATCCAAGCTGGCCACAGCACTCTTTGTGAAGCAGTCTAAGCCGTCTTGAAAGCCCACATGACTTGAGTGTTTAAGTACAGTTATACAGAGAAACACTATGCTTAGCATTCTTTTAGTCTTCTTCCTCTTCGTCCTTCTCTGTATAGCTCGAACTCGCTCCCACACTTCCGTCCAGCAGCACTAGACACTGGATATGTTTTCTCTCCCCTCTCACGCTACCCTCATTCCAAACCTCACTTTAACGGAATAGACAGACAGACAGAAAGGAAGCTAATTGGCCATTATGTCAGAGGTCTTTGTACACGCTCTCAGCACTTCAGATAAGTACGGCTAAGTGGTGCTTGTATAAACATGGATCCTTATCATTCACTGAGAGACTAACCCAGTGTAATGGGCCCTTAACACTGGATGCAGTAGCTCCACCCCTGCGCTCTAAAACTCATCAATACCAGTGGCTTTTGCTCTAAATTAACAGATTTTCTCGAGTTCCCGTTACACCTTTTCCCAGGCCTTGTGGCTAAAGTGCAACCTGGTTTAACTTGAACTATTTATTTATGGGTGAAGCCCTTTTATCTCTCATTGGAAAAAGAAACAAAAACAAGTATTCAGACAACTGCAAATAAAGATTATTTTCATAATTGGTGAGATGTGATGTCTTCAAAAGTCCAAAACCCAGAGGTCCTCAGTTCACAATTCCAAATGACAAAGAGAAGCGGTGAATCCTCCAGTTTGAGAAGCTGGAACCAGATAAATTGTTTTGCATTTTTCAATGTTCGTTTCATAAATGACAGAAAAGGCTGGTTGATTATCAAAATGGTTGCCAGTTATTTTTCGGTTGACCGACTAAGAGGTTAATCAGCTAATCGTTTCAGCTCTAGTGAATTAGAATTGTACCGAGTCTGTGCGAGAAGGACTCCACAGAAGCACACTGACAGATTCGGGTGTGTTCGAAAATATAATCAAGGGTTAGGGTAAGGGTTAGGGTTACTCGACTGATCTCAGATCAGTGGATGGTATATGTTAACATGCTATATTCAATGGCATAATACTTATGTGTATATAAAACACCAACCATATAACGACCAAGGAACAGATCCGACTATGACCAAAATTACTCTTAACAATCAAATTACTAAGACTTCCCGAGGCACCTTGTCACCTTGGCTGTGTAAACACACACACACACACACACACACACACACACACAGACATGCAGTAACTATGATTTACAGGGTGTGGTGGAAGTTGTGGAATGGACTTTAAAAAAAGCCCTCTGTTGTTGGTCTCTGATCCCCATTAGCTCACTTTGTTTCAGTATCCCTTTCTTCCTGCATTTCTTCTTATACTTGTATTATTTTTGTTTCTCTCTTCCTCTGTGGAAGTTGGCGCAAAAACCTTGGGAAAAGGAGAGGGAGGGACCTGATGCGCACAGTAACAGGGAGACTTAGAAGGTATAATTAGCTACAGAGAGAACAAGATAAATTTAAAAAGAACTGGTGATTAAAATTAATGGATTTCAGAGGTGTATGGCTTTCCTTTACATCTACTCTGTCCTGGGGTTGCAGAATGGCTTTGCCAACAGAGATCTTAAACTCCTGCAGGAATTCATTTTAAGATTAACTCCTGCAAAAGTGCTTTTTAGCAAGGCACATGATGCTGAAAGACTTGAAGAATACAGCAAAATTTGTAGAAGAAACATCCTCCTTCATGGATCGATGATGTATCACTTTCATTTGCTTATTTAACATGAAGTTAGTGCGCCATTATTGTTACTTACTGCTGACTGAATGAAAACCCACCTTTGCTCGTGCTGACTGTCTCATTATCCACTGGTGGTGTTAGAGCAGGGTCCAAGCACCAGCCTACAAAGAACGGCATAACAGATTTCTGACTGACACAGTTAATTTCCCTGTTATATCCCCCCAACATACCATCCCAACGTCAGAGCCACTTCACCTCCAAATACTGTATGAAGATAGCTCTAAATGTGTATTTGATTTGACATGGAATGGTCAGAGTGTCTTAGAGTAGCATTACTTATTTAGATGCTGCTCGTTTCAAATACACCAATCATCAATAATGAAATGAGGGGTGATTAATCTTGGCTAATTTAGACTCTAGTCTGGAGTAGTTACTGATCTGTGTGTGTGTGTGTGTGTGTGTGTGTGTGTGTGTGTGTGTGCGTGTGTGTGTGTGTGTGCGTGCGTGCGTGCGTGCGTGCGTGCGTGCGTGCGTGCGTGCGTGCGTGCGTGCGTGCGTGCGTGCGTGTGTGTTGAACTAAGATGGTGAACATGGTAGACATTACCCTGCCTAGCGTCAGTTAGCATTGTCATTGTGAGCATGTTACCATGCTGATTGGCTCAAGCATCTCTGTGCAGTCTCACAAAGCTGTTAGCACGCTCTACACTCAGAGATCACATGAGTGCACATGCACAGCACAGCAACACTCTGGATCCCTGAAGTTACGGTGCCGAATGCGCTCTTCCTGTTTAGAAGCATTTGTCTCTGCTGCATATGTTTCTGTTTACACATCTCCTGCTCTCTGTCCTGGTCATCCATCCATCCCGCTCTCCAGACAAAAGGCCCTTAGAGTTGATTTACTCTGCTGCAGTTCAGACTGGTGATGGTAGTGTGTGTGATGATGAAAACGAAACCCCATCTTATCAGCCTGGTGTTATACAGTGCAGTATTTGAGTCTCTGGTTATTTTTCAATCAAACGACCTCCTTGTTGATATCACTCTGAAGTAGGGCGATGTTTCAAGATTTTCTCAGTACTGAGTCAAGATGATGTATTTGGTCGGGTTTTCCTTTCATGTTATTTTTGTCAGTTTATCACAGCTGTGTGATTGTTGTTCCAAACTATTGTTTATTTGTCTAATCTTTGGCAACATAAGAACTTGTCGTGTTTTAAATTGATTAAAATTTGAACGGAAATTACCGGAGTCGGGGAAATGTGTGTAGGCTGTTACTGTAGAAGAGAGCACTCTGTGCCACCACAACACATCCTGCCCCGTACTGTAAATCTCAGTAGTGTGTTAAGCCACCATACACATGAACACTGAGCACTGATGGGCGTCTGGAATTTTGTCCCAGCAGTTTTCTAATAAATCTTCCTTAAGTGACTGAATCTCCTGCTCTGTAAAACATAATCTTCACTGCTTTTCACCCACCTTGACCTTTTTGTCTGCCTTTGTCAAATTTGTTAGGAGTCCCCTCAGGACAGTGCCATCACCAGGGACATTAACAGGACATTCCCAGCTCACGACTACTTCAAAGACACTGGAGGAGATGGACAAGACTCCCTCTACAAGATCTGCAAGGTGAGACGCACACACATGCAAGAGGATCTTTACATCAGTTTTCAAAGTCACCACAGGGCATGATGGGGCCAGTCAAAAATAAAAAAAAATGGATTAGTGCTGTGCACAAAGCTAACTGACAAACTAACAGCTGACTGTATGCAGAGCAACTGCAGAATTAAGTCTACAGTGTGTACTGCCTTCATGTGTTCTCCTCTCTGTTCCACATTGTCTGCATTAAGAAATTAATTTAAATGCAAAACAAATCCTTTATAGCCATCTGCACCGAAACTTGTCACAGTGTATCATCTGTATTAGACAGCTGCTTTGCAGCCGTCATAGGGAAGTATTTTGTGAAATTGGCGTGAAGTTAGAATCCAGACAATCCGAACAAATGCAACTCAAAAGCAGCTGCAAAATATTCGTAAAAATAAGGGCACAAAAACAAATGACAGCTAAAAGCAGAATTTGATCGAATATCTGCAACCCACATCACGGTGAAAAACTGATGAATACCATACAGCCTCTGTCACAAGTTTGTTTGTGTCTTTGTTTGTTTTTTGAGAATTTATTATAAACATTGTGGCCGTGACGCACATTTATAATCTCATGATTACTGTGGACGATACTGTATTTGGAAAACTCTATTTGGAGATATGTTATCTTCCTTCAGTTATATGTGTGAGACTTAAACATTCAGTCTTTTTGGTAGCAGTGGTGTTCTTTGCCAGAGCCACTTGGAAAAAATAGCAATCTGCATGGGAATGGTCACGTTTCCCTATAATGCAGTGTAATTACTGTGTAAATGACTTGCTTTACAGTAGGTCTTGATGACAAAGTTTGTAGAGCAGCCGGGAGAGTTGTCAACACTGAAGGGAGCTGATCATTAATTAACAGAGCAGCCACTCTGTGTCTGGGTGGTTCAGCGAGTTCATTGCCTGTCTAACGCGGCAACATTAGTTTGTAATCGAACAAACACACGCAAATCTGGAAACTTGTCACAAAACACATATTGATCGTACCGGCACTTTTTTTCTTCCTCATGAGAAAGAGCATTTGCATGTACGGTTGATACATGCACACATTTCAGCCTATAGTTCCATTATCTCACATCGATGGCCTGGCTGGAGTTTGCTGTGGTTTTTTTTCATTTTCATTTAATTCATTATGTATAACTCAGGTGAGGGCATCCATCTCTTTTCAGACAAGTACCTCCTCAGGTGCGTTTGAATAATTCAGTGGGCCCTCCCTTCCCTCTGTGTGTGGATTGATCCGCACTTTGTCTGTTTGACTTGTACTCATTATTTGTGTTTGTAGCTCAGTAGGCCAACTCTCTCCCTTGCTCCCTCCCCTAATATGCACTCCATTTCCTCAGCACCAACATTCTCTCCAACCCGCACCTTTCCTTTCTGTTTGTCTTTTTTATGGGTCTCTACTTGTGGTCTTTCTTTCGTTTTTGTCTCCATCCCTCGGTCCAGATCCTCCCCTCATCTATATCTTATTTCTGCTATTCTAATACCAGCAACAGGTCACTTCTTAAAACAGCTGAATGTGTTTGATCTGCAGTGAAAAACTTTGTAAAATATTTCTAGAAAGGGAATTAAAATGATCTTTCTCTCAACAGCTTTGAAATGCAACTAAATTCAAGTGCTCTGTAGCCAAACAAGTCTGCTGTGGGTTCAAAAACGAAATATTTCTGCAAGCTTTATTTCCCTGATATGATGGGGGGGTAAACACCAAAGCTGTGTTGAGCTCCCAGTGTAGCTTGAAGCTTTCTCACTACCTGTCAAATACAGCCCGGGGCTGGTTTGCCAGCTCTTCAGAAATATTTTTATTTTTTGTTCATTTTATTTATTTATTTTTAACTTTGGTTCCCCATCGGCTGTCCATCTCTCTCATGTTATGTTTCATCATGTGATTCTGCGTTTAAATCATAAACACTGTTTAATGTCGCTTTACAAGTCCCGGTTTGAATCAGCTGCAGACTTCAGTTGCAAGGCGGCAGCAACATTTGGACAGAGATCTATTAAAGGAAAAGTCATTTTAGCGTCATTTCTTTTCCCTCGTCAGTTTTCGAGTTCACCGTGAAACTTGTTTATAACTGCGTGCCTGTTTGCCTTTGTCGTCTCCTTCAGGCTTACTCTGTTTACGATGAGGAGATTGGTTACTGCCAGGGACAATCCTTCTTGGCTGCCGTTCTGCTGCTGCACGTGAGTATTACATATCAGCAGGTTCCAGCAAAAATCCTTTGCTTTTCAAACAATTTCAAGAGCTGAGCCGGACTGTTTTGTTTTCATTTGACATTGGTATCTTTTTGACATTCTCCAATGCAGGAGGATTGGCCGTGGCTTACCTTGAATGACTTGGAGCTTTGTGTAGTGTATTCAGTGTGGATCTGATTTGCATGGTTTACTGTTTCTGCACTGAACCAGTATGTTGGTATCTGTGGGATACAGACATTTTTTGTTTTTATAAATAATGTATATTTTGATCTGCTTTTCGGCACCCCTGCAGTTCAGGGACATTGCAACACTGCCACCTAGTGGAAAAACAATGCTGATGTGTTCTTAGAAGCAGATATATTTAACAAGTTCAGGTAGTTTATTAACCTACAGATATTCATATTGGAAAGCTTGGAGTAAATAATTTGCCATATTAGCCTCATCTGAAACCTGTATCATCAGAATATGAATTAGCATGATGATTAAATCTCTTGGTCTTCTCTTTCAGATGCCAGAGGAGCAAGCTTTCAGTGTGCTGGTCAAGATCATGTTTGATTATGGGCTCAGGGACCTTTTCAAGCAGAACTTTGAAGATCTGCATTGCAAGTTCTTCCAGCTTGAGAGACTCATGCAGGTAAGTGTGCTGCATGTGTAGATCTAAAGCATCTAAAGCAGACATGTCCAAACTATCCCATAAAGGGCCGTGTGGCTGCAGGTTTTCATTCCAACCAAGGAGATTTAATCCGCTGATCTCAGTCTTCAGCTGATAAGTAGGTGACCTCTTGACTGGTTGCAACAAAAACCTGCAGCCACATGGCCCTTGATAGAATAGTTTGGACATGCCTGATTTAAAGCATTTGCATCAAAGCATATTGACTAATGCTACTTGCTGTTCTTTCTGTAACCTTCTTACCTCTGTCTGTCATGTGCTGTCTCTGTCTTAAACAGGAATATATACCAGACCTGTACACCCATTTCTTGAATGTGGGTCTGGAGGCTCATATGTACGCCTCTCAGTGGTTCCTCACCCTCTTCACAGCCAAGTTCCCTCTTTACATGGTCTTCCATATCATTGACCTGCTACTGTGTGAGGTAGGTGATAAAAGACACAGACTGACTGCAGTTCACGGCTACATTTTGAAGATGATTTAATGTTACATTTCAGCAAATTCAATACATTTATTTTTGCTATTTATGTACATACAATATCCTATACTAACAAAGATATTTTTAGAGATGTAAACAATGACAAGTAATGAAATACGGAAGTACTCTAAAGAAGCCTGCCAGACATTCTAAACTGAGGTCACAAAATTTTTTTTTGCACATTATGATCATAATGAAGGGAAAATACAACAATACAGTGAAGGTCATGCTACTTGAATATTACTTCAACATAAACTAGTATTTCAAAGTATCCTATACTGTATTGTTGAATTATTCGCTCGTTTCAGCTTTACCTACATTTCATTTTCACTCAATTAAAGTGACGTGTACATAGTTTCCAGTTGGTGCCGGTCCACGTGTTCTGGGAGATTTCAGTGTCCCGGACGAACGGGAGAATGTCCAGACATATATTGTGTGATTGTGGAACCCTATTTTTCTATGTTTTTGTGTCCAAGTGGTGACAAAAGTGTTTCCACTATTGCACGAGAGCACTGCAGTCATAAATCTTAAATATGTTGGACTCCAACAGATGTTCCTGAAAAGAAAAAACAAGCAAAAAAAATGTTCCTTACTGGACACCAGAAACTCTGGTTTTGTGACTCCTCTCTGTCAGTCAGTGCATTCAGTGCAGCCGATGCAGCATGCTCCTTTTTTCACCATCGAATATAAATTTTCATAGTCGAATGTCTGAAGTTTTTTTTACAATTCAAATATAAATTTGAATTTAGAATATTCATTGACAGCCCTGACGTTATGTCTCTGCTTACTGATTTGTTGACTGACAAGTTAAAGCCCCCCTAGTGTTATGTATAGAATAAGGTAAGTATTGAAGTATTAAGTAATATAAATTTTGAACGATGAACATTCTTCCTGGAGCTGCCTGTTCGGCCAAAGTCAGTAACAAATGATCCACTTGAAGGACTCATGGAGCGTGGGGAAAAGGATTTCATGCCTGAAGAGACAAAAATAGTTTTTGGCCTGAATGTCAAGCTCTACATCTGGTGAAAACCATGTCCCATTCGTCACCTGAATAATATGGTGATGCATGGCACCGTGATGCTGTAATGATGCATCACGGCAGCAGGAACTGGGACACTGTTCTCCGATTTAGGAAATGATGGACTGATCCAAATACAGAGAGAAAAGCCTGCTTCAGATCACACTCAGCCTCAGACTAAGGTGAAAAAGTGGCGTGTCTCTGGATGTCTTTAAGTTGGCCCACTAAATCCTGAACGTCTGCGGAGAGATCTTAAGTTTGTGCTTAATCAACTCCTTCCCCATGAAGGACAAATAATCTGCAAGGAACGTACTTTGCAAATTCAAATATGCAAAGCTGGTGAAGGAATTCCTCTAGAAGCAACTGAACTGAACTTAAATAATAGGTCTGATTATCTACTGCATGTAGTCTAAATATTTCTCTTTTTATTTTTAATCATCTGTCTCTGACATTGTTGAGTATCGTGTGTCCAATGACAGCAGTAAATAGTTAAGAGTAAGTCAGTTAGACAGCACAACGATTCAGTATGCACATGAACACATGTAAAATATTCATTTCTTTACACTTAAATCCATCTTATGTTAATTTTCCCCCACAGTAACAGCTCCTCAGTACACCATGAATCTGAAAATCTGTCTCTTTTCAGGGCATCAGTGTGATCTTCAATGTGGCCTTGGCACTTCTGAAGGTAAGCTAACACACAAATATGTACACACGCACACACACACACACACATATACACATAACAAAAAACACTGCCAACCTCAGCTCTGAATAGAAACCAAAACGTACAGCAAGTGCCAAAAGAAAATCAAACCATGGAAGAATTTTACACATCTGCACATGCGAGCAGATGCAGACACATGCGTAGTGTCACCCCACTCACAAAGCTGTCATTTATCATATCCAGTTTGTTTTAAAGATCCCCTCCGCACATGTATTAAGGCATACATAAAATGTCTAATGATAATGTCTAATAATGACATGGTTTTTGCAGGACAAAAAAAGTCTAATCCCCACATTAAAATCTTAAAAGTAGCACCTACTTCTTCTCCCTCATTAAAAAATTCAGGAATATATGAATATGCAAATATATTTCATTTCAAAGCTTTAACTGCTTTACACAAGATGTCTCCTGCTTCACTATGAAGTGCACTCTCAATGTACGTGCACTGGAGTCTTCAGGTTTCCTCATCACTGTGTGTGCTGACAGGCCAGCCTTTAAAATCAGATTGTCTGTTAGCATTGAGGAAATTTACACATTCAGCAATGGATGTGAAAACCACCTTCTAATGTCAAACTGCATGATCATCATTCTACACAGCGAAGTTCAAACATTCAACTGCAGGAACAAGAAGAAAAACACAATTTTGACTGGAGGGAAACTTTAACAATTAAAGAAAATTGCCTCAGTCGGTGAGGATCATGCTGCGTCATGTAAAAAAGGAAGAGCCCAACAGGCTACTCTATCTTATGTAAATGTTTGCCCTTTGTGTCTCCATCCTTCTTTTCCTCAGACATCAAAAGACGACCTGATCCAAACAGACTTCGAGGGTGCTCTCAAATTCTTTCGTGTCCCGGTTCCAAAGAGGTACCGTTCTGAGGAAAATGCAAAGAAACTGATGGAGCTGGCCTGTAGCATGAAGGTGAGTTTAAAGTAAAGAAAATAATAGTCCAGTCACTGCTAACATGCAGACGCTAATGACTGCTCATCCTTAGTTAATGGTCTTCAAAATGTTCAGAAAACCCCAAACAGTAGTAGATATGTATACTGCAAACAGAAAGCTCATGAAAAGCAGTCAGTACAGTGTGTATATCAAGTTCAAATGTCATGGTGTGACCGAGTGAATAAAACCTCTTAGTCGTCCTGCTGTGCTACTTAAGTACCACTAGGGGCCACTTTTGAGCCTTAAATTGAGTTGAACACACACACATACACACACACCTCTCTCTTTCCATCTCTGTCTCTTAAACACACACACACTCACACCTGTGTCCTGACCTGTTTTGAACAGCCTGGCCTAGTTTAGAGGGCCTGACTTTGAAGGTAACTTTGGGCAGAGATATTTATTAGCACAAACTCTGCAAAGGAGCACGCGTGGAGAGAGATTTGGGCCTTTTGGTTGAGACCCTCAAAGAGCTCCTCCAGCGGAGAAATATCTAGTGGAACTAACTCAGAGACAACTGAAGACGATTCAGTGCTGATCATAGATGCATCAGCTCTGAACATAAATCATGAGTTTGGACTGGTGAGGCGTCTCAGTCTGTAGTCTTCATGTAATTATTAAGATCAACTGTGCTTAAGGAGTTCTTTGTACCCATTTTATTACATTACCCTCATGTAGTTACAAAGAAACATACTGACCCACTGTTAAGTTATTTCCGGCACAATATTTGACAAGAAAAAATGATTCCAAGAAGTAATTTGGCCAATTGACCTTAGTGAGTACCTGCAGCATTGGATCTGGCAATCAAATCTGAGTCAAGGTAACATAATCTGAAACTTGGATGCAATATAAGGGGATTAACTGACCAGATTACTGGTGTGGCCTCATTGACTGATGATACTGCCTTCTGATTGGAGCACAAATCTTTCTGGGTTGCTGGGGGCTCTAACTTTACATCCCATTTTAGCTCAGATTTGCCAGACACCTCATGCTGCTGTTTTAAACATGATTCAGATTTTAGATGATTACATTTGAATTACCTACCTGGGGATGCATTCATGTACATTTAAATGCTAAATAAAAGCACAAAATGACCCAGAGCTGAATTTTGTTTAGTTTTTTTTAACAGATTTTATTTATATACCAGGTATATGTATTATGTATATACCTGGTCCTTGACCCTTTGAACTGTTCCTCCCCTGCCTTATCACCCGGATGGTGGAATTAACATAAAACCGTAAAAGCGGACTCAGGATTATAGTGATCCTATCTTAAGCAGAGGAAAGGAAAAGGTTGTTCTGTGACTGTGGGAGTTCTAGAGGATTGTATTAAGAGAAAAAATCTTTTAAACTACTTAACTTAGTAAGTGCGGTCAAAGGTCATTACCATTTCAATATTTTTAAGCGAATATGTGACAAAGACTACAGTCCAGTCACAAAATGTATTCAGGAGACAATCCAGGGGTGAAACTGGGGTCATTAATGTTGGCTCTGTGTGTAATTGTTACACCTACTTTGTCTTTTTGTCTGTCAGCCTTTTGACTTCTAAAGCTAATATATGCAAATTGCTTTAGGAATTTAAATGAAAATCATGAATGCATTTTTTTTTTTTGTTTACCTGTGCGTTTGAGTTCCCATCTCTGCATGTTTGCCTCTTTAGTGCTCTACTTTCTATCTAATGCATATGAGCAAGTATGTGTGGGTATTTGAATCCAGTTAACAGCTATAGACAATTCCGGTTTTCCTGCTGCTGTGAACTTCTGTAAGATTTTCAAACAGTTGCAGAAACGGAGCAGTAGCCATGAAGAAAGCTTTTTAATAGGTGTTTTGGTTCAGGAGAACAAAGAATGATCAGCAAATCACCTGAGAGAGAGTAGGTGGTTTCACAGTACGCCCCTTTTCACTCTTATTCTACTTAAAACAAAAAGCAATACCGATAGGACTCCACAGGTAATTTATAATTGATCCAGGACTTGTAAGATGAAAAATATTTGATGTAACTGTACTTGAGAGTCGTGGTTGCTCTGTGTTCCTAATTGCTGATCCTGCTGTCAGTCAAGGCTGCAAGAGAAAGCAGCAAAAAAAGAATGAGAGAAGAGATGGATGAGGCAACTCCTGCCCTGGATGAACTCTTGTACTTTTTCTTCCTCGTTGTTTGTCTCCCACTTACAGAGCAGAATGTGCAACCAAATACCCTCCGAGAGCATGCACACACACACACACACACATGCAGAGACACACTTGAAGCAGGACAACATATGGACCATGCTGCCCCAGTTCTGCCAGCATCATTAGGTGAAGAGCACTGGAAGCATTTGGATCATCTGATATACTGTCGTATGATACTAAACCTGAGATTGTAACACGCACCTGCAGGCAGGCACGCACAGACAACGATGCACTGATGCTGCAGCCGTAACTAGATCCATTAAAATCCACAGAATGGACAAGCAAGTCTTGTATACAGTGTTGGTTCTCCTTTTCATGCTGAAAATCAGGCACATAGTGTTCATTGTGTGGTAGCTGTCTCTTTTAAAAAGCCCAATGTAAGGCAGCGGCTGGGCAGTGAAAGGCCTGTTGATGAGATTGCCTAAATGCAGTGTGTGTGCAAACTGTAGCTGCTGGCATGAATGTGGCTGTAAGTGTGTGTGTGTGTTTAAATGGGACACTGTTTTGGGTAATCAGAGGTGCACCGCTGAACCTGAACTCTGTGTACAGAGCTTCAAAAACAAGACGTTACAGAGTGTGAACTGCTTAAATTTCAGGTTCCTTCAGAGTAACCAGTAACACAACACAAAAGCTATGAAAGGGTGTAACTGATTATACAGTGTCATCTCAATTAGCCATTAAAGTACAGATACACATGTACACTTCCCCCATTTGATGTGCATGTTTTAGCCTAATTACAAAATGCTATAACCTTTGATTTCTGTGTGTTGCACTAGCTTTACATTTTTATTGTTTACATAAGTTGAAGAACTTTTTCAAACTCAGCAAAACAGTAAGGTAGGATAAGTCACTCTGGACTGTGTAGAAAGGATATCCCAGCAAAACCAGCGTGTCAGACAGAAGTTAACAGTACCAAACTGGGCCTATAATCTCAGCATAATGTTCTATTACATCTTACTCAAAGGCTGGACTGAACCAGAGAACGCCACAGTCCAGCAAAGATTATAAATCGTGTGTCCTTGTTTACAAAAGATTAGAAAGACTCTTGTCTGGCAGCCTCCTTTAGTGCACGAGCCAAAGACAAGTGTGCTAGTTTACATTTTATGCTTCTCATCATGTGTATAATCGCAGTTATTAGTGTAATTCTTCATGTGTGACACAGTTGGTGAGTGCCAAACATTTGTTTTTCTGCTCTCACTGCCCAACAGATCAGCCAGAAAAAACTGAAGAAATTTGAGAAGGAGTACCACACCATAAGGGAGCAGCAGGAGCAGCAGGAGGCCCCCATCGAGAGATATGAGGTATGAGAATGCAATATTCACATGGGTGCATTAAGCATAAAAAAATCAGCACCTTCTCCATGAAATTAACATAAACTGCATATTAACTTGTATCTATTTCTTGTACTTGGTTCCTCTGATGAGAGCAGGAGTCTTTACGTCCCTGTTCTTGTTGCAGCATGGCAGCTTTAGAGGCTGCACTGAAACTCTCAGACTACATGGTGTTAAAACCACCACCATATTCTGACAGATTTTCCACTGACGAGAATAAATCTTTTTTTAAAATTGTGTACTGTAGACCTTGACAGACCTTGTTTGTGAAAAAGAAAAACTACGTGGCACCAAAAAAGCCATTAATTGTACGTCATAAGTCATCTCAAGGGTAACGGGTTGGTTGGATACAGTACAAGATCATCAATTACAGTGACTGAACTTCTGCACTGTTTGCTCTAAAAACATGCTTCTAAAAAGCAAATACCATTTATTTCTATGTCGAAAGCGGTATCTCGAGATGGTTGTATTATTGCAATCCAAGATGCACTCAGTCATAAAGCCACAACATGATCAAGCTGTCTGCAGTCAGATATTGGTTCAGTTAAATTATCGTAGTTTGACTTCAGGGTCAGATCACTATTGCAAATCTCAATTCCCTGTTTCCCCGTTGCAACATTTGTTCATTAAAAATAACTTATCAGTTGTTTTGTTATGAAAAACAGTGTATTTGTATTCCTGGAATGAAGGTGAGCAGCAACATTTTAATGAACCGGATCTACTTGAAAATGAGAATGTGTGTTATTGACTTGCTTATAAACCATTGTGCAAAACAGGTAAACTTAACCAAATACTATCCTCATTGGAAAAATGCTGCACGATTTTTAAAATCTTTTTTTGGAAGTTCGAGATTTCATAATATCTAGACTTCATCCCCGTCACTCTTCTGCTCATCAGGAGAATGTTTTACGTGTATGTCAGTTGTTAATGCAGCTGTCTGTTGCTGTTAATGATGTACAAACAGGTTATACCCTGTTAAACATTACATTCTCACACAGTTAACACTTACACAATCTCCCTGTGTGTATGGTTGCATTACTCCAGAAACAACCGAGTCAGGAAGAGATGCTGACACATTCACTTGCAGCTGTTCATGATGAACTCCTTCTCCCTGCTCTGCTCTCTCTTCACCGTTCTTTCACTTTCACGTTCCTCCATTTCTCTCCATTTATATGCCCCTGTGTTGCTCTCTCATTCTTAATCTGTCTCTGTGTTATTTTATGACAACTTGTCTCTCGTTTTCCCTTCCTCCTTTCCTCCCTCTCTCCCTGTGAATGTCTCTCCCTCCGTCCAGCGGGAGAACCGTCGTTTGCAAGAGGCGAACATGCGTCTGGAGCAGGAGAATGACGACCTGGCACATGAACTAGTCAGCAGCAAGATCGCCCTGCGCAAAGACCTCGATAACGTAAGACAAAGAGAGAGTATATATTTGTGCGGTTTTGTGGGTGTGTGTGTGTGTGTGAACAGATCTTTATCAAAATGTGAGTCCGCACTTTAGTAAAGGAACTGCAAGTATGCATATGTGGCAACAATTGTGCAAGAACTGAAACAACATAAGGATCAGTGAAAAACACATGTAGCAAAACCTTTATTTACACGTTGTTAAAGTGTGTGTGTGTGTGTGTGTGTGTGTGTGTACGGCAGGGAGTGTACATCATCGTTTGACTCACCTTGAAAAGAGAGACGGTGCAAAGAGAAAACTAAGAAGAAAGTAGGGCAAGTCTAACTTTCAGTGACCTCGTCAACATTGGCTTATATTCTCGTGTGTGTTTCTGTGTGTGTGCCTCTGTCAGGCTGAGGAGAAGGCAGACGCCCTGAATAAAGAGTTGCTGCTGACCAAACAGAAACTGGTGGACTCTGAGGACGAGAAGAGGCGACTGGAGGAAGAGTCTACACAGGTTAGAGCCAGAGTCAGGCGCTTCTCAGCCTGGTGTCTGTAGTTCAGAGCTCAGTCCAGAACGGGAACTCTGCTTGTGTTGTTCCCGTCTGTCATGAGGTGCATTCAGAGCAGCAGTCCAGGCCCACACAAGAACAGCCGCAGTCGTGCTCCTTCTTTTTCCCACAATTAAATATTCATTTTCACTGTTGAATATCTGGATTTTTTTTTTTTTTTTTTTTTTTTAGAAACAGCCTTAAATAACTCACTTCAGGGCTGCACTGTCAGAATTGTGATTGATCAGCAAGGGCTGCTTGTGTTTTCTCCTACGAGCTTCTGATGCTGCTGTAGATTGTTGTTAGTGAGACTATCTGCTCCTTTTCAGTAACACACATCTAGCTAGCAAAGCCATTTCACTGCAGGCCTTCTGTTAGCCGCGATTGCTGCTCAGTATGAATGAGTGAACATGGACACAGCAATTGCACTGCGGTTATCTCCTATTCAGTGATGAGACTTTCCGAAATAACGCTATTAGTTTCCTGGATGTAACTTGGAAGAATACAATCAAGTCTGATACAGCTCTACCAGGTACATGCGTCTAGCGTCGTGGTGGTGATATCGACGATTAAAATCTGACACTCAGCTACAAAACAGAACCTACACTACGGGCATCTATGGTGAAACCACTGTTAAACCCTTTTATTGACTAGAAACCAACCTTCTTATCTAAACAAAACAGCTGTTATGGGATGAATTTAGTCCAGTCAAACCTTAAGCCATTACACCCCTTCACACAGACAGCAAATGTCAAGCAAAAGCATTTATCTATCTTTCTCTGTATGTTTACCTTTCTACACACAGTAGGACTGTCTGTCTGTCTCCTGACCACTTTAAATCTGTCCATTACATATTTTACCTGTCTGTCCTGTAAAACAAATCCCACTTTATTCATTTGTCTCTGTCCATGTAATACAAAGCATATTCCAAACATTCTTCGACATCATGTCTGTCATTTCTATTAAGACACACAGTCTCCAGAGTCAAACCTCCACAGTCAAAGGATGCCGTTGATTTTGTTGAGTTCAGTAAAGAATCCTTCTGAGGTGGAGGACAGACCTGCTGCCCTCTGTTCCCATGCATGTTGAATGCTGTCCTCCAAATGTCTCCTGTCTTCTTGAGTGTGTAGGTGCAGCTGTGAGTGATTTATGTGCTCGAATAGAGGTTGCGTGGAGGGCGAGACTTTGCCCTGAGCTTCGGATCTGCCAATACCTTACTCCGTCTTCTTTACGTGTCACGCCATTCACATGGTCTCTGGGGCCTCTGACTCGGCTTCTGTCCTTGGTCTCTGCCCTGCAACGGCCTAACAGTATCTTTGTGTGTGTGTGTGTGTTTGTTCTCAGCTGAAGGAGATGTGCAGACGAGAGCTTGATAAATCTGAATCAGAGATTAAGAAGAATGGCTCCATCATTGGAGAATACAAGCAGGTATGTACTGTTAATCTGAAACTTGTGCTTTGGAATTTACTGCTACGGAAATCACTTGAATTAAGAAGTCTGATAACAGCATTGAGTCCCTTCAGTGTGCATACACAGCTCTGCCAGCCTTGCTGTTTAAATCATATTGCTGAAGTGTGTCTCTTTCTTCACAACAACATTTTAGAGAAGTGAAACTTTGGCAGTTTCCTTCACACTTTTTTAAGCATGTTTGTGATTTTCAGTTTAGAGCCAACATTTTAACTATTTTACAATCTACTGATGGAAAATGAATGAATGATGCTTTGTCACACATCCTGGTTGGTGTTAAGGGTCAATCTGAGACAGACTACATATTAGAGACAATGCTATCTTCAAAAGATTAGGTTTTCCACATATTCCGCAAATATGTCTCATACAGATCTACCGGAAACGTCTTTGTGTTCATTCCTGTAAGAACACTATATGTTCTCTGCTATTACCATTAAAATACCACAAGTCATCGTTGTTGGGGCATAAGTTCAGCAAACCCTTTCTAAAAATAACAATCCTTCTTTGTGAAGCAAATAAAAGAATGTTCTGCACAGAACAATGCATTAAAAACCAAACAATAATCAAAGGCAAAGGGCAAACCACACAGGGAAATAAAAGATATGAAAATGGATCTAGATCAAATAAAATCTAAGACAGTGAACAGATGATATAAAGAAAAGGTAAAATAAATCTGACAATGAGCCAGCCAGCCTTATGTCCTCCTTGTGAAGGTCATTCCACAGTCGTGTAACAAGCTGTCCACCAAAGTTTTACATCTGGCCTCTTGATTGTCTTAAGCTACACACAGGTCCATGTGGAGCTAAAAGGTCTGAAATACAGGAAGGGACCGGGCCATTAAGAGCCTTAAAGGTAATCAATAAAATCTTTAAATCAATCCTACTGGGAGCCAGTCAAGAGACAAAATTAGGTGTCGGTAGGTCACACCTCGTAGTCTGGTTGAAAGCCAGACAGCTGAGATCTGTACAGCCAGACGTTATAGTAACGTTACAGTAATTCTGTAGGGCCTTTCTTGAGTTTGGCCCAGCACAATAAAAATGTATCGATTCAGACATTTTAAAGGTTGCTTGATTTGAAGACTCACTAACTCGAAAGGAACAACTCGATGTTTTAAGACTGGATCAAAATTCAGAGAACGACACAGATGCTGCAGGCAGTTGGCGACCTCTGCACAGCAGAAGTAATGGCCTGATGATTTGTTACTTCTTCAGTTCATTTATATCTCAGAGCACAACATGGATGAAAAACTGATTTTTATTTTTTTTTTTTTTATAAAAACAACTGTCTTCACCAAAAAACCTCTTGTTCTAGTCCTTTCATACCATATGTTAAGTGAGCCAACCAGTCATTATTATCAAGACTCTTCCTCATACTCTGCTCAAGTGGCTTCTCAAGACAGGCTGTGAACTTCATCAATAGTATGGTTTATCATATTTTTGCTACTATTGGTTGTTGGAATCGATTAATTGGCGTTTGTCAATTTATAAAGTGTGTGTTTCGTGTACCGTCTCTCCAGAGCTCACGTATATTAACTTTTATACCACAAGAGGGCGAACTTCATCTAGTAGCAGTAGTTCAGAAAAAAACAAATGATACAACAAAGGAAGAAACAGACGGTGAGAAATGCTGAGGCAAGATGAAGAGGGCATTTCAATGTCCTGGACAAATGGGGGGAATTATGGTCACAAATTATCTGATTATGGACCCTATTTTCCCATGTGTTTGTTCAAAAGTTACTAATGGAGACAAGAATTTTTCACATTTTTTCCAGTGTTAAGCGAGAGCGCTGCAGCCAGCAGCCACGAAAGGGCTGCAATTTAACCCCTCTGGGTGTTTGCGCACTTTCAATGTATGTCCACTAAAAGTGTTTTTCCACAGACAGGCTCAGATTCTCAGTGTCTGATAATATTATGGAAATGATCCTTTAGTGATAGACCTTTTTGATAAAGACTACGATCTGTTCAGAAACAGCCATTACATCGCCCTCGCCAAAGCCACCAGACCCCATTCACAGAAACAGTCATTTTATCATCATCATCATCATCAGTTAAGGAAAATGAAAACAAAATTTTCAACCCTTATTGCTCAGCGTTTATTTTGAGTGCTGTGACTTGTGAGTTTGGTTTCTTTTGGCTCATTTTATGTGTCTTATCATGAACTCATGATGTTTGAAGAGTGAGTCTTTGAGCACCTCTTCTCTACTCATCTCTCTTTTTTTTGGCTTGTCTTTTCAAATCTCAGCTCTAATCAAGCCATTACATGGCAGGACTAGCCATAAATACTTCAAAATAATATCAGATCAATCTGTTTTCATTCACTCATCGAGTTTGTGAAGCAGAAACGTCTAATTTTACGAACTGTCCCGAAGCTGAACCCAAAGCCTTTGATGGCTGAGCCTGTGAGCATATTTTAAGTTCCTGCCTCTTTGAATTCCTCTTACAGCGATTTTCATCCTTTCAGATCTTGTCTTGTCACTTAATGCTTAAATATAAACCTACCCAGATCAAGCACTATTATCATCAGCACAGACACATTATGTAACAATCCAGCTCTTATCGCACCCTGTGGGGCTAGACAGAAATAGCAAGAGGACTAATTTAGAAACAGACCTTAGCTTCACCTGAGTCTAAAAATATTGGCAGCAGATTGGAATTGACAGCAGATCTGAACACTGATGACAAGAGCTGTCAAAGAGGAGAGAGGATCTGATGGTTGCGTGTGTATTACGGGTGAAAGCAGCCTACAGATTGCCAGCATGCAGCTGAGGACTGTGCAGAACAGAGCTAAGTGTGAAAACAGGGCAGAAATAGTTCTTTTAGTGAAAGGGAGGAGAGGGTGATGGATGGAGAGAGGGAGAAAATGAACAGAAGTCTGTGGAGGAGAGAGGGAGGACAGCAGCATTCAATCCTCTGGGATTGACA